>NW_026914285.1:0-1200000 GCF_034315485.1 Pezoporus occidentalis | reverse complement strand
GTCAATATGGCAGAAAATAGTGCAAGGAGGTTGATAACTTTTATGATGGGATCACGGGGCAGATCTGCTAGAAGCAGATGCTCTCATTTCCTTCTCTTAAAGGAACCACTCCAAACTCAGGCAAATATACCAGAAAGGCTTTCAGTGTCTATAGCATAAGAAATTGAAATAAAAGCATTTGAAAAGAGATCTCTGTTGTCACTATTCCTCTGCAGAGCATGCCTTTCATCTCAGGCTTACTTTCAGTGGTTTATGTAGTTGCAACAATATCCACACAGGTACTGTAAGAATTTGATAAATTGTTTCTTCCCACTTCTGGACTTGACTGGATTTGTATTTTCTTGTGGTACACCACCCGCTGTATGTCTCTGCCTTGAAAATGACAGGGTTCCCAGGTATTAAATATTTCTATCTCAAAATTACTCCAAGGTTGCTCCTAAGCTACTCCAAGATCCCCCCCCAATCCAGCTCAAGACACTCTTGACAGAGCATAACATATAGTTCATTGCTTATAAACTATTGGTAAAGAGATCTCATCTGTCAACACTTTTTTAAAGCTGGGAAACAATTAACAATAGTGTTAAGTATCAGGATCCAGACAATGAATGGTTAAGGGCTTTGTTTCGTTTTGATTTGACATAGGTGAAATTACGGTGAGGAACTTTCTTAAGGCACAGACTCTGAAGCATACAAACCCTGACCCTATTTGGTCAACTTGGCATATGCAAAAGCATCACTAACAAAAATTGTTGTCTGTGTTAACATAAATACAAACAGCACCTATTGCAGGCTTCTACCCTTACAGTCTAAATCATGATATTCAACTAGTCTTTACTGAGAAATTTGCCAAAAGCTTAGGAATAAAGAAATCCTCATTGCATTCCAGATACTACTGAAGATCATTAACTGTTCAAACTGCTCTTCTATGGGGTAGAAAGCAACAACTGGGAGAAAGGAAAAATTGACAGATCGTGTACATTGATTTCTGACCATTTTTGTTACAGGTTCACCTTCTATTTCCAGAAGAACTAGTAAAGTGCACTGTGCTAAAGGGGACTCAAAAAAACCTAGCACTGTTATTATTTGACCGTCAGGGGAGTTCTAAATAGGAAATAAGCCTACACACTTAAATGTAGTCATCTGGCTGTCATGATCACAATTCCACTACTTGTATTATTTTGGGGGGGGGGGGGGGGGGGGGCTGAAAAAAAGAAAAAAAAAATCATTTTCCTTTCATGTGAGAACATCTAAGTTATTTTTACATCAGTTCACCTGAAATGCTATTCCTAACCTTCATATGCTAAAAAGGCTTCTGTCTTCTTTCAGTTTCAAACAATTATTGGGTTCTGTCTTCGGTAACTCCAAAGTATTCCATTTAAAACTTGAAGGAAGAAATGTATTGTATCATTTTTCTCCTCTCCTTTTCAGGTTCTCAGCATACCTGAAAGTTGCCAATGAGACCACACCTGTCCGTAGCAGCAAATAGCCCGATAGTTAAGGCACTCTAAGGCTGTGTAAAAGAGGGGCTGGCGTCCATACCTGCCAAATTTGTCTCCCTTTCAACCAAGATAACCAAGGCCCCCCATGTTTGATTGCTTTCCTCCTTTTCTGGTGTTTCTTATTTCCAACTAAAATTACTCAGACAAGAATATGGAGGTAAATCTTCCTTGTTTCAAGTGAAGGGTGACTTGCTTATATTCAGGGCCCCATTAACCACCATACTGATAAATCCACTTAGTCACACATGTGCTTTACTACCATGCCCAAGCAGCACTGCATGCTCAAACCAGACCCTGCACACAACTAAAGACAGATGGTTATGTTGAGGCCAATCCTGCTCTCCCAGGAATCTGTACGAACTTTGCCAATTACTTCAATGCAAGCAAGAATAACGCCTTTGTGAATAAACGAGGGAAGAAAATCAATTCTGTTCTAAGAGGAATCCATAGGCCCTTTTATACTTTAGATAGCCCTCTTTGGAGGAACATCCACAAAACTGCTGAGAGTTTGAAACCCCAGCGAACGAATCCCTCTGGGCTCACTAAGAAAAGCTCACATACTCACTGCCACTCACTTGTTAGGCTCAAGATAAAAAAAGCATACCAGAATGCTGCCAATAGTTATCTATTTATATTTGGAAATTCAATAGTTTTATATGAACACAAGACCATTCAAGGGGAAAGTTTACAGGCCAAAACAGAAGATGCTTGTTCTATTAAGCATAGAGAAATATTTAATTTTTCTTACCACATATTTATATTACTCCTTTTGATTTACTTTAATTAAGCTCCCTTTAGGCTTGCAAGTCTGAGGGGAAGGGGGTTTCTCCCTCCCTTTCTTTGTAGTATGAATAGAAATTGCTCTCTAGGCAGGTTTTTCCAACTGCTCATAGATTTGCTTTTTACTTAAATAAAAGGCGTTTGAAAGACAGCAGTGTAGGATGGCTCACCATAGATTTAAGATTTTCTAACATCATTCCTACAGTGCTCCGGTTTAGAGGGGTTTTCAGTCAAAATCTTATTTTCTATTTTCATACAGCCATAGATGTCAAAATAAGGGGAGTATGCTTTGGAACTTGATACTAGAGTCACACACATCATGAAGGATGTGAGGAGGGGGTCATCGCATCCTCACTTTGTTGTTAACACAGACCATCACAGCACCCACTGAATTTATCTTTATATATATTTTTAAATTCTAGGCCAAGATCTTGTTTCACTTTTTAACTTAATGTCACACTCTCTGCTTCTAAATTTATTTTTAAGCTGAAGTTGTTCAAAGGGCACTTTCAGTGATCTAAAGTTCAGGGCACTTTATCACTGAAATAGAAGCTAAATAGGTGTTGCTCTGTAAGTGATATATTCCCTAAAACTGTTTCCGTTGGGTATTATAAAGCTCAGCTAAAAAATTCTCAGAAGGCATAACTAGGTAATGCATCAACAAAGACACATAAAAACAAAAGGCAGCTGGATTATTACTAAGAAATGAAGCAGAAGCTGATGAAAGTATAGAGTGCAAGTTAGAGGAAAAAAGCAATTTTCTTAAATAGAAAGAACACCGACATCTGCATCTAAAGTGGATATCAAGCACAGCCATTAAAAAAGAAAACCTCTATTTCCCTTTACACGACAGTCTTCTGTCTTTTAGCTGTCTCTCTTTCTGCTCTCTCTAGCAGAGCAAAGACTGTGCCTGAAGGGTTCTTCAAAGCAGAAATTTTCGGATATAGTTCCACCTCCACTGAAACCAGGAAGGGTTTTGGGGTCTGGGCACCTTTGAAAGAGGCGGTGCGCGCTCTAGAGCTGTGTTGATATCCACATGGGGGCACAGTTGTGCTTGCATGAAGCCCCATTGAGCTGAATGGTTCAATAGTCCTGCCTCAAATCCTGTAAACAAAGGCAGGCCCTCTACTTAGTTGCCTTAGTACAGAATCCGGCACTCATCTTTGTCTTATTTTATAATTTTCAACTAAGTTCTTATTCCCACCATTAACAAACTTTGCTTTTCCTCTAAGCTGGGCCTGTATCCATGGAATACAGCAGGAAGCCAGCAACTGAGAAAATAGCTGCTTCAATTCATACTTCAGTTACTAAAAGTAACTTAGAAGTGAAGTTTACTGCTCCCTCATGGAGATTTCTTGTGGACATATACAGTAAAGAATCCAACTTCACCAGGTCTATAACCACTGAATTTTACACATCTTGAAATTTGTTTTAACAATTATGTAAACTTAACATTCATTTGGCTTGAACTGTGCAAATGTGTTTGAAGTTCATGTAATCATTTTGTGCTCAGAACACCAAATTCATGTCTGGAAAATTCAGTACTAGGAAAAAAACAAACAAACAAGAGAAGCATATTGGAAAGAATTATAACCTTGCAGGTCCATTACCTAATTCGATACAAAATTTCTCTGTCTTAGGGTATTCCACATCCAAGATAAGCAAAGACCAAAAAACTTCATTCTTCTTGGATGGAAGTAAAGACCTAAGTATTTTACAGAAAGCATGAGAGAGCAAGAACATAATTAGTATTACATTGCAGTTCTTTTGGACTGATTTTGCTGCAATATAATGAAGCTCAGGGCTTGACCTTCAGCCTCCTAGTTACAATAACACCCTGCCCGTTTAGGTTCCTTCAAACTCTTTGACAGAATTACTTCCTGAGATTCAGCAGCCAAATGTCTGACATCTTTCAGCCCACAGCACAGGCACTATCAGATGAAGCACCTGCTCTTTGCTTCTCAATCACACTCAGAGATAAGGACAGAAGTTGTCTTGCACTTAGTGAAGTCTCCCATGGTCAGACACAATCTGCGCCACACACTTATCTGGCACTTGACCCAGGGTTACAGTAGAGCAAGTACCCTCTTCTAACTGAATTCACCCGTCATACAGAAAATGATCAATTCAGCCTCCTACAGCAAGCTATTGCCTTGAACATAACACCGGGTAGACATGTTTCAAAGAGCATCGAACTACTTTTTAGCCTAATCTCTAAGTCAGGGGTTTTGCATTTCATCTTTCACTGCCTGTGATTTTTTCCTTCTATGTGATTAATGGCTTTACCTATCTCAGGTTAACAGAAGAATTTATACTCATACCTAAAGTCCAGAAGACTATATGTATGGCCTTGCAAATCCCAGGCTGGGAGAAATACCAGCCTTTCAGCTCTTATTGTGACTTCTTCATATAAGGAAAGATTAGGCAACGAGGCCCATTTTTTTTTCACCAGACCACAAGACCTGTGTTATACTGCCCAGAATTAGCCCCTTTTCCTTACTTATCTACATTGCTGTTTCTTTCCTGACTTTCTTTTCTTTTCTTTCCTACAGTCATAGCTGTAGTCTTTTAAATCTGCAACTTTTAATGTGCTGCAAGAGATGGGAGAGTAATTAGGGGCTCTGTTAAGCTTTTATATGCTTCAGGTGCATGGGATATATACCCATGCCTCACCATAGCCCAGACCACAGGCAGCTACTGACCAAATTATTGTCTCAATGATAAACTGCAGAATAGAGGCAATGTTCAAGTCTACAGATTATACATCTCTGTCTATTAACGTGACATAAAAATTGTAGATTCAGGTTTTTTTCTTTCTCTGCAACCTAGGAAAGGGGTGAGTTTTCGATAGGACATATGCAGTGAAAATTTGTGAGTCAATAAATACTTGATGCAACAAGAGAAAAAAAAAGGAGAGGGGACAGAGGGACAGATTATTTTTTTTTAACCCTTACACCTTGGGAAAGGACACACCTACTAATAGAAGAAAGGTGAAAACACTTAATTTCTATCAGTCTACAATAATCTTTATTTCATGCAGAGTAATTTAAAATGCTTATTTCCAGTCAAGTTAAAAGCTATCAGCAGGGGTATTACCAAAACAGATAAACATTAATAACACTTTAAAGTTTTTTTTTAAGAGGCTCTTAAGGGCCCCATTTAGTTTCCTCTGAAATCATTAGGATCCTTGCCATAGATTTTTCAGATGGGACATTAGGAAAGAGCTTCCCTTGAGAGAAAAAAAATAAATATATCCTTTTCCACCAATTTATGACTCCTACAATTGTGCAAGTGGAAACAAAATTTTGTTGCCAGCACTTGTCCTGCCATAACTCAGATATTGCATAGCTATTATAGCAATAAACTACCAAACACCGAGTAAATTGATTTGCACATTTTAAAAGCAGCATTTATGGTGCATGCACACATTACATTTTAGAAAGAAAAGTGCTGCTTAATTTGTCAGTCTTTTTAAATCTGACTGGAGACTTGACTTACCCTCTGTCCCCAAAAAAGCCATAAAATCCTGACGCTGCACTTACAGAGCACCTACACCATCACTGATGTTAATAACAGTCCTGCCAACACACCACTCTTTGCTTGCTTTGAGGAAAGACAGTGGGAAGGGTGTCACAAAACCATCAGTTGTTCACTGCAGCTGAGACCTGCAACTGCTTGATTGTGCTTAGTGGTGAACACTAATATGAGCTAGAAGAGGAGCTGTTCAGTCAGCTTCTGACCCCACTAAGGGAGCAAAGAGCGGGGGTGAGACTGGTGGGAATATGGTTGGCTTTCATCCCCATCCCATCTCTGAAATACCCTTCTGCAAGACCCTGTTCATACATTTCTGGCTGCTCCAGTTCCTCATCTGTCTGCTGTAAGCCCTGCTTAGCCAGCTCTGCCTGCTTTCCTTCTTGCTCTACTATCTGCTCCTGCTTTCAGCCATGGTGCCCTTCTATAGGAAGAACTCTGGCCTGCATCTGCATGGAGCAGCATGGGTTAAATGGGGTATTAATAGCACTGCCTTCAGGCAATATATTTAAATTTCAGTGCAAGAACCAGATAACTATCAGCTGATGTGGCAGTGCCCCCAGAAATATATATTTATTTCAAACTGAAACTTTGTCAGTAGTTTCAATTATCATATGTGCTTTTGAGATCTGTGATTTTTTTAGGTTAATAATGACATTGGTATAGGTATATGTATTCCCTATTACAGACAGAAACATACAAGCAGTAGTAATTTAAATTATATTAAAAAAAAAATAAACACACCAAAACATGAATAGGAAGCCACTGAATATATGTTATGTATAAAATGTTTGCAATGGGAAAAATTGAGAAAAATTAATAATTCCTCCCCTTCTCCCCATTACCTTTATCAAGAGAAAAATAAAGCATTTCAGACAGATGGATGACATTAAGACTGATGTGACCTTAAAATGTACTAAAATTTTAGAAAATTGACCACATACTGTTTTAATGCATCATGGTGATGGTTGACCTTATTACAAAGAGAAGAAAAAACCCCCAAAACGTACAAAGTTTACTAGAAAACTCATATAATCTTCTCTTCCCTTTTATCCCATAACTACAGCTCTACATTCAGAAGGAGTGTAACTATAATAGCACTATATAAAACTGTGCTGTTGCACTGTATAATCTTTTTAGAAATTATTTTTTCCCATAAACAGATTGTAAAATGAATTTCATACATAATTTTCTTAATCTAAGCAATGTCTTGGTCTGTAAATAAATCAATTAAGTAGAACAAGAGAGATACATATTCTTCAGTACTTAGTTTTCCTTATCATAAGGAAAATACTTTTATTATGCACAGAGGGCTCTAACTTACACCTAAGCATGGTAAACTTCCATATTCTGTTGTTTCTCAAGACATCCAGAAGGGAGCCTGTAACTGCCTGCATATGCTTCAACCTAATATAAGTTTTTTGAAACATAAGAGAAAAAAATCTAACTTTAAGATTAAAAATCTTTGAAGTCCAAACTGGACAGCATGCACTCTTTTGAAAGCATTCAAGCAGACAGTACACTCAGCTCAGCTTTTTTATCTTTTCCTATTTTTTTCTTTATGGGCTTGTCTACACAAGAAGAGATAATGGAGAGGTATATCATTCACAGTAAGCTGCAGCTCGGTAACTGCTGCATATTTAATGTTAGGCTGCAGCCATGGCCACACAGCCAGCTGGCTCACATCTACAGTGCAAATAATTGCTTCCATTTTTGTGAGGATTTTCTTGCTATTAAGCATTACATGACCATGCTCCATGTTCCTTTTCTAAATGCGAGCCTACCAGCACTGCAGAATGTCTCACGTTGTATACTGCAAACAGCAGCAACAAACAAAATGCATATTTACCAGTTCTCCTGACTATTCTCTTGCTGTGCAATAATTCATTTCCTCCTCTGATGCTAGAAGTACCCCTATCCCGATCAGCCACCCAAGTGGAACTGGTGCTGCATGCTGCATTTGTGGTTACCAACATGGGAGCATCTGGAGGTGTATTTGGTACTTTGCCAGGGCCCAGGGCAGCTGCAGAATGCCAGCCTGCTGAAGCCAAGCCAGACTCTGATCACAAAACAGTGACTGACCCATCTGCAGCTACAAGGGACAAACAAACACAGCTGGTAGAAGGTTCCTTGGGATAACTGCTCCCAAAACCACTGCCCAAAGTTCAGAGCCAGCTGCAGATGGTCAGCTAAGCTGCTCTGCTTGGCAACATTTGGCAAAACATTTATACTGCAGAGTAGTAGATCAGAAGATGTCAGCATGGAACATCTGTAACGAGAGCATCGTTATTGTCCATGATAGTAGACAGGCAAGAAAGCCTGCCAATTCTTATTTAAAAAAAAAAAAAAAAAAGTGTTAAATTCATTTGGTCAATGTGTGCCTTTCAAGACTAAACAGTAAGTCAGAAAATGTGTGAGTTCAGAGGATGGAGGAGAACTGTACAGGGAACATGATTACAGATACCATTAGCTCCCTCAGTGTAGTTTGGGAATCACTTTTTTTTGCAGACTTATCAGTAACTTCCTAGAGATCGACATGTCTTATAATCTATGCTGACAAGACCATCTTAAGGAAAGTACACTTCTCTTATCAATGGACCTGATCTTAAAGGTCTTTTCTAACCCAGTCGATTCTATGATTCTATGATCTTCCCCCATCATATTCATAGGCTAATGTTTAAAAACAAGTAGGATGGCATTTTGGAGTAAAAGCAGCCACATTTTTGAATGAACAAGGGATTGCTTGTGCTTTCACTCTGCTGCTGTTCTTGCACTTCTGGGAAGAACTTATCCTAAGTGTGAAGGATAATCTTTCCCATGAGGTTTGTTTTGAGAGCATGGCAAAGGTCTGAATATTATTATATTCTGGGAGAAGTTATCTATCAGATGCTATCCTGACTGATAATGACTTTTATTGGACAACTGGATGTTCAAAAGAATGGCTTAACAGTCAGAAAAGCAATTATGTTTGGTTGGAGGAAGTGAAGCTGGTGCTCTTTCACAACTACGTTAGTGCTTGCTAAGCAATATCTCCATCTGGTATTTTAAGTGCATGTTGTATATTGCATAACACCCATGGAAGCAGGAAGAAGCAGCTCTCTGGTAGCTGGAAGTTACAGGTTCACACAGGTTTACAAAGAGAGAAGCATCCAGCAGTCAAACTTCTCCAAAACAACATTTAATAGGGATACATCTAGTTCTTACTATATTCTTGTTTTACTTGCTAGATAAAGACTTGTCTTTTAAATTAAAGAATGCAATTTCCGGTGGTATGTGTTTTTTCTTGTACCTTGTATAATTTTTCATGCATATTTCATGGGCAGTCCATGCAAGAGAACATGGCTATTTCAAGGGTTTTCTCAGAATGTCAAGAAAAGTTCTCTCCTACAGATTTCAGTAAAAAATATTTTCTTACTCCTTTTTTTAAAGCTTTGTCCACTGAACACAGAGGAAAATTAAGTATGAGCTGACATATAGGATTGGCAACTGTACTGCACAGAAGTCCTGCTATGGAAATAGTATTTTCTAAAAATAATACTATACTTCGTTTTTGTAAGTGCAAACTGCCTAATTTAATTATTGAAATAAAAATATATAAAAATGCAAATGCAAAACTAAAAAACCCAACTGTGAGAGAATGCAGTGTGGGTTTATTCACTCAAAAAAAAAAAAAATCTGAAAAAAAAATCTGTGTAAAGTAGGAAAGATTAATCCACAGCCACACAATGAAACAGCCTCCTGTACCTGCTTCAGCCTATGGCAAAAAGCACCACTGGATGGGAGAACTGAAATGAAATTTTTGGGCCACTGCTCTTGATGTCTTCATAATATCACTAACAGTGGCACAGGACTGTTTGAGCTTAATTAATGGTAGCCTCCCCAAGAAGATCTCCTTAGATTGTTCTTGATCAAAGGAGGAATTATGTACAGCTGTTATCACATGCAAAAGAGGCATGAGGAAGAGGAGGAGGAGGTATGGCTGAGCACTTTCTATAAAACTGTCTGCACATTCTACCTATTGGCTATCATGGTGTGTCCCAGGCTCAAGTACACAGCAACATATGCTCTAGCCCTATAGCAAGTGAGACTTATGCACATTCAGTCCTGTTCCATCTCCTCCATAAGGGACATGGTATATTGTGCTCCCACAGCTTTCCCTCCTTCCATGGAGACAAGTGGACAGAAACTTTGTTGCTGGCTTCTCAGTCCTTTAATTTCTGAACTTGAAGAAGTCCCATTAACTCCTGGTCTTCCTTTTTTTCTGAATTCTGGGAACTGGTCAAATATTCCTTATTTCTTCTCCTCCCTCAAATGTTGCCCACTCAGATCAGATCTCACAGAAGACAGCTCAATAATAAGCAGCAGTGGTCCATTACTTCATTTTCAGTGAAAAAGCCATCATCTTGTCACTGTGTTGGGAGATTACATCTTCAGTGCAGGCATTTAAATCCAAGCTAGCCTGCTCTTCTTGTCCTATGACCTTGCACTTTCAGGCACCTTGCACAACACAGGTGCCTGAAAGTAGGTGAGATGAATCCCCACCTACTCTGTCTGAAGATCCACTGCCCTCAACTCTCTATATGCAGCCAGCAGCTGAGAAAATAGTGACTGGCTCTTACAGATAACAGGTGGTGTGTTAACACATGGTCGGTCTCTTCTCCCAAGTAACAACCATTATGAGAAACAGCTGAGGGAACTGGGGGTGTTTAGTCTGGAGAAGAAAAGGCTCAGGGGACCTTATCGCTCTCTATATCTACCTGAAAGGAGGTTGCAGTGAGGTGTGGTTTGGTCTCCCAGGTAACAAGTGATAGGACAAGAGGAAATGGCCTCAAGTGTGGCAGGGGAGGTTTAGACTGGAAATCAGGAAAACTTTCCTCCCCAAAGCGTGATCAGGCATTGGAACAGGCTGCCCAGGGCAGTGGTAGAATCACCATCCTGGAAGCATTCAAAACCCATGTAGACGCCCTCAGGGATAAGGTTTAGTGGTAGACTTGGCAGTCTTGGGGTAATGGTTGGACTGGATGATCTTTAAGTTTTTCTTCCAAACTAGCTGATTCTACGATTTTATGGCTGTTCAACACTGGGCTCTGGGAGAAGCAGGACCAATTGGAAGTTACATCTGCACTTCTTTTTTAGCAGCAGAAACGAGAACAGGGAGCAGAGAAAGTTTCTTTAGGAAGACTAGAGTGAACTCAGCACCATATATTATGTCATTCACCAGAGTGGTGACATTTGACATAAATGGAAGGGCAAAACGCCCCATGCGGGATGGGTGAGAAGGCACAGTTTGACTTTAACAAATTGCTTTCCTTATCTTTCCATTTTATACCCCCTTCAGACATGCACGAAGTTCACTGTGAAATAAATGGAGTTTAGAAATAAGTGCTGACAATATCTTCATACTAATATCTATTTTCATGGAATTATTTCACATAATATATTTTCTGCCTTAGAGTTCACTGCCTAAGAATGATACTAAATTTCATTTAAGGGCAAAAATGAAATACATTTGTACAGCTGTAATGATCTAACCTACATGTGATTAAATGCTCCAGGAAATACCTTGCATGTTGCTTCACTGCTACTTTGAAAAGCATTTCACAACATGCTATAATATTTGTCATTCCTAAAAAGGGTTTTCAGAAACCTGTTTCTTTTCAACCCTTTCCTACTCCTATTAGCTCAGCTCAGATTTTTGTTGAAGAGGCCCTCCTTCTTCACAGCTTCTCCCTTTCAGATCTGTAATCCAGGCAATTTGCAGCCAACTTAGTGTCCTCCTATGACGTGAACTGTAGCACAGCACTAGTGTCACAGGGCCAAACACTGCCAGCTCTTCTTACTAGTGAATACAAACATGAGCCATACTACGAGATACAAGAGTGGGCTGCTTCTTTGCATCCTTACAAGCTGAATTCTCAGGCTCTTGTTTTTCATCTGAAGCTAATGGACAACTTGAGTGTGATGGCCAGTATAGGGACCACATACACATACAGGAACCTACTCATATTCACACACATCTAATAAATGTCTCTGCTGTAGATTTGCCTGAACACCCTCTCGTCAGAATTAGAATAGCCGAAGGAAATTGAAGGCTCCCAACAAGCCATTTTTACTGTCCCTGCATTTGAGTTTAGCTGAAAATAGGCTGACCCTGGCTCAGATTAAACAGAGAGAAGACAGATAAGTAAGAAGGACATTGACTGTCCTAAGCAGGAGATAAACCAGCATGCAGTAACAGTGTAGTTATGCCAAAATAATAGATAGAATGGACCAACTTTGTTCATTATTAACTCCATTCTAATCAATTTACTACACTTGAAACAGGAAATATGGAACAAACAAGATCTTGTCATATATATATACTACAAATTGTATCTTGGCAATGTCACTCACCTCACTATGCTCATTTGAGAAATTTTACTCAGAACCACCTTCTGTTCCATCCACCTTTAGATAATCTTTCTTCCACTGAACAAATGAAAGCATACTAAGAAACCTATGTAAGGAAAAAGTCCCAAGAGCATCCTATTAACTTTACAGAAACAGACTGGTTATCTGTGAAAAATAACTAAAATTTTCCCATCTGAACTAAAAAAAAACAAACAAACAAACCCACCAAAACAACCCTTTTCATTTATTTATTCAGTAACAATTGTATGTTAAAATTCCTCACAAAAACTTTTACAAAAAGTTAATCATCTATTCCACAAAAGCTGGGCTTCATCAAAAGAAGCATGACCAGTAGGCCAAGGGAAATGATCCTGCCCCTGTATTCTGCTCTTGTGAAACCCCATCTGAAGCACTGCATTCAGCTCTGGGGTCCCCAGAATAGCAAGGATTTGGACCTGCTCAAGCAAGTCCAGAGAAGTGCAGTGAAGATGATCAGAGTGCTAGAGAGCCTCTTCTATGAAAAAAGGCTGAGGGAGTTGGGCTTGTTCAGCTTGGAGAAGAGAAAGCTCAGGGGAGACGTTAAACAGCCTTCCAGTATCTAAAGGGGGCCTACAGGAAATCTGAAGAAGGACTGTTTTTGAGGGCAGGTAGGGATAGGATAAGGAGGGATAGCTTTAAATTAAAAGAAGGTATATTTAAATTAGACATTAGGAAGAAATTCCTTACTGTGAGGGTGGTGAGATGCTGGCACAGGTTGCCCAGAGAAGCTGTGGCTGCTCCATCCCTGGAAGCGTTCATGGCCAGGTTGGATGGGGCTTTGAGCACCCTGGTCTAGTGGGAGGTGTGTTCCTGCCTGTGACAGGGGTGCTGGAACTAGACAATGTTTAAGGTTCTTTCCAACCCAAACTATTCAATGAGTCTTTGAATATTCCTCCCTCTCACCTTCTACTCCTTACGGTAGCCAGTAGTCCTGACATCTCTACATGAGATTTTCACTAAATTCCAGTGTCTCAGCAGATTAAACCAAGAACATTAATTCTTTCTGCATGTTTAAATGTTAAATATAAAGCATCAGCTTTTTAGCTGACATAAATCAGCCTGATTACACTCAAGTGCAAAGAAAGCAAGCAATGTCCTTGTGTAGCAAATGCAGCTCACAGAAGCATATGGAAGATACCCATGCACGCACCTTATTGGTATATACCCATGCAGACACATATCAATACTGAGACAATAGGAAAAGACTTGCTTCAGTAGGCTTTCCACTGGTATTGCATTAATCTGCTCTTGACTCTATAGTTGCTAAGTTTTAATTAAGCTAACTCTATTACAAAGCTAATTATAAACAGGTGCAGAAGGACCCTGCTCACCTACTTATGTTATTTGAAAAAACAAGATCTTAAGCACACCTCAGATAATGCTCCCATGACTTTGAGTCACAGCAGATTTCCATGTTCAGGGTGAAATGCACAGGCTACACCTCTGCACTGGTGTTTTGGGTTGTCTGCAGACCCAGCAAAGCATGCATAAACCTAGTTTCTGCTTTTTGCTAAGAATGTGACAACTATGAGTGTTTTATGCTTTAATGAGACTACAAAATTTTGAAACTCCAGATCTTAACATACTCAAAGATTAATCTCATATTTTGCATCAGACTCGTCTTCTTTAAACTATGTGGTTTTACCTTGCAAATGAAATTCTCCGGACTTCTTTTCCCTTGTTCTATTACAGGCGTTCTTTAACTGGTCTTGAAGAGCAGTGCACAAGATTCAACACCATAATGGAGTTGCGGCTCTTCCTGTTCTGCAAGATGCACATATCTTATCAAACAAACCTACTGATACACCCTGGCACATCTTTTCCTGGTTTTAAAGAGCATAATGACACCTACTTCTTATTTTATCCTCAGCAATTTGCAGGTCCCTTTCCATAGACCTGGCTGTTCCCCTCCCTGCCTTTGTGTGGCAAATTATTCCTACCTAAACTTTACACCTTGCAACTGTCCCTACTGACATCCATCCCATTGCTCCACCTACCCTGGTCATTTGTCAAAACCATTTTGAGCTCCAAGCCTGAGGATATCACATGAAATAACATCAAAGCCTTCTTTAAAGTCAGGATGTATAGCGTTTACCATTCTCTACTTTCTGGAAGAGAAAAAGGAGATTTCCTCAGAATGAAAAACCATTTGCTATTCTTTGTTTTGCTACTGTCTTCTAGGTACCTGCAAATATTAATTTAAATCATTAAGTGTTAAGTAAAATAGTTTTTCCAATGTTACTATTCTCTTCCCTGGTAATTAAGCTTAGGAAGAAACTTTATCTGCTGTTGTGGGTAAAGTCAAAGACAAGGCTGAGCAGCGGGGTCTTCCAAATTCTTTTATTAATAACATCAGTGCAAGCTTGTTAAAATTGCAATATCTATAGATGTTAAAGTTCTCTTTTATCAGACACAGTTAAAAAAGTTAAAACTGTATCAGCTAAGGAGGAGGAAGAGCTATGAGAGCCAAGCTTAGCCGTGTTATTGAAAAGACATCTTGCAGAGGAGAAGAGGTTATGCAGTACTTATTCCTAGCTTTGAGAATTACAGTACTGACAAAGGGACAGAAACTATCCTTGGACTTGTGCGTGGTTGTCTTCCACTCCTACTTCAGTTTTTCTGTTTGCTTTCTTACAAGTCATTTAACCTTTTTCTTCTGCAGATCTTCTGCCTATATGATGGATATAATGATGCTCGGTATTTTTTTTTTAAATGTGTTTTACCAAAGATGAAAAATGCTCTTTAAAGTGCTAAAGTGTTACTTATGAATTACTTCCCCTCAGCAGGGGAAGGTGAAGCTTTAGAAAATGGAGTGGTTAAAAAAGCTATCATCCCCACCACCCAAAACCAGGTAGCATCCTATGTAACAAGATAATATGCATGAAATCTAAAGGACCTTCGGAGTTCATTGTTCTGCTGATAAAGTGAAGACATAACATATGCCCTGAACTCCTCTTTCATTTCACCAGCTGTCCCATGCAACCATTAATTGGTCAGAAGAAACAAGCACATAAGGCGAAGTGGGGTATTGGTTAAAAAAAAAGCCCCACAACCAAACTGCATGTGCCGTACTCCCTTCCTCCACAAATATTAGAGAACAAGATTTGTGCAGTTCATTGTTATTTTTCTTCTGTGTTTTTTTTTTTTTCCCCATAAACTTATGTGCAGATCTTTTTTAGACTTTGATGGCAGAAGAAAGGCTGTCACCCCAGGAAACAATAAGCAGTGTTCACAGCTACAGTAATCCTATGAAACAGAACAGAACATATTCTGCTCTCTTACCAATTAAACTTTTCCCCAGAAATCACATGAATAATATAGTCTCTACGATAGTAAATGTTACTATTGTAAAGTAAATCTTGACTATTTGTGAAATAATATGTGAAAAAAGAAGACTAAACAGCAGGAACAAGAAAACAGCTAATAAGCCTTGAACAGACCTCTCTTTCAATACAATTTATCCAAAATATTTGGCTATATTTTATTTATGTCATGTATCCCTTTGACTTGAACACCATCAGAGCATGCTGGCCCACTACATTCATTTATATTCCTCAAAAATGTAAAGTAGCTGCTGAAACAGGAAAATAAATGTTGAAATTTGAAGTCGAGGCTTTCCTAGTGAACTTCTAAAGTCCCCACCACAAGCTGGGAGGTGGTCATCTTCTAAAGAATTTGTCAAAATTCTACATAATGAAGTTGCAACATTTCCAAATGCCATTTGCTAGTGTCATTAAGTTCCAATAAGTAATGGAAGTGGTCTTTATGCACCTAACAGATGATGTAGACAGACCTAATTCCACATGCTTGTATTTCTAATGTACTTCAAAGAGGAGACTAGTCTGCTAACATATGGCCTGTACAAGGCATTTGGTATTCTAGGGTGTTAACCTGTGAGATGAGAAGCAACTCTGCACAGGGAAAAAGGTTTACATCTGCAAATGCAAGAAGAAAGCATTGTGTTTGTGTATCCTCACCAGAGTGCTAGTATTTAATCCTGTCCTAATTTCTTTTACTGGCATAAACTCTGAATTGCACTTTTTACTACTGCTTTTAGCTTTGCCATAATAGTCCATTTCTAATGTTTTGTTCTTTCATGCTTTCCTTTTTATTTTATTAAACTTTGTTATTCCCCTCCAATACAAGTACCGTCCAAGACAAGTACCTGATTTTTTCCTTTTAAACATGCTCATATCTGCTCTCCCTTTCACTCACCAAGTAAACACATTACCAACCATTATTATCAATTTATCCACCATTTCAGAAAAGAGGCTCTGTGATTGCAGGTTATACCCTTCTACATTTCTTATTTAACTCAAGAATTTCTCTCAATGTTTGTTTCTGATTTATTTTTTTTTTTTCCTGAAAGTACAATATATCAGCAGTTAATTTTGGGTCCAAGACCATGCTCTTGATATTTCTCACTATGCTATTTTAGAGTTTGGAATATATATCAGCCAAACTACCTTTTAAAATCCATTGCCAGACAGGTAGGTTCCAGGAGAAATGTTGTCTCTCACCGGTGTGGATGCTAAAAGTTTCAAACATGTCTTTTCTCCCACTGAGTCACAAATGTTACTTTAAGAAGAATCTTTCGTTCGAATATGGATAGGCTTCATAATTGTCTATCCTTTTCTAATGGGCAGGATCTTCAAACATTAACAGTATACAACACAGCTTCAAAAAAATATTCTCAGGTATGGGGCTCTCTCCCAAATAAGACCATATACCTCCACAAAAACTTGAAGAACATTGTCCGTATAGCTTTATGTGTGCTTTAATGCTTTCCAGAATCTGGACGACAGGCGTAAGCTGTCACAACATGATCAGGAAGCGCTCTAAGTATAGCAATTGCTCAGCAGATCATTTGTGTCTCTGGATTGCAACATAACCTTGGTAGTGAACAACTGCTATTACATAAGTTTGAGCTATCGTCTAGGCTTCCCAGTACCATCCATTATAGTTTTACATATTTTCATTAGGAAAAAATACTGGAAAACTTTTGAATCTGCAATATTATGTTTCCAGATCTATAGCTGAGCATGTGTTATGATAATATAGTGTCAGGATAATAAAGTCATGTTGGACAGATTATTTCTGTCAGATGTTTGATATAGGGGGTTGATGTTTCTCAAGGCATAATCTCCACATTTCAAGTTGATGGGTAGCCTCACTCAGGTTTCCACAAGGCCAGCCACAGCTTAAGAAGCAAATATAAATCAACCACACTAACAATCTTCTCACAATCAAGTAATCAAACAACTCAGCTTTGTACCTGTTACAAACAAAGATTACAGAGCTCTTACAAAAACTCTGAGCTTCCTGTTCCACGATTAATTTCCAGCTCTATGTTGTTCTCCTCTGAGCAAGTTTTTCAGCCAGAAGAGAAAAATTTTAGCCAAAAAGCTGTCCCAAGACTAGTATTTCCTATTACAAACAAGTTTTTGGAATCACAGATCAGAACTTGATATCCATATTGTTCCTTCTCTCTCCAAGTTAACCTTGTTCTTATCCTTCAGACTCACTCTATACAGTTACTTTTGAGGGATGAATTATAGCTCCCATTTTAGATACATGCATATCATCACCACAATAATAGATAAATAAACTGTAAGCACGAGTTTCATCTAGGCTTATACTGATGTGCATTTACTTGAGACACTTCTGACACACAATGCCCCCTAATTAAATGCCACTTATCCACATGTAAGTATGATGCCTGGTGAGCTCAAGGGAAATTAAGACTTTTGTCACATTTATTCATCCTTTGGACTCAAATCCCCATTTTGAATGTAAACCTAGTATGAGACCTTGGCTTAGACGAATCGGTCTTTGTACAAGAGTCTCTCACAGAATTGCCCTAGCTTCTAAATATTTTTTTAATTATTATTATATGTTTATATTTTCAGGTAGACTGGTCCAGTTCTTTTCCTTTTCTTGCTGAAACATCCTACTTCCTTTTGAGATGATAGACATAAAAATACCCCAGCAATCCCTTATTTTCCAGCACTATCTTCTTTCTCCTCCTCACCAGCTGGAAGAAGAATCATTAGTAGCATCAATTATGATGATTTTTATAAGTATTGAAAAGCCCTATTTGTGACTTCTCTGTGAGACCAGAAGACATGCAGCACCTCGTGTTCTGAAGTTCAGCAAAACCTGTATCAGAACTCTCCAGCTCAGCCTCTACAGCTGTAGATTTCAGAGGTATATTTAGGTACTTTTCCAGATTCAGGTTTGCCCAAGGCTCTTCTTTGTCATTTTCCTTCCCTATTTCATTCAGACAGGGGACATTGATTCTTTTAATTATTGCTCTTTTATGCAGAGGGTTTCCGTGGCTGTTAACATCACAGGCTGTGACAGTCTAGAAGACCCATTAACGTGAGCCCTTCTCCAACCCTTACGCAGATTATTTTCATCTGCGAAACTCATTAGACTCCTAGTAAGGCCCAAGAAGTCCAGAACTATGCTAAACTGTATTTAAATTTGTCAAGTGAGAATTTACTCATTCTAAGATAACAGCAGTTCTCCAAGTCATTAAAATGTCTTTTTTTCTTCATTTGTATTCTCTTTCAGATCCCTTCTGCTTTACATTTTTATACTTCTATCAGACGTTGTCATAAACAAAATTAACTATAATTTGACTACTTTTCTTAAATACCTCAAAGCCTATATTTAACAGAAAAAATAAGCCACAAGAAAAAAATGGTAAGCTATTTAGAGTGCACCATTAGCAATTCCCTATTCTATCTTCAACTTTCACTAAAAAGGAATGGGTAGAAAAACTTAAATAAAATAGGTAGATATTTTCCTTCCTTTTTTTTTCCCCTCCCTAATAGAAGAGTCAAAGATTAGCGCAGTGGAACACATAACACTTCTACAGTCCTTAACAAAAGCACCTACAGATAAAACAACTATTTTCTGCAGACAATTACTTAGAGGTAAAAATATTCTGCAGAGAGACCTCTGAACAGTCTGAAAGCCCTCACAATCAGCTGTACCCACCAGATTCTTGAACATAATGCTTTCCTTAGCATCCTTTTAGCAGACCAAATTCCAACACTCAAACTCTCCAAACTACACTAAGGGCACGAGCTTATATATGGTGGACCCACAGATGGGAGTGTGGATGAAGGCTGCAGGTGGGGCTGCTCAGGGCCATTAAGGCCTACTCAGGGCCCTGATAAAGAGTAATTAATAAGAAAAAAACCTCTAAAATAGAGAATTCAGACAGATTCAGAAATAATAATAATGAAACAAAAGACATTACTTGGTATGAATGTCAAGACAAAAGTTTGAATAAGATCCTTAGGTAAGATACCATGCTTTTGGAGCTTTTAACTGAAATTCTGAAGATTGTCCTTTAATGACTTGAATATCTGAAGCTTGGTGTAAAAGAAAAGCACCCAGAAAAATGCATGAATTAAAAAAAACAACCCACAGAGGGTACGTCTCCACATGTTTTGGTATACTATTCTCTAAACTATTCAGCCAGTAGCCACAGACACATCTTCATGTGGCCTAGGAAATATGTTTACACAAACATTCCCAGAAGACCAAAGTCTTTCCACCACATCAAGAAACCATGCAAAAAAGCATGCTGAAATAGGAGAGAAACTCCTAGGACTTGCACAGACCTATTTACTAGTTCAGTGCGTATTTGTTCATCTTAGTTTTTGACAAGAAACAGAAACAGGTCACTGAATATTTTTTCAACTAGGATCCAAATAATATTACTTAATCTTTTTTTTTCTCACACTATGACTCTATCACAAAGAAGTTTTCATAGGAGAAAATACTTGAGTATTTATAATACAGTTGGTAACCAAACACCAAATTAAGAAGAAAAACTGATGATAAGGACAATCTGACCTCAGCCTGGCAGCAATATTAGTTGATCAAAGCAAGTTAGAGATGAAGAACTAACATATGAGACTTGCCAGTAACTTCAACTCCACCTTCATCAGTGGTGAGTCAACTTCCAGCAAACACATTACCATATTGGCAGGACTGAAATAGCCTTCATATGACTGATAGACTGCCTCTGAAAGGACAGCTGATTTTGCTCCCTTGAGTATTTTAGAGGGCTGTGTTCCCTCAGTACCTTAAAGAACATAAAGTTATAAACAAATACATGGTCAAATCACAACATCCCATATGCTAGTCTTTTTTTTCAGTGCATTCAGGCTAGACAGTAAATAAGCATTTGGAATGTCATAATCTAGGGGTAGGAATGGAAAAAAAGGCACCAATAATAACAATTGCCAGGGCCATTAATCTCCTTAAAGCTACCTGCCAGATCTTGGCAGTAGAAGCAAGAGACTTGTTATTTTGGAAAAGGACACAAATACAGTACTTTGGCTGATTACTTCTCCAGATATACTGGTTTAGCTCTACTTATGTAGACCTCACTGGCACATGTTGTCCAGAAAGTAAAGTAAATATTTGAGAAACATGAAGTCCTCATGTCAGATAATGGGCCTTTAAAACAATCAAAGTATTTACATAGAGCTTTTACATTCAACATTGTTGTCATAGTATAGTTTGCCCCCAGAGCAGTGGAAAAGAGGTAGAGATGAGAAGTGTACAAAATAGCACAGATTAAAACAAAGCCCATAAACCTTCTGCAAAAATTAATGGCTTGATATAAAACATTTCCAGCCAATCAACAACATTTGCACCTGGATCTGCTCCTGCAGAATTTCTCATGGTAAGAAGATTAAAGATGATTCTATTCATGGCACTCAAACATCTTTAAACAATGTTCCAGCTCAAAGGAATGTTGAACATGAGAAGGTGAAATAAAAATCTATCAACAACAAATGTCAATGCTTGGCACAGAGCAAAACCACTGCCTGACCTGAGATCTGGGACTGGAGGTCTCAGAAATGTGAATTTAGTAGATATTTCTAGCCTACTTTCTGGGCTGGTTCAGAAGAATTTCTTTGGAGGATCTGGACTTATCTGCAGTATTTTCCAGTTCAACGAGGAAAGAATCAGGGATCTGTTTGAATTTCCTAATGAAAACTATTTAAAACTACTTAAAAGACTTCCCACAAGACCATGTCAGAAGCCAGAACTATCCTCCTAAAGAACTGATCTTAAAACCTCTCTCTATGGGTATACTCCATAAGCATGTTCACGTGTGTTCGTGTTTTAGAAATGTTTATTTGTAATTTTAATTTTTAATGTAATTGCCAGACTGAACCAGGATATGTTGCAAGGTTAGGATAATAAACAGGGCAATTTCAGGAAAAAGTTTTTCCTAACAGCAGCACTAGCCACATTCTTATTTAAAACATCAGATTACACCAAATATTTCATTTTGCGTGAGATCACCCATATCAAAACATTACTGTTTTTTAAAACAAAATACTGCTTTTCATGTTGGGAAAGGTTAATGTTAAGCCCTACCAACCTGGGCTGGTGCAGCGTCTTGTACTATCAAGATCTTGCTTTTTCCTCTGGTGACAGAGGCCTTTCTTGGGTTTGAACTGACAAATACATGTACTTCTTGGACTGAATATGCAGTCCAATCCCAGAGTACTGCTGTCCCATATATGCAATTTTATAAAACAAATTATTCTGACTTTAAACCCAGACTCCTCAAAACCCTAAAAGAAATGAACACCCTAGTACATCTCACATGTAGATATGGAGGTTGAAGGTCTGCGTGGTTTATTTTCTTCCATCTGTTTTTCTATTAAAATTTTTCTCACCATGAAACCAATTATTTCAGCAAATATTAAGCTATAGTATTACAAAAAATACAAAAAAATAAACCACAGAAATGAAACTCCAGGAAGAGGTGAAATAGAAGCAGGTGCCATTTGCCAGTGCATCTCCACCAGCTGCAGTTTTGCTAAGTTTCCTGGCATGTTGCCTAAAGTGCTTTGCTCTTCCAGAGTATTTGTGCAGCACCATCAGAGCATTATCAATTGATAGAATGAGCCTGACACTCTCTCAGTACCCCACCTTCCACCTGTGTTCTGTGGAAATCTCCTTACTTAGGCGTGCTGTGCAGATCAAAACAGGATTTGCAATGGATACAAGTACCAGAACATCCACTTTGTAGTTCCCAAAATTGGCCGAGTTGGCTACCAGTTCAACACAGTTGAGACATGTTCAGAAGTAGAACTGTAGTCATATAAACAGCTTTACTGATGAAAATGCAAGTGCATATAAACTTTCAGCACTTTAAGGCCAACCATGAATTTAGTGGATGATTTGAAGATCTAAATTATACTTTAGATGTTTCCAGGAACAGTTAGAAGAAGAGCTAGATAACCAGAATCCTGTGATGGATTTATCCCATAGAGATTATGCTTCCTCTGTAATTTTTAAAATCTGCCTCTACTCTCGAAGGATACGGGGAAGACTTTCCCTTTATCGTTAAAAAAAAAAACAACAAAAGAAAGTACTACTTTAGGAAGATTAAATAAAGCATCTCCACACTGATAACATCCTGAAGAAATAAAATCTTTGATCTGACTGCAGCAGAGATAAGATCTCCCCTGTAATTTTGTTCTGTTTGTTGGATTTTAGTTAATTTGAAAATAAAACATGTAGTTACGTGGGATCTACATGATACATGTTTACTTAATTCACTTGCTGCTCAGTGTTTTCAGTTCAGGAGATTTGATGAGATTTTTGTCCCTGATGAGGGTCCCTGAACGGACTGCAGTTTCAGTAAAAGTTCAAATGTCGCAGAAAATTATAATTTCATAGGCCGAGAAAATACTGAGGTTGAATGTGATCATTGTAGACTCCTTTTCAAGGTCTCCCAAAGGAATAGGGAGCTGCTGTGTGGGTGAAAGGAAAAGGTTCCAAAGCATCTTTCCAACTGTAGGTGGGCTGATGGGTCTGCTGGCCGTGCCACTTCCCTCTTGCAGGGCCACATGTGGGCACATGTCTCTCCTCACTACTACGTTCAGTGCCTGCATAGGCATGGGAAGGGCCCAAGCCAGTCTCTCTTTCAAGGTGGGGGAGTGCAATCACATGTTCAGAAGCACAAAAAAAATCCAAAAGGAGATTGCAGAAGTACCTATATTCCTTACTAAGTCTCATCAAAATAGGTTTGTGTGTCCTTTTACTGTGAGTATATTGTGTCTCATTCTTTGAGTTATTCCCTAACATTACTTAAGGAATTTTCATAATTTTAACACCATAAATTTGCATACCAGGGGGAACCAAAATTCAGGAATTTGCCAGGTCCGTATTCAGGACTGAGGTACATATTGTTTCTCACCACAGGTACAGACAAAAATATTTCTGTGTCAGCCAAATGAATGCTCAGACTTACAAAAGAGAAGTCTGAGAGTTCATTTCTGTCAGTCTAATCCAACAGGGGGTTAACATTGGTTAGTTATAATCACACTTTTATATGTACAGATTTTATATATTTACATATTACATTATATATATATATATAATATGACATGCATTTCTTAAAGCAAAGTCGACCCTGTCATCAGTTCAATGCTTAACACAGATTCATTACTTTTAAACACACTTGCCTAGAAAAGAATCTGCACTAGGGAGTACTGGTATACAAGCACAGTATATTTTGTGTTTCTGTAGATTACCTCATCTCCCTCCATTTCCTCTAAAATCTTGGTAGAAGAGGAAATCAAGGAAGACAAACTGAACTGTGATGCTAAGGGAGTCCCTTGATTCTTTTTGTCACAGTTTTAAGCCTTCTCAGGGCCTCAGGGGAGTCTGGCTGTTCTTACTCCTCCTCTGCCAGCCAGAGAGTAACGACCCACTGCTTTTATTCATTACCCTGAATGTAATGCACTAAATTTAACAAGTAACACACTCAGCAGGAATTTATTGGCCTTTTGCAGCATGATTGCAAGGTAGGGTATGGATATGGATTCCAATTACTGCTGACACCAAGATAAGAGGAAAAAAGCCTATACATGATTGTTATTAATCAAAGGTGATATCTGGTATTACGAAGAAAAGAAAAACAAACCAAGAATCATTTAAAAATACTTAACCAAGTACTTTTTTCTATCAAAATGTCTGTTGTTCCAAATAAAATTATGCTGTTATTTTCTAGCTAGGAATAATGAAAAGGATAACAAACTATACAAAAATGGCCAGAAAGAAAATATAAATAACAACCATTATTGATTATAGAATGACATGCAAAAAATCACACCCCAGGAGACGTAACATACTTTAAAAAGCCTAAAAAAAAAATATGCATATGTTTGCAGGTATAGAAGTATTAACAATCACTAAACAAAATAAAATGATTGTGTAATAAAAATTTTGTGTAATATATTCCAGAGAGCTGAGATTCATATTCATCTGACAGTACTAAAAGATGGAATAGGAAGAAATTAATTTTTCTTGTTCACATCTGGAGTTTAAATAGATACAATATGAATGGGGAAAGAACAAGCCAAAGACCACTGCATCAAAATTCCAGAAACCAGCAGATGTGAAACATATGTATATGTCTCCCAAACCTCACCCAGGTGAGCACAGAAACTAACTACTTGGCTGTATATGACTGTGTTCATTTCATAACACAGCAACCCATGGCATATTAAATACTATGGTCATTCAGAGCAGTAAGAGGCAAAGAATTCAGATACATAGTGTTTAGAATTGCCATTCAGCTCGGACCTAGAAGATTAAAGTCCTTTCCAAGCCTTCTAAACCATTAAGGTCAGGAGAGTGGGACCAGAGACCTTATGAAGTTTGTCATTACTCCAATTCCTGATACTCAGTCTGAGCACATCAGACAAAGAACACTTTCTGTTAACAACTCCATTTCCTTTTCAAACCATAAGCAGGATGGATTAATTTTCAAAACTGGTGAGTTAAAAATTATGAAAATTTCTGAAAAGCCACAGTAGTACAATTTGCCTGAAATTCAGTGAGTCTGCTATTCACAAACAGGCTACCTCATATGCCTACAGATATGATTTACCTATCAGAAAAGGGGGAAATGATGTTGCAAATACCACACTGGCCCTTCCTTCCTGGCCCAACACAACAAATCTTTCATGCTTCTAGAGAACATATTCCCTGTATGCTATTTATTTCCCAGTCCATTCAGTATTGGAAAAAGGCGATGTATCTGCTCACTGCGAGCACAACTGACACCAGCAGTAGTCACAAACAAGTTATCATGAATCTTTCAGTGAAACTCCCAGAAAGGAATCTGATGCAGTAACTTAGAGACCCAACTTAAAAGAATTTTGACAATTTTCCTGTCCTTAATTAAAGACTGTATTCTGCAAGACATTATTAACATGTAAAACACATGCAGCATATGTATAAAAATGATGGCACATAAACCTGTTTGTTTGCCTTTTCTAGGATGCTCTCTCTCACCTGTGAAAAACAAGAGACTGGTTTGCTGATGCTGAGGATTATACTTTTCTTGTTCTTGCTGATGGCAAGGAAAAACGCCATAAGCAGATCTAGTGATCATGTCTTACGTATAAAAGACAGATAAAATAAATGTTACAAAGATTTACAGATCTCACCAAATAAGGAGGGGAGAGAAATCTTGATTTTAATGAAGACAAATACTTAGTGAAACAGAAAAGCAATCATGTTTTCTCACCTCATTTTTCCCATTTTACCTGGTATATGGAAGTGTTTTGAAACTGGGTACAGCAGGAGAAAGAAGAGCATAAATAGATTAAAAAAAACATTTTTTAAGGAAATATTACTTTTTATTTTTTAAACAGACCTTCTGTATACTACCTATCATATGGTATTTGCTGTCTGTATATGAATGATGGATTGTACAAAAGTGTAAAACAATTTTGCTGCATTTGATATTATAAGGTATTACTGATAAATATTTGATTACATATATACATGATTCAAACTGAGAAACAGTTGGGTTGGTGGTACAGCCTTGGGTATCAAAAAGATCTTTTTATTAATAGCTCTAGCATTTTCTTTCAATAGATGAAGTTTGTCACTGAGGCAGAAATGGAAGCAGCTAAAACTTTGCTTCATCAGAGCATGCAGATACATATATAACTTCAATCTTGACAATAGTGCTCACCAGAGATTTGTAAATAAGGACTTTACTAAGTGATGACTTAGTAAAATACAGCATTTTCCAAAACATTTGCTTTGAGAGGTTTTGAACCCCAAAAGAATGGTTGCTTCTCTAGTCCTCTAGCTAAAATGCATGCTGGCCTATTACAGTCCTTGCTTGCAGTAAAATAAATGCACAGAAGCTGTGTTCTGCGATTGTGTACAGTTTCGTAGATAACACGAAACAAATGCTGTTTCCTCATATTGCAACTAGATGCTTATGTGGGGAAAAAAGCCCCAAGGGTGGCTATTGTAGCTTGTCAGTATTGCAACAAATGTTGAAACTCCAGCCTTTTGTTCTCAAATGTTAATGGCAAATAACTAACAACATATTCTGAAAAAGATTACAATTTAAAATGGTAATGATACATTTGTCTCAAGAGAATTTGTATTCTGTCTGCAAATCAATCAAGGTATGGTGTAAGGATTTAGAGAGAAATCACATCTGAATGCATAAAATCCTGGGAACAAAGAATGGTACCTGCATATAGGAGACAGCTGGCAATACCCACCAATGGATAGAGAAATGCATTTCTTCTTATTTTTGTAAATACAAAACCTCTTCAGTTATAGTCGTTTCTGCTATATATGACACAATTTTTGTTTGCAGCACACTGTCAAGAAAGATACTGCACCCTCCATATTTTTGTTAGCGCATACCATGGATGTATATTAGATACAGACATGAAAGATATCACTGAAATGTGGATCAGGTTGATAACTTTTAACGCAAAATATTACTGCCTTTTTTCTTTTTCTTCTGAATTTCTCACAATGCTTTTAACACAGCAATCCTTAAAAATCACTTAAGCAATAAGAGTAGGTAGGAGAAGGCATCACATTGGAAGGGAATAATTTCATGCCTCAGATGTGTTGTGAAGCATGAGGACGAAGAATGAGTGACTTCAGTCACCTGAGAAGTGCAATGATTCCCAGAAATGCACTGCCTAGAGTATCTTATTGCTATTACTGCATGGAAATTATTTTAGAAAAGGTCACACCCGTGGAGCTAGTAAGAATGATTACATATGGGTGATTAAGGTGGCAACCGTACAGCCTATAATTCACTGTTTAATAAATAAGTGAGTTCTCTCATCATGCTTTTAAAAATAAAGTGCACATTTATAAAGATTAAAACAAACCTCCTTGCTCTGGTGAAGTGCCACCCTGGATGAGCATGACTGTCAAAGCCCTGGTACAGCAGCTGAGAAAACACATTGTTCAAGCTGTTGTACCTACCCCAGAAGATTTCCATGGTGACATTTGTCCAAACCTAAAACAAGCTCTGGAGATTGAGCTCTAGAGATGCAAAGATGTTTGTGCTGACTAGAAAGGTGACCACAAAGATGAGCCTTGCTCTACCTCACCACCTCTGAAGTGCTGATGTTGGCATGCAAGATATCACCATTGGAAACACCTATTTTCCCTTCCTCTGAGGAATGCCTCTGCCTAGGTTTTTTTCTGAGAACGGCTATGGTCTTCCTGATCTTAAGAATGCCAAGGAAGTTAATATACATGATTTATCTCAGTGTATGCACGAGACAGTAGTGATCTTTGTGTCAAAAATATGTTTAGGTTGGGAGCAAATACTTCAAATTTTATCATTAGTTGTGTTGGAGGTTTTATCGCCATTTTATTTTACAATGAAGAATCACTTCCATTCGGCAGAGCTGATAAAAAAGTAGCATTATCTCATGGATTCTACTATGGCATATTACCAACTACTGAATGGAAACAGCACTTGGATTTAAAAAAAAAATAAATAAAATTTTTCTTTTGAAAAATCTGAACCATAGGTAGTATTTTAAGTTTCACCATGAATCTGAAGTTTCACCTTTAAAGATGATACTCCTACTCTCATTCTTGGTATGTGTCGTAATTTAACCCTAGTAGATACTGTAACAGTATTTTCTTCCTTATTCATGCTTGACCATTAATTTCAGAAGAGTTTTCTGTAAGTCTAGGATATCTTTTTTTCATTTGCCCAATAATAAAAAGAAAAAAAAAAAGACAAAATCTAGTTTAAAGAACCAAAGTAGCAAAAAAAAAAAATATTTTCTGATTTTAAACCAGCATATTTTGCACTACTGATAGTTTGTTATGGATCTGAGAAACTGATCCAAGTATCTGAAGCACCTTCCACTTTGCTATCACAATGAAACATTTAAATCAAGGGACATTTTTTTGCACCCCTTGAAGTACTGTTGAAAGTATATTTATTCTCATAAGGATAAAAAATGGTAAGAAATCAAAAGGATGAGGCATACTTGAGGAAGTATTCTCACAGCCAACTCAAGCTACATAACTCAGACATGATTCCATGTAACTAAGTTTAGTAGCCAGCATCCACCACAGAGGCAATATGTAGATGCAGGTTCTGTCAGAAAGTAGTAAATAACTTTTAATTAGGATGTATAAATTTAGAAGGTGCAAAGACTCCGAACATTTCCAGCCACATTGTACTGAAATCTTTTATCAGTAAAAACAAACAATAGCAGGAATGTTTCAGAATAGAATTTGGGGTGAGTTGTTGCAGGGTTTTGCTTCTTTTTGTTTCCATTTACTTTTTCTTTGGTAGATATCCTGTAAAGCATGTATGTATGGGGAAGGTTTAAACAGCAAAGAAAGTTTCACACTCAAGACAAATTTACAGAGCATTTACTGATTGCCAGAATGCAAGAAATGCTGTAATTTACTCCTTCTAGCCTGAACTACTTCTGTTGTTCGATTTTTAGCAATTGCTCTGGGAATAAACAGAAGCAAGTGTGTTGGTCTCAGTACCTGAGAGTATGCAAGGTCCTGCAAGTCTTTGTCTTTCACGTTAGAGAGCATCAGCTATGGAAGGACTTTGGGGATTCAGGACTTGACAGCTTTGCATCCTTTGGAAGACACTAATTTGCTGCCAGTTGTGGTAAACAGTATATGTTGTGGTGGATAGTGAGCTTAATTACCTACAATAAGGGTTCTTGGTTTAAGTATTCAAGCTGCTCAAGCTGGAAATCATGAAATAGCAAAAATGCAATCTTCATGGGTTTTTACCTTTTTTTTCCCTTCTTTTTCTTACTGCCTTTGTGAGCTGGTTTGCATGTCCTTATTTGCAGATGTTGTTGGGACAATGTCAGGTTGCTCCAGGCCAAACATTTAGATTTCTTATCTATTTTTTATAAAACTTAATGTCACTGGCAATATTTGCTTGATTTCTCTAATGGTTCCAATGAAAACAGTGTTTCATTTGGCTTTAAACTGTGATCACAGATGAAACATTACAGGATTATGCCAGGATATGAGGGCCAGACACTGAAAGCAACTCTAAACAAAAACCCAAAACTATTTAGTCTGTGTATTGGTTATAAAACCTGGAATAAAAAAAGAAAATAACACTAAAAAAATAAAGTATTTCCATATATTTCATTATAGCAATTGCTTACATAAAGAAAGAAATTTTCAGTGATTATACTTGGAATGGAAAATGTTCTCTTACAATGGCTCGGTGGTAAGATTAATTCATTTTTTGATAACGAATAATATACCACTGATACATTGTAACATGCTGCCGATGTCATATCAACCAGCTTCCCAGCTCAGAGCTGCAGGGTCCCAGATGTGGCAATGTTCATTAACACTAGCAGTTGGATAATTTATCAACCAACTGGCACACAGTTTCACATCTCTCTTCTGTAATTCAAGGGGGACCTTCCCCTCTGGCCCACTCCTACTCCGAGTTTAACCCCTCAGCAAAACTTCTGCGCTATCTTTGCAAGAAGGTCTAATCCACCCTAAATATGCTAATCAAGAAATACCTCAAGGGCCTTTTTTGGTCATCTTGGTTATATATGCTAAATCTGCAGCTTTCAGTGTTATCTTCACTGAGAAGTCTCTGTCTCTGGTCTATGAAAAGCCACTTGCTTTGTCCTGTAAAATAGGCAGGTTTTAAACATACTACTTTTTATCAACAAGCACATGCTGGAAGATTAGCCCAGAAGGGCACATTCCACACAGGCAAGACGGATGCTCCATCTGAACACTTTGACCTCCCAATCAAGAGGCATCGCCACAAACAGTTCGATGAGGAAGGGGAAAGGAAGCTGAGGAAAAGTGTCCACCCTGCCAGCATCTCCACCCAAATGTCCACAGCGCACATAGAGAATGCCCCAGATGCGAGAGCCCTGTGATGGATAACGGTGGAAGTCCATCAATTTTTGCAGCTAGTCTTTTTTTTTTTTTTTTTTTGTGAGATTCCTCAGAAGGAAGAGTGTCAATAGGAAACACAGACGGGGCGAGGCCCAGCAGCACTGTGGTGTGTGCTGCCAGATAGTCAGCAAGAAGCCATAGCCCCAGAGAAACAGATACATGACTCTTACACCAATGGTCTTGTGTTTTGCTGGAAAACCCTCTGGGATCTGCTGGCTTTGGGAGAGAAACCTCCCTTGCTTTTTCAGGGTAGGAAAACCTGCCTCATCCCATGGACAAATTAAGGAAATATCTACTAGTGAAATCTCATAGAATTTCCCCTTTATTAATACCTTTTATTGTAGGATTTTTCATAGACCAAATAGGGGTTTACGCCTTGGCTTGAAATTCCTAAAACTGTAAGGCCACATTCTGCTGCATACAAATGCTGGAAAAGAGCACATCTGGGAACTGTGCTGAAGAAAATGGTGGATCTTCCTCCTTCTCGGGTCTTATTATGTGAGTTTAAGGGTCCATCTGGTGAGGTTCTGCACTGCCTGCACACACCATAGGGCCTGGGTGCTGTGGGCTGATGAGCTCAAGTGTCAGGCATCTGGCACCTCCAGGCTGAACCCTCCTCCTTCTCCCAGTGAAGAAAATACAAATCAGGAAGTTACACAGCAAAGTGACATGGACGTTCCTCGTAGCTTTGCTCCCTCACCACAGGTACCAGCTGAAGATGGGGCCTTGTGCACTAAAACAGACCTCTCGTAAATATTTCATAATCCTCAGCTAGACAAAAAATGCCTGCCACCACGCTTTGTGTTCCTAGTATTTAAAGGGTCACTAATCAAGCAGTGAACTTACCTAACAAATCTACATACTAGACAATCAATATTCATCTGGTGCTAGCAATACTCTTTCCCCCACCCGCCCAGCATGTGAATGCAAGGCGGACTGTCTCCCTCCTCACTGGGGATTAGCACAGGCTGGGCAATGAGTCCCGAGGACTGACAAGGGTGAGATGTGTCCAACACCCCCGGGAAAGTGTTTGAAATTGCTGCCAACTGCCACAGCAGGTACAGTAGTGGCAAGACTAGGAAGGGTTAAAGTTTTGTCTGTGACACTGAAATTGAGGCCAGCTGTAGGTCATATTCATGTCCCAGTCACAGGAAAATGAACCTGTGAGACAGAACCTAATTATCTGCTAAACCAAAAGCCAGTCTCAGTTCAATAACTTACGACAGAGCTGGCAGCCAGATATAGCGTTGCCATGGTAATGCTGAAAAAAAAAATCCACCGCAGTAGAGAACAAGAAGGAAAAGAAGGAGACTGTAACCCTAAATATGCTGTAGCCATTTGATCTTGGACAAGTGGATATGTCTAAAGAGCCAGATTGCTACAACTGTCTATCTACTTTAATATCCTCTATAATTACTGAAATGAAAAATGCAATTACAGTGTGCTCTGAGGTAAAAACCAGGAGTAACTGGCTAACTGGGAATTAATTTTAGAGGGAACAATATTGGCTTCTTTTCCCTCTCAATACACAAGGACTGAGAAGTATGTGGGGGCTAGAGAGCAGAGGCGACTGCTTCCTGCTAGTCCAAAATCACTGCATGCCAATCAAACCCTAAGTTTTCCCTGTCACCTTCCCCTCCTCCTTCTTCTTCCATCCCCAGTCTGTTACTCACAAGGGGAAAGTTGAGAAGAGCAAAGTACTAGAGATCTCACTTTGGAGACCATAATGTCTGAACTATGTGAAGTTATGGGTGACACAACTTTAAAGCTCTCAGCAAAATGTCCTGAGCATTGTCCCTTACATAACACATACATCAGATCACAGTGGAGCTTTGCTCCTGGGAGTCATGGGATGAGGGATCTCATCTGTCCACATTCTCTTATTTGGAGTTTAGCACAGCAATCCCAAGCACCACCAGCACTGGACCCCAGCTGAACCCTCAGTAGCAAAACAGAGGAGACCATTCTTGGAAGGCTTGCTGAGGTGAATTGGCACACACAGACATGCCAGCAGCTTGGCAGTGGACCACCACCACCACCCTGCTTTGCCAGGCTTCTGAGGTAAAAGTTCACAAAAAATCAGACACAAGCAAGTACCAAACATAAAATAAAACACGTTTTGAAATAGATATTAAAATCTAATATATGTATAGATGTAAATATATATATGAATATGTGCACACATTGCTTACTGCTGTGGGGACCACAAAAATCTCTGATCATCTTGGTCAGAGATATGGATTTGATGTCAAAAAGGTCAGCAGTGATTTCATGAAAGAATATACATCTGCTTATGTGCGTGCATGTTAAAGAGAGAAATTTAAAACGAAACATCATGGTTAGAAAAATACAATTAAACCAAATAAACCAATGTTTTTTTGGTTGGCATGTCTGTATAGGTGTTTGCAGCTCACTGCTGAGCTATCCGTTGCTATCCTGAGCAGCTTGATGAACAGCGAGACTTCATCCCAGATGCTAGAAACTGCATGGTTTCAGACTCTCACATAGGCACGCTATTCAAAATGTTCTTGTCATTACAAATTTTATGAGACTTCTAAAAAAATAATAGTATTGCAGGGGGTTAGGGTAGCGAAATCATTTCCAACCTGAGAGTGTGATTAGGAAATATTATTGTCCTCATATTTTTACCCTGCACAGGCTTTTTTTCTTCTGACTGGGTAAGTGAAGTCCAGATTTGGCAATTCTTTTCCAGAAAAAGCTCTGATTCTAGTAATAACGCTGTCTGAATAAGAAATACTTATTTACATATGGTGCCTTCTGAAGTCAGTTATGTATCAATTGCTACTGCACAGTGATAAAAAGTAACGGAAAAAAAGGAAAATTCATTCAGCAATGTTATTGTTGTTTTTTTGGTTGGTTGGTTGTTTTTTTTTGCTTTAACCCTCCCCCCCAAACCCCACAAAACTCCACAGGCAATGTATTATGTAGATCTCCGTATCTCCACATGGTTTGAGACTAGCATCCTAATTTTGTAAATACCTACCGTTAGTAACTACTCCAGTGAGAGGTTCAGCTGAGGTGGTAGATGTGCCTGGTATCTATAGAGAATTGGAGCATGACCTTTCTATACATGCATAGGTTTTGTCAGCAGTAACGTAGATCAAAGGGGAACCAAGGTATTATTTTCAACGAGCCAGCCTGACACTTGACATAAGTGAGGTCTGCTAAAATCAGTGGGCCTGAACCTGATTATCCTGGTCATGAATTTGGCCTCATTTCATAATGGAAAATATAAATGACCTTTTCTTTTCTTTCATTGAGCTCTGATTTTCTGAAATTTTAGCAACTTTCTCTTCAAGCAGCCCTAGAATGTGCTGAGTCTCTTCAAATTGTGTAAAGGATTTTTAGGAAAAAATTTACTCTGTAACTGCTGGAAATTGGCTTTAATGCACTGATTTTCAGCTTTCAAGGATCTAACTCAGTAAACTGATAACTCACTTTTGAGAGAAATTTTCTAACAATGCCTCTGAATCTTACAAAGAGCTCTCTCACAGGGAAGTCAAAGGCACACAAATAATGCAAAAGAAAAGAAAAACTACTGGGAAAAGGTAACATTCAGTTCAGCACAGGGAACAAAAATTCTGCTTTCATTTAAAATAGCAAAACAAAAAATATCCTGGTCTTCAGACATGGGACTAGGAACAAAATCTTGACTTTGCTACTTAAATGTATTTGTTTCAAATCTGAGCATGCAGACACTCTGAGACAATATTTCCCAAGACAGTGGACTGCCTTTTCCCTCTCAATTATATGGATCTGCTGAGGAAAGACAGGGTCATACAGGGGCTGAAGCAAAGGAGAGTCCCCATGTGGGTTTGGGGTACTGCTGCACAACAGAGTTGCCTCTGTTCACCGTGCTTCTGGTAGGGCTACTCTTCTGACTGGAGCTTTTTCAAGACAGGACACAACCATCCTCACCTGTGACATTAGTAGCACATTTGTCACTAAGAAATCCCTAGACTGTATACTTTAAACTGCTGATTTCAGCTACGAAAAGGGTAAACTAGAGTACTGACATAGTATATGTTTACGCAGCTGAAATCCAAACGTATGCTTCAGTGATCTGCTGACATTTGTAGAAGACAGTCGGAAAAGATTAATTAATGAAAAAAAAGAGCACCATTTTGTCATGGCAGAAGCATTAGAGAGAGCTGCTGATTAATGGGTCTATTTTTTAACCTCAACATTAAAAAAGTAAAGAAGAAAGTAAAAAAAGAGAAATTCTGATCATTATAGCAGTAACAGTGGTCAAATACTGGCTTACAAATACTCCGGCTTACATAAAACTGAGCACCATGCAAGTATGCACTGATATATTTCACTGAGCCATGCTTTTATTCAACTTCCTCCTGAAAAAATAAACTCCAAAAATTAAACTGGCTGCAACAGTTATACTTTAAGTATTTTAAGAGAGGTATCTTTCTAAACAAAATATGTAGTTTGTGAAGTTCATGAGTCCAGTGGAACAGGACAGGTAACAAACACAGGACTCAGTTTCTTATGTGTAGGCATCTGTTGCCCTTTGTGATGTCTTGGAGTATCTGAGACATCTATACGAGGCTGGGAGATATGTCACACAGTCTCTATGTGCTTGCAGTCTTCTGGAGTGGCACCAGTAGGATGCCCTAAGGCAAATGGCATGAGACATCTTTAGCTTCTCTATATTTTCTAACACGTGACTGTAAAAAAAACCATGTGTGAGCCCCAGAGGGTGTGTTCCACACAGCAGAGGCAGAGACAGTTAGGCTTTGCACTTCAAGGATTACTGCATGGCTGTGCAGACTGATGCCCCACACCTGTCCAGGTGTCCCACACCAACCACCCCACTGCACAGCCTGGTTAGAAATGCGCACTGAGTGCAATGGCTACTTAGACCAAAAACTTATTCGTTTTCTGAGCTGACTATAAAGCAGAGAGCTTGCTTTTCCATTATATTGTGTAGCCATATACCCCAGAATGAAATACAGGAGAAGTGCTGCACCCTTATTTTACAGTTTAAATAACTAGGCAAAGGGGATAGCACTGAAGTTGTCTACTGCATCCTAGTAGACAAAGCATCTGTATCCAAGCCTGCCTTGGAGCATAACATTCCCCACCAGTCCTTCCCTGCTGGTGAGCACGAGGTCAAACATGGAAATCTATGTGAGAAAATCCAGTATCGTACAGAGAGGGGGGGTTGGACTAGATGATCTTAAGGTCCTTTCCAACCCTAACCATTCAATGATTCTATGATTTTATGACTGGTGACCCCAGTGCAGAGCAACTAATATTAAATTCTTACTATGCAGTCAGGCCTGAAAAATATCAAGTAATTAAATGAATCCATTTTGATTGGCCTCATCAACCATGTCGTAGTATGTCCTAATAAAATGACATTATACAGCAGAGTAGCTTTACTTGATCTAATCCTCCTAAAATCAGCACTTACTATAGGATGTTAAACTTTGGTTCTGAAACAAGAGCTCAATGACTATCATAAAAACAGGGACTGTGAATTACTTCAGAGAAAATGTTTAGTAAAGTCATAAAATTTACAAATTATGATGCTATAGTTGCTTTAAAAATCTCACGTGCAATCTACATGAATTATCCAATAAATCTGCTATATTAAAGGCTAAAATCTCTGTTTAAACTAGACATTTAAAATTTAAACTCATGTTCCATTAAAAATATGACAGGATAGTTCTGCATCATGTTAAATGATACACAGTGAAGCCACTATTTTTGTTGCAGATTTTAGATCTTGAGCAAACTAACTGAATATCACATTTCTTTGCTTAAATCTAAACAGAACCTTTCAGTCTGTTAATGTAGATGATATAAAATTCTTTTCCAGGGCTAGTATTCTACTTTGATTCATTCTTCAACGTAAAATTTTCATTTTGTTCTTGAGCCTCATGGTTTGGTAGTTACGATGTCCTGATAAGGCTGCTACAGGGAGAAATGTCTCCCAGTGTGCATTACACTGTCCTCCGTGTAATCTGGGCATGTGTCAAGTACAAAAGGATCAAACTTACATATTGGAACTTTTGGGGAATTAAAACAGCTTAAGAAGATGTTTGGTAAGGATGGTGGCCACGCTTCAAAACATTTGAATTTGCTGATGACATCCTAGCAGCTGAAGCTAATGACAAAAGCTCCCCTTGAATTTAACAAGGCCAAAGCATTCCTTCATGAAAACTACAAGGCTGCAAGATGCCTCTGTCTTCCAGGGCATAAACTTTCACTGATAAAAACAGTCTTGAGAACATCACAGTACCAAATGTCACAGTTTGGATCTGATATACCTTAAAATCTCTCCATTGTACAGAACAGCATATGTCTGGAAAAGTTTGCTGATAAGCTATACATATCAGAAAAAAACATTGGCTCCAGGCAAAATCTGTCACAGAACTGCACATTGCAAATTCTACCTGCCAAGAAAACTCTTAGAGAAAAGCAAATTATGCGAGCATAATGATGAAGGTTGCGTAGAGGTGTTGTGCCTTGGAAGTCCATGCAAACCCCTTGCACAGGGCTCCAAAATTTTCTCAGTCCTCCTCAGTCGCAAATGGATCTGCAGAACATGGAGATATTTGTACTCAGGGAAAGATACAATTGCTATGATACCCAAAGGCTTCATACAGTTAAAGCAGACATAATTAAGCTAATGCACAGAAGAAAGGAAAGAAATTCTGCCAAGGGTGTTTAACCAGGTTGGCACCACCCATTAGTCCCTGTGTTACAGTCTGGAAAACACAACAGACAAGTATTTCTATTCTTGTCCTGATTTTTGCCTTTTCCCTGGGCATGTGCTAGTGTCTGTTGTCAGAGAGAAAAGATTATGTGCTAGACGCTAGCAATTTGCTATATTGTTAGCATTTCTTCCTGCACCAGCACCCTGTCTTTTGCTGCTGCTTAAGATGTGTTGTGATAAAGCCAACGGGCAGCGTCTAGATGGCACACACCTACTGCCTTTGAAAGCCATTTGATGCACTAGGGCTGTGTTACACAGGCATGGTTTTAATGAGGTTCTTATGGGGTTTTCAGGAGTATCGTGCAGCATGCAAGAGAGACTGAAAGGGAAAAATCCTTACCTTTGATTTCACACCTGTCGCTATAGACACAGTCAGATGTTTCACACAGTCCTGTTTAAGGGGCTGAAACATGGAATGGCCATCAGACATTTTTAATCTTCTGTACACTAAGGATGTTTTTCCTTTTCCAGCTTTACACAGGAATGTATCTGTTGGCAAATTTAGGCACAGCTTACTCATTTGGCTTACATTCGCATATGTGCATTACATTATGCTACCTTCCCCGGCTTTTTAAACCAGTGTCCTCCAGGTTGTTTTGTTTTGCCAAGAAAAAAAAAAAAATTCTGCAATTTTACAGTGTGGTAGCTCCTGATGTGAAAATTGGAAAGAATATTTCCGGGTCATTTATGTACCTTCAGTGACTGAAAGCCTGATGCCACCTCAAAGCTTTCAGATGGGGCAGTGGCTACGTGCACTATCTTGTTTGTGAACAACGGAGCTGCTCCCATTGACACCCTACCTCCAAAAGAGCTGTTGTGCTATATATCACACAGCTGGAGCAAAGCAATTTTTTGGTGGTATTTACTTACACTTATTAATGCAATAGTACTGTGGGTGCTGCAATCACTAAGTTCATTCCACTCCTTCCTCAAATAGAGAGTGTCTTGCCTTTACAGTATGTTCTTCCAGATCAGCGAACATCAGCCAAAGGAACTGTGCCCATCACCTTCAACAGGCTGTCAAAAAAGGGAGTTTCCTTTCTGTGCCTATGTGGAACCAGGTCCCATGATGCACTGCTTCTGGTTTCTGTGATTTTGAACTGTACATAGGAATCTAAATTCATTGTGTTACACAACTAATCCTTTATCAAGATCATGAAAATTCTGAATGAGACACAAAAAAAAAGAATAAAACCAGGTTTGGAGGAGTATCCCACTATTTGTGAAATGAAATTGATTTCCATTCAAATCAGGTCTTTTACTCTTCTTGAAAATGTCAAGGTGTCAGCCTTGGCCATTACTAGACCATGATTTATAGCTGAGACAAAGTGATAATACTCAGGTGACTGTCTGGAACTGTACTGCTGCGCCTGGAAAGGCTACAGATGACAGCCACTTCTTTCTTAACCAAATTGCATTGCTTATCTAAGATCAGTCTTCCCTCATCCATACTCCCCAAACCCTTGATAGCAAAATGATAAAACATATAGGCTTGATGATTTGAGATCAGACAAATAAGCCTTGTGAAGGGAGTAGGTTACAGAACTTTAGAGAAACACATTAAAAATAATCCTTTAGCTAGCTATATCCTAGCTGTTTGGATGAATACCTGTAAAATGTGAGACTGATTGCCTAGTTTCAACACATGGGTATGTTTTAATCCATCTGTAGGATCTATTTCTGTAACTCGAGTATACTAGAAGCACAGAAAATGCTGAAACCAAGGAAGTTTTCAAATAGTAAGCATACTGTCATTTCCTTCTGAAACTAAACAAGATGTATGCAATAAATAGATTAATGGAGGTTAAAAATTACCTGGATAATATTTAATTGAACACTGATAAACTAATTGTTATTTCTCCTACTGACATGAAGTTTTGCTTGAATAAAGGCAACAGAAGTACTGCAGCCTAGGTGCTAAACTCCTACTAATTTTAGTTGGAATTAGGCACCTTCAAGTAGTTCAGACAAGCCTTTTTCAAATCTGTTTTTCTCTTTATTCCTTCAGCTATACTTGTATTCTCACTATAGTGAAGGAGAGAATAAACAAGATATATGAGTAAGTCAAACAAAATACTAAATACTAGCACAACTAATAATACCATTCCTGACATCAGATTGTTTGTTCTAGTGTTAGTATTTGTAGAGGATATTGACAAAATGGGAAGGGTTCAAAAAAAAAGCAAGCAACATGATCTGATCTTCCCAAAAACCTAAATTACAGTAACACAGTGAAGACAATCTCATTAGTTTTTCACTGAAAATGCTCAGAGGCAAAAACAGATGACCATTTAGATAGTCAGGAAAAGTTTCTGTAGCTTGAAGCTGATGCTAAACAAATTCCAATTGGAAATAAAGCCTATGTTTTTAATAGTGATGTAATAGACTACAGAGACACTCTTCCTGGGGTTATTATGGATTTGTTGCCATCCCAAATCCTAAATATACACACTGACCAAACAAATTATTGGTGTTGATGTGGGAGTTGTTTGGTGAATGCTTTGCCATGTTTTATGGAGGAAGTCAGACTAGATGATTGAGTTTGCCTTGGCAGCGAACATGTGATATTTCTGCTATGTGTGGGAGACAGAAGGGAGGAGAGCAAGGGAGGAGGTAAGGAGGAAGGAAAAGGAAGAAAGGAAAGAAGACAATGTCTCTCTGTCTTGCCCAGTGCATGTAAGGTGCAAGCCTGGTGTGGTACCACGTTTCCTGGTTCCGTGAACTGCAGATGGCACCTAGAAGCAAAGAAGATATAGGATGGCATTCAGCCACAGGTTTTACCACAGGACAGGAGACTCTGCAAGTCATATAAGAAGAGTACGGCAGATACTAAGGTCTGCTGTCACTTCACGATCTGGATGCCAGCTGAAGGATATTTTTGCTATAAGTAAAATCATACAGAATCATACAGACACATGTAAGACTGCTTTACAGAAAACTGCTGGCCCCAGTCGCTCTTGGTGGAGCTATTCCTTAACATGTTTCTTTTTTTCTTACTAGCTGTTGTAGAAGATCATTAGGACCATTAAAAATATGATCTGAAAAAAAGTAAATGTGGATGACAGTATAAAGTTGAAAAGTCTCGATGGAGATTAGATGAATATTGGAATGTGAGATCACATAGCTTGTTCAGACATGTTCTTCCCAGCCACAGCAGCAAGTTACTGTGAACACCCAAAGAACAAACAGAAGAGAAAGGTTTGTAAAAGAAATGTCTAAAACGTCCACTCAAGCTACCATAGTAAATCACGACCTCCTACTGGCCGCTGGATGCTTTGCTACTATTTGTGTTATATTTTGGTCTCAGAGGTCTAACTAAAATCAAGGTCCCACCGTACTAGTCACTGTGCTCCCAGTTAGAAAGTGGCAGTCCCCATGTAAAAAAGCTCATGGTCTGCCTGAACAACACAGAGCAAGTGTCAGGGAGGCAAAATAAAGGTTGACTCACTGAAATAGAGCTCGAGGGAATTGTCTGCACTCATGCTGTGTGCCAGGAAGTGACCCTAAAACTTTAGCCGTCAATGCAGGAAAGAACATGTAGGCAGCAGTTTGGAAACATTCAAAAGGTTTTAAAAAGTATTAGTTATTGCATGTAGTAATTTTGATTTCCCACTGGCATTTAGGAAATTATTGCCAAATTTCATAAAACCCAACTGCAGCTTTTGGAATTTAATAATTCATTAAGGCCTACCAAACCTCAATACTCAAATACTGGCGATACTCACAAGAAATCTAACCCCCTGAGTCAGGCAGGAGAGGTTTCCAATGTTGCAACATTCCAACCTGTTTCACTTTTAAATATCCAGCCATTGTCTTAGAACTGGGTGCCCCAATGACTCCTAAAACATCAGGGTTTTTTTTTACCATACACTGTGGTCCAGAAAGAAGCATAATTTTGAGAATTGATATCCAAAATAACATGCCAACATAATACACATGAGAAAAGCGTGGTCTCCTAGGTTTATATAAAATCTAACAGTAAATCTAACTCCCTGAATACTCCACTGTGTTATATAAACACATGAGCAGGAGCTATAAGCACTGGATATCCTCAGACTTGTAAGCAATCTTCCCAACAAAGAGATGAACCCTCCGCTTGCAAAGAAAAGCTGCAAATCCCCCTACAAAATGGCTGTACCAGCCATTTCACATGCCAGGCTTGCTAAAAGCTGATGGCTGTGCTGCTGGGGCCCTGCATAGATGCAGAGAGGAGGTGCTGTGCAGGACGGCAAGCAGTGCAAGCCTGCTGTGAGGGTCTGTGGAGCAGAACTGCCTTCCTGCCTGCAGTGTGCCCAAAGCAGGGCTTGGCTCCTTGAGAATGACTATTCATCAACACTTCTGGAAATATAAATCCAACTAAATGCTGGTAGCAAATATTTAATGTACATCACTAGCAGAAACTACGTGTGATGAAGAGAGCAGCAACAATTCCATAGCCTCCAACGCCTGAAATCACAGTTATTAAATCCGATGTTCTACAAATGATTCTCTGTTCTGATCGTGTGGTGGTCAGGGCTATCATGTTATATTCTGCAAGAAAATGAACAAGAAGAAGATCTTTATCTGCAAAACTGCAACTAGCAACCTAATATATAACTTCTGACAAGTGGCGATTTCTGAATAGGGCCAAGGGAGGGGATGCAGATTCTGCAGAAAGTTACAAGTAGGACCATTTTGTATGTCCTTCATGTTCAGGGCAAAGAACTGCCAATGAGACAAATGCAAAAATTGGGAGCAAGGTTAGTTCAAACTCTTAGAAGAACGAAGGTGGCATCTCGTAGGGTCTCACAGTAGAGATGTGGAAGAGACTGAAGCAAAGAGATGATTACTATGGTGGAAGACAGGTGAGAGGTAGCAGCTGCTCACTAGTAATATTGTAATTCTATTTCACAGAATAACTTTTAGCAGAAGAAAACAACTAACTTGTCCAATTCTCTGGTGTAATTATACCAACAAAATTTATGTACACATAAATTTTAGAAGTAGAGAGAACTAGAAATCATGGGAGGATCCCACAATCAAACTTATTTCTAGACACAAAATTGTTTCTTTCACATCAAAGGCAGTATGCACAGAGTGCAGAGGAACAGACAGTGAAGCATGAAGACTTCTCTGCTGTCTCACTTGTATGAAAATCAGTACATAAATTGGATAAACAAAAGCTACTTCTTTATGTGTTGAAGATACCCTCTTCATCTGATTTACCTTCATCTGATGGAGATGTTTTGAGTAAAGGGATGTATTATGAAGAAATTCACTCTGCTAGGAAAGACTTCAGTTAGAAATTAAATCCTGTGCTAAACTTTTCAACAAGTATCTACCTTCACTGAGGTCTTTTCATGGCTCCGCTTATTTCTACTTTAAACTTCTCACTTTATTGTACTTTAAGCTCCATCAGTGAATGTAAATGGGGTTTCACTATACGTTTAGTGCATTCAAGCATTCTTTGTTACAGTTCCCACCCTGCCGCATTATGTGAGCTCTGCCACGGAAGTCCAGCAGTCGGTTTGTTTTCTGCTATTAATAAAAGAACCTACTTTTCCCCACTTCTTTGAAGAAGTTGAAAGGGCTACATGTTAGAGGGGGAGGTGGTGGGGAACAGACTGTGGTGTAATCCCCAAACGCAAATGCTGTCTAGATTAGAAACCTCCCTGAAGAAAATTTACAAATGCTAAGACTGTGCTTTTTGTGTGATGAACACTAGAGCAATAACTTAGCCACATACTGGGTCCTGCCTAATGCTTAAGGAGCCTACTAGGTGAAAGGAATTAAATGAGAAAAAAAAAAATAAAAATCTTCAAGTTGGCTCTGTGCCAATGCCATCTAAACCTTTCAGTATCCAGTGACTTACTTGTGCAAGGATTTTCATATGTATTTCAACACTAAGGTATATTAATATAATACTTAGGAATCTGTTAAAATAAAATAATAATAAAAAAAAAACAGAAAAACCCCAACAAAAAAGAACACACAAATGGGATTTACACATTGCCAGTGTTTTTACATAGTCCAGGAAAAGCTTAATTAAAGGGGTGGGATGTGTCTCTGCTGAATAGCTGTTTTTCCTTCATACCTTCCCATGCATGACACGCACACATCCAAGAAAAGAAGTTGAGGGTGGTGGTGGTGTAAGAAGAAATCCACCCAAAACCAGAACCAAAATTACCAGCCCTAAACTATTCAGCACAACCTTGTTGATTTATTTGGCCATTTAAATAAATGAATATGCTCCTTGTAGAGAATCACAGCCCCATTGTAACAGCTAACAAGTAGAAGAAAAGTACAGAATATTATCTGCCTTTTTCCCTATAGGATATTCATGTTGTTCAAACTATCATTACCGCATCTAGTTTATCGTAGAGTTACGACTAATCCTTAACTCCTAAATAATCAGGAACAGTGGTAAAGATTGCAATCTTAAAAGCCTATCAGATAAATTTTAGTCTATAATTGACTGGGTGAGTCTGTGATTAATTTTAAATCTTACTTAATAGGTCAAAGATGTTTATAAAGATGAAATAATTTTATCAGCGTTGATCCTAATTATGTTCACTAACTCTCTCAGCTTCCATACTCCATCCACTTGTTGCTACTTAGGCACTGCAACTAAACACAGCTTTGCGAGCAAATTAATATGGGTAGATTCTGGTTAGAATATAACTCACCAGGTAAGAATAACTCTCGTGTTCCCAAGGAATGGAACTATGCAGCATCCAACAAACTCTGAAGATGCCTATTGTAATCATCAAAGAATGAAAAAATTTAACAAGGTGATGAATGTCTCAGGTAAATTGTTTGGACAAAAACACTTTAAATGAACATAACAAAATAAATCTACTTTTATTTGAGCAATAGGATTCTAGATTTTATTTTCCTGTTACACATATTGTCTATCTGACTACCTACCTTATAGACCTCAGGCAGAAGTCAGTCTTTCTTGTATTTTTTTCCGTGGGTTTTTAGCCAGATCCTAAGAGGAGATGACTGGTTTTCAGTGTGAAATTAAGTACCCAGTCAGGAACTGAGCATAATCATCACATGAGCAAATAAAACTGATGGCTACATTTAATGCCTACAGAAATCTTTTCCTGCACTGCATATTAACACACTGAAAATGTTATGTTAGCTAATCGTGAACGTGCCGATTTTCATTACACATGGAAATGTAGAACATCTTCTGTTAAACTTCATTGACATTTTTCATCAAATGAATAGAGCAATGCCCTGAAATGTGATAATCGTAGATTCTTGTTATGCAACTTCAAGTAAAATATTCTTTCCTCTAATTCCAACAGTAATTAACTTGGATTGGAATTCTCCTGACTCATGTATCAGTCTTCAGCACTGTATTAACGGATCCTAGTGTTTATATGGTTTGAAAAGAGATCCTGTCCCATATATATAATATTCTATTAAGGTGTTGAAGACTTTCAGGTTAATGGAAAGAACTGATCAAATCACCCTAGCTTGAGTTATAAGCATATTTTTTTGTTTGGGTTTAAACTGAAATGGCATCTTGTTGAAACTTAAAATGCTTCAAAATGAAGCTCTGGAAAATTGTTGCATCTCCCATGAAGACTAAAAATTAAAGTAGACAATTATCATAATAAGAACCCAGTTGTACATGGCACACAAAAGAGAAGCTAATACTTCCCTCTGCTTTTTGACTGATGTTTTGTGTGGTTGTAGCTAAACAGCACTTTAAGTTGACAGCAAATTAGCAAACAATATGAGGGAGGAAAAAAGAAAGAAAATCATGCAGGGGTTAAGATGTTTATGTAAAACAGTGATTTTCCTTTTAAAAATTAAAATGTACAAATAAGCTGGTGTCAGAGACTAGGTGATCCTTCATTTCCACCGCATTGAGCAGGCTCACATCAGCAGCAGACAGCCGTTAATATATGCGTCTGGCTCAGTCTGGTCTACCAACTAGGAATTCATCGAATTGTTAATATCATTCCTTTTTTGTATGCACCACGCATCATTTTCACCCTCTCTCTCTCTTTTCCTCCCCCTTTGCAGGAGCTTGTGTTTTGGTTTTTTTGTTTTTGTTGTAGCACAAGCTGATTACTCTGAAATCACATATTAAATAGCATTTAAAAGCATTTTGGACTCAAAGAACATAAAACCATATAGAAATGAGAATATATTGAAATCCTGTACATATAGCTAAGCATAACATATTTGCTTTCCAGTTATGTGTGTTAATAGAGACAGCTTTCATATACTGTCAATGTGTAAATAAGACTGCCTTCTGCATGGCATCTGTAAGCATTGTCATGTAGTCCCAGGATAGGGAAACATCTTGTTGATCGTGGTGGGAATTCTGCCTGCTCAAAGACGGGGAGTCTCCCTGACTCCACCCACCTGTGCCCCACTGCAAGGAGTTCAGGGTGTACCAGAGGCTAGGTTTGCTGTGTTGAAACTGGAGAAGAAGAGGGAGGGAAAAAGGAAGGCTGTGTACCAACTTTTTCATCTCTATGGCAAGGGGCAGCAATGAGTACAATGGGCAGTGAAGAGCCACTGGAGTTATCCCAGTTCAAACAGTAATGCAGAGGCTGTACTCACTATTAAAGTTTTTGCTTTAGCACCAAATAAATCAGGTAGGGATTTTCTAATGACTCATTTTCTTCCCTCTCTCAGTGCAGAGTAGAACACACTTGAAATCTTCAGGCTGCCAGACGTTTCACACTATACTTTCACCTTCATTGTATGTACAGTATTAAATGTAAAATGAATTCAGAGTGCTAAAAGTTAATCATCCGCACAAAAGTAAAATTTGCTGATTCAAAAATAAACGCAGTGAAAATCTTTAATTTGTAAAGACGTGTGCATCATATATCGGATTAAATGTATAAGGATTTTTATTTTGATTAATACTATGCATAGTTTAATTTGCATTTTGTCATGTACCCACACACAATACAGTTTTATCTTATTGTATAGCTTGAATGAATGAAATACCTCTTTACCTGATCAAGATCTTAAATAGACCATTTTTGTACTGAAAATTCTCGTACATAATACGTGTCACTGGCTACTGAAGCGCTTCGTAAGTGTAGCACCTAGCTGGTACATTTGTCTTTTATATACAGGTTCAGATCTACTTTTCTAATATTGCCTAAATGGACGTCAATGTTGAATAACTCATGTATGTTAAAAATTACCTCTGTTTCTGAATGTTTGAAAGTAGCTCTTTTGAGTGTTCTTAGCATGTGGGATTGACAGTTTACAAAGAAAATAATTGCATATTTACAGGAACTATACCGTCACTGTAATTGCTAAGGCAATATTTTTATGAGTATTTAAAGACTAATTATATCTTGAGTAACTTGAAAACTACATACAGCACATAGTTTCTGTCCCTTAAGAAAACAAGACAAGAAAAAGTATTATACTAACAGATAAGAACAATTTATTTAAACAACAGTGTTGATGTTTACAATAAAACCCAATTCTTCCCACACAAGTGGAAAAATATACTGCAGCAAAAATACCACTTCTGAAATGATCAAATAGTTTAGATGCCTAATCTGTGTGAAGCCTTTGTCTCAGTGAAGTCTGATGCACCAATAAGGTCCTGCAGCATCTTGGGTTATGGACAGAGGAAACAGAGAAAACTGACTCAGAACTAACCCACCTATAAAATATTAAGAAATACAAACAGGATTATGTGTTGGTTGATCAGAAGTTCAAGTCTAACGAACAGTGCAGAATAACTTCTGTGCTTATGAATATTTTTATGCAAAGTCAGCTAAGTACTGAACACAGAAGGGACTACCAAAGCTCACTCTGTTTTTTGTTAGAGGGGGCAAAATGCAAAAAGTGATGGAGACAATAGAAGTTGAGTCCAGTGCTTAGAGTACTGACTGTTCAGTATAAACTGAACAGGTACAAGAAAAGTGATTCTGTGTGCAAAGTGCTTTTAATGCTGTAGTATGATTTTTACACCAATATTCTCCATCAGGTTAAAATGTAAATTAAATGGGAAAATATTTTAAATGCCATATTGTGTTCTTACTTAGATAAAGACAAATGATGGCAACTAACTACAAAATAAGCTTTGTCCCATGTTACAGGAAAAACTAAGCAACAGTTTTCCTGTAGACTGAAATCATTATTCAAACAACAATAAAATGATTGTTTTCTAGGCCTCAGATATCAGTGTTCATGCTTTATCTGTTAAAAGTTAATTAATGCTGTAACAATATAGCCGAAAGTATACTGTGTTGGCATACATACTGTATAGGTATACCATACATTGTATGTGGTAATTATCTGTCAAAATTATCTGTGATAATGATATTATCATTGAAAGACTTTTGCATCTTCTAATATCTGTTTTGAATGGGTTTTTTTCTTTTTTTGGGGGGGGGTGTGATTTTTTTTGTTTGCTTTTTTTTCTTCTTGAGGTGCAAACTGGCATTCAGGTTAAATTTGAATCCTAAATGCAATATGACATCTAGCCCAGTTTTCTAAACATGCAAATACGTAGCATCCTAATGTTGCACAATGGATAACAGCTTTTTTTTTCTCAGGAACAGTTCTGCTGTGTAACATTTGAAATAGGTATATTTTCCTTTTTTGCTTCCAGACAAGGAAAGCTCCTTTGGTTTTCTAAATTCTGTAGAGAAACAATCACAGTCCAAAGCTGCTGGTTCCCCTCCGCCTAGGTCCCAAGAGCCTGACTTGTGATTGTTGCTAAAAAACCTCACAAGTTAGGGTCTCAGGGACTAGGAAAAGTCCAATATGATCCAGTAGAAATCGTCTTCCAATAAATTGAATTGCTCAGTATTCATAATCGCTGTCATTAAAACTTTCATTGCTATTGTTAAAAACACCAAAATAAAACAAACCCAAAAAACAATATTCCCCCCAAATTAACAACCCCTCCTTCCCCCCCAGATCCACAATCCACAGTTTCAAGTAGGGGGCAGAAAAGATCAAATAAGCAGGCAAGATGCATACATACATTCAAACAATGTATCAGCTGACTGAGCAGACTTTTCTTATAGTCCTTAACTTTTGAAAAAGAAAAAACAAAGAACACAGGAAAAAATTCTTCACTGCCTTGTCTTGCAGGTAGCCATATTATAATGCATCAGAGGGAAGCATCTAAAAATGAGTTAAAACCTGGTTCCAGCAGATTTCTACAGTAACAATTTTATTCTATTTCCCTTAATGCCTGAAAGAAGGATTAAATGCTTGTGAAGGAGTTTCTAATTGAACTAGTTCCCCATTATACTTTTAGTTCTACAGTTCAGGTGGGCCCTGGGTTACAGAGTACTTTAAACCCATTCACGACGCAAGGATAACCTTTGGGTGTGTATTCACTTTTTGCCTCTTCCCCACATTCAACATTTAATCCTTCTACAGACTGATAGCAAAAGCTTCATCCCTTCCAGTGGCAATACTAGCTTTCACTCCATTAGCTGTAGAAAACATTGACATGCAGAGATTGTTGTCACTTGAACCAGATTACTCAAAGCACACATAACTTTCAAATACTGTCGATACGGTAGGAAGAAATGCTCAGATTTCCTGAATAATTTCGTTCTGAAGCCAAACACTTTTAATGGCACGACCACAATCCTGAATTACTTTTGCATTCATTCTCCTTCGATCTTTAGCCTTGTTTGCAGAATGAAAAAGAAAATTTCTACTTTAGGGATGGGATCCACAGTGGTTTTTTTTTTTTTTCCTCCATCAGAGCCCAGAGCAAAAGAAACAGCAGCCATAAAGGTCCTAGCCACTGGAGCAGACTCTGGCATAGAAAACTCAGTGCTCTTCGGGAAGCCGTTCAGCTTTAAAAAGGAAAAAAAAAGAGAAGAGGGGGGAAAAATTAGAATCTCTGCTGGTCGAACAGGTGAATCATCCATTTACAAGAAAGCTGTTCAGAGTGCTCTGCTGAAGAAAAGATTTGCCAGTGCCCCCCACCCCCACCCCTGCCCTTCACCCTCCCCTCCAGAATGATACTTCAGATTTCAGAACATTATGGATTATTAAAATATTATTTCAGCTGATGATATAATGCAACATTATATAAGAGCCGTTTCTTTGTCACTGTGCACCATTCAACCAGTTATGCCTCAGACACAAAATAGTTAAAAGAAACAATTTATATATATCAGAGAGATATATATGTATAGCAGTCCCTAGATTTCATTCCATTTCTTTTTCTAAAGCTGATCATGATTTAACAAACAATTTTGACCACAGCCTTCAAATCAATAATTAGAATGAAAAATCTCTCCCCTCTATAAATATGACATTAACATAATTATACCACCCCCATCGCAGAGACCCATCCTCTTTAGGGAATACATCTGATGCTCTGAAGATGGAAATCAGTCAGATTTTAGTTGCTCTCAAACGTACCTTTGCTTCTCACTGACTGACTGGCTTTACCTTCCATGCACACACACAGTCACTAGCACACGCACGCACACACACACATACACACACATACACATGCGCGCGCACATACACACACACACGCACAAAAAGGCAAGGCAAAGCAGCGGATGCTGACTCAGAGCAGTTGTGTGTGGAGGGGGTGGTATCGGCTGGTATTTTCACTGCACTCATCATTAACATTAACTCACTCTCTAGCATCCACCCTCTCTCAGACCTGCTGGACTGCAGCATTTGCATGACGCTGTCACTCTAGCCCTTGTGGGTCAGATGTTAGAAGAAAAAAAAAGCCTCAAGGCTCTCATAAGGAATGCCTTCATTTCTTCCAAAAGGTCCCTCTTCTTATTTTTCCACCTTTCTACTTCCTCTGTTGCTGTGTCTCAGTTGTTTGACATCTTTCCGGAAGAAAATGTCTTGAGCTGCAATAAGCCAGTAGTCAGTCGGTCCTCCCCTCACCTCACACTCCTATTCCCACCCCCTTTTTTTCCTAATCAATAAGACAGATCTCCAAATGCAGTTGTGAAAACAGTCTCTGACACACAGACTTTCATCCTCGATCCTCTGCCTCGGGAATAGCAGGCAACCCAGGCTCACACGTGATGTCGAGAGAAATAATGCCAGTAATTCTTGAACAGTCTTAGGAGTTTATTCTACGCCTTCTTCATTTTTTCTTTGCTTGAGTAAATACCAGTGGGAAGGACACACTAGCTCTCAAAGGCTACAAGGATTCATTTCTTCAGAAAAGCATGAGCATTAAAAAGACTAATATTAATCTTCCTCAAAATTAATGCTATATTTCCCCCCCACCACTCATTGTGCTCTTTATAAGTAGAAATTGTCTCATAGCCAAAACACTGCCAGGGTCTGAATCACCGTTCACTGTACTGAAATCATGAGTTTCTGGACTTCAATTGGCATTTAAATGGACTAAGTAGTTTTTTTTCTCTTTTTTTTTTATTTATTTATTTTAGACATCTTGATGAAAATAAAATAAAAAATAGAAGCTGCTTGTGTCAGAGGGAGCACTGCAAGAGAACAATGGCAATACAACCGCATCACCACACCGAGTACTGAAAGTGCATGTTTGAGCTACACTTGTGTATTTATCTGGAGGGTATTTGCTCCGTGTTGGTAAAGAAGTCTGTGCACATACGTGTACATTGAATACACACACACACACACACACAAACTCAAGACACATATATGAAATATACAACACAAAACAAAGCACAAAGGCTATTAACTGAAACACAGGCACAAGTCGTCGGACACGCTATGAAAATCCACAGAGCATAATTATTGTGTGCATTTTTACCTTGTTCCTTTGTTCTTAAGGCAAGGGACTTTAATGACTTACGGTGTTGACACCCTTTCGGCTTTTCCCTTTTTACGCCAACAGTATTTGGGAATTATTTTTCCAGACAATACCACACCACTGTGATTCGCGGTATGAAAATTATTTACCAGAGGAGGGAGGGGGAATGGGACAGGTGATACGCAATTCGCCAGCCAATTCTCAGAGCTGCCTGGTGCCGTAGGAACTCTCGGCAGGTCCCAGGATGCAGTGCTACACTGCAGCCCAGGCTCAGGTAGCTGTCTGGCAACCTAAGGGTGGCAGCAAATGTGAAGGGCATCTGCTCGCAGGAAAGGTCCAAAAGAAAACACTGCGCAGCCCCAACATAAAGAAAGGAAGCCAGAACGCTAGGGTACACGCCCTACACCCAGTTAATATGCATTTACATCCAGCTGTCATGATGGTAATTAATTTTTAGGGAAAGGATGGAGGACAACAGACAATTAGGAAACAGTTAAGTTTGTAATCTCAGAGAAAGGGAGAGACGAAGACAGACACACACCCACAGACAGAGACAGACAGCGAGCAGAGAACGCCAAGCATGAGACAACAAAAACAAGACTGAATTCAGATTTGGGGAATTATAAAAAAAAAACAGGATAACAGCATTCAGCTTTGCATTTACTGAGGTATAAAAAAAATTAACACATGCACAGCATGGCTTAAAATACTCATTGCCATCAATAGTCTGTGACTGATGCAGGCTTCTTACTGCTATACGTACATTAGATTGGTCATCGCCTCTTAATCTCCTTTTGCTCAGACCCATCCATTTTTTGCTGCTCCAGCATCTGTGCCCTTTATGCTTTTTTTTTGCTGTATAGTTACCCACAATACCCTGGATAAATTAATGTCATGACCTCGCTATGGCTATCAGACAGAAAAAAAGTCTATGATTTTAATAATTGAACATGTGCGTACAGCAAACTGCCTACAGATCACCCAGATTTGTGGACTGCCTCCAAAAGCAGCCTTTGCTAGCTCTGCGAATCAGAAACAACAGATGCAAATAGCCACAGAACCCAGCTCTCTGCCTTGCCTTTCTCTTTTCTTTTTTTTTACAAACCCACCCTTTTCAGTCTGTGCCACTTCACGTTCCCTGCGTCTGCCCCCTCAATGGTTAAAAACATTAGCCTGACGAAATCAGAAGCTTTTGAATAAAAGCATGAAGATGAGGGAAAATTATAAATGGTTGCAGATTCTGGAAATTTATATCCAGACAATGAGCAGGGAAGAGTAGCCAGGTTCAAGTGCTGAGACTCACTCAGGAGCACCTCTGGGGCCAATGGGACTGCAGACTAGATTAAATCAATAGTAGTCTGAAACGAGATGTCGTAATCAATCAGCTCAATTACCACTGTCATAGATCTGGGCTTAAGGTCTTTCCTGATTCCACTCTTCTAATCATTAACCCTTATACATCCTCAGAGTAGGAACTCACACTTGCTCTGGTGCCCTACCTTTCAGATCATCAAAATTTAACTTAGCACTTTGCCCTCATTCTCCTTTTCCCTATTTAAATAGTATCAGAATGGCTCAGCAAGAAACATATTTAAATGTGAAAATGGCAAGGTTAGATGCACTCTTTTCAATGTACCTATTATATATTTGCTGCTGTGTGCTTATATATTATTATGCCTCCGGGAGTGGCTGGGTGGATCAAAGACTGCTGTTTAATTAACATTCAACTCAGCTGTTTCCTTGGAGATTAAAAATACAAGACTAGTTGAATTAAACTGAAGCTGTTCACTCCTTTTACTAATCCAATATTATGGAACTCTTCTCTCAACCTACTTAGGAGCAACTTGTTTCTGGTTAAACCACTAGGAAAATCCATTTTCAGTTTGAGGGTAAGTGCAGAAAAGTTTGAAAGACATTTTCGTATGTATGTTTGAATTTCACAGAATTAACCATTTACATTTTGCATACACAGTACAGTAAATTCCCCTGCAATGCAAGGAGAAAAGAACCATTTAGTTTGAATATGAGCAGAACCACTTTGAAATCTTGACTGTAACTGTTCGCTGTGTGACACTTAAATGTCATCTATTTAACTTCTTTTTATTGCTATGCAGGTCCTGAAAAGATCGAGAAGATTGTCATAAAAATGCTCTGGCAACTGTCACAAATCCTTCTCTTAGTTTCTCAAGAGGAAAGAAAGAATCCATGTAGCAGGTATCCAGAATTTTGGTCTCTTAAATTTGACCTATTCTGCTGTTATACTCAAATAATATTAGTGGAAGAAACCCTCATTACATTTACAGTTACATCACTGTTTGTACACTGCCTCTATTTCCAAGCAGAACCACACCTTTTTTAACCACAGATCTGCTTTTCAGCTGGAGAAACAGAACACGTAGTCCATGGAGCACTGCAAATGACAAATAGCAGAATTAGCCCGTGCCATGGCAATGATATTTTGGGGAGGAATTTGTGCTTCTAGGGGTGCTAGGAATGGGTATGGGACAGGGGTAGCAAATACATGTTTGACAGCAGAGTCAGAGGCTGATGTTGGGGGTCTGTCTGCAGGGAGGGCACCTGCTGGGGCAGGACACTGGGCTACCCAAGACAGGCTATAATTGGAGATCGATTGCTGGATTTAATGACCCAGCTGTTTTCATTAGTAGAAACCGGAAAAAAAAAAAAAAAAAAAAAAGGCCTAGAAAATGATTCAGCTGCTAACATAGGTGCTCTTTAACAGGCTTATACCTCAGCCAGACACAACTTTGCTGCAGCAACTGACGCCTCACAGATGAAAAAAAATAACCTCAGCTTTGCATCTTTTCTGGGAAGGATTCAGCTGACAGTGGGATGAGATACAAAAAAAACCTTCACTCTGTCCTTTAGAAAAGCTAAATGAATGCAATGCACCAGACACCACCTTAAACAGGATGCTGCTCAGTTTTACAGGCAGCAAAGACTGTGAGCATCATCCACAAGGGGACAGCATTCACATCTACACTGGAAAGATGCAGTTTTGTACAGGCAGAACAGAATGAGACCAAACCCCCACAAAAATAAAATAAATAAATAAAATAAAATTAAATTAAATTAAATTATAAAAAATAGGTGTTTCCTGGATTATTACATATGGACAGAGAGGGAGGAGAGGTGAGCCTGGACATGGATATAAGTTATCAAACCCCATTCAAATACAGGAGGAGTCTTCTGTTTCTCAGGCAGCAAGAGTAAGATGATTTGCAGTATTAATACAAACTTTGTGTGAAAAATAAGGATTGTCTGAAATAAAAAATAACAATGTTAAAAGAATGAGATGACAAGAATTAGATACTACTGGAGCAAAATCAGAAGGTGTCTAACACAAAGGGAGAAATGCACTAATATAAAATGCTATTCTTATTTTGCAGTTCTCATCTTCATAATCTCAGTGTGCTCCACCTGGCAGGTAAACCCTGATCCCTATTTTCCTAGGAGCAAAAGTTTCTTCATCACAATGCTCATGAAAAGGATATCAATTAAAATAAAAGGTTTCCCTTCCTGTAATGTAGTATTTAAATGACTTAGAAAAATAAGACTGTCAGAGTGGCCTGTGTCTAACCACGTAGTTTTGTGTGATTGCCCCATGATATCTTCTCATCTCACTGATGAACAGCAAGGTGAAATGACTTCATAAAAATGCCACAGCTATCTAGTTCCAGATCTATCCCAAAAAACTACCCTCTTATCTTTTTAGAAATGCTACACCCAGAATTTTTATTATTTTTAGTAACAGTGCCTTTTGTAACTTAGCTGCAATTCCCACCCAACTGTGAAGTATTAAAAAATAGCCTACTCAATCTCTTACAGAAAGGAAATCACACATAAAATTAAAGAATTTATTTTTTTCTTCTCTCCACATACAAACTCCTTCTTAAATGCTATTATACAATCGCCTTGCTGACTTGTCAGTTTACCTGCCCTTTATTAAAACATAGATATGTGACAGCAGAAATTACTGCAGTCTGAATTACTTTGGAAGTATATGAATACTATTCAATAGACCTTGATTTCACTGACATTTTCAATTAAAAAAGTAATTATTTGTGAAAACTAACCACTATGATATTTATTCTTTTCTGACCTATGTTTCCTTGAGCTTCGAAAGCATGAAATAATGAATGAACTTTTCTATTTATGAATGCTTTTTATGCTTACTTCACTAATTGCTTTTTGTTACCACTTCATAGCACCAGCACATTGTGAAGAATGAAATTCCAACTGTTCATAAAACTGTATTTGACAAAACAGTCAAGCTTGCATCTGCAGTCTGCTCAATAAACATGTAAAGTACCGAGCACTATTTTAAAAATCCCGCTTCATAAGTTTTCCAGTATGACATTTTCACTCTTTCCTTACTAATTAGGTATACATGTATATAGATATATATATATAAAATCAATAAAAATGTAAGATAATGTAGGACAAGATCACCAAAATATGTCATTTATACCCAGAAGGCACCCTCCATGCTGGTTACACACTATTGTTGCAATCATCAGTGGGCCTGATGCTACCAAAAGTGCAATCCAAGTAAGCTTATTTGGATGGATAGTTTCTGAAATTATCTGTATTTTTCTGAGCACCAGTTCTTGGATACATATATGTCAAATAAGAATCAGAGTTTACTGAAAGAAATTAGAGGTATTCTGTATATGTTCCAAACAGTAACAGGATGTACAGAATTCTGCTACAGAAGGAAAAAAAAAACAACTCTTATTTTCTTACACATTGTGATTTGAAGATAATAATTTGTGAGAAACATTAAGAAACACCATTTCTACAGCCTTGGTTTTAGAGGTTTTAAAAGTAGGCTGGGGAAAAGCAAAGCATTTTAATAAGAAAATACAAAATAACAGGTTCAATGCTTGCAAAACCAGAATATTTTAAATTTTCTAGTCAGTGAAGGTTAAAGCTATCCTGCATTCTCATAGTTCTCTCTCTCCTTTCAATCAATCTCATTGATTTTTTTTTTAAAGGTCAGAGGCTATACCTTCATTGATCAAAGAAACAGCCTGACACAGCGAAAGAGTCTGCCAATTCCAGACAGATCAATCACACCTTTGTCTGCTTTTGATACATTATGGTTATTTATTCTGCATCACCACGACTTTCTGTCGCATGGCTCTTAATGTAATAACGTTGCTCAGGGACAATAATAAAAAAGGGGGGAGGGGAAATATTCTATTTAAAATAGTTTAAGTGCCTCTCTGGTATTTCTGAGGGTAGCTTATGATAGAACTTGGCCGGTTTGTTTCATTTCGGTTTTGCCTTGGAAAAGAACTGCTCTTCTGGTATTTAGATCTCCTTGGTCAGTGTTTTGTAAGATTTTATAAAGGCAATCCTTTGAAAATTATTTGTGCAAACAGTTTTTAGAGAAGTAATTAGACTTTGATAAGAAAACAATTATAATCTAATCACAATCATAATTTTCCATGTTAATAAACTGTTTCACAAATGTTTTAATAAATAGAATGTAACTGATACCCAGCTACAGCTACTGACTCCACTATGACTGTAAAATGAAACTAAATGGTCAGCCTAAAATAATTGCTGGGAAATATTGCTGAATAAACAGATACAAGTGCTGAAAAGCTCCTGGCTTTGCAAACTATTATGCTGAAAGCCAGCTACAGCTTTAAAAAATGCACTATATGCTCACTGTCATGACTGAAAGTTATATGTTATTATTAATCTTTCTGTAGCATGGGCAAGAAGCCTTTAAAGCTATTGTTGGTCTATTAGCAAATCTTTCATTCATATTCGGTAGCCTATCACTTCATAAGCAGTTGCGCTACTTAAGAAAAATCACTTGTGGGTCTCATGATATTTTTTATAAAAGTATTAAACTCCAATTCTAAAGGTAAAATGGTAGCCTAAGAGAAGTTAGTGGCAAAACGCCCAGTGACTTCAGTGGAGACGGGATTTCACTGCACGAAGTTGCTTCTCAACTCCTTCCACCCAAGCTACCTGCACAAGAAAAAGAAGCATGTGGGATTTCACAAGACCATACTCTTGTAAAGAATTTAAAATAAATTACAAATTCCTTAGCAAAACAGCTAACAAAGCTATGATGACCACTGTGCACCATGCAGCCCTTGCAAAGACAGTGGAACCTCTCAGTAAAATTATGCATGTAAATCTTTGCAGAATCAGGATATCAGGTAATAAGACATAATCACCATCGTTAGAACCTTATAATAAGATATATGATAATCCAAACACTTGGCATCAGTTTCTGATTTCATTGTGCCTGCTCTGTAAATTATTATGCGCCCAATTTACAATTACATCAGCATTATTACATAGAGCAAAAGGTAAGTGGTATACAAAGCTGAAATATTAAGCCCATTAAAAAGTTATGAGTTTGACAGAGTCCCTACATGTATTTGTGTGCATGCCAAGAAATGCATTTCAAAACCTTTAACTAAAGGAAACTGCCTTCCAGTGATAAACTGCAACATCTAAAAAAACGTTGCTGAAATGCTACTGCCACTCTCAAAGGCCAAGAGACCTTAAAAAACGATTGCTGGCTGACAGCATTGCACAAAAACATACAGTTTCTTCTGTAAAGAAATAAAGCTGAATGCACAACATTTCAGAGAAGTTTTGAATAAGTCTATTTGTCCGGCTTACTTTGCAAAGGCTCTGTAGAAAACAGCACCATAAACACTTTCAGTCCCCACACAAGGGCTAAACAAAGAGTCCTCTTTCTAGCCATTTAATCCAGTAATTTATTTTTTCAACCATCACATAAATCGAAACACAGCTGTAACCAATGACTTGCAGATCCAGTTCCCTGCCAGCTGGATCCTGTTCTGCTGAAACAGCAAGATTTTTACATTGTTCACTTCTGTACATCTGGAGAAATCATTTGGGTTCAAAGGTGACTAGAAAAGCTCTTTAAATAAACTCAACCAACAGTGAAGAGAGGCCTAAGTATCTACAAAAGCTATATGAAGTTCCATTTAAAAAGTTCTTTTTTTTCAAATTAGTGCACAGAGCAGTTTGCTTCTTTAAACATTTTATGATTCTGACACTGTAATTGAATTATCCACTCAAATATGTATTTTGCTAATAAAGAAATATTTACTACTTTCCAAGACATTTCAAACACAGTGTCAGTATTCAAAAATTATGACAGTCACCACATCTAAAAGTATCATCAGAAAAAATGCAACAGGATAAAATAAAATATCAAAAATATACCTCAATTAATGTATCTTAGCTGTGGTCTGAAATTCCACTCAACTTTAAATTAAAGAAAAAGCAAACAATAAGAAAGCATCTACCGTACTTAGATATGCTGAAGCTGGGATCTCTTAGATGTCAATCCTTAAAATAGCCTTACTACAAAAATCTGCATCATCCCTTATTGCATGTATCTTCTAGTTAAGTAACAAAAATGTCCCTGACATTTAAAACTGCAAACAGTAAATTGATTACAATGCATTATTTCGTTTAGAAAAGCAATCACAAATTAAAACAAGTGAATCTTTCAGAGGTAAATAACAATGAATATGGAAGTCTCATATAATCTGTCTCTGATTACTTTTCAGACAAAACAGATGCTCAAATACATTTACAAGGGAGTAGTTTGATGCCTAGCCCAGGTCCCACAGACAAAACAAAACACTGAAAGTCCCTATGCTAGGTCTTAATTGCAAATTCATATACATGCACTATCAAAAACAAAATAAACAAAACTTTCCATTGGATGTGTGTTTCTCTTCAAGCAGGTAAGCAGGACACATCCAGAACATGCCCCAGTTGCTTAAGTAAAGATGTAGTTCCTTAACTCCGCATTATTAAAAGGTATTTCAAAATTCAATTAGGGTTCACTACTGAAATTGCTTCTTTTCCTTTTTTAATACTTACTGTTATAGCTGTTTTGAAACAATGCTGATAAAAGTATCCTTTCTGCTTGCCACTGGCCACATCTCTGTGCTGGCTTCATGTTATTTCCCATTATCTCCTCCTCACAGATTAACTGAGTAGCTACCTCACCTTCAGTTCTTGATTCTTGCTGTCTGTTCTTGCCTGCACTTCCCCCCTTCACTCATAATTATAGGAATGCACTATTAAATATGCTATCTATGCTCTGTTGTGAAAATATGAGCATTAAAAAAGTAAAACTAAAAAAGAAAGAAAATATCATGTCTTTAAAAGCCAGATAAACCAGATAAGTCATCTGCAAAAATTAACATGCACAACTCAACCAGGTAATTACCACATCACTCTGGGGCAAACTTCAGGGTATTTAGACACGCATTTCTGTCCATTAACATGTACAAATTTACGTAAACATTCTAAAATTAAAAATATCTAGCTTGCACTTAATTACAATGTTTCTGGAAAGCTTTCTAATGTGCATTTACCCTTAACTACGTTTCAGTTTTTGCCTGATATTTAATGTAAGTATCACAGAAGGGAGTGAATTTTGACAGAATGTAAGGTGCCACTGCCCAGTGATTGAGCTTCTGCTGTGCCTCCCATGATCAACTTTGCCAAAATCATCAGAACAATTCAACAGTATGAGTTCCATTTACAATCCATTCACTGCAGTTCTTTGATTCCACCCCCAAAATAGCTCTCTGCATTTCATACTCTGTATTGTCAAAATTATTAGCTTCCATTTTTAATAAATGGATTAGGATTTATTATCCAATTCAGATATCACCTATGACCCATTATGTAACATTAACTGCCTGCGTGTCTGCCAAGGGTTGAGGTAAATCTGGATAACAATGAGTCACAATCTGAAATACACCGCTCAGAGACTTGGGACAGTCTAGGAAAAGTAAAATAGTCTGGAGAGAGCTGTTACCTCACTTTGTTAGGTGACTGGTTGCTTAGAAAATCTTGTTTAATTCTCTCATATTGCAGTTGGCAGTACAGATGGTATTCTGATTTATCCAGGAATGTAACTCCCATGGCAGACCCTTTGGTCTTTTTAGCTTCTATCTGGTTTAAAACCTAAGCTCTGATGAATGAATCTCCCAACTGGAAATCCAGCTCATCAAGCTAGAAAGACTGAACCAGAGATTTTTGGATCTGATGCACCAATTTCAGAATGTGCTAAGCCAGATCTTCCCATTATCTAAATTTTTGTTTGGCAAATGTTATGGGAGGTTCTACCTAGGGGTTTGGATAATTATGCTTATCTTCTATAAGACATTTAGTTATGCCAGTTTACATTGCAAAGTCCTTTATGTAACCTGTACCACTGGGTGCTCTGCAGCAGGGATGAACAACTTTTCTAAGGCTGAGATGCCAGACTTCGCACACATCTCCTGTATTAAAGACAGAGCTTGTCAATAGAAACTGAACAGGGTGCCAGAAGCTGCTGCCATTTAAAGATGAGTGATGTTGCCAATCACATTTTTGGCAGACTCTTGATCCCGTGGAAAGCAGCAATTCCCATTTGCCAGTTCTCAATGAGTGTGCAACCCAGGGCCTTCAACCCTTAGCGTAAATCAGGACACCTGCCAAAAGAGATGGCTGTTTCTTCCTTCTTTCCTGACCTCAGTCATTTATACCTTCACCTTGTTTGTGCTGACACTTGCGTCTTATGGCTGTGTCGTAAAGCAGATGAGGGAACTGACCCAAAAAGTAAACCAGAATAAGAGATTAATTTGCACCAGGATCAGTCCTCGATCTGGCTCACTAAACAGTCACATAAACTAAGTGCCAGCACAAAAGGCCAGGTGGAAAGGACTGCTACTCATAAGAGTTTTCCTTTCAGTGGCAACCTGAATTTAGGCATAAGTGACCCTATGCCTAGTTGGAACCAGGAGCTGTATGAACTGTGGCCTCTCCAAGACACCTCTTTAGGAAACTAAGGGTCCACATCTTCTGTCTTTGCACCGGCCTTACTACACTCCCTGGCATCCATGTTGAGCCCTGCAATACAAAATTAAAAATATCTCTGGAAGCAAAGATATGAGACTGTATTACAGCCAGAGAGAAATTAGAAGATACAGCCAGAGGATAAAAGACTAGACACTCCAGGAAGTATCATGCAGAAGGCTGTTCAAGGTGGTCAGAATAGTAAATGAGACATTAGCAACAGTCAAGTAATACATCAAGGCTATAAATAACTGTGAAATCTGGTATTAACAGTAATCATAAAACACAAAGGAGTGCTCAGAGATTCCTGTACACTTGAAATGCAAATTACTGCAGAGCTAAGGATAATTGTGACAACAAATTTAAAACCAAAATTAGATCTGATTTTCAGACACTATGAAGAAGTTTATATGAACTTTACCAAAAAGGTCTGAAATGTAACATATATATATATATATATATATATATTTGTATAGTTACTTGTGAAGTTTTCTCCTTGCATGTATTTCATTCCACTTACCTAGTTTAGAACACTGCCCTCAATTATTTACAATGATAAAATGGACTGGGTTAGGGTTTTCATAAAGTCCATTACAGCCATAAACCATACAGAGGGAATCAATAAATTCTATGTTATCTCCATACAGCATTCAGCATTTTGCTTTTTTCTTTTTTTTTTCATTTTGGTGAGTAACATGCCTGATGTAGTCAGTACACTTTTCACTGGATTTAATCTACAGGCACACATCGCAAGGCAAACATATGCCTTTTCCTTCACAAACAAAGTGCCATCAGACACCGCATCCGTGTTTGTAAATCATTTTCGAGATGCTGTGTTCTCACACGTGCAATCTGAGAGCAACAACATAAAACGAAATGTATCATTGTGAAACATATCACATTCATTACTTATGAAAAAAAAAAAAAAGGTGGAATGGCACAATCCACAGCTAGGTCTATGTTGTGCCCTGAATTCCTAAGCAGAACATCTCATCACAATGACTGAGCATTTCAGCCCAAAAAGGACCATGACTCTCTAGGGATCACAGGATTTGCAAGCGCATCAGAAATCCACGATGCATGCATGTGACAGACTTTGTTGGGAGTCCACCAGCTGGCTGAAAGAGACCAGCAACGTGTGCAGTTGGGCAGCTTAAAGTATTATTGCACATACAGAAAAAAAACCCTTCCTAAATCCACACTAATTTACCTTTAAAATAGTCCCCAAAACATAGCTTCCTGTTTAATAAAGTAAATTTGAAATAAAATGTCAGCTTAAAGCACTTCATTTGCACATCCTTAAGAGGATACGGCCTTCAGCATGGACCTGAGGAGATGTAGGTATTAGATAATAAAGGCACCTTTTCTTCATCTTTGATTATTAGATTGCAGTGGCACCTTGAAAGGCACAGTTTCTGTGTGAAATCCTGCTGTATGGCCTTGCCTTCCCAGGGTTCAAAACTGCAGATTAGGACAGCAACACAAGGAAATTGACTAAATCCTCCTTAATACACCTGTTTTCTTCATGAAGAAAATAAAGCTGCACTACATTGTAGAAAATATGCTTCCATGCCAGCACATGTGATGCCTGAAGGATAAACAGTAATAGGAAGAATAGAAATTTTAGTCCATTATGTAGCATAAAACTGGCTATAATGGGTTAGATCCAAGGGCCTTCTTGCTCAAAATCCTGTCTTCAATACTGCCTATAAAAGGATGCCAAAGGTCTTCCTTTGAATCAGACAAGCACAGATCCATCTAACAAAAGGCTATGAGGTGGCTACAAAGGGAAGAGAACTGATTTGGATATTACTAAGATAGATGGCAGGTGAGAATGATGAGATAGCACAGAATTGTAGTAACGTGTTTTCAGGAACTGAAGGAAGACAGAAGGTACACAGGACATGTAGTGGTATAATAATCTGCTCTTCTACGCTCACTAAAATTTCCCTGTTTCCCAGATTCTCTCTGTTTTCCATGGATATTATTACAGTGACTTCAAAGCCTCTTTGCAATTGTTTCATAAAGGTCCCATGCTATGTTCAACATGAGCAGTGGTAACCACACTGCCTTTGAACGGAAGTTCTCTAGTGCAAGGAATCTCTTGTTACCAACATGTGAACTACTTTGTAGTCAGACCCTGAAGCTTGCTGAGTGCAGGTACCCCAGAAGACAAAGAAGCAAAGCCAACAAAACCCAGAAACAACAGGTAGCCAACAGTAACATGTTTTTCAATAATTACTTTTGTGTTCTCTCTCCATCTTGGGATCCTTTGGGATCCGAACTGGGAGCTTTGCAAAGACAGAAAAGTTACATATACAACTTCTAATGACAAAATTAGTTTGAAGATACTTTCTCTAGTGAGTCTAATAAAATACAGTTAAATGTTATTATGCACTACATGTCATAAAATACAAAAATGGCTATTTTAAAGACAGAATTATTCCACTAATAAAATATACAGGAAGCTGAGTGATTATGCTATTCTACAACACTACTGGAGCATTAAAGTTCTTTGTAAAGTGATAAGCCAGCAACTGAGAGATTCTTATAGTTTTTTCTTTATTAGACAGAAATAGCATGCTCTATACAGGGTGCAGACACCATAAAGATATATATTTGAAAAATGAATTACCAAAGTTTTCTGTGGATTTTAGTTAGGTAACTGCAAGCATTCAGGGGTTGCAAACAAACTCTGATCTAGCCAAATGTGCAAGTCCCCAGATTTATACAGTGGTTCATTCCAATGCAGAAGTGGCAGACTGCTTTGTTAAATCCACCTGCAAGAGAAGTGTCATGTGACCCTTCTCCATAGAAAAGTGGCACTAATAAACCTTGAGGATATTAGAAATATTGAAAAGCATGTAGAAGCACAGTATTTTTCCATCCCTTTAAACAGCTCCTTTACACTTGCTTCGTTCTTATAATTCAGCAGAGTCAACAAGTATTTTCATTATTTAGTGAGGAGAATCAGAAAGCGTAAGGCAAAGAACACATAAGGACAGGTTTATCACTTCTCTCCATTTAAAATAGTCTTCTGCACTCTTGCCACTACTTTAGCTGTGATGTCATAGCAGCAGCTTTCAATTTTAAATACCAGGCGCTCACCCCTCAATAAATGCAAGGCAAGTTACATTACATCAACACAGTTTCCCTTTATTCCAAGGGAAAATTACTTCTCAAATTGATTTAGTATTCATACTTATGTACTACCAAATTATGTGTGGGGTGAATGAGCACTAAGGGGAAAGGAAAAGAAAGGAAAGACCATAAAGTAACAGTGGCACTCCACATTCATTCATCTGGAGACTGGGTACAATTATTAGTGGTCATGGTTGTGTGTCCTGGAATCTTCTCACTCTGTTCCTCCAGGTTGTATTCTGCTCTTCACAAGTACAAATTAGTTGACTCATTGCCTAATCTGAAGACAGGATTTTTCTTTTGATTTGCAAGAGTTTCAAATATGGCACTAATAGGTGTGGGAGTAAAATCCATGGTACCTATGTACATTTCAGCTTGTTTCCCAAAGAGATAAAATAGACTTGATGGAGCAATAACATTTCTTTCATAGACCACTCTTTCACTTCAAAATAAATCACCTAAAGTGATCTCAAGAAAATGACTTCTCTGTGCAAAGCCAGTTATGTCATTCATTAAGGTTTACTGGCTCCTCTATTTCAGTACTATGGTCAGAATCTACCCAAATTGGCACTGACTGTCAATGCTATTTCTCTGTATCCACAGTAGGAAAACCAGTACTTGAAGTGACACTCAAGCATGGTAAGCATGAATGAATGCTGACTTTTACTGAAGACCACTGTAGGCTAGTGAAATGAGTTGTGGCATCCTTTAACATAAAATTAATGAATCCTACTGTTATTCTAAAGCAGTCCTAAGTAAATGTTTAAAATCAGTGCTGAAGTAATTAGAATAAAGATTGTCAGAAGAAGCATAGAAATAAAAACATCATCCATTGTTTAACAGATTAATCAAGTTGAGTGAAACTGATATTTTAAGTGACTGTAACTAGTAATTTTTTAAGTGAGCATATGGAGACCATGTATGAAATTCAAATTTTGAAGTCTTCCATAGTTGTACAAAACCTGTTTTCTGAATTTAAGAATGTACATAAGCAGACTGAGTTGAAGTGGATATCATCAAATTGATGCATAAATGAGCGCCATGCTCTTAGTAGCTTTGAAAGGGGATCTATGGGAAAAGCAGTGATAGGCATCAGTGCCAGTGTGGTGAGCAATACAAGTATGCACTTTATAGACTAAATGGGAAAGACACAACACTAATCAGGATTTAACACAAAATAAATTAACTGGTAGGATCTTGAATGTCACAATTCAAAATCATGTTTGGGTATATAAACCTGAACATGTCTACCTGCAGAAGAAGAATATTTAACTTAAATTTTGAAAGCATTTTTGAGAGAATAACCTATAATGCATGGACTGGACCCAGAAAATACATGGAAAAGGCAACGCTGAAGGAGAGATCATAGGTTACAAAAAGCATTTGTACTTCTATTTTGATAAAATGGCAAAGTACTGCATAACATACTCAGAAAGTCTTGGGCCAGAAAGTGTGCACTGCACATTTTTTCTGTATAAATTTGTTGAGATAACCTACATATAGGGAAACTGTAAGAGTATATTTTCTTATTTGCTATGGCTACTGAGATTTAGCCAAAATTAGCCTAAAATGAGATGTAACAGTCAAATGAACTTTCACTAGCTCATCCCATTCTTTTGTCAGAAACACTTTGATAAACTGGAGGGATTTCAGAGAAAGAGGAGGTGCGATTGGGCAGCTACTAACAGACTGAAAAAAACCTGTCAAGAGAGGTAAATATTTTAAGTACTTGCACAACAACAGCCTACAAGTATTTGTTGGGCATTATCTCCACAGCAAAAGCACAATTTTTCCATAAAGTCAACTGTAGGAGAAGGGAGGTGAAAGTCATAATTTCTATTGTGTAACAAGGAATTCTTTTTCACAATGAAAAAATATTTCCAGATAGTGGATAGCTTCTACAAAACTAGCTTACACCAAACACAAGTAAGAGCTAATCCTTCACTGGCACAGTAGGCATAATGGATCATCTGTACCTCTAGTTCTTATGCATTTTCATATGACAACAAGGAAGTCAAAGAACCACATAGTGGTAAGAATCAATACAGAGGAGTATCGCAGAGGAAGGGAAAATAGAGTTTCACCTGCCTTGATTGGGATTGAAAGGAGATAGCAACAGTAACTTCACAGTGAGAATTCTGAAATCTCGCCATGCAGGGAACAGAGTTTTTTTATGAGGATCTGAAAATATTGTAAAATGTAGAAAATAACAGGAAGTATTTAGGGATTAAGATTAATTATGTGATTTACTATTACCCCTACCTTTAAAGTGTGGGGAGACACATATAGCATGTGCCTAGCAGAAAAGCAACAGTCTGGCTAACTACAGGTGTAACTTTATAAACATCAGCCTTTGCTGAGTAATAACTAAAATGTAAGTTATATAAGGAAATAGTTCTATAGGAAATAGGAAAATATAAGGGAAAAGAAACCCCATCAGCTGTTTCAACAGTGGCACAGACAGGGTAAATCTTGCACCACAGGGTGAACAACCAGACAGAAAGGCTCAACTAAGACCTTCACTGATACCTCCCCCACTCTGAATTTCTGATCCAGAAGAAAAACTTATATAGAATACTCAGCACCCTGTAATGGTTGATCATGCAAGTACTTTGATTTCAGTTTGGTTTTACACATGTAAATTGCCCTCCCAAATTAAAGCATCGACAAGTTTGGATCCTTCTTGCAATGACTAGCATTTAGATACTTAAGAAAATATATTCCTTTAACAGATGTAAAATTTGCACCTCAAAACTTTCACTGAATCTTCAGTGACTGTTGAACTTTGAAAAGAAGCACAACATATTTATTTGGAAATAGACTGCCCTCTTCTCTCCTTTTGTTCTTTTCTTCTCTATCAGAACAGTTAGAATAAGAGATACTGTTGCTAGCAGTTATATGTTATCATCTGTACTGTATGTAGGTTGATATCACACAGATAGGATCTTGTTGCCATTGCTTCTTGTTTTAGGGTGAGGGCATTATTTTAAGGGGAGGGGAAAGGCTGCTGAAACCTTAACAGAGATCACAGGTTTTATTGAGTTGTCCACAATGACCTGATCTTTTTTTCCTGGTATTTCTAAATTCATTTAGAACCCAATAGAAGTCATAAATATTTCTTTAAATGCCTGCTATCTTTCATTTGACATCGTGTCATCCAGTGTTATAGTTCTGATGGTTCCCTTTCAAAGTTCCCCATACAGCATGTTTTGGACTTGAGTACCCTAGCTAATTGTGCCATTTGCAGATGTTTCCATCTCACTGTCTAACTTTCTTTCCAATTCATTAATACACTTATTTAGTAACAACCATCATATCATGAAGCAATAGAGCAGCCCACTGTAATCTTTCAGCCATAGAGGAGAATGAGATGAGGAGGATGATATATTTTTACTTTGTACTTTGTCATCTAGACATTTTTACACCATGATGAGGATTTCCCTCTCCCCCAGTGAGCACTTAGCTTCCTTAACAGCTGTTCCTGTGGAGAAAACATTTTGAAGTCCAAAAATTATGTTAGATGATTCTCTTTTTCCTTCTTTATTTAATGCTGGGTTTTTGGTTGTGTTTTTTTTTTATTATTTTTTTATGAAAAAAAAAAGTGCAAAAAATAGCTAATAGAATTAATCTTTTACAGATAAAGCTCTGGTAACTACCATATTTGTGTTAGCATTCTTACTTTAAATAGAGCCTCCTCTAATTCGTTCCTCCTTCTATTTCTTTCTATTGCCCAGAAATATACTTCACTGGAATAATCTGAAACAGTTTTCAGAAAACTTGTCACAGTATTATTCAGTTCTTCAGTACTGAAGAATCAGTACTATTCAATATGTCAGTACAGAGAGCAAAACATGGCCACACCTATATAAGAAATACTTACAAACTCTATGACATTATGCCAAAAGTAATTTTGCTTACTGAAAGAACTGAGTGGTACTTTCCCTGTTGTGGACTACAAAGATTGAGACCTTTTAATTACCCTAATATCCACCTACAACAAGCAAAGCAACCAAGCAACTCTAATCAGAATCAAAATCCACAGACCAAATCACTTTTTGATTTTAACACTTCTGAACTTCTGCACAACTCTGAAGTCATCTCAGAAAAATTATGGCTTGTGGAACATGAAGGAAATGGCTGTATGTTCTCCAAACTGGAAGCTTGCATCTCCATACTGTTGGGGCAAAACCTCTTTGATGGTGATGGCTTTGTACCAGGTTTCAGTTCACCAAGAAGAGGTGCCTGGTTACGAGTTTTTAACAAAGGCTCTCTGACTCTCTTGGTCTACATTGTGGGTCTCACTCCCATCTTGGAAGCTTTATAGACTCAAACTGTAAATTTTACAGCTGAACCTTTTCCCACTCCTGTTAAACGTTACTCCAACAGTTGTGGGATTCTTGAAATTCACATCTAAATATTGCAATTTAAGATCACATAGCTGTTTGCCACATAATTTAATGAGTTAAGAGAACACTGCTCACATAAACACTTTAAATTTGTCATTTCTAAGGTGCAGAACACACAATTCAGAGCTTGCAGCATGTGGGAGTAATATGGATTTAAGCCAATTTTGAGCCCTCTTTATCCTGGGCTGCTCCTCAACTCCTCATGTAATTTAGCTGTTTCTAAGTCTGCCCATACCTTAACAAGGAGAGCCCAGCTACCCAAGAGTTCCAGTAGTGCCTGGCACTTCCCCGGTACGGTCAGCTGGGGTTCCTCAGTGTGCTAGGAAAACAGACTAATAGCCATTTCCTTCCTGCCTGCCTCAAGAGAGCTCTCCTTCAGATGGACCCAGAGCTTTTAGCACTCTGTCTGGCATCTCTGGTGGTCATTGTCACAGAAAAGAGCTAGGGCACAGGTGAGGATAAAGATGACAAGTGCACTTCTTCACCTTCATTATTAGAAAGTCAATGCTGCAGATTATTTAAAGAAAAAAGTCCAGAATTTTCCATCACTGTTAACCCTCCTACTTCATATGCCATATTCTCCTCCTTTTAGACAATGAAGGTCAACAAAGGCAATTCTAGTTTTATTTGTACAGTCAGTTTTACTTTCAGGACCCATTGAGCCTCAGCACTTGAATTTCAATCAGTGATGTTTATTTAAAACACCTTCATTACTGTGGTCTTTATATGTGCATACATTATGTAGCTTTTAATATTTATGACAATGAAAGAGTATTATTAAATGCATGTTATTATTTAATATACGATATGCATTAATTTAAAGAAGACCTGTGGGGCAAGCTGTGTATTTACTACATTAAAAATACAATGTGAAAACATCACACTGATAAAGAAAACACATTCCAATGCAATACACAGCCTCCAAACTGCGAGATGGTGCTTTTTAATTTAGAGCACAGAGGCTCAACATTTAAGTGTACTGCCCAAAAAGAACTTCTATAAATATATATGAAACAACTAGACATTCTTTTGGCCTTGTCTCTTGATCCTACTGATAATGACATCTAGCATGAGCTCAGACAAACCGTTTAATTGCCCAGTGCTCTTGCGTTTCACCACAGATGTCATGATACAGAAGGATGTCAGACTCCTAGGTATATTCAATTTGTCAGAAACTGTCTGTGGAAAAGTGGTAGAGGTGTATAAAAGGAGAAAGGCGCAAGGACATTTGTTTTCAGAGTAACAAATCTGAATGCTTTCCTGAGTACAAGTGCCCTTTTAAAGACCACATGGTGAGGTTACCAGGGAAGATGATAGACTTCTAAAAGTTAATGTATTCCCATGTGTTTCTAAGTATTCCCTAATGCTGATGAAAGTATTTGTAAAGCCTTATACATGGATGTATGTCACTTAAAGGTATGTCATACTTATTCCACTGAGATGTCCAGTGAATTTTTCATAATACTATGAATTGTAGTCCTGGTAGCGAATAGTTTTACTTTTATTTCATATACTTCTGATAGCTATATTTTTAAGTGAATGCCATTGAACTGCTGTATATAAAGTTGCCTCATATACTGATTATAGATCTCCTACAACAAATGATACAGGTTATCAAAAAGGCAACACTTCAAACAGCGAGTCTGCAAACCTTATTTGATAAAAATTACAAAAGGTATTTACATAATGTTTTTCATTTTATAATTATTCAATTTTTCTTCATGATCTTTTGCTGATTAACTTCAAACTGTTGCTGTGCAGTTTCAAGTAAACATTAATATTTATACTTATGAAGTTGATAAGACATGCAAGTACAAGGACTTTTAGAATTACAGAGTCAAATATTGTAGGATAATTTCTTTGTCTCATACATGTCCGTTAACGATTAATTTCTCCTTTGGCCTTGACAGTTCCTACTGCGAGCAAGGCCCATTTCTCTTGGCAGCTTGGGGTTTTCTTAATACTTCTTTCCGTATTTTTTTTATTTATTTATTTTATTAAATTAAACTATTATTTTGTCCCTGAAAGAAGTCAACTTTGTTAAAATTTCATTTGTATATTTTTTATACTTTCATGTCTCCTCTATAATGGTCTTTATTTGGGAAGCTTTGTTTAAAGGGTGCAGTATATGAAGTGCATTGACAAAAGCAACTGTAAATTGGGAGCTGACTTGTGTTAGTACAGTTCCATTATATGGAAAGGAGAATCGACTGATATGATCGGACTAGTCAGCAGATTCTTCCAACACAATTTCATAAATATTGTAAAATAACTGTAATTCCTTCTGATGAGAAATTAGTATCCTGTAAGTCAGGATTGTCTCTTAAAAGGCAATATTTTAAAATATTTTTCTTTTCCATCTCAAAACTGTCTATGAATATAATTCATTTCACTTTGTATTAATGCTACTCTTTGTGTAGAACAAAAGCTTTGGGAATACCTTAGATGAAGATCAAGACAAAGAATAAATAACAGTGTCACAACCACACTAAGAGCCTGTTTGGTTGTTCAGCCATTTAACTTATAGGAAATAACTTTATACACCAAGCTTTAATTTTGACAGCACATAATAACATTACTTGTAACTCATACCATAAATATACACATTGTCTGGTTTTTTATGGGATAGAAAAGGCAGTGTTCATGTATAGAACAGAGATGCAAAAATTCTCCTCAAAACAAGAATCTGGATACAAATCTTCAAACTCCATTTGGGTGCTGAATATGCTGATCTCCCTAACACAAAATCTAAGGTTAAGATTTTGGTATCTTACAATGTAGATGCTACTGTTTTAACAGATTCCATATTCTGCAGATATTTTCATAGGTCTAAAAACTTTGAAGCAGCTAAATTTTCTTTAAGGAGGTGTAAACTTATAATGACTTGAATAGTTTAGTGATATTTAGTGAATTAATGAGATATTCCATTATTATGCATCATGTGGAACTACTGTTACACTCTGGAAGGGACCAATAGACCACCATTCTGTGTCTGGAAGTGATCAGCAGTCAATAACTTCATTCTCTCATAAAGCACTTTATTTTAAAAAGGAAGAAGTTCTGTAACCTCAACAAGTCCTCAGTGCATGGTTTGAATCAGAAATACTGCTACTTCTAGCACCACTGCACATACTGTTCCTATTCACGCAAATGTTTAACATTCTTGATTCTAAGTAGGAATTTCCCTAAATTAAGTTTTGTGGTAACAGGCTGCAGATTAATTACAGTTCATGTAAAAGCTGAGGTTATCTTATTCTGCTTGATTCAGACTTTTGAGTGGTTTATATTTGTTATTTATGTAAATAAACTGAGCAGAAGCAAAGGAAGAGCAGCCGCATAAGCTAAATTCTCCTTTCTGATGACACTGTGCAGTAGTAATATGGCTATACCATAATCATTCAGTGCTTATTGTCTTAGACTAGACTGAACTAACAACCATCATTAGATATATCACCTACACCACCTGTGTTGGTATTAGAATCATAGAACAGTTAGGGTCGGAAAGGACCTTAAGATCATCAAGTTCCAACCCCCCTGCCATGAGCAGGGACACCTCACACTAAACCATGCCACCCAAGGCTTTGTCCAACCTGGCCTTGAACACCGCCAGGTATGGAGCGTTCACAACCTCCCTGGGCAACCCATTCCAGTGCCTCACCAGCCTAACAGGAAAGAACTTCTTCCTTGTATCCAATCTAAACTTCCCCTGTTTAAGTTTGAACCCATTACCCCTTGTCCTGACACTACAGTCCCTAATGAGGAGTCCCTCCACAGCATTCTTATAGGCCCCCTTCAGATACTAGTTTTCTGAAATTCATGTATTTAGAAGTGTTCAAAAAAAGAAACAGGAGATAAATACTGAACATTCTAATTGGCAAAATAATTTTAGCATGTTTCAATCTTCACCAAAATCAGCTCACCTCATTAATTTAAAAATTAATTTACAACTACTTAGTTGGGTAAAATCCTTCATCCCACCTCATTGTGCCTTAGAAACTTCCTCATCACTTTGGCTTTAATATAAAGCACTTTTGCACTGAGGAAAATTAATTTCACTTTAGAGAAAAGCATGAAATTTATACTGCTTGAGAATATCTACTTCGTCTATTCAACTGCCCTCTCAAGTCAGTGATGTGAGAGGGGCAAAGCACAGATTAGAATACAAGACCTTCATGCTCATAGTTTCTGGCTATTCTAAGCCTATTTTTCTGTCGTAGTCTTCACAGGACTTTCACTTGTTACTGAAAAGACCTTCCCATGCAAGCACTTTGTCCAAAGCAACTTTTTCACATAAAAATGTTTTTTATTGATATATCGATCATCTTTGAAACAACCAAGCAAACACTGATATCCCAGAAAATTCCAAACTTCACTTTCTAAAATCACACCACAGAAATAGCTGAAATACCATGGTGAGTTGACCCCGGCTAGAAACTTTCTTCATGCCCTCACACTGGATTTTCAGTTTATCTTTACCTTTGAATTCTGTGGATTCATAATGCTCAAGGGTGTGGGATAATTTCAGATGTTTTCAGTATGTCTGGAATGTGTGCAACCCTCAACTATCACTCTTCAGATTTACCAGCCTTCAAATTTATATGTCGTTTTTTTGCTTAACCCCCCACCCCGCAACTGAACAGGCAATGCAAAATCCTATTCCCACAAGGCCTTCTGTTTATTTAAAAATATGAATTTTTCCTGTGAATCTTTCTTTTTTAAAATAAATTTAGCTTTTATTCTCTAATACACAACAGTTAATATTTTAGCTACCAAGACGTAACAAGGTGGGTGAAACAAAGCAGTGCCAAGGTACATCTTCATGTCCTTCCCCCTTCATCTTGCAAGTTCCTTTGTTTCTTCCACCTTCCTGAACTCTTCTGCCTACATGCCGAGTCCCTTCTCTAAGTACGAATTCACAGCCACTACAGTCCCATTCCCTCTGTCCTCTCTTTTTCTCTGCTTTTCTCTTCAATTTCCTTCCTCCTTTTACACGCTCTGATGCTTCTTTTCACGTAACAATTCATCCCCCCCATTCCTTTCTTCCACACAGATACACTCTGTGCCTCTTTCTGTTTTCTTCATTGATTAGTTCAGGTGTGAAGGTTTGGTTTGGACCATTCATTTCTCAAATTTATGAACACATATTGATAAATATTTTAAAAAAGAAATATTGTCTTTATAAAGTAATATTGCAGCTAGTTCTGCAGTATTTGCTCTGTATTTGGTAAATTTCTTTTTAGTGACTTAAATCACAGATTTCCAGAAGTTACAAATTACTTAAGTCCGGTGAAAATTTTGCAATGGTAATCTCTGAGATCTCCCCTTTAAAAGCCCATTCTACAGAACTTTAAGACATGAGACCTTTAATTTACCTTTGAATAGATACTGAGTATGAGTGTTTTGGGGAAAAGAAGTCTTGAAGAAAGGAAAAGCATTGCCAATTCATTATTTAAAGAGTAAAGTTTAACTAAGAATTTTATTTCTTAAATATTTTCACATCACACCTTACTGACTTGTTAGAGTTCAAGTTCCATCAGAAAATTCCTTACCAAGCTGTTTTTGCAGATTTGCATTAAATCCCCAATGAAACTTCTGACTGCAAATAAATTAAAGGACCAATCAATAAAAACGAAAAACAGTCTTGCAAATCATGTTGCCTACTAAGAACTGTCATTACATTAGAGTCAAATTAAATTACACAGTAACAAGTAACAGCCGCTCCTGTTGTTCCTGTATGAGAAGGTATCTTTAACACAAACCTCCACCTGCCTGAAGATTCATGCAGTCTGATGTTTGCTCTGGACTTCCAGGGTCAGCCCTTGGTAAGGGTTACCACGTCCTTGGCTACTGGCTTAGTGAACTGTGTGGGTCCCCCCCCATGGCCTTGAATCAAAGCCCTTATCCACTTTGGTATTTCTAGCAGTTCGCACAGCTAATAAACAATTCATTCATTAGGAAAACAGCATGTTTACTTCCATAGACCAATACTTGGGACTTTTTTAGCCAAAAAAACTCTCAACCTGACTCATAGTTGTGTTCTGTTTTTTTTTGGGGGGGCACAACACTGCCTGTACCTGTCCTTGGTGGGGCAGCAGCAGCTGTGAGAGCCATCAGCCACCAACATGGGTTCCTGAGTGATGGTGCCTGCTGGTGCTAAGGGCAGAGGTATGACAGGTTAGGCAGTGCTTACTCCCAGCTCTTGCCTTTACAGCAGGAGGCTGGGAACAACACAGTCTCCCACTGTAGAGAACTAGTCCTGCAGTACAGCGTAAGAGGTGTGAATGAGTCACATGTCTCCTTCGAGCACCTGCATGGTTGACAGCAGCATCAATAGATGTATCAGGTGTGCAAATTACTTTCTGCATGAGTTTTTGTCCTCAGTCTGGGCACAGGATAAAGCTCTAAACTGAATTTTGCTTTTAATGAATTTTACTAGTCACTCAAATTTTTCAAAGTTGCACATGTCTCTAACACTATTGTTTATATTGTCTTGCTTGACAACAGCAAGAGGAGAGAAATTATGGCACTATTGTCTCGTAAAAGTGGCTAAGAATATATTAGCACTAAATATTTATCTAAGAGTCTCACATTCAGAAGCACAACCTAGATGCAGCACCAACCAGTTTATATATTTAACATCCTGCAATTGCATATTTCATTATGAGCTTATGGTCAAAAAGCTGTAAAAATGCCTTTGCACCTGAGGTTTCTCTCTTAAAACTTGTCCACATGTAAATCAACCAGATGCAATCTCCTAAATGCCAAGGTATTTTGGGAAAAAGGTAGGATCACTTCAAAATGTTACATTAACTATGAGTTAGGTTCTTAAACTTGCCACTAAAATTCTCATTTTGGCCATTCTTGTACAGTTATACTTCAAGACTGAAATAATAATAAAGATAAGTCTAAGTTCTCCTTATACCAGAAGCTAAATGCTTCATGACAATACAGTATTTTATAATAATGACTCTCAAAACCCCTTTTATCACCACAGGAATCATGTATTTCACAAGTCACATCCTAAGGAAATGCCATCTAAAGACAAAAAATATATTTCTAACAAAAACCTCCCTGTGGCTGTAGCTAGTCTGCCAGCTGTGGTGTTTCAGATGGACTCAAGCATACAGCCATGTCTCCAAGCTTGTGTAAGCCATAAACAATATAGGCTGACTATTACTGAGAATTTTCAGACACTGCTTTCCTACACAGCCAACGAAGAGACACAAAAGGCAGTATGTGAATTAGGTGGTTTAAGCTTAGTTCTTTACAATATACAACCTGGAAATAAGTATTTGGGCAGTAGGGCTGAAGAAATTAGAAATTAATATGGTAAGATAAATACCGCTGGATAAATGAAGCCTAACTGTAGATCAGAAGTTGTGATCATTTGGACAAAGGAGCAAAGCACGTTACTTAGCATAGAGCTGAATAGCTACATAGGTCCACTGCTCTCCATGCCCGAGCTCACAAAGATGTCCCTGTATAGTAATAACAGCTACAGCAGTGGCCCTCAAACAGGGCGGTATGGATGCATAGCTGCTGCTTGAACCTCTTTGCCACTAAGATTGGTGACTTTGGCACAACTTCCTGAAAAATGCCTTCTCTAAAGGCCTGAACTCTGCTGTGAAAAGCCCTTTTCAGCAGCTCAGCTACAATTTAGTTCAGCTTAGTAGAAATTATACTTTAATAGAAGTTTTATGCCCCAAACATCCTCCACCCCATAAAATGTTCAACTGACTCAGGAGAATCTGCGGCTTCTAAGATCTTGCAGAGTAAATCCCCTTCAGCTGTATAAACTGAGTGTATTTGGGCTTTTTGAAGAGGCGGAGAGCCTGGAGATAGAAGTACCCTCAAAAGTTGCAAGATTCGTGAGACTCGTTATGACACAGTGTAGCAGTCAAGGATCATCAAACCAGGACACATGAATACTAGGGGCATGTTCAAGCCATGTCTCCAGCTCTTCTGATCACAGGCTACCATGGAATCTACTTCCAGACCCAGATTGAACATCTTTCTTGGCTAACTTACCAGGAAACCAACTATTGACAGGGCTCTGGTGAGCTCCAAAAGTCTAAAAGGGAAGTTCTTTCAACTGATGTGAGTTTATTATGGGAAAGTTCTGATGATGTTTTCCTAACACAGGAAGTTAACAAATTTTTTTAGCAAATGAATAGAAATGAGAAAAAAATTTGGGGTTGTGTTCTTTTCTCCATATCAGTGTAGCGCATGCAAAAATCCCAACAGTATACATGCATGAACATACATTATAAAACATTTCCGAGGCTGACAGTCATATTTACTCATATGTGTAAATCTGTTTTGATACCACAGTTACCACAAGGCTGGGTGCATGTTAGGAAAAAGTGAGCCTATAAAAGCATTATAAGTGCTTTTATTGTCCAGAGACTTTGCTTGAAAAAAATTACAGTCACACAGAGCTTGGCCAAAGCCAACCCCATGGTCTTAAGCCACATCTACAAAAGTGATAGTACCTAAAAGCTTATTCTCCTTTCTAATTTGGAAAGTTGAAACAGAGAGGCCTCATGGAGAATTTGATTTGAGTGATGTTTTGCTTTCTTCTAACCTTATAACCATGGCAGTGATCCCCCTCTTCTTTCAATCCATCAGGGTATTCCTATATTCCTAGTCCATCCCTGTCACCAGTACATCTGCAATGCTCTACATTTTTGCCACGATTATCATGATATCAAGAAATGATAAATCAAGTAAGGACCAGTGGGGGAATATGTCTAAACAAAAAGTATATGGAGACAGAGAAAGAAGAATGAAGGGACCTGCATTTCCCAGGAAAACCACAGATAAACCCAGATAAATCATTCTTAACCATGGAGATAAAGCTTTAGTTGAGGAGACTTGTAATATTCAGATAAAGGCAATGTATGTGCATAACATATGCTAAATGCATACAAGAAAACAGAAAATGTATCTACCCCTCCTTTTTACCCAACCACTAAAGCAAAGTAGGTACTACACAAGGCTGTTGACTCTTAATAAAGAGATTACTCTGCTGTTCTGTATTTGTATCCTTTTGCTGAGGCTCTTGGTGCAAAGGCTGGAGCATACCTGAGACAGTCTTACTCAAGCCAAACAACTACCTTAGTCAGAAAGCCTCAAAGTACAGTTTTTTAAGGGTGAGATCTTTATATGGAAAAAGAAGTGCAAAAAAGGCAGTACAGAGCAATGGAATCCATGCCTATTTAACTGTAAAATCAAGTAACATGTCAAACACATTTGCAAACAAGGGATAAGGAGCAAGGTGTCTCTGAACAAATGGGAATGTCAGGATAGAGAAGCATGATCTTTGACTCTTATTCATTAAAACTTAAACAGGGGAAGTTTAAATTGGATATAAGGAAGAAGTTCTTTACTGTAAGGGTGGTGAGGCACTGGAACAGGCTGCCCAAGGAAGCTGTGAATGCTCCATCCCTGGCAGTGCTCAAGGCCAGGTTGGACAGAGCCTTGGGTGGCATGGTTCAGTGTGAGGTGTCCCTGTCCATGGCAGGGGGGTTAGAACTACGTGATCTTGGCATCCTTTCCAACCCTAACTATTCTATGATTCTATAGCAAATATTCTTGAAAAGATTTCATCAGTGCAAGGTTTGCTCTTACTGCTTCTGGAAGTAGCATGAAAGAAGTAGTGGAGGGAACAAAATAGTAAGAATTTGCCTAAAATTTTTGTATAAATTATGTAATTTATAATAAAATACAGTTGGAATATCCAGAAGACTTATAAAAAATTAATCTCTACCAAAAAGATCACTCTGATGTAAATATTTTTGCTATGTGAGAAAAGACAAAGCTGAAACAGTTTAACTCTTCCGTACTATGTAATGCAAAAGCAGTGGTTTTTCAATCTTCTATTTAACTGCTATAGAAGCAATATTCACATCTAAACAGGCCCTGCCAGAAGTATTTAATTTTAGTTTTATTAAAAATACCAGAAGCCACTCTTAATAGATAAATGAATGTCAGATGAAACCACATCCAAAAAAATCTGAAAAATTTCAAGTGCACTCCTATTCCAACTTCATCAGTCAAGCAACCTACCACAGGTCTCTTGCTGAAGAGTTTCAATGAACAAGTTCTAGAGATTGCTAACAGCTGTTTGGCATTTTTTAAGGACAGATTTGTAAGAAAAACCTTCTCTGGAGTTGCTTTTAAATATTTTACTACATTCTTTACCTAAAAATCTCTAAAGAATTTCAATTTACTTCTCTTTTAAGAGGAATTTAAAAGAATTATAGAATCACAGAATCACACAGTCATAGAATCATAGAAATACAGAGTAGTTAGGGTTGGAAAGGACCTTGAGATCAAGTGAAAATTAGCATTTTCTTATGTCAAAGCTGAATGAGAAAACCAGAAAGTGCACCAGCTACAGAGAAAAAACATTTTATAATGACTTTCAAATTTCATAATGTAAACCTATGGGATTATTTATAACAGTTTAAAATATGCCATAGCAACTATATTGACCCACATTCACTCGTGTATTTTTGACTGTTCTGTGCTATTTCAACAGCATAAAATTACTGAAAACTTGTTTTACCTACTCTGGTGAACTGGATTAATGGCAGTTTTATTTCATAGAAAGGTCTCAAAATGGCTGGGCCTAAAACACGCAAGCTCTGTTAGTGCATCCAATGCACATTTACTAATTCAGAAACATCCCTTTAACTCTGTTTTCTTTGGATGTGCCTCTGGACACAGGCACTGTGTGCTGCAGAAGGAAATCCAAACACTCCCTAGCTCTCTGAAGTGACTTAGCTCTTGAGACAAACAAGATCTGGCACTAAAGCAGGTTTTTGCTGCACTATAACTTTCTCTGTTGGAAACCAGGGTTACACTTGGATCACACTTAATCTTTACCAAGAAAATTGTGGGAAGCAAAAGAGTGTTGGGCAGGTCAGTGTCTCTGCAGCCAGTTTCTCTGTAGCACCAAACTTGTGAAGTGCTGCGGACCTGTGTCTCCCAAGGAAACCACTGGGAGTTGCAGATTGGTTAGATCTCAAGATTTTCTGAAATATCCAAATAGATATTTCTTCTATATGCAAGAAGCAAAGTAAAGGTACAAGTGTGATAACATTATGACTTACAGAAACAAACACTGTTAAATATGCCCTAGATGGGAACACATCCATGTATAGCCACATTACAAAGTGCATCTATTTCCTACAGAAGCACCATAGCCATGTAATGCTGAGTACTGTGTGACTAAGATTCCAACCGCATTGTAAAGTTAAAAAATGTCAGACTTTGCCGAAAACAGACAATATGTTTTATGATTTTAAAATGAACTCGCAGAAGACCTAACTCCATCCAGCTGTTCTTATACGGGTTTTTTTTTCCCTTTATTTTTCATTCTCTACCTTAATCCACTTCAAAATTACCTCACAATCTCATTCATTTTTGCTTGTAACTTGATAACTCCTACCAAAACAATGTATTGCACATTACAGGGCAAAAAGCTTGAATTAACCGAGAAAGAAATACAGAAAATGTCTGTTCATTGAAGCTGGTGACGCTGCAGTGAAAATTTGCATGGCAGCCTGCAACCATGCCTGACAGAATTACAGATTTATCAGGCATTTGAAGGACAGATGAAACATTCCCACATTTTCTGCATCAGTCACTTCTATTTGGTTCAGTTTAGTATAAACAATCCCCCTTATTTTGCAACTAATTGAAGAATTAATATAAAAGGATTGAACACCTGTTGCTCTGTTGGCAGAAAACAGCAATTATGAGGTTTCTTTGCAGTGGACTTAAACTACAAAAACAAAAAATTGAAATAGAAAAAGAAGAAAACATACTGGTGACCAGCATCCTTTTGAATCAGCAGAGGATATTACAGTTTTCATTCAGATTGTGAGTGGTCCCTGCTAAGCTTCATTAGTTGATGGTCTCCTCTCTATCCCTGCCTCCCCCTCCGCCATTAAGCCACTGCCTCTTAAGCATTTTCCATTACCTTGGAGTAGCTCTGATTCACTCAACCTGCTCTTTCCTTCTCCCCATACACTTTAAGACAGGCTTAAAATCCATTGTACATCCACCTAACTGTCATGCAGATCTTCTTTAGTAATTTCCTATTACAAACATTAACCACTGAAAATAAATGTCACTAGAAAGAGAGACTAAAGCCATTTTCATCTCCTCTTTTTATTCCTTATCTAGGAAAGTGGCTAGTTAAGCCTCAAGCTGAGGTAGAGTGAGTCAAACATAGGGTCCTCTAAGCAAGTGATTTTTTGAATAGGAAGGGAAAAGGAAAACAATAACCAAAGCACAAGCCAGCATCAAATCCACTTAAAATAAACATTAAGTTTCTACCCTGATGCAAAACTTAAAACAATTAAACGTTGGAAACCACCACATTTTGTTATGGTCACCTGCAAGAAAAGTAGAGCAAGACATGCAGAGCTTCAAAATACCCTGGAGAAAGATCTATTTGCTGTTAACTTGGGAGTTCTAGGACTGCAGCCCTCACCCCGACATGGAATAGACACATTTCACCCTCTTTAGTCCACAGAAGTCTGGAATGTCCGTAGCCCACAACAGTGATGTTCCCCTAACCACAGCACCACAGAGACATAGCTCAGCTCTCCTGCTTTTTTCACCAAACCTTATTTTCTAGCAAAATTATCGCTATAACTATTATTAATTATCAACTACTAAGTTCTCCTCCTACTGTCTTTTTATGGAAAACTACATGGAAAGAGACAGTATCAGTTTTTTCCCAACTATTTTGGAATGAGCATCAGTGGTCCACATGCTCCTACTTCGGCAATAATGCCTTTCATCACATTGAAGAAACCTCATCTTTTTAAGGTCATGTTCAGAATCAGGACTCACTTACAAACCCACAGTGGCTATACAGGTACAGTGCTTTTCCCTTTCACGTTATAGCTGTTTATGCAAATGGCTAAACTGTGAAAACACTATTTTTTCTAAGAAACCTGCTTATGAGATGTACACATCACAAAGGATTTTTTTTTTTCTTTTCCAAGATAAGGAAGACTGGAAACCAGCATGAAATGGGAATGCACTACTTGGAGCAAAAACATCCACAATACACCTTTGTCTCCCTACTCAGACTGGCACCCAATGCACATTTATTTGCCATTGTGCATTCTGGTATTGCTTTTTTTTAAAAAAGGCATGCCAGATGTACAGGGGATGCGGAGCCTGAGGAAGGCTAATTTTGTCTGTGGCACTTGACCTACAGTGGTGGAGGCATCTGACGCAAGGGACCTGTCATCACCAATGGTGCCCAGTGCTTTGGGAATGGGACTTCTCCAAACCCTGCTGAGCTAGGAAGATGTGTCAGAACTTCAGCCAGGGCCAAAAATGACAACTGCACTGTGGGTCAGGGTCAGGCTGACATTCTGTGTAAGGAATTGGGTGCTGAGACCCCAGAGTGGGATTAGGCTGAGTGGCACAAGATTCAAGACAAAGTGTAAACACAAGCGAGGTACAGGCCATTTGGACCTGTGCTCATAACACTGAGTTGTACAGGCACATTGAAAGAATATCAGAAATCCAAGGAAGAACAGGATCAATTTGTGATACTGTCCAACATTATTCAAACAGCACCATGTAACATTTTTTTGAAGTATAAGGACAGAAAGAATTGTTGTTTATTTTTTTCCTTTAAAAAGAATGTGCACCTATATAACAGCAACAAAAACAACTATATAGGATAAGCTATTTCTATGAAGAAAGAATAAAGCATTAAATTTTGATATTTTTCTGAATTTATAAATCAAAATAAACTTTTAAAGCTTTCTTTGTTATTGGAATTAAAAGCATCAGTCCTTCCTTAAGTGTCTGCAGTACATAGTCACAGTCCATTAAGACAATATGTTAGCATTGCTCATAACAGGATGTAAATGAAATAATCAAGTTATCAGGACTATTTCAACATCAATAAAGCCTCAGAGCGATTATTATGTACAGCCATGACACAATACCTTTTTGCATACTTTCCCTGATCAGATTAAATTGGTGATGGATTCCTCGATGGCTCAAGTGTGCTCCAAGGAAAGCTAGAAGGTTGTACAGTTAACTCCCAGGGTGTAACTCTAAACCATACAACCTACTACCTCAACCCGGATGCACACAGCTTCCGACGGTGACCATATAGTCTTCTTCATTTCTTCAGCCTTTCTTTGATATGTGACAGCAGCCACAGACCTATATATTTCCCATGGGGGTAGGCTTTCAACAGCAGTTACTCCCCACTTTTCAGATGATAAGGCATACTCTTAGATTTTTCTACTGCAGAGGTAGAATTTCTGTTCTATTCTGTTTACATATGTATAAAGATATATACATGTGTGTTTTATGTGTGTATATATATACATACATATTTGATAGGAATAATGCAAGTCTAGCTACATTTCTGGAAAGAAATGACATTTTTGTCTTATTTTACAAATAAATAAAATATAAATCTCTATTTATTTTTCCTACATTTTCTGAATGTAATACCATGTAATGTTATATTGAATAAAGCCTGCAAAGCCTCATTGGAAACTCCACAATTCCCTCACATCATTTTGCAAATTTTAGTGAGCTATTAAGCCAAAGATGTTTAAAGCAACCAGTAAAACAACACATCGCTTAATCAAGTTTGAAGATAAGGCAATGGACAAAAAAAAGCATTCCAAAAACAATCTATAGTTTTGTACACTCAACTGGGCTTGTTGCCAAATACCACTGCAATCTGTGCTACACAAAATTTTGCCAGATCACCACACTGACACAGACCCATAGAAGCGAGCTTGTGCAGTACGTTTCGACACAAGATCGGATCTACGGGTTTATGCCAATTGGCATCGCTGATTAGTATTTTTCCCTTTAAAGTGAGATGCAGAAGACTTTAAACAAAAAAAACATACGAAGCAATGTAAGAACCAGAGTTTAAAGAGTAAAATTATTACCATGTATTGCAAGGAAGGCTACTTCAAACTTCACTGCATAAATGGTGGATGCATCAAACAAACCAAAGACTTGTAACTAGTTTGGGGTTTGAACAAGGAAGAGAAAACATTCTTTTTACAGACTGATAGCACAACAGTGTTTTGTTTTCAGCAGGAATTAATGTCCTTTTGCACACACTTTGCCTTACCGATGAGCTCTCAATTCCCAACAACTTGCATCTGACTATGGCATGCACACAGCAGGCAAGACTGGAATCCATAATTGGACATGACATAGAAGTGAACAATACAGGTTTGTCCTTTGTGTCTAAACTTATATCATATACTACAAACCAAAATAAAAATCACCCCACCAAGTCTGAAAAGCAATGAGGCTCAGTGGATTGCAGCTCCCATACAATGTTGTATAGACTGCTCAGATTACAGGGTATCTAAGTACTGCTTGACAATAACTTGTTGATTAAACAACACCTATTTACCAAAGCAAAATAGTTCATTTGTCTATTTTATTCACTAATCCTCCCATCAATGCTATTCCCTAATAATACAAATGCAAGCAGAAATGCAATCTTGCAAAACTTCAGGATTAACTCCTACCAAAAATGATTTCTTCTTGTGACCGGCAAGAAGTATGATACAAATTCTCACACACTGAATGGAGGGTGTCCTACGCAACTGACTAAAAGCAGGTCTTTTGAGGCAACAGCCTGTAATTCAGATAGATGAGACACAGATTCAGTTTTATAACTTATTATATGCTAAATAACAGCATTGATAAATTTTCAAGGGAATGAATGCTGCCAATAACAATTTTTTTTTAATCAGGGCGATGTTTCATTTTCTTGCAGACTGCTACATGTATTTCTACTACAGTAGTGACATCTGAACATCAGTAAATGGCTTTTTTTTCTTTTCTTTTTCAATTTAGTGAATAAAATCTTTCATGTTCAAGCATACCCTTTTGCATTAAAAAAAAAAAGTTTTTATTTTCTAAATCAGTCTATTTTAAGCCTGCTTTCACTTTATGTACAATACTTCATCATTCAGAAAGAATTATATTTCTATAACTGCTCTGTCTGTTGACACTAAGATAGAATATGTAAGACAAGGACTCAAACTATAATAGTTTTCCCAGTATCAGAAATAAGTATGCAGACTGCATATATCATTTACTAAATTATTGTAATATGTGCTATAAAATTGCTTCTATTTTTTTTGTGTGTGACTAGAAGAGATATTTCACATTTCAAAAATAATTGGTCACTGCATTATAGTTATATACTAGCAAATAGATACATGTACTATAAATACACTAGTATTACAAATATACTAGGCACAACTAAAGAACAAATGATGTCTCGATCTTCCCATTCACTCTAAATCTTCATAGAAAGGCACTGTATAAAGGCTACACAGACTGCAATATTCCCAACAGAAAGTAATCATAACAAAAGTTTAATACATATCTGTGAACTTATATTTGTAGGCTCTCTTAAGGAATGAAATTATTTTAAATCTAACCACTTCATGTTCTTGTCATTACCTTTATTTTTTAACAGAAGAAAATATTTAAGATCACTGTATTACCTTCGCTGACTTCTGGTATAATTAAATTCTTCAGCTTCCTTTTTCATTTTAATGTTTTTTCTTTCACTAAAATAAAAATAAAAACAAAACAAAAACAAAGTGAGAGAAAGATTTTGAAATACCTGTTTTATGTAAAGTGTTTTCAGAATAACATGAAACACAAAATTAGTAATTATGCCTTTGAGATATAAAACCGACACGCTGCTGACGCCCCTCTCAGGGCCATGGGAAGACATGCTGTGAACTCGTACACTTTGGCAAAGGGACTATTTCATTTCACATCTCCTAGTCTTCCTTCACCCCACAAATATTTCAGTTTTATTAGGAATTCCAGAAAGGAAGAGCATGCTTAACAAAACCAAATAGTTTTTATCCAATAGTGCATACGATGAGGTAATTTGGTCCAGAACCTCATAAAAATACTGGAATAAACTAAATGGCTTAAGTCAAGAAATGTTTGCAAATCTTTATTAAAAAAAAAAAGGAAAAAAAGGAAAAGATGTGATTACTATGATCAGATGTAGAAATTTTAAAAGTTCTTTTAAGTTAATACAAGTCTTGGTTTCTCCACATACTAAGGTACTCATGGCATACATAATTATTCTAACAAAACAATTGGGAAGGGCAGTATCATCATATATCTAAGAAACTTTTTCTGGTACAAAATGGGTGAAGGGAGGCATATGTGTCATATACATAAGGTCTCCGTTCAGCAATTTCCCAGAATTCATTGCAGAAAAACAAAAATAAAAGGTAGCAAAATTAGCACATAATCTTAGAAAGTTATTGTCTAATCAGTAATGAATAGGAAGTGGAATACACATTAAAACAATTCTATTTTGCATAGTCATAGAATATTTATAAAAACTTTTATTTAGACAAACACCTATCATGAACATTTTGAAAAGAAAAAAAAATCAGAGGTCCTCACAAAAAAGACATTGTAAATTTCAAAGTAATTTCTAGCTGAGGACATCTGTATTTTTACCATAAATTAAAAAGGCTAGGAAAATATATATATAAAAAAAATCCCAAGTACATAAAACACTTATTTGGCTGAGCTCTTCAAAATCTGTCAGTCAGAATGAAATTTGTTACACACCCTTCTAATTGCCTAGTAATATGTTACAACTGACAAACGCTTGAAGAAAAAGGCTCTACTGCAGCGTCATATGCCGAAAACTTACTTTCTCTCTGCATGCGCTTATCACAAACACTCTGAATGGGTATCTTAAATATTGTTTTCAGCTATTCCTGGACAAGTGCTGCTTCACTGAACATCTTAAAATAGTCACTGTTACTAGCTGCTAACCAGGCTTACTTCATGAATGTCCCGATAATGTGCCTTTTATTCCAGTGCTTATTACACTGATTTCTTTGTAATGGATTTAGATACAAATTGTAAAAACTCTTATATGAATTTACTCAATAATAACTTTAATATACTGTCTACAAGAGTAAACGTTTCTTATAGTTTAACACTTTTTTTTTACCTCTTCCCCTCTTTAGAAACTGAAAGCATGAGTCACACTATAAAAGAATTTACTTTCCTTAGCAACCAGATTAAATACCCACAACTTTCTTAGAGATAACCAAGCTTAGACTGAATAAATGTAACATTAAGATCTTTGCATAACTCCAGTGCTTAGCTAAGACAAAATGTGCCTAACCACTTATTTCTATAGACCCTCGATTTTTTGTTTACTTTCTATTTTTAGCAGTATTAGATCAAACATACACCCAAAAAATTAGTTTGAAAAAGTGTGAACAGCTGACTACATTAAAATTAACACCCTTAGATCCAAAACAACGTTTAAAACAGCTTTAAAAAAGAAAAAGAAGAAAAAAGAAAAAGAAGCTATACCTGATATGAAAGGTACGTTTTCACCCAGTGCCAAACACTGCTATACGAGCAGTAGTGAAAAAACCCAAGCAAACAAGAAATTAGTTCATTTTGTTTTTTTCTTTTTACTAAAAGAATCAATCTCTCAGGTTCATTTTGTTACACTGCTTTAAGCAGCTCTAACACATCCTGATGTCTCTGTAGTAAAACATGCCAGGTTTTGGGGTTTTTTTTTTTTTGGAAGCAGGATAGTCACTTTTTTTTTTTTTTTCTGCACTCTTGTATGTAGGACAAACTCAGATTTGTTTCTTCTTCTTAGGGCTCCTGTTCTTTCTCGGAAGAAGACCAGGGTGCCTGTCTTCTCTCTCTCTCTCTCTTCTCGGAATTCCAGGCACAAAGCACTGCGCAAAAGCTGCACCAATCCTTGCCGCAACTGCATGCACAGGACTAGAGGTGGGGAGAGACCAGAAAATTCACCTCGCCCCTGCGCCAGTCTTATAGATGGGGATTGCACAAATCTGCCGGAGCAAAGGGGTGAAAAGGCAGGGTGCCAGTTTGCTACACTGTGCTGCAATGATTTCATGTTCAGTGTTGTCGCCCCGTTTGCCCAGTTCAAATGCCTGTTCATTAAACAGGAGGAAGGAAAAAAAGAAAAAAGAAAAACAACCAAAAAACACCAAAAATATAAAAACAACTTTTATCCTTCAGACACTTGGGAGGGCAGTTCTAAACTACACATCAGCAATAAAAAAAAAGCCATGTACATTTAAAATGTAGTTATGAAGTACAAATATTCTGCTTATATTTTCTTTCTTTTTTTTCTATCTGGAGATAAGAAGCAGAATTTATCAGGCGTGAAAGGGACAGCCTCCTGGTGGTGTGCCAAAAAAGCCAGAATAAAGGCAAAGTTGTGCTTCAAAGCTCAATCGCTTGCTGAGTTTGGCTAAAGTCAAGTATTAAGATCCACCATTTTCTGAGCCATGCAAGAAAAGAGGAAAAAAGTCAGAATGGGCACTGCTTTCCAAGTCTCCGTTGGCACCATCACAAAATCTCAGCCGTAAGGTCACATGATGCTCTGCCAAATGTGGAGTGCATTCCCATAAACCATTCTGCTGATACTGCGAAGGCAGCTATTGTCTAGTTTATACCCAAAGTTCAGCCCACTCTTCATTGAATTAGCTGAAAAACGCATCACCTTTGGGGGTTGGGAGCCATGGAAACGTCTACCTGGCAGGCTGCCCACTTTTTCTGCCCATCAACCAGAGATGGAATTGTGCTGCCTAATGTAATGATGACGAGGAATGTGAAGAGTCGTCCAAAGTGAATCTGATTCTTGCAAAGCCTGCTTCATTTGCACAGCAAACCCTGGCTTCTTGTTGTTAAAAAGGGAAGGGGGAGGAAAAAAAATTAAAAAGAAAAAAAAAAAAAGAAAAGCGCCTGTCTCTTAAATGTAGCAATTAAAGGTCTAATAAACATGCCTAGTCTGCAACTTTCCTTCATAACATACGGAAACGGTTCTCAAAATAAAGCAGTAGGTATAACACAAGTTTTCTGATTTAAAGTAGCACTCACTTTTTCCCCCAGCTAATGTGGCATCCCCTGGACATTTTTGCTCCCTAAAAGAAAGAAAAAAGAAAAAAAAAAAAAAAAAAGGAAAAGGACACAGGAGATCTCTCATCTCTTCTTTTTACCTGTCTTTATTACGTCCTCATTTTATCTAGCACAAATTACACGTGTGTGGCAATACCCACTAGTAACAGTGGGGATGCAGTCCTGCTGCAATCTTGCTCAAAGCAGTCCCCTGAGAGAGCTGGTTCTGCTTCCAGCAGCACAAAACCCTTCATCGAAGCCCTCTTATCTTCACAAGCGAGCAGGACAGCTGGTCTGCAAGTTTGCAAACCATCACATTTGAGGCCAGTCAGCACCCTCCCTTCTTCAAAACGCATTTAATCTAGATTTCGTGAGCAGAGATGAAATCAGGAAGAATTTATAAAAGATGCAAGTGTCTAAATAGGCTAAGTAATAGACACAACTTTTCTGCTACGGACCTGAAATTTAGATTTTACCCATCTATTGTAAAATGTCACCTAAAATGTCACTTCCAAATGAAAATACCACGTAACCTACTGAGCCAGAAACACATGCCCTCCCAGCAACTAAAAACCTCATACAGAAGAATTTATCTTGGAGATCAGTGTTGTGAACAAATGAACAAAAATCCACTCACTGCTTCTACACCATGAAGCTTAATAGCTACTGCAAAAGAGATACTAAAAATGTGGTAATTTCTCTGATCCCCCAATTAATAAAAACGGAGCCATGGGAGGAGCCTCTCTACCTATTAGCATCTGTACAAACGCTCCCACGATGAGGAGGTTGCATGCTAAAGAGCTTACAGCTAAAAACCGGTAAGAAAGAGCAAACAAAGTGGGAGACAACAGGCTAGAAACCGCAGCGGGAGGACAGGAAAAACCATTCCCAGGGACACTGTGGGCTGTAACTCTCTAGCTCGGCTACTTTCATGTTTTGTTTTACAGTTCTTTCCAGTTTCACTTTATTTACCTGGAGGAAATTGAAGGTTCATTACCGAAGGAAGGAAGCGTGAGAACGGGGGCTTTGAAGTGGAGGAAGACAGTTACGAGGGCGGCACAGCCCTCGGAGGGAGGTCCCGAGGCTGTCCACCAGCCCAAGGGCTGCGGGGGCTGGCTGCACCCCCAGCCGGGACTGGGGCGGTGCAGTCGGCAGGCTGGCAGGCAGCACTGAAGCAGTCCCTGCCTTGCTCCCAGCAAATCCTGGAGACCTGCACCCGCGCTCTGGAGCGGGCAGGTGTGGCTGGGAGGAGGAGAGCGTTTGGGGCTGACTCTCTGGTAGACGAAGGGTGGTGCTGGAGGTTCCTGTAAGATGGGGAGAAGGAGCAGCCACCGCGGCCCAGCATTGGAAAGGGGCCGGGAGGAGGTGCTGGGTACATCGGGGGATGGGAGCGACCCTGCTCTGCCAGCTGAGCCAGTGCAATTGCGATCCACCCTGCGCTGGTCAACTGCTGGGAGCTGCCTGGAAGAAGAGAAACTTGCTATGACCTCAGTAAATCAGTCTACAGCTTAGTTCCTCTCTTTTACAGGCTTTGAGCTTTCCAAAAGCCAGCAGCCAGAGGCTGATGCAGTGACATGGAGCAAGCTAGCTCAAATGATCTTTTGAAGTGAAATGCCGTGCTCATAGTTTTGAATCCAGAGCCCCTTTTCCCTGTGAGTTTAAAGCTGGCTGCCTAGGTGCTACCAGTAAGTGGAAATGCTGTTTGTCACTCCAGCTATATGTTGGAGTGACAATAATCCCACAATTTGGACCACAGGGATTGAGTTGACTGCCAGGGATCACAAGCAAACTGTGTGTTGTTATGCCTCAGCCATAAAAATGACATATGGTGGATTCTCCCATAAAGATCATTGGGATTAGATAATATCTTTGAGATTATTTAAAACTAAATTAATTTCTCCAGGCTCATAAAACTCAGAAAGCCAATTCAAATGTCTTTAGTTAACAATTATGTAGAAACAGAAACCTGAGGTTCCATTTTTATCATTTTAGTAGGGTTTTTTAGAGTCAACAGATCAAAACAGATTGGTTTGGGTTTGTTTTTTTTTTTCTGCTTGTTTGTTTGTTTTCCTAATAGGACAAGAGAGACTGAGGCTCATTTCATTCCACCTTACATTTCACTATTAACCGTAAAAATACCTAGGCCACAATACATCCATGTCACAAGGGTGCATCCCACAAACCCAGATGCATTTCAAACCATGGTGAAAAATAATGGTTTCATTAGAATTGAGTTGAAACCTCCAAGTAAGCAACAACAAATCATATCCTGTTCAAATTTACTACTATTATCAGTGGTGATATGTGAAAAGGGTAAGGAAACAGCTCAAGTTTCAGATCTCGGAAGGGTGTTTGCCACTAATTACAAACAATAGGCAGTCAGAGCTAGGCAAATCTGAGCAGCAGCTTTTGAGGGACGACAGGCACAGAATACACAGAATTTTTATTTTCCACATGTGGAAAAGCACTTCAATATGTGGCTATCCCTCAGTAACAAGCATTCACCAATATTCAAGAAGGATGCTAAAAAGCTGTTAAAAAATCACTTGCATATGTGCCCGACAGCAATTAGAGATGTAGCTGAATCTCAGATTGCCTTGCCTATAAATTAATATAACGGCAACACAAAGGGAACCAAAAGTACATATCTGCAGGAGTGCTTGGCCCTGTCTACCCACAGCTGGAGGAGGCAGGGAGGCCATGTTGGAGGAGGCTGCATAGGGCTGACCTCTCCACAGGAGAAGAGGGCACTGATTCTTCTTCCACTGGGGAGTCAGGAAGGGGAAGGCAAAGAGGACAGGAAACGTGGGCTGGGCTGAGGGTTTCTGCTCTGTGCCTGTAATCAGCTCCCACAGGACAACCAGCACCTCAACCTTCGTAGGTTAATGGGCAATTTGCAAGCTAACTGGAAGGGAAAAGCTGGAGCCTTTCCCAGGCAATAGCAACCTGCTCAAGATGTGAGTGAAAAGCTGAGAGAGAACCAGAGAGAAATACAGCGATGCTCTCAGAATGAAGGGAGAGAGGGAAGAAGGGAATAGGCTCTTTCATATGATTGTTCTTGAACACAAAAACAAGATTATCAAGTACACCAATTTAGTTACTAAAATTAAGTTGGAAACACATAAAGTGAAGAAGACATGCACGTGCTGGACACATTTCTGTATAACTTTAATGTACTGTATGGCACAGCAGAACACAATAAAATGGTCTTGCTCTGCAGATTGCATTCTCAACGGCCCTAATAGATAGAGGTGACAAAAATTATCTGCAAAACATATGCAAATGAAAAGTTATTATCGGTTTGCTATTTTATTTTGTGATCAAATGGCACTCTGCTTTCTCTTTTTTTTTTTTTTCCTGCCTTAAAGTTAACAGCACCAAAGTAAGAGACTTAAGGAAGATGTTTTATGGTAAGAGCCAGAGATGTCTTACATCAGGAATTTAACTGTAATTTTTCCCTTTCGAAAATTTTCACGGTCGGTCTTGCTTTAAGTTCCTTCTCCTCTAAACTTTTTGCTGTGATATCTGCAACCTATTTAACTTTTGGCCACTTTGGCTGTATGGCTGGGTACCTGAACTTCACAATCTTTTTTCTTCTTTGAAAATCTTTTAAAATAAAAAGCATGAAAAACTGTTCAATGCACATCCAACACTCTTGTTCACACAATAAAAGCCTTCTTGACAGATGTTTTAAGAAGATCAGCTATTCCCTTAGAGCAAATGTTCATAAATAGCAAATATAATGAATTTAAATAGCTAATTCAGATGAGCGTTTGTCAATAACTATTCCACAGTATAAAGAAATCTCCCACTGCAAATGAGAGCCACCCTTCTATTCTTCACAGGGAAGCACATTTGTGGTGGAATAAGCAGCATGGCTGCTATGCTGAGGGAGGGCTGGGTCTGAGAGGAGCCCATAGTGAGGCCAAGCAAAACCCAGGCTCTATTGATATTCCTGTTTCTTAAAAAACTTAGGCTTTTACCGGTGATCCTTCAGGCACAAAAAGATATGACTCCTCCACAAACAATGAAACAGTAACTCAGACAGGTAAAAATGCTGCTGTGTTATATCAAACCAAACCTGATGACAGGAAGAGCTCTGACACAGACATTTCCTTCAGCATACTTGTTTCAGCCTCCATTTACTTCACCACTGTCACGCCAGAAACATTACAGAAGTTCAAAGCAAGAGGTACAACATTCAGTGCCCTCACATACACCAAGTCTTAGACATAGATAGAAAAACATTTACATTCCCTTTAACTCATTTGCCTCTTGCAGGTCTAAGAGCAAATGCAACTCAGCATTGTCATCACTATTCATCAGATAAAAAAATCAGAAGCATCTATTTTTTCCCCAAATTTAAAAGCGTTTAGCATGTCACTCTTCAATATGCCTAAGTATCATGGCAGTTAAATTTTCTTCCAGTTCTAAAGCCAAAGATACCAATGATTAACTTGTTTTCATAAACAATTTATCATTATTGTATAAAGCATAGAATACCTGACATATATTCTCATGCTCTGTGTTAAGTACACTGCGCTGAATCATAAGTACTACCTGGAATTAGATAATTTCTAAATAACACCTATGTAGTTTGTACCATCTTGACCACTATCTTTGAAAACCAAAATCTGAAGATACCTTGATCTAACTCCTGGTCACTGGAGTAGGACAGCAAGCACAGAGAATTAGCTAGCAAAGAGAGTAAACAACAAATAATTCCTTACACGCCTTCTACTTATGATAAACAAAGCAATGTTGCTTTCTTTCCTTAAAACCTCTTCAAGACAAGTATAGCCAGAATTGAAGTCAGAAACTGTTTCATCAGTTCCTGATTTAGCAGCATGCTCAGTGCCTAGACCTGCCCCAGTGTAACTCCAGTCCCAGTGCTCCCCTTCAAGAACTGCTGCAATGCTTAGTAGAGTTGCGCACCTACATATAAGGAACACCTTCACAACAGCAATCCTCTCCCTAGCTTCAGAATGAAAAAATCCTCATGGGTCCAGGATCGCACAGACATAACTCAGCAAAACCACAGATGGCTTCCTCTTCCCTACTGCCCAGCAGGTTCTGCACCAAGGATTCTTCAGGGCCACTTAATTTTCCTAGGACTCTTTCTTGACCTGAATATAAACCAGGAATAAAAAGGATGCCTCAACAGCATTCTTTGTCCCATTGATTTCTCAATCAGTGATAAACTGACTGAGAAATAAAAGTTTATGTTTTTACTTCATGCCCTTCCCATGCCGCCATGTACAAATCCTGGCTGCTCAGAACTTGAAATTTTACACAATGTTATTTAAAAGGAGTATTTTTCTTAGCTGTCTTGCTCTAAAAATAGTCTTCAGTGGAACATGCGCTGTGCCTCACCTATCCCTTAGCTGCTATAACTGACTACAGTCTCACACCTCAATATAGCACAGTTCAGTGCTCATAGGCAGAGAGAAAATAAGTATTTTTGAAACATGCTTAATTATTTCAGGAAAGAAGTTACATATGCCTTTAGGTCCATATATTCATACAAATCTGGACAGTACTTTCCAAAAGGCAGGTATATAAGTACACATATCCAAACGCACTCTGCACGTTTTTGCAATTTAATCACAAAAATATAGCAGCCTGTGCATGCACTTCACTAGGTTACATTCTCAGCAGTTTGAGTTCTGCTAGCTAAAAAAAACCCTGGTCAGGTCATAAATCTAAGCTGAAAAGAAAGAACATGTGCATGATAGCCCAGTGTAAGGTGTGTTTTTGATTCAGCAGGCTAAAGGATCAATTAGTTTTGAAGCAAAATGATTAAAATTGTATAGGGAACAGTTTTCTATATCCCACTTTTCAATTTCCTTACTGTAAATTTTTGAGTCTGCAAAATAATCTCATTCCAAGCACCACAAATCTTCAAATCAAGATTTTTAAGTACTTTTATGTCAGAGCAATTAACACCTTGTACATTAAAATGTTTTAAATATCCACTGTAGCTGTTTACTTCTTCAATATTTTTAGTACAAATGGCTGCTCTTTCAATTTTTTTAGTTTAAATTGGCATAATTTTGTGAGTAAAACCTACATTTCAAAATAATCAACATCCTCAGATAACCTGAACAACATAGAGACGGAAGCAGAGGAGATCAAAGGCATGGAGCCTTCTCGGAAGATTGAGCAGGCTATGAGTGATCAAAGGCAGGGGAGAAAGGACTCTGGATCTTAACTCCTGCTTCTACTATACATGTATAATTTACAGGTTATTGAATTGAGGGGAGGGGAGCTATTTATACATTAAATATCGGTTATGGGCCTGTAAAGTTATTTAAAAAAGAAAAAAAACCTGAACTTTGGTTGTTGAAAAAGTCTAGGCAGGATCTTCCACAATGCACTTTTAATTTTCTTTTTTTTTTTTTTCCCCCAAACAGAAATAGTGCTTTCTGTTCAATGAATTGGCATTTTCTGACAGAATCAAACAAACAAAAAGGCACACTGTGGCTGATTGGTGCCATCACTGAAGAGATAATTCACAGAAATAATGGAAAACTCATGTTCTGATTAAAGCACTACTAATTATATCAGCTTGCTTTTCAGAAGATTTAGAACACACATAACTGAAAATCTTTATCAAATTACAGTTCCACACTATCCATGTGAAATTCACAGTGTGCAGTCACATAAGGCAATTTCTTTAGTTTTAGTCCTACACATTTTTGTAATATTCCTGTGTACAACCAGATTTCCTTCTATGAGACTTTTCACAGCTTAGCAGCAAAGGGCACTCAACAGCACTGAGACGAGCTTTCATGCAATCAGTTTAGTATCTTAGCTACCAGATCCTTGGTTACTTGGTCATTGTTCATCTTCTCAGAATTAAATTCTGTACTGGAGAAAACATTTGCAATTAAAATTTTCCTAAAAAGAGAATCATCACTCCTAAGTTTTGATTTGGCAAATCAATTAAGAAAACTTTCTAAGAAAATCCTGAATAACTACATAGAAAATAGTTACCAAACAGTGTATGCACATATTCAATAAATAAATTCAACAATACACAGATTTAGTAATGATACATGAATTCATGTGATTCATGACTTTATAGCTCATTGAGTTTCATGATATTATGTATATCTGCTGCCCCAGTGAATATATAACACTATGAATTTCATCTTAATATCAAATTGTTGTTTTATTTTGATGGGGAGACAGGAGCTGCACCACAGCCAGTAATACCATAGAGTAGCTGAAAACAAATTTGAGCTTAAGAGATGGTTCTACTTCACACTTGACAGCCAAAGCTGCCGACCTGGACAAAGGGTTATGTATTATAAATAAGCACAGAATGATTATTGAAGAACCTGAAATACACCGAACCATTAAACAAAAGCAGATATCGCAGCCTGCTGGTTACTGGTTTACAATTTTCAATACTAAATGCCTGAACAGCACAAAGGAAATTTCAGAAGACCAACAAGGGTCATGTAACTTGAAAGTGTTTTTATCTTTCCTACTAATAAGCAGAAGACCTTTATTTCTTATTCCAAATTGTGATAAGAGTACTTCAGTTCTGTTTCAACGTCTTCCTGGAATTCTGAACTACTAGTAAATGTTTACACAGGCTGTATGGAGACTTAAGGACATTAAAGGGATTTTACTTTAAATTTGTGTAATGCCTAGTTCTTTGGGATCAAAGACAAGACTTTGCATTTCTTTTATTACAACAGCAATATGTAAAGCAATCTTTGAACAAGAGTGATCCAATACAAATATAACCCTAACCCTAATGTTTTTTGATCAGTACATCCTGATTTGATAACTAGGAGACATTAATTGTTCCAGTGGCTCAGACATAGAGCATCTACAGAAATGTGCACAGTCTAGGTGGAGGTAACTGTCTGCTTTGCTTTCCAGAAAGACTTGCCTGTTGAAGAGGGTCAGTTTATAACACTGTCACAAGACATTTGTAATGAGGTACGTTCAAAGGGTCGGCAGCTTCAGGGGATGTAAAGAGATGCTTCTGAGGATATTCTCCTGCCCTCTTTTGTATATTTCTCTGACTGTAACAGGAAATTAAAGGTTACTAATCAGTTAATCTATGAGTATGTTACTTTCAATTTGTTAAGAGATGGTTCATTCAACACAACTTCAGTGAGCTCTATTTGATTACATTTCTGCTTCCTGAAAAGGTATTTTTCTAAAACACTGTGGTAACCAGTGCTTGCGGAGCATGAAACCAAGCAACCAGATTTCTGGAATGCATTTCTGGATAGCTTTTGTCTAGCAGGAGAGAAGCAGAATGCAACATGTAGAAAACAGTGCCCTTGGTTTAAATGCAGTTAAGTTCTACAAACAGAACCTAGTTCTGTCCTCAGAGGATTAATAACACCCATGTGATTGTGAATTTAAGAAATAAACTTTCACAAGCAATGCAAATTTCCTATATGAATTTGAACAATATATACTGGATAAAATGTAATGTTGTACATAAAACATGCAGTAGTATTGTCCTTAATCCAGTATGTCCAGTGATAAACCTTTCATTTCCATGCTCTGGGAGACAAATGGATCTGTATAACATCTCCAGACCTTTATCATGTAAACTCTTACACTTTTGTATTGATCTTTACTACAATTGGCATTCTCACTGAAATTAGTGGAACCATCCATAACAATATAAGCAAGCATGCAGAAATCTGTTGAGCATGGGAGCCTTGAAAACAAGACATCTATAGCAGATGTTTGTTTCAATTATGTAAACAAAAAAAAACAAAAACCCGTAATGCAGTAAAGCTATAATTTACTGAGGCCTTTTGGGATTACCTAAACAGAAATATATAACATTAAGATGAACCAAATTGTCCATCAGTATGTCATCTTTCACCTCAGATTACTATTTTATGCTGGTATCTACTGACAACTTGTAGCAGTTTCAAATAAATAGCCAAATAACTTCTATATACATATATATGGAGGATCGAATCAATTACCTTCTTATCTACCTGGCAGTAAGTTGGTTTTGTCATGAATACGGCCTACGCATTTCCCTGAAATTCCTCCCCATTTAACCTCCTCAATCTCTCTTCAAAGGTATCAGTGATCTTTCTCATTTAGGACATAACGTGGATGTTTCTATGCCTAAACAAAAAGCGTCAGATCCCCAACAATCTTGGTGAAAAAGCATAAGTAATACTTTGCTCTCAAAAGATGTGGCAACGTACTAGAAGTACCTAATTATGAACAAGAAAACAAATATAGTGTTTGTATAAATTGTCAGTCATAATGTAAATCCTAATCACTAGGAATTTGTAAGCCAAATTTCTCATAGGAAATAATATTTTTGCCAAACAAGACTTTCTACCACAGCACTATTTCATTCAAATGTTTTGTGATTTTTATTCTGGATTTTCTTTTTTCCTGGGGAAGAAAAAATACGCATCTCAAACACATTTATAATAAACCATTTAATTTTTTTTTTTGGAAACTCCTCTCAAAATTCAGTACTTTCTGAGTCAGTGTGATTTGACCAAGCACCCTATTTACTTTTGATATTGGTGAGTTACTCTCTGATAGTAACCCCTATTCTACAGATGTGTGGCCCATCCTGAGCTACTCTGTAGATGCTGTAATGCATGTGTACACACAGACATAGGTATTCAAAGAACCCTTATGAAAATATTGCTTGGCACTAAAATGCATGCATTACTCTCTTGAGTACAGTGTATTCAAGACACAGAAAATGCTCCGCCTCTCTCACACCCTTTCTCTCTCTCCTGAAGCCCTCCTTGGAAGGGAGCAAAGGACACAGGAGAGACTAGTATGGATCTGAGAGTGTTATAAAAAATCGGAGTTATTTAGCTGATAAATAATCCCTTTTTCTGTGTCATCCCCACAGTACTATGAGAAACTGCTACTGAAAGAACTGCTACTTCAGGATAGGAAAGATAATTGACAAGTTGCTGCAAATTAAGAGCTCTGCTGTTCAAAAAAACAGATTCTAGTCCTGATATCAAGTTGCATAATGTAAATCACAAAGTTTGCAAAAATGTTTTGGCAGCAACCACACAAGTTTAGGTAAAATCACACTGTGAGTTCCTATAGGTACTAGTCACACATGATGCTTAACAACAGAGGCATTTTTCTGTTGATAATATGCCCAGATGTAAATACCTTGTCCACCTATAGTCTGACTCAAGTTGGACTATCCATATTTTTTTACCTAAAAGTTACAAATTACTTATTTAAACTCTTAAATATCCATGTCACTCAAGGCAGTAAATAATGGCTATTACAACTAGAAAAATATGTAGCTTTGCCTTTCCAGGATTTGTGAAAATCAGATTATTTGTCATAAGCAGATTTACGTAAAAAAAAAGCACAATTTTTATACGATATGTGGGTCTGAATTTGAGCCCTATTTTTTCAATTAAAGTCTTCAGTAGAGTGAACACTGAGATTTCAAATTCTGTGCACTTTCCAGTTGAAGAAAAAGTCGCAAAATGAAGTATTCATTTGCTATTTGACGTAACTCAGAACAGTGTCATGGCCATGAGAAAGACAGTTTCAACGCTTACAAAATAACAAACCTGTGACACAAAATAACAGCAATGCAAGGAGATCCTGTTCTCAATTCTCTTCAAACCCGTTTTTGAAGATAAGAGAATTGTAAGTAGTTAGATATGGATTAAAATTAAATTATCAAGACATTTTAATGTATGATACTGATGAAGAATTATTCATTTAATTAGCTGGGCATTTCTTTAACACATAGAGTGCACAGATATTTTAAAAGTATATATTTTTAAGATTTTCTTCAGAAACTCTTTTGTTCATTTAAACAATTAAACCAATTTAAAAACAAAATTTTCTTGGACCTGCCTGCAGAAGCTGACATAAAAATACATCAGGATTGCAAAGGGTTTTTAAATATATATATATATATATATATATATATATTATTTTTTTTAATAGAAAAAGTCCCTTCATTTGTTCTCAATATTTTGTACTCCATAGTCTTCTAGCTTGTGTTTGGTTATTTTTAGAAGCCTCTCAGCACCTGACTGTTTATATATTTTCAGCTTGCTTTTTTCCATGTAATGAACACAGCTATATTTTTTAGCTTAATTGCATTGGCCTATTTGTACTCACTTTTGTTCTCACTTGAATATAGTCTGAATTCAGGTTGTCTAGGTATCTGCTCAGCATCGCACAGTTACAACACAAGGTCGCAGGCTGCCCAGGTACCAGCAATCTTTGCGGAGTGCAGCAGCTTTATGAAAGGGAGGGTTCTATAAAACTCCTACCCTGGGAACAATCTCACAGAAGAGCTATAAAGACACTATATTTTAGAAACTTTGTTCCTTTCCAAATTAAATATTAGGTTGATCAAAATCCAATAGTAAAAAAAAAAAAAAAATTCCCTTTTTTTAATAGGTTGCTATATCTTTTAACAGTCTGTCTGACATTTCTGAGCTACTCTTGAAATAGATGCCAACCTTCATGTATCAAATGGCAACCCCTTGCTATCCTTAACTTCCAAAAGTCTTTGCAGGGTCAGCAAGACATGTATACGTGCTCTCCTTCACCTAATTGGGTATCATTTTCATCATTACTGTTCTTACCTCCTCTTTTATTTAACATTACCACATGCAGAATTTGTTAACATTTAAGCAAGTTTTTCACAGCTTTCCTATTCCTCCTTCCCCCAAGTCTACAGGAATCATCATGCTATAGCAAGCACTAAGCAACAGATGCCAATCCCATAGCTTAACGCACCACCAGAAAGTAATCAGATACTATGATGATAAGAGCGGTATAATAACCTATATGGAATAAAGTATTCTCATTGTTCATTTTTATCTCCTCTCCCAGTCTGGATTTCTGTGCCTTAAAGGAACTTTTTTCATAGGAGTACATCTACAATGTACTATTTAAATGACAGCATGGTTAACATGAATTCTTTTACTCTGAATAATCAAGTCTATTATATTGATAATAATGTACAACTGCTAGGAATATTTAATTGCCATTCAAATACTTAATCACACAGATACCTACTGTTTATTTTAATATAAGGTTAAAATAATCTCCTTGTTACTGTTAAAATGCTATGTGGAAAAAAAAAAAGTAATCCAGCAAAATGTTTTATTTGGATTAGACCTGTCCACTTGCTCCTTCTAACTTCAGTTTACCTTTTCCTTTTGGAATATAACCTAATCTAAGCACTTTCTCACTCCTTTTTGCTTTTCTCTCTTCCAAAGGTCACATGTATTCAATTGTCAATATTTCTATGAATTTCTTACTTCTCCTGATATCAGTCCTTACTCTTACTTCCTTACTGGAGTACAAACACAGAAACCTCAGCAGCTCTATAATAAAAACCATTTGTGTTTTGCTGAATCAAGATTTACAAAGATAAAATTTTATCATAGTTATAAACTTCTATCTATATCTTACATGTGGTTTGTGGGGTTTGGTTTGTGGGTTTTTGGGGGTTGTTTTTTTTTTCATAAGTGCAATAGTCAAAATCACCATAGAATGGTTAGGCTTGGAAAGGACCTTAAGATCATATAATTCGAATGCCTGCTCCCATGGGCTATGATGGCTCATGACAGACCATGTCGTCCAAGGCTCTGTCCAATTGGGCCTTACATAAGTATTTTATAACTGTCTGTAAAAGAATATTTTTCTTTGGTTTCGTTCCAAATTGTATATTTTGTTCAGATAAAGATAAAATCCAATAATTTCAAGTGTATAAGAGAATATTGAACCTGCTTATACTTCAAATGTTAACCTACCTACCTATATTTTCATAATATTGCCATTAAAATTACATGCATTATTAGTACAGGCTTATAGCCAGGCCAAGTAACACTTCTGATCTTCACTGACAGTAGATTTCCTAATTTAGTACTTTTTGTCATGTTGTGATTTTAAACTATGAATGTTTTTATACAGTTTGTCTAAATTAATTGTAGCCTAGAATGATGGTTTCTGTATATGTGAACAGAAGATGAAGCTGTGTCATGGAGTCAATGCACGGGAGGGACTGACAAGCTAGAAAGGTGGACCAGCACAAACCTTATGAAAGTCAACAAGGCTAACTACAAGATGTTGCACTAACTACAAGTTGGGTGGAAAATGGATTGAGAGCAGCCCTGAAGGTAAGGACCTGGGGGGTGTTGATTGATGAAAGGCTCAACACAAGCTGGCAGTGGGAAGTGTTTGGTGAAGCATGTTAAATATATGGATCTTCGTCTACCTCTCCTATCCTTTGTAGCTAAGAGATGCTCATGGAGACAATAACTTTCCTGTTACTACCCACCAAAAAGGGAAGGCTGATATTATCACAGGAGCATGCTTTCAGATCTTCAGTAAGACTTGGAAACAAAATATGCAGCTGCTTCTCTATAAAGAAATCACCAAGCCTCTGTACCATCTAACCACCACCAAGAAGAAACCAACCTGTCAAAGGCTTTCTTTGAGAGATTTTTCAGTTATTTTTTCAGATGGGAGAAATGAAATCATGGTACTTAATGGATATTAATGGACACCCATAATCAGAAAAAATGAAATACTGGCTTTCAAATGTTACCAAGATTCAGCAAGAGCTGTGACTGCTTATAGACTCTGGCAATTCATCTGTTAAGTATGGAATTCTGTCATTTAAATCCAGGTGTTAAGAACTGAAAATATTCACAAACTAAGATGAACAGAAAGCATAGTGTGAGACAGGCAGGGGTGGGGAGTAGGAGGATACAGCCCACCTGTGCTTGACACTTTTTTTAATATTACCATGTCTACTTTTTAAAAATATGAAGAAGCAGAACTAAGGTTTTAAAGATGCATTGCAAGTGATCATGCGAGTGTGACCTAACTCACTGATAAAACTCCATGGAGGAAGAAATCTACCATTCTTGCTTAACAGTGCTATTAAAATGGAGGTTTAGATGACTTGTGAGCTAAGTATCACCACCATCAAAACCTGAGCACCTAGAATCTTTGCCTTCTTTACAAAGTGAGTGACAACACTGTATGCATAAACATAATTCTGAAGTGCGAGTGAAAGCAGGATTCAGTATGAGCTATTAAGCCTTTTTTAAAATATACTGCTTAGGGGCAAAACACAGTAATGCTGTATGCTAGAAACAGCAAAAGCAATTTATAATCTGCCTCACAGGAAGAAATACTTATTAAAAATATGTATTTTAGATGTAGTTTGAAATGTATAAACAGTTTTTAAAATGTTGAGCACAATATAAATGCAGATTATGCAAGTTTCTACTAACCAAAAAGCCTAGTCACAGCGTTATGACAACTTTATGACATCTAACCATCATAGCAAGAGAAAACATGGAAGAGATGGCAGGTGAGAAGAAGTACTTGATATTCGAGGGAAAATATTAATGGATGTGTCTAAAATGTAGCTGCCTTTTAACATGTCATGCTTAGGAATATTTGCATAATATTATCCTTTAAATTGCAGTGTGTACATATTAATTTTGCAGTGTCACTCTCAATAAGTCTGGCATCTGTACATTCAATAGGCCCCATCTAGCACATATGCGTCTCTCTATCACAGACATTTGGAGTCTCAGTTGAGGAAGTGGCTCAAAAGCAAGTCCACCCAGACAGACATGAAGAAACATCAGTTTGTGGAGAAAAACTGGAAGCCCCCAAACAAATCATGTCCTAGGAAACTGTATCCTTCAATGTGAAGGAATGCTCTAAGGCCCCTTCCATACTTTTCCCACCTAAATTCTGTCTTAAATTATTTTTCTTCCTCTGGATAATCCGTGTTATATATGTACTAGAAGTCCATATGTAAATATATACGTAATAAGCATCCATGGATGAGCTGCAAAAGAGCTGAGAAAGGTGTACAGAACAATTTAGAAATAGGACTGAGTAGCTTAAAAAGAGACAAAAAATTTCAGTGAGGAAGAATTATGAAGCAAAGCATATGCTCTACATATGTCCTTAAACCTTGGTATTCCATACTTCCTAGCACATATTTTTACTTCTTCCACTCCGCAGTTCCCACTTTTCCCTAAGTACATCATTAGATACATGTGAAATGTTGGCTGTAATTTTTTCTGTTTTAAAAATATTATGCTTATTCAGTAGCATAATATGAATATAGAATATGCTTATTCCAAAAAGAATATGAATATGAATAGGATATACTTATTCCAAAACCCCACAAAGCTGTACGTGTCTAGTCTTGTTATCAATGTGAACAAAGTCTTTTTCATTAGATGGTAGTATTTTGAAATTTCCATCTGCAGTGGAAAGCAGGAATTGCACCACAAATCCAGGCTGACATACACATGAGCTTTTTCTTGTAAGACATGAGACACCATTAAAGGCAATAATACCTTGCAACAGCTAAGGTTTCTATTTTTTTTCTCTTAAAAGCATGAAGAAAAGCTTACAGTCACAGAGTCTCAATGAGACTAAGACCTACCTATAAGTACGCATTCAAACACAGTCATTTTGTAACAGGCCCTTGCCACATTCAGTCTGCAGAGTGATATTAGGAAACAGATTTAGACATATAAATCTGCCGTTTTCTAGCTTTCATATGTTTCACTTTGTAACATAAGTAACTTCGTTAGAACATAATTTCTTTATAGTACAGTTTCTATTCATGAAGAATTAGATGTACTTGCTAAAAAGCTTTTTGTTTCCATCGTGAGTTAATAGAATACAAAACTTCAGAATATATTACTGTCTTAATACCAAATTGCCACACAGAACTATAATATAACAACTTTAATTTATTATAGCTGCTGGTGTTTCCAGCAGGGCTGTTGTAAAAAGTCTGGAAAATATTTTAACTCACTTTTAGCAAAACTTTCCTTCTTATCCTTTCTACATTTTTCTTCCTGATTATTTGCTTAGTTGCATTCCAGTAGATCAGAAAACAAAGTCGTCAGTAGTGTGTAAAAACTCCCCCCAGAGAGGGTTATAAAAATGAAACTGTTGATAAATCTAAAGGTGATTGTAGATAAGCTGTTAATTTTTGCTATATATTAGGAAAACAAAGCAAATAATTTCAGATATAAAAGATTCAGTAATAAAAATAACTTCTTGAAGATGTCAGTTCAAAATACAAAATAATACTACTGGTATATTTAGATAAAATTTCTCTTGAATGTTCCAGGAAATACTACTTAAAACTAAGCCTTTGGATGTACGACAGTTTTTAAGATACTGTAAAACATGAAACAAGTTAGAATCTCACCCAGTAATTTTGAGAAAATGTCAAAGCCACAATAGTTATAGTTCTACTGTTCCAAGATGAGGCTTGTAGGTCACAGCTCCTGTAACTTCTGTCTGACGTATTTTTGTCTGGAGGTATTTGAGGAAAAAAAAAAAAATTACATACACTATCCTATTCTTACCTGCCTGACCAAGTTTTAAAAGTATATTTGAAGCTCTACAGAATCAAATTGGTGAGATGTTTCCTCTGAAATACTCACAGAGTCTACTTCAGGTGATAGATACTTTATGTTTCATTTGGCATTTCATTACAAAAACAAGAAAATGGAGGACGAAGAACAAAGTTGTAGACAATTGCCTTAAATACTTGCTTTTAAATTGCCTACATTTAGAATAATTAGGTAGGAAACTATTTTTTCAGGCTTCCTTCTACTGTAGCAACAATCATATGAGTATTACATGAATTACAAGACTTAATGAAAAAAAGACTGGATTCTTACTTTTGAGTATCAGATATTCTTGCTTTCATAAGCATAGCTAGAAATACCCAAGAGTTTGAAGTTAGAACAAGTCTTTGAAAACCTCTTCTATAACTAACAAAACTACAAAGTTAAACAGAGCATGAAAGGAGGAGTTCTTTCATACTCACATTCAACAGCTGAAGCGTTAACAAAATTATCAAACTGTTCAATATGGATGGCAAGAGAAAATAGTTGCTAAGTTTGCTGAGAGCCTGACCTTGCAAGTGGCCTCCTGTGCTTGTATGATGATCTGTTAAAATCTGTCTTGTCTGAAAACAAGGCCTTTCTCTGTCTGGATGTAGCACCAAGACTGGAGCCTATATATGTATTTACTAACAACTTAGTATGTGAGCTTTCCACACAGAGTATTAAAAATATTTAAATCGGTTAGTTAGTTAGCTGGAAGTTCTATATGGTTAGACTTTTCTAGGTCTACAGACAGCACAAAAAGAGACGATACTGTATCTTCCACAGACTTTAGAACCTATTATTCTAAGGCTTGTATTTAATTTCAAAAGATCATGAAGAAACTCCTTATTTTCCTTTAAGAAAGACAAAAAGAATGCTTAATGGTAGATCTAATTGAAGAGAGACAGGGATTTGGATCCTGACTTCTTGAATATACACAGCTGGCCAGGACCACAGTCCTGATTTGCTAACAAAGGCTCTCTAATCAGCCTTCTGTATGATAACTGTATCACACACAGCTTTTATTCTTCAGAGGCAGCTCCTCTCCCAGCCAAGGTGAGAGCTGCACAGGATGGGTTTGATCCACTATTACTATTGTGGTTTACCTGTGCAGGCACATCATCTCACCCAGCATGCACAAAATGCATGATCAAAGTAAGGAAGGATTTCTGATGATAACCTCCTGTTGGGAAAAGGCATATATATGTGTTACCACCCTCAAGAAAGTCAATCCATAGTAGCAAAAACCTTGGAGATATTTCCCATCCAAGTCACCCACAGGACTTAGCATAGCTGACCAGTAGATGCTACTACACACAAAGGGAAAATAGGAGTGAATTTAGGACTAACTAAATAAAACCACCACAAATGAAAATTTACAGATAAAGTTAACAGGAGTTCTGGGGACTTCCATTAGTACAAGAGGTAATGGCCTCAAGCTGCACCAGAGGAGGTTTAGATTGGGTATTAGGAAAAATTTCTTCACTGAAAGGGTTATCAGGCACTGGAACTGCCCACGGAAGTGGTGGAATCACCATCCCTGGAAGTGTTCAGAAGATGGGTAGATAAGACCCTGAGTGATATGGTTTAGCGGTGGACTTGGCAGTCCTGGAGTAATGGCTGGATGATCTTAAAGGTCTTTTCCAACCTAGCTAATTCTATGATTCGATGATTATTGACATAAACTGAAGAGAAATACCCTCTTAGTGAACTGAAATGCCACACTAGTTATAGTGAGATCCAGAAGCAATCTTTTTATACTTATTTGTACTAAACTCCTTCATATTCTTGCACACTCAATCTGAAAAAGAAACAGTACTCCTGACAAATGGCTTCTTTTAAAGCCTGTCTGAAAACATACACATTTGTATATTTTTGTCATCGATTAAAACAAAGGGCTCAGAAGAACAATTATTTACTTCTGGGCATTATGAGAAATATCTCTGAATTAAATTATTTTCAGTAGTGAAAACTATTAGCACATGAATGAAATTGCATTCTTTTAATAACAATACTTTTTTAAAGGACATTTTGCTCTTGCCTAGAAATACATGGAAATCTGAGTATGGATGCATGCAAACTCCAGCACTTAGTTGAGAATCTGCTTTTGTTGTTAATTATTCAGCGGCAAATGGAAATTATTTAATCTGTCTTGATTCTGTAAAAAACTCACCCCTATGCTCAGAAATAAGCACACAGTTTTATACCATACAAGACCTCAAAATAACAACAATACAGAAACTGGGATGAAACCTCAGTATTCCAGTACTGGGTCTTTGAGAGAGGCAAGACCAGGTGTTTCAAAGGAGGCTTAAGTGAAACACAATTAATAGACAGTCATAGGTTTATTTTATTCTAGCTTTTATACCTGTGGTTTATAGTTTGCTTGTGAACAGATGCTTGTATGTATCTGAAACCTGAATGGAGAGAGATTAGCTGAATCCTATGGTTTTGTTCAAGCATAACACCAGCAATCAGACTTCCAGTATGAAAACTGTGAATTCAATTTTCACTTCCAATGACTGCTCCTTATAACGTCCTCTGTGTCTGCCACTAACTTGATGTGCTAGGGTAGTCCTAACTTGCTAAAATTTCTGTAAGAGGCTCAAGCACTGTTGGAGTATTAAAAACTTCTCAATGAATTTTCTTGCCAGTTACCAGAGCTATTCTGGCATATACTTTAAATATTTTTTCCCAAAATAGTTCTTTAGAGTTTGTTTAGTATTTCATAGAGACTGCAAATTCACCCCTTGTAATGAAAATATAAGGTGACACCAGTAGCTGAAAAGTGCATGAAATGCAGACTTTAAGTAAAAGAATTAAAAAATTATCATTTTCATGTTGCATTTTCTAAGTCCGTATAGAAAATTTCTGGTCCACAAGCTGTATACCAAGCAGGGTTTCAAAGCCTCTAGGAATACCAGTAGGCTTACAAACTTCAAAATGCAGCTTTTCGTCAGGAAGCTAATTCTTGTAAGTTTGGTTGTTGACCATATGTACAGAAAATTCCATTATTGCACAGTATTGGAATAGCAACCCAATGCCTCAGTCACTACGCAATCTTTCAGGCTCACAAAACCCTATGCCACAAACACCAACAGAACAGGGGGCTCATCAAACCCATAAATAATCTTGAAAATACTTTGATTCATGTTTTAAGTTGGTTGAGAGATTTAAAAGGTGACAACTCAGCTCTAATTTCATTACCAGTAGAAAAGATCAGCACCATCCTCAACATTGAGCTGCTCATCATCACTCATATCCTCCCTTACTTCGTCACAGACATGTTCGTAACCTAGGATCCAGTTAGTTCATGGAAAATGTGCAAAATACATACAAAGATAAATTACGTCCATGGAGCAGAACTATCTACTATTGTTGCAGAATGACTCTAAGAGCAGGACCATAGAGTTCTGGAGGACTGTGCAAGCAAGGCAGGGGGTGGCCCCCACAGGTGGCCGGAGACCGGACCTGGGAGGAGAATGTGGAGGAAGCTGTGGGGGGCTAACCAATACTGTTGTGCCAAGAAGGAGTGGCTGAATACCACTCCTATATATGTGTGAACTGCGTCACAAATAAAGTAGAAGTTGCTTATCACCCGTATTGGGTTGGCCTGTCTGCTTCTCCTCGCTGCTTACATACTATAGTTCATTTTTCCTACTTCATGAAGGCTACAATCAACACCATTAAGGACATAAAAGGCCCATAAATAAAGCCATTAGGGAGAGCAAATGTTTTGTAACTATGAAACTTCTTTTAGAAGTTGAATCTTTGCCTTTGGACTTGTTTTCTCAAAAAATGTCATTGACTTACAGACATATTTTATCCAGAAACATAGACTAGGAAATCTTTGGGAGTGAGGGTGTGGAATAAAAGGGTATGGAAAGTACAGGGAAGAGGCAGGGAGAAAATAGTTTTTCACTAAAAATGCAGTTTAGATGATGCAGATGGGTTTGACTTCATTTTTTTAATAAAAGAAAATGTTTGTTCTGTTAAAGATACGTTTGGAGAAATCTGACATAATTATACTGGGGTTTGTTCCAGAAAAGTGATGAATGATACTTAAGGAAAGAAAGAATGCTAAAAAAAAAAAATTTGTTATTTGAGCCACAATTATTTCTTTTCTCAAATTTCTCATATTGATGAATAACCAATTATTCTTTCAAACCAATCTAAACATTACAATTTCATGACAGTTTATACCTGATGGCAAATGCCATAACAAGCTCTTTAGGAGACACCTTGGTAGAAGAAGAAGAATAGAACTTATCAACAGCTGTCCTTTTGCTAGAGCTGTTAAAATTCTAATATTAATAGGTTTTTTTGTTGTTGTTGATAATAATATATTGCAATGTTTTGAATAAAATCAATGTCATCTACCTGGACTTGTGTAAAGCGTTCGACACTGTCCCACACGACATCCTTGTCTCTAAATTGGAGAGACATCAATTTGATGGATGGACCACTCAGTGGATAAAGAACTGGTTGGATGGCCGCACACAAACAGCTGTGGTCAATGGCTCAATGTCCAGCTGGAGACCAGTAACGAGTGGTGTCCCTCAGGGATCAGTGTTGGAACCGGTCTTGTTTAACATCTTCGTCGCTGACATGGACAGTGGGATTGAGTGCGCCCTCAGGAAGTTTGCTGATGACACCAAGCTGTGTGGTTCAGTTGATACCCTGGAGGGAAGGAATGCCATCCAAAGGGACCTTGACACACTTGTGAGGTGGGCTGATGCCAACCTCATGAAGTTCAAAAGCAAAAGCAAAAGCAAATGTCTTACATCTGGGTCGGGACAGTGCCAGGCACAGTTACAGGTTGGGCAGAGAAGAGATTCAGAGCAGCGCTGTGGAGAAGGACTTGGGGGTGTTGGTTGATGAGAAAATGAACATGAGCCGGCAGCGTGCGCTTGCAGCCCAGAAAGCCAACCGTATCCTGGGATGCATCAAAAGGAGTGTGACCAGCAGGTCGAATTAGGTGATCCTGCCCCTCTACTCTGCTCTTGTGAGACCTCACCTGGAGTATTGTGTGCAGTTCTGGTGTCCTCAACATAAAAAGGACATGGAACTGTTAGAACAAGTCCAGAGAAGGGCCACGAGGATGATCAGGGGACTGGAGCACCTCCCGTATGAAGACAGGCTGAGGAAGTTGGGGCTGTTCAGCCTGGAGAAGAAAAGGCTGCATGGAGACCTCATAGCAGCCTTCCAGTATCTGAAGGGGGCCTATAGGGATGCTGGAGAGGGACTCTTCATTGGGGACTGTAGTGATAGGACAAGGGGTAATGGGTTCAAACTTAAACAGGGGAAGTTTAGATTGGATATAAGGAGGAAATTCTTTCCTGTTAGGGTGGTGAGGCACTGCAATAGGTTGCCCAGGGAGGTTGTGAATGCTCCATCCCTGGCAGTGTTCAAGACCACGTTGGATGAAGCCTTGGGTGAGATGGTTTAGTGTGAGGTGTCCCTGCCCATGGCGGGGGGGTTGGAACTAGATGATCCGAAGGTCCTTTCCAACCCTAACTATTCTATGATTCTATGATTCTAAATACCATAAAAAAATTTCAAGCCTGAGCAATGATAAATTAGGACATGTTGAAGATCCAGAAAAGGACAGACCAGATTTGAAAAAAAAAATAAATTAAAACATAAAAAATGCAGTTTTGTTCCTTGATTATTTTTCCTTTGTCATCAACCTTTTAATATCAAATGCTTTTGAAAAGTCCCCAAGATTAACTTTTGAAATCACTAGGTGTTTTTTAATTCAAGATTTCCCTCCCTGCTTCAGGACTGATTGCAGACTAATTTGCAACCAAAATCCAGGAATATCAAACAAAGAGAACCCCAAAGACAGCACCAGCTGAAATCTACATCTTGTTTTTTAAAGGAAATAAGATATTGGGAATATTTGGTTTGAAAAGATTTTTTGAGATCTAATGGTGAGAAGTTTCTCATTGGTGAACTGATATTGAGAAAGCTTTCTAGGTATTGGCAGCACTACAGAAAAACCAAATTATAAGAATTTAGAATGATGAGAAGATTATAAGGGACCACTTCATCTAAAATAAAGATGAGGTTAAAACAGGATTGATCAAGTGTTAGAGCTATGGTTACAACTCAGCATGAAACAAGACAAAGACTTTGCATAGGAACACTATGTTCTTATTTACTATTTTTTCTGTATTTAGTTATTTTAAGCAGGGCTAACGTGAGTCTATTGAAAGGCAAAAGAACTTTAAATATAAGGCAAACCATATCTGTATACCGTGAAAAAGATATTCCATACAAAACAATATCTTTAATAAATTTTGTCTGCCCTTTTCTTTCCCAACAAGGTATCTCATCACTCTGTAAGAAGTGTCAAAAATGATCAAATTGGGTGTAGGCAATGTTAAAGCTTTACTTGATGCAAATTATATTGCCCAACTCCTTCATTAAAACGCATAACGATAAAAGAGATAGCAAAAAAAGTGTTTTCTGCAAATTGTAACTACAGCATACAATGGCCAATCAAACTGGAATCTCACAGGTAAAGCATACAAGCCAGCCTACCAACCTGTGCAAAGTAAGATTGTAAATTGGTGTTTCACATTTAATTTTTGGTAGTTAGGAAACCAGACCATTAACTTCATTCATTTCATACTTGAATTTTATTAATTTCAGATCTGCAGAAATGGTGTTCATAAATTTCCAAAGCCATCTCCACTTCCCAACAACTACTCTAGTTTTGCTGTGCCATTCCGTGTACGGTTAAAATACCATCTCTGGAGTTCATATCAAACACTCGTATTTGCAATGCTGGTATTCTGGTAGGTCCAAGGAGACTGACAGCAGCCAACAAAAAAAATCCTCAACTTGTAAGCTTTTGAAAATAAACAAATATCAACGCAAAGTGTGAGGAAACTAGGACAACAAGAGAAAAGATGAAGGGAGATATGGAATAAATACTTTCCATAAAATTTCTTTGGGGAAAATAAACTCCTTTTGTAATTGGAAATTACAGAACTCTGAATATTTCAACATTTATAACAGATTTTGCAAATGTTCTCCAACAACACAGAACACCAGTCTCCCAGAATTAGTTGCTGAATGGCTGGAAAACTTTTTGTGAAAAAAACTGTGACTATGCATATTTGCTTACCTAGTCAGTTAAACAAAATTCACCAGCATAAGTAGAATGCATTGCAAAATAAATCTGTAAAAGAAAAAAAAGTTTAATTATAATTTATTTTTCTTTCTCATATTTTTTATGACAAATCAGTAAATAATGGCTACTGTTATATAGAAATAGCAAGCAGGAAAGTCATACTAAACGAATATCTTTTTCTTAAAATATATTAAGTCACTGCTTTCCGAAAAGAGTCCTGACTGTGTGGCAGGATTACATCTTTAAACATAGTACTAAAACCATTAGGCATACTATACTGCATGCTGTTCAAAAGGATTAAAGGTATCTGTTATGTAGTTAATATCAACTTTTGTATCTCTTCATTCAAATACGAACATAGCTATCTTTATTTCCTTAAATGTTACTCAGATTTATAATGCATTCATCTTGTTAAAAAAAACCATGCTTTTCTCATTAAAAGTTCTTCAGGGCACTTTAATACACGGCGTTCATTTGCTTCTTGCAACTTTTCACATATATATATAGTATGAAAAGAACATTAAGACTGTAATATGATTGACAGAATCATCAGAAAATGCCAAATATTAACCTGCCTGGTAAAATTTATTTCTTCATGTGCATAGAATATACTATAGTTGCTAGTTGCTTAGTCACTAACATTTCTCCATGGGAACTCCTCTTCATTCCTTGTAGAAAAAGACATTCAAAAAAATCAAGTGTTGGTGTTTTGTATGAATTCCATTGTTTAACACGTGGTCTGGAGAGACATTCATGGAGTAGTATTGAAATCCTGGCAAAAACCCTGCAGCATTTTGCTATGGTCTATACACTGTAATCATGATTACTTTGTTTTTCAAAAACTGCGCAACTCAAGTTCAGCAATTTTATTTTTTTTTTTTTTTTTTGAGGAATAACATTGTCATAGATGGTGATAAGAGATCAAGCTGAAAAGTGAGTTCTTAATTAGGGTCACATGAGCTCAGTTTTTTTCACAGGACTCAGCATCACATAGCACTATAGATTTGGGTTACTGCTCACAGTGATTTCAGTTAGTGACATAATCATCAAACACATTGCAAATTAGATGACAAACTGAGGTTACAAACATGGGGAACACGCAATTGCTGACCGTTTCTAAAAAAGCTCTTGAAAAAGACTATGTAAACATGGAAAGATGGTTCTATCATCTCTCTTCCGTTTACCTGAGACAGTTGTTTCTGGCATATGGACCATATAGTACTGGCCAACGTGCCTTGCATTTTTTACTAAAAGAGAAGCCAGTGGCCATGTTGCTGAGAATTTTGTCACAGACCAATGAACAGCAGTGAGAAAGTGTAGAGACAAACTGCACACCCTGTCAGATCAGCCCAACTATCAATAAACCCTAGAATGTATGCTGCTAATAAAATATAGTTTCCTCTTGGCTATACTATCATCCTTCTGATGCAGCCAGACTAGTTCATCTTAATTTAAAAAACTGGGATTTGGGTCAAGCAACTTTGAGTTAAAAGCATCATATCTGCACCATTTCCTTAGCCATCTGCCTGTCTGTGACTTTTGAGAACAACTGTCTTATTTCAGAAAGATTTAGCATAGGCCTTACCTTCCTAGTCCAAACCAGTCCTGTTACTGGGCTTTCAAGATTTATTATGGGATGTATCTTCCTAGTCCAAACTACAGCCCACTAACACTGGGTTTGCACCTCTGGACCAATGCAAATAAACCAGTTCCTCTGATCAGATCTAATAGCAGGAAAGTTTTCAGCAGTTGAGCAGCAAGAGAGTTTGAGCAGATCTCAAAGCTGTGATGGACACCCATCCCTGCTGATGCAGACATCAACGCCAGCAATTCTATACCAGCCAAAAGCTCTGACCATGACTCTGCTCTGGAGGAAACAAAGGCACATTTTGCATCAGCAGCTCTGCTTCCTTCATTAATTATGTCACAGACTCTTTAAGAACAACAAAACGTTGCTCATCTCTCCTTATTCCGCTTATTTGTGTATTGTTAACAAAAGTATTGTTAACAAAAAGTAACTTGGATTCTTTATCTTCTAGTGAATCACAAATAAACTGCAATCCCCACTCTCACTAGGGGATACAGCAGGATGAAGTCCAAGCAGGAAATGAAGCAAGTTTCCCTTCTAGTTCACAAAGCTTGCAAACACCAACTTCTTTTCAAACCAAGCACGTATGGTATGATAGGATATAAAAAGCATAAAGGTACCAAGACAATTATCATGCAGCTCTAAAGATACATTTTTTACAGTCACTTTTCAGAGGAGACCAGTGTTGTTTTCTCTTTTTATCCATTAAACATTTAATAGTAATCCAATTTTATGCGTATTAATTTTAAGTCACTTATAACGAGATTTTGAAGAAGTATTGATTTCAGTGGGAGTTAAGGGCTAAATATTTTTATGTGGAGCCACAGCCTTCATCTTATTAAATCTCTACATTTACTGTGTGCACACAAATCATTATAAAGTAGGCATTATTTAAGAAAGAACTCAATAGCAAGAGAAAAGCCTAATTAACAAGGAATTCAATTCAATTATGGAAGTTCAGAAGTTGCCTGAGGTTGTGTTTGCCTTCAAATCACTGGGAAAAGATGAAAAGGGAAGAGTTTGTTTCATCCCTACTTCCAAAGTATTATTTTCATTTCAGGTCTACATTATTAATTATTAAAACCTGCAGTATTGGGACTTCTTCAAAGTCACAGGTGGAAGCAGGAACAAAGATGGCAAAGATGCCATTGTCTGCCTGGACTTGTGCAAAGCATTTCACACTGTCCCACACGACATCCTTGTCTTTAAACTGGAGAGACATAAATCTGATGGATGGACTGCCCAGTGGACAAGAAATTGGCTGGTTGGCTACAGTCAGGGAATTGCAGTCAATAGCTCGATGTCCAAATGGAAACCAGCAACGAGTGGCGTCTCTCAGGGGTCAGTGTTGGGACTGATCCTGTTCAACATCTTTGTTGCTGACATGGACAGTGGGATTGAGTGCACCCTCAGCAAGTTTGCCAATGACACCAAGCTGTGTGGTTCGGTTGATACGCTGGAGGGAAGGAATGCCATCCAGAGGGACCTTGACATGTTTGTGAGGTGGGCTGATGCCCACTTAAAAAAGGAAAGTTAAGGTTAGACATAAGGAAGAAGTTCTTTACCATGAGGGTGGCAAGGCACTAGAACAGGTTGCCCAAATAAGTGATAAATGCTCCATCCCTGGCAGTGCTCTTGGCCAAGTTGGACAGAGCCTTGGGCGACATCGTCAAGTGTGTGGTGTCCCTGTCCAAGGCAAGGGGGTTGTAACTAAGGGATCTTAAGGTCTTTTCCAGCCCTAACCATTCTATGATTCTACAATTCTACGATTCCATTATTCTATAATTCTATGATTCTATGATTCTGTGGTTGACTGGGTTTCTGGGGATCTTTATTTAGCAACGCTATCATCAGTGCTAGGGTTAGCCTTGTCGATAGCTAAAAGTAAGAGATTGGGGATCTTGTCTAAGCTTTTGTATGTAGATCATTAACCTGGATTTTTTGGCCCTAGTCTTGCAGATGTCAGTCAGGTCAGCAAAAATAATGCTGGAATGTACAGCTGTGTGGCTGAGTTGCCGGCTGGGCTTAAACCACGACAATGCCTAAATGTCTTCCCTCCAATTCTACACCCATTTATGTGTAAAAAGAAAAACGAAAAAATCTGGGGAGACTGGGATAATCACATTTCTGTGATCAAGATATTTCAGGACAACATTGCACAGTGTTTTTATGGCATTTTTAAGTAGAATGCTGTGATGGGCTTCATACACTTACACCAGCAAAATACTTAACTGGTTACAGACACAGTAATGAATGTATCCAGTGAACTTTTAGAGCTGCAAATTCCTGCCTTCTAGCATGCAACTGTTTTTACCAGCATCTCAGCTATCCACAGCTCTCTGGCTTTGAATCAGGTTTCTTAAGGTAGATTCAGTTATATCATAAAACACCACTTTTGGAGGGGTGGAGATGTTAATTTTCTCAGTTTTTCTCTCTAGAACTTTCCTAGAAAGCAACCAGATGAGCCAAAAAAAGGCTCACAGAGTGACCCCAATGTTTGTAGGACACTAATGGCTCTATTCAGCATGTAGTGACATGAGGCAGACATACTGGTTCCTCCAACTCAGACCTCCTGGGTGGGATAGCTGCTCATACAGGTGCTGCCAAGACCAAAGAAAAGATCCACATTTAAGATGGACATTAGACTGCCTATCCTAATTAATGCTTCTCTGAAATATAAAGATGGATAAATAAAGTGAAGGATGCTTAGACCTTGCATCAACTGTGGTAGGGCTGGAGCAGAACACAACTAGCAGTGAGAGGAGGCTTCAGGTAGGTGCCTGTGGAGATAGCCCTCACTGCAGCAGCACCCCGAGTGCCTAGGAGAAACCACAGCCACCCCAACACTGAACTCCTACCTAAATGGTTTGATTTCACTCTGTGGCAAAACTCTGGTAGACATATTTACACTGTTTATGACAGAAGTAAAGCAACAAACATGCAAGAACTTGCACTATTCAAGAAGGACACACTCCTACCCTCACAACTAAATAACAGCATGTTGTAAGACAAGTCTGGTTCTGGCTCCATTATGCAGGTAAACCAAAATGAAAGTTATACTACATTGCACACAACTCAAAAGAATAAAGTAATCTAAATAAGTGTTAAATAAAATCATTTGTATTTTTCTAAAACATATATTTCAGGAGGAATACTGAAGAAGATGAGTAATAAACATGTGCATAAATAGCCAACAGAATCCTCTAAATTTTATTGAAAATTCTGAAATTATTTGAAACAATGTTTAACTTTTTTGTTTGTTTTGTTGTTTTGTTTTGTTTTGTAGTTTGTACTTCCAGCTGAACAGGGTTAATCTGAAAAGACTATGAAGTCATATTTAATTCAAAAAAAAACCCAGAAGAAGTTATCCACCAGTAGTTCAGATACCACTAAAACTGAACTGGAGATTTTTGTGGGGAAAAAGGGTGTTCATGGTAGTTTCTGCATTTAAAGTAAGCACGTAAGTACAGCTAGAACCAAACTTCTTTCTGATGTGTTTGTGTGAACAAACACAAAAGATTTAGATGGATTTTCCTGCTATAAACTTTTTATTATTTTTAATAATTTTTATTTTGTGGATGGTTCTGTCTCAGAAACACAGAAAATGAAACAAACACCTTATTAAGTAAATTAAACTTCTTCAAGGTTCTTGCAAATATTGACTGATTTGGAGGTGAGAACTTAACACTTCTGTCCCTATCAAGATCTATTCTGCTTGTTAAGGCTTCAAGTTCACTTCAGTTCTCAAATTAGGGGTGAAACAAGACTCAAATATTGGCTCTGCTAATTGCAGTCAGACTCCTACAACAATACCCAAACCATGACCAATTTATCAAAATAAAGCTTAAATAACTGTTTTCATTTTGATAATAGTAGTTTCAATCACTGCTAAAGAAAAAGACAGTCTGTTAAGTAAAAGTCTTTTTTCTTCTAAAGTACTTAAAATGGGATTATTTTTTATATAGTCACAAAGGGTTGGATTGCAGTGTAAGCCCATTATAGTGGAAAAAGAAAGAAATAAAATCTCCACTGCATCTGGAGGAGGATCAGAAAGCACATCCATGATTCCCACACAGCCATAGTCCTGTGCAGCTCATTCCCCATGACAGCTGTTTTGTGGCGTACCTGGAGCAGATCTACAGCTGAGCGACCATCCTGGGAGTTAATCAAGAAGCCTCTTTATTCCCCTTCAGTAGGCGAACAGCAGATTTCTGACTTCCTATGGCTCCCTGCAGTTTCTTTGCTAGGGTCCAAAGTGTCACCCTATGCGGATGAAACCCTACATCCACATCCAAAGGCTTTCAATAGGCAAAGATATTCTGCATACCTCTGCAGACGCACACTTAGGGACAAGTGAAGTGCTTCACCTACTGTTTTGCTAAGGGACAAAGAATACTGTTTGCAAAAAACTTGCCATGCCCCTGTTATGAGTTGTCTTGTATGCCAGAGCATTCAAAGTCAGCAATATGCTACACTTACAGCATAAAGCTGAATGCACTGTTGAATACAAAATACTACGCAGGAGTTTTAGCTCACAAACTGATCTTACATACCTCACTGTAGGTACAGAGCAACTCCATTAAATAATGAAACAGAAAAAAGCCCACATCCTGCTCAACCCTGGCTCACTACCTTACCATTTCTTTTTGATTAAATAAAAACCCAACAATAAGCATTACACTAGTTATTTACCTAGTAGAATAACTTGTTTAAGATTTTTGGCACTATTTCAGTTAACCTTTGTAATTTGTCTTGTAACATTTTTAAATACACCACATGAATAGAAAACTGCATTTCAAAGAACTGCAAAGCCACAAGTTACATAACAATGGCTGTAAAGTGGAATCTGCTTCAACTCATAATAGGTATAATTAGCACAATAGGAGTACATCACATTATATTTCAGTGTATCTTTAAAATGTTCCAGATGCTTTATGCTTTCAATACTTCATTTATATTTACTTAAATTGTTATTAAGCAAGGTTTGTACAGGAACAGTACACAGACCTGACAGACAAACATCAAATTGCTCATTTTTTTTACTAGTGTGACTAAATAGGACAAAATTATATTCTCTTTGCTGCTCTCCCCCTCAAACAAACTAAACAAAAACCTCAGCTAGCAAACCCATTCAAATATCGTGCCATATATATATAGGAGGTGAGTTGACACATTGTTCTGTTCTTCGTTTTTTTCCCTATGAAACTGCATGGTTTTAGCAAATTAAAGAAAATAAGAGCACAAAACAGAGAAACAGCACAAAACAGAGAAACAACTATAATTCCTGAGATTCTCAAAAATAGTCTTATATGAATATTCCATCTTCCAAATGCAATCTGAAAGGCTGTGATTACACTTTGTCCTAAAGATTATTCTCTACCTTAAAATTTTGGTACCCGTTCCTAGATAAATCTATTCATACTTCCTGGTACAGCTTCAGTATTCCCACTGCTTTCCCTTTTGTTGATGGTCTCACCCTTAAGTATTTTCCCACTTAAGTCAGATCTCCCACCCATAACTATTTTTACATCAGGAACCTGTTGCCTACATGGCCAAACACTTACCTACAATGCACTTCTCACTATCATGACTAGGAAAAAAGCTGGGTTTTCATCACCCACGTGAGAGCCTGGCTCACTGCACACAGCCAGCCTGAGGTCTCCTCCTGACACAGACAACTGAAACTAGTGGAATTTGCAACACCACCATGACCTCTGCCTTTAGCCTTGAAAAAGCTGTTATCTCAATAGCACTCCTCTTTTCTCTGGTAACACAGATTCCTTTTGGAGGTTTTTCAGCTGGAATGAAGTATTTCAGTAATTATGATTCCTCTGACTACTCTAATGCAGAAATCTTCCCACACAAAATGTTTTTCTTTGCTGCAAACTATACATCTTCTGATTTTTTTATCCCTCTGTGATCTCCCCTGTATGCAAAACTGTATCCGCAACACCAGTCTTTCACAGTCAAATACAATAAATTGACATCTCTATTCCAGTAACCACCACTGTCATTCTCTCCACTTCTTCTCTCCAACATATTCTCCCTCTTCTTTTCCAACTTCCCAGTTACATCTGGATCTGTATAATCTACCAAGAGAAAAATCCTTCTGTTTTTATGTCCAATTGTTTCATTTTTCATTCAGTTTTTGTTCCTGTCCCTGTGTGTCTGACCTGTATGAAGAAGTCTCAATTCTAAAAATGTCCCCTCTTATAAAATACTTGCTTGTGTTGCTCCTCCACTGCCTCCTCTCTCAGTGGAGAGTTTGATAAGGCTTTCTCTTGTTCCCTGGCATCTCCTTGGACCACACACTTCAATTGTTTTCTACTTAGGTCATGTCCAGCCACAGCACAAAGAATTGTCTTCCACCAAGAAGCGCCTCATTTCTAACACAAGCGCAGATCGGTACGCCGCTGATCTTTCCATTCTCTTAGATGGCATTGGTTCCTGTCTTCTAAGCTAACTGGAGCAAGTTATTAAGAAAGTCCTTTGTGCGTGGAGACAACATTCCAGCCTAAACAGTGCTTCAAGATACTTAGACAAGCTTCATTACTGAATAATCAGAGCACTTAACAAGCTTTAGGTATTTATCCCCACAACAGCCCTCTAAGAGATCCCTATTTTTACCTGACAGGGAACTGAGGCATAGGAAAACTACTTATGCTACTTAACCACGGGATATCTGTGATAACTCAGGAATCAAAGCTAAGTCTCTGATAACCCAGACTAGAATGCTAATCTACAGACTATTCCTCCCACTTTCTGAATGATAAGGGTTCAGCAAATCTTATGCATGCATTTTTTCCCCCTGCTGTACTAGAAGTGATCTGTGCATAGATGAGCTATTTTGGCTGGCCTCAAGGCAAAGAAGTGGAGTGTCTTTCCTCCCCCTAAACACCTTTAGCCAGAAACTCTTTAGCCATTTGTATTTTGCTGTGTGCAGCACTTATAATTTTAGTCTTTGATGCAACAATACTTGATGTCCCTATAGCTATTACCAGATGCAGTTAAAGAAAAAAAAAAACAAACAACAAACAACACAAGAAGGAGAAGAATGTGTTATGTGTGGTTTCTGTACAGAATTCCAAAGCAACTGTGAAATCTCTGCTATTTCCAGTACCATCTTGTTTCCTCTAATTCTGAATGCCTTTTGTGCTGGTTATAGTTCTGCGGTTTATTTTTATGTGAAAAAGGATTATTCATTTTCTATCATCTATTTTCCCATTTACATTTTACTCACTGAAAGATTTGCATTCTACTCATCTCTCTGAACTCAGATTTTTATGTGGAAATGCAAGAGATGTTGTCCTGTCTATTGTGGCTCCAAAGACTATCTAAAGCAGTATTTATAAAAATCCAGCATACACTTGGGTTATGCCAGCAGAGTCACATTAAACAAACTATAGATCCTGCAGTGGACATAGGGCAAATGAACCCATGGTATACCAGCACTTTTGAAAGTCTAAAACTCTTTGCTTCTCTCCAGGAGCCTTCCTCTAGCATGTTCTCTCAGCACAACTGTCCAAGCTGCACCACTGTGCCTTGCTTGTAACCTGAGTCAATCAGCCAAGGAGGTTACACCAAGGCTGTGGGGTTTGTTCTGGACAACCTAACTTTCTCTACCACTGAAAATCTTAGATAATATTCAACATGTAGAGCTAAACTAAAATCAAGCTCAAGGTTCAAGATGAAGTATAGATCATTACAAGTTCTTCTCTGGGAGAAAAAAAAAAAGAAAGAAAGAATAAGTTGGGCCATTTTTTTGTGCTATAAAGACATCTGCCTTTGGAAAGTATGGACCATCACACTGTACTGCTCAATGCCCTTTGTCAAAGCTTTCATCATACATGGAGAATAAAAATCAAAATTCTAAGCATTATTCTGTTCAGGACAATGATATGCATAGAATCATAGAATCATAGAATCACAGAATAGTTAGGGTACAAACAGCTTTAGAGTCTGATGCCTATTTTGAAAAGATAAAAATTTCATTGTTATCATGAAGAAACACTGCCTACACAGAGATAGTAGCCAGAAGCAGGCACTATGGCTCTACTAGTACAACTTTTCAGAGACAAAGTCGTCATAAATTATTATCTATATCAGACAGGCAAGTCTGCTGAAGTGGGGGACAGGGATAGAGTTAGAAAGATGAAAACAGGAAAAGATGAAGAGGAACACTGTGGTAAATCATGTGCCTAATGTGGACAAAAATAATAACATTATTTCCAAGGGACAGGTAGAACTTTGGGGTCTAAAAATGGTTTTGATCCTCAATAAGCAGGATTACTGTTTCCTAGGACTAAAATTGTACACTCTCTAGATCTATGTTTCTGTGAATTTCAAAACAAACCAAATATTCTTTCTAAATAGCAGCAAATTTATTAAATAGGCTGTCTGCGTCAAACTGAATACTTTCAGAACCCATGAAACTGATCAAGTCAGCCTAATCCTATTCTTTATACTCTTTAAGTTTCAACCCAAGATGGAAACAGCACCTGAAAGTATGAAGTCCATTTAAACATCACATACTTCACCTATATTGCTTGTTTCATCCTATCCCTATGACAAAGTATAGTTTGTGCACAGGTGGAAATCTGAACATCTATTATCTAGTTCACTTTATAATTTATAAACTACTAAACAATGCTAAGAATGTTGAGAATAGCAGCTTAAAACTATCACATGAATGAGAAGAAATGATCAGTTGTGTTCCGAACTCATTTAATATAGGACCATACTGCTATGATGCTACAATGTACAGGCAAGTCAATTCTATGGTTACATATTATCCTTTGTTTCCACCCACACATCAGAGACACAATGTCCATTTTTGTGTAACAGTACATCTAGGTCAAATTATCCAAATTTATGGATCTGTTCCATGCTAGAACTTTTAAACCAGGCCAGACTGAATTAAGAAGAAAAAAAAAAGCAAACCAAGGGCCTACATTCCGTGAAGTTTGGCACGATCTTAAACCAGAACATGGTCATGAATGAGCTTATGGCATTTACAAGTACCAACACGCTAACAGCAGGGAGAAGATCTTGGCAGGGAAGCACAGAAAACAATAAACACTGAAGTTTATAGAGCTGGATTTTCAGAAACTGGCCTCTATGTTTGTGGCATCTGAAGCTAGTCTGGAAATAAAGCTTTTAATTTCCTCTGTATTCATTGCCAAGAATGCACGGAAACCTTGAAAGGAGGAGCAAGAGATGAATGAATCGGGCTGTGGAAGGTAAGGATTTGCTGCAGCAGCAGCAGCAGCAGCATGTAGAGTTATTCTCCCACAACAGCGGAGAAAACACTGAAGTTGGTTTCCTTCTGCAAGGTCAAAAGCTCAGACAACCAAAAGTGAGATGTAACTACCAAAAAACCATTACCCAACATATTTGTGGAGCCTAATGTTCTAGGTTATTCAACCTTGCAACGTCCACAAAGGCCTTCTAGCAGTCGTTAGTATTAGCTTTCCCAGACTCTATCTACCTACAAAAACATCTTAACATAGCCAAGGAAAAGATCAGCTGGCTCAAAACTAGCACCAGTAAAAAGATGGATCTCAGCAGAATCTACACCTTACTTCCCATATGGGTCAAATGTCATCCAGGGCTGCAACAAAGAACTGTCTTCTGCATCTCTGTCCCTGCTCCACTGAACACGTGGGACTGCAGGGGTGAGGACAGGGCCATGGGTCTGCTAGGGAAGTGTGGTGCCCTCCATCTCCAACCAGTTCCTTCCTGCAGCCCCCAGTAAGGCGAGCTAGGCCATGCTAGGAGCAGTGACCAGGGCTGGCAAGAGAGCAGTCAGCCCCAGTTGACACTGGGGGCTGGGAAGACAGCCCTCAAGATGGGATGGAATTGGGTTAAGGTCGGGGTTCGGGTGGTGCCCAGCTCAGCAGGGCCAAGGACTGGCCAGGGGGTATGGTGTGTCAGGATCAGGGACAAAACACAGCTCTGAGGAGGAGGGTGAGCCCTGCTGAGGTTTCTTACAGCGTTCAAGACTGGATATTTGTGTCCTTAGCCAAGACAGCCAAATATCAGGAGATGAGGAACGGATGTGCTCAGGGCCCTACATAATATGTAATTTGTATACACAGATGTGTATGCACCGCATACTACTATTTTTCTGAGCTTGCAGTCATGCCAACTTCATTGTCTCTGCACTCTGGCCAGCCTCAATGAATCCATGTGGGACTGTGATGGTTCACTCTCCTCTTGCAGCAGGAGGCTTTCCTCACAAGAAATTCCCACTCTTCCTAGAGAAGAGCCAGAAGGCATGGTGAGTCACCACTGCCTTCCTGCAGTGGCCCTCCAGCCACACCACTTTGCTTCATCCTTCACACACAAAAACAGGTAAAATCCCACATGGTGTCCAAGAGATTTCCACTTCACAGTCCCTTACTAAAAACGTCATTTACCACCTAGAAGAAAGAAGGCAACTGTGCACAGGCTGCCTTATGGTTTGATGGGCAAGACTCCTTTAGTAAACATATGAACCAAACCTCCAGCCTCTGTGGTCTTCATAGCAGTGCTCCTTGATCTGTTGACTAAAAGCTGCTGGAAGCCTGTAGGATATTCCAAGATAATCTCCAAAAATATTGTAGGATTTAAAAGCTGAGAAGAAGACAACATATGCAGATCCCTAAAAACACAAGCCAGTACACAAAAAAAGTGGAAAAACAAACAACATAAAAGAGCATCCAAAGTTTTCCTTCATTTTTATCTATTGGCAAATGAAAACCACTGCACTTTCACTGAAGAGAAAGGTCTTTGGTTTGTGCTCTGCAAAAGGCTGAGTAGTCCTTTGATTAAATGAGATTGGGAATCACTGCTGTAAAGTACCCATCGCTGTGGCAGCCGAGATCCTCCTGAGTAAATTAGATCTGCACTGTACAGCACCAACTCAATTGAAAGGAGCTATTTGCTCTTCAACCTATTCTTTAATGTTAAAAAAAAAAAATTGTTGAGAGACTGAAAGAATGTTCTATAACAATCATCCTGCTTCTGGTAGTGGAAATACTTTATCACAAGTGCTCTGTAAGATGCATTGAGAGTTAGTCTTTCATATGAGATATTTATTAAGGATGCTACTTTAGAAAGACAGCCTATCATTTCACAGCATTTTTCTCTTTATTTCCTTGATCATTTTATGTTTAAATAAAGCCAGTTAAATGATCTCCTCAGCTCCTAGATTTTGATGTCTTTATATCGTTACCGTTTTATTCCCTTTCCCAGCTCCTGAAATAATAAGCATTACTGTTATCCTAAGCAAGCTAGTCATTCTGCTACCATGCATAACCAATCTAGTCCCACTTTCCTTGTGACATTTTTGAGGTTAAGGAAGAAAGCTAAAGCTTCTAGTAAAGTCATAAAACAATGGATTCTGTATCCTGGATTTTTCCTTCTCAAGAGCTCAACTTGAATATCCCAACTGCCATTAGAAAGGAAACCTTTCTAGAAACAACACTGCCTGAACCTTGACTATGAGGCAAATAAAAAAAGTAATCATGAGCAGGGTGGTACCTATCACCTAGTAGGCTATGCATGTAACAAAGTGGAAAGCAGCTGCCTCTTTTTTGCTGCACAATGTCAAAGTCTACCTTAAAAAAAAAGTGCCCAAAGATCAGAGATGGCTAAAATTCCCATACTTTCTCCAGTGAATTGCTCAATACCTTTTCCCTTCATCAGCACTAGATGAGAGCTTTTTAAAAAATGAGCAAGCATGACTCATTTTTATGACCAATGCACCATTTGCAAAATGCTTTCCAACCAGATTGCAGTTCAAATAAGACATGTGTATTGTTGCAAAACAAAATATGCTGGCTGAACAGAATGTATTCATCTATATTAGTTTTTCTTTCTAAATCCAGCAGACTGGGAGCTAAATTAATCTGCTGAGTGCTAAATTCATCTACTGAGAGCTACTGTAGATTCAGGGAAATGTTTTGAGTGCTGTAGCAAACAAGTCTCACTCACTCAGGAGCCCTCTGTGGGCTGTTGGTGTTTTAACCGTTTTGTCTGCTTTCAAGCAAGCAAGCAAGCAGCTGATAGATGAGGAAAACGCTCATTGATTTGCAGTGGCAGGACTACAGCCAATCAGCCCTAGAACGAGGCACAATCATGAATCTTTCCAACTATGCATATTTATATGCAGCTGTCGTACCCCCAAGTCTCCAGTGAATATAAAGTGCTTGTGTGGCCTCCAAGATGCATAATGCTACCCTGCAGCCTGCTCTCACTTAACTACGGCACGGGAAGATGAAATATATAGAAACACATTTCATTTTCCCTAGTTAGGCTACCCCAGTAAAGTACATGTCTAATATGAGTATACTATACTCCCACAAAATCTTAATCCAGATGCAATTTCAAAGGGCTAAATTATTTAAAGGAAACAAACATCTTGAAAGAATGTGTTTTCAGCAGAGTAGGCTGAGCTACAATAGTATAGTAACACAGACAAGCGTCAAAAACCTCACGGTATTGAGGAAAGAATAAGACAGAGAACCTTCCCTTGTGCTAACTACAGTGGTGATGCACAGGCAGCACACAGGGCACAAGGTATATCTTGCAAACGTAATGCCTCAACTCAGAAATGGGGCATGGGTGTTAAAAAAACTAACATGGAGGTTTCCTTTTTGCTTAGCAAATTTTGAGAGTTTAAAACATATCAAAAAAGGGAGAGGCCTGTGGAGCTGAAAGAGAGAGGACATAGAAGAAACACAAATAGAGAAATAACTCCGTGAAAAATGAAAAACAGAGATCTGGCACTTGGTAGAGGGCTACTGAGGTAAATGCACTAAGGATTCGGCAGGGGCTGGCTAGTATATTTAAAGGTCAAGCCATTTTGTGTCTTCTGAATTGGAATGGCATTTTAAGTTGCTTCTTACAGTGTACAGGCCCGATTTCACACAAAGCTTCTGCAGGCCTGCATCAGAAGCAAGCCGGTGCTGGAACAAAAATTGTGCAACCTCCAAAGGAGATGAAATGAAGCCTACAGCCTCCATCTATAGGTGAGCACAGCTGCCTCTGGCCAGGATCCCCACAGCTGGGCTTGCTGGACTATCCCCTTGAGAACAGCCCATCCCAGGAGCTTGCTTGAGTTACTAGAGTTACACAGAAAATTTACCCTCCCAAGTTTAGTCAGACCTTGATGCTCAAGCAAAGTCGCACTCGGAAACAAGCATTCACACAAAAGTATGAAATCTAAAATCATTACAATACAAACCAATAAATAATAATAATATTAAAATATATATTTAAAATGTCTTCATTGAGTTGCTGGAAATATTTGCATTTCCACACCGCACTAAGACATAAAGGTGGGGAGGGGTGGGGAAAGAAGAAGATATTTTCATATCTGGTATTTGCAATTGAAAAAGTACAATCAGGTTTTATTTATTGAGGCAATCACATATAAACTTAACTCCTACTTTGAAATTATTCTCATATTTTCAGTTTCAAAGAACAATAGAAAAAGACATCCACTAAATGCCAAAAAGAAATCTCCTATATAGTATGCATATGCTAAATAAACCTGCTAATCTGAGAAAGATTGTTACAGAAATCTGTATCATTATAAGATCAAACTCCAAGTGGTATATTGAAATGATGAAAATCTTGTATGGATCAGGAAACGAAGCAAATGGACCTATTTTATCTTCAAGTTTATTACTGAAAATGGGGTTTATAATTTGCTGTGCATAGCTAAAGTGCTACCCAGACAAATTACAGCTGCTCTTTTAACCTGAACATAAGATGGCACAGTTCCAGCCAATCTGAAGTATGGTTTCTAGGCAGGATGTCAAATCTCAGCCCCCTGGGTTCCAGAATGATGGATTGAACCTTGAAAGTTGCAGCAGAGTAGCATATGTGATTTCTGTGCTGTATTTTGATCACTCATGAATATATTAAAGCATGTCCATGCATGTTATTCAATGTTTTATTTTATTGTTTTAAACTACCATTAAAAAAAAAAAGTATTATTTTCCAAAGGTAAACAAACACTAAAAATGTAATGCTAATTTAAATGTAAAAGAACTGCCTATAAGTTTATTTTTTCTTTGTTTACGAGGAGAACGTTAGGCAATGACATAGGCAAAATGGCTCTATTTTAGAAGCCAGACGTCCTCACACAGCTATTGATACATACTGCCTACAATTTTTTTTTTTTTTTAAAAGGCAAAAAAGCAAAAGAAAGAATCTGTACATTTTGGATTATCAACTACTGCAAGAACATAACAACCATTAATCTTTTTAAAAACAGGTTTTGGCATGCAACTAGACTGTCCAAATGTTAGACATCAGCCACACCTGCTCATTCTGGTGCTCCAAATGTTGCTACACCACCACTTCCTTAATTTATTTTCCTCTCTCTTGTGTGCCTTTTACTTTGAAGAACTGTTTCCTTACAAAATCATAATTACAACAAGCAAAGATATCCCCCAAAATGCCCCTTAGATAGCTGGGGGAAGATGGAGGATACTCATTCAATATGTTGAGACTATTGTAGAGTTCACCCTGATTATGTGCTTGAGGAGAGGCTTCCTGGGCGGGAAACATCTCCTGCTGTGTGCTGCATAGCTCAGTGAGGAATTCTGGGCTCAGCCTGTGAGTACCATCACAGTACAGAAATAATAAATACATTAGCAACATCACAATATCACAAGCTAAACCCTACTGAAGTCTTCAGCTGATCAAGATGCATGTGAATACACACTGTAGAGTTCTCAGAATCGGGGGCAGAGCAAAATTCCTAAAAGATTGGGGCAGCGTCAAGAGGAACACACACTTTCAGTAAAAGTGAAGACAAAGAGTGGAAAGTCAAGATACAGCAATCTTATGAATGATTTGCACAACCCAGCCTTTTGAAAGCTCCTAATTTACATATTTTTTCAGCTAGTTAATATATGCTTCCAGGACATGTTTTTAAACATGGTATTAACATTGTGAATTTTCGAATTTTCTGCTTTTTCAACTTCTATGGTTTTACCCTTCAGAATCCTTTGCTTTATGATGACACAGGAAAAAAAAAAAAAAAAGCTCTGATTTTTAATTTTCTAATGCAGTAACAGGGTACCAACTTCTAGCTGAAGAATGGCTTGAAATACTACCATAAGTGTATATTATTTTACACCATGGAAGTGCAAATAATATAATTTCAGAATCTAGTTAATTTCTGCTTCTGTATGATTACTAGTTTAAAATCACCTTTGGTTTTAAAGTTTTTACATTGGTCAAGACCACATTTCAGACTCACATGGAAGACTGAGGCAGGACAGCACTTCTGGAGATCACCTGAGCCAACTGCTCAGTGCAGGGTCAGCCAGAGCAGGCTGCTCAGGGCTGTGCCCAGTTGGGTTTAAAATGTCTCCAAGGATGGAGACTCCACAGTTTCAGTGTTGACCAACCCCACAGTAAAAAGCTGTGTTTTTTTTTAATTATTTTTAAATGGAACCACCTCTCATCTTTTCACTGAATACCACTAAGGGGTCTGGCTCCATCTTCTGTAACGCATCACGCGAGGTTTGTATATACATCATGCACACTATGTGTTGTATTTAAACAAAAGAAATTAAAATGGCTAAAGTTCATTCACTTACAAATGTGTCTTCCCACCTTTCCACTTAATTTGTGTCAAGTTGAAGGCATGACAGCAAGAACAACAAAATAAGGAAACTAATCAGGATGTACTGACTAAAAGAAAAGACGGTATTCTTATTATCTTAGTGTCCAGATATTTGCTTGTAAGTATGTAGACAGAAACCAGAAATGAGTGGGTGAGTTTCAGTGTAGAACCTCAGGGTTTAAAAATACTAGACCTTTTTCAAGTTTTAAAGGAAAGTAAGCACGAAGATTACTTTAAAAACTAAGGCATTTCAGTGTGAAAGTAACCACTTTAGTTTTCATTTGTTCTTTAAAAAATGCTGCAGACTACAAAAGAGGTTTTAAAATTTTATTGCATTGAGAGTAAAAAGTAAATAAACATTTTAAGTTTCTAAAAATGATCATCTTTGCTGCTACTGAACTTTTCATAAGAACGGCTATGAAGAAAGTCCTCTTAAACTGAAAGCACAATTAGACTGAAGTTAAAAGGAAGTTTCAGTCACTTGCAAAATTAATTCAATAACTATTTTTAACAAAGGGGTGGAAAATTGCAAATGTGACTGTCAGACATAACCTGGAATTTGCAGACTTTTCAAAATTTGTATTTTTAAAATTTGATTGATTCTATATACAAATGGTTAACAGACAAGCTGCATCACTAAGAAGTTCACCTTTGTATTAACGTCATAAATTTCTGTATCTTGCCATGATTTACAGTCATAAATATATCTACCAAGAGAGTTAGGTAAAGCTATTAATTTAGCTATAATATTTGATGTGAGGAGCACTATAGTTAATTGATAATAGTCTACATTAAAAATAATTTTGAATTAAATCTGTCTAATGTAAGCTTCTGCTGCTGCTGCCCATTAAACTCCTTCACTCAATGAATCACCGTGAACAAATGACAACAGTTCCCCAACAATTTATGAATTTGTCTTTTCTTTGTAATAAGATCATTTGGTATTTTAACTGGCCAGGTTTCCAGGCTTAGGATCCTATACTTTATCATCCTTAGGTTTAATTTGGTGCCAAATGCTGAATATTTGTTTCTTGGTTATTTCATTTCTTGATGTCTTAAGAAACTGGGAGACTGAAGTCTTATTTATTAAAACTTAAAGCAGAGAGGGCACAGCAACAGCAACTCCTTCAAGCCTTTCCAGCACTTCTGGAAAACAGAAGCTAACAAAACTAACAAGAGACTATGTACCTTTCTGCCAGTTTAGCCATCAGTCTACTGTGCAAGGTACAGGCTGCAGAGGTTGGATCCCTCTATGATACAGACATAGGGACTACAAACATTTCAGGCTAAACATGGGCAGCTGAGCAGTCAGGGCATAGCTTCAGGCCTTCTCCAAGGCAAAACAAACAGTCACCTTTCCTATGCTTGCCACAGCCTCTGACTCAGGCTTTTGCTTATCACACCCCAGGAATGAAATTCAGATTCTACCAAAGTCAATAGCAAAACTTTTACTCAACAGGGCCAAAATTTTGACTTAGTTTATTACTGACTTTATAGCAGTGACAAAATCTGATATTCTATTACCAAACTCTTAAGACACCAGCTGCCTTCCTGTTTAGGACTGCATGTTAACATAACATTTTTCCGAGAATTAAATAGATATTTGTGGCCATAAAAGGGAAACCGAAGAAGAAATAAAAAGCAAAGCAAAAATTAAATAAAGGACAACTGTGAACAGTTAGCATATATGCTGTAAGTAAAACAAATGATTTTTCCAGTGTAAAGGCATCAATTTATTACCAAAATACTTCTTTCCTTTGAATGGAAACTAATTTCTCTTTTGTCTTTTTTTCCTTTTTATTTTATTCTTTGTTACTATTCATTATCATTAAATTTCCTGTAATTAAGACTGCTGAATTAAAAACACATGGCTGCTTGTGAAGCCAATACCTCTCAACATAATGAAATCCCAGAGCCATGTTTAGCCATGAAAGAGCAGATCAGTTTTTATTATTGCTGTAGGATTTATTAAAACTTACTATAGTACAGCTACAAGTTCTACTTACTGACCTATCAAGCAGTTGCTGTACTTATAAGCACTGCACAACCTGAAAGTTGTCTTACAGAGCATGACATAGCAACATAGAAATCCAATTCCCAAAATGTGTGCTGATTTTACTTCCAACAGACAGTCCATATAATAAGCTCGGGGTATCCATTATTTTAAACTGACTCAAAATACTGACTTTTATTAGACAAAATTAACGAAACACTGCTGAAACAATATATTCCTAAACCTCACTGGGTCAATAGTTTTCCAAGAATATAGTTTACCTGCCACTTCCATATCTTCCATGTTTTGCTTTATCATTTTGCAGTTTTAGTTTATAATATCTCATTTACCCCAAACTGCACCTGCCAGAGTTTTGTTTGGTTTCACTTTCCACCTGCAGACCTAAGGAAAAACTGTTCCTTTAAATAATTTTTTTATACACAGTATTGAAATACTAGATAATTCTTTTCAAGTAATATGACAGCTTGTTTCAAAGAAACAGAGAATCACTGTGCCTAGAGAGAGATGCTGTCTAAAGATATTGTAAATACTTGTGCTCACAGCTTCTGATGAGGCCAACTTGCTGTGAAATGCCATTTTTCAGCGACACAAGGGCATTTCAGACCATGTCGGTTTTTCACCCCCACCCTACCTTCTGATATATAATAGATTTCTTCGTTTATTATCTGACTGGCATTTAGAATAATGCATTACTGTAGGTTTCGCAGGAAGCTCTTCCTGTATTCATAATGAGAAAAAAAAAAAAGCAGGAATGAACTTTAAGTACCGTGTGAAGCGCAAATGACAATCCTTTGAGTACACTCTCCTTTTCAACTCTCTTATTTTATATGCTCAGGTTATTTTTTGAAACAAACTCACACTGAAATGGCAGCGTTTGCATCTTTCTTATGATGAGCACTGCACTGTGTGAAGGCACCAGCCAACTGCTGTATTTAACTTCATCCTTCAGATAGGATATTGACATTTGATGAAATTTATAATAAAAGCAATAATGATTTGATAGTTGGTCTCCAGGAATAAACCTAAAATATATCTCTAGATACATAAGTGAGAATTTTGCAACATGTAAACTTTCAGCAAATATCATAGGGCAATCTGGGCTCTGTGACAAGAACTTTTTCTTCCCAGATTAAAATACAGGAGAAGAATCATTGCTTGGAGACATGTAGCTCTGTCCGTAACGAAAAAGTGATGTAGATTTCAAAGCATAAGAAGACTGCACTACTTCAAACCTTGGAGAAGAGAATGAGGTGGGAATTTTGAAGTTTGCATCAGACCAGTTATAAGAATCCTGCTCTATTTTCCCTAAAGCTGAATAAACCCCATTATAAGAGCTCAAGAAAAGGTCAGTGATTGTCCTGTAGCTTGACTTCTGGTATCTAACTTCCCTCAGTTAAGAAGACACATTTCTATGCCCATCAATGGACAGTAAGAGGCTTTTCCAGAGGGAAATTCCAATTGCCTCTTTTTCTGACATGTCTTTTTACATTAGATGATGGAAACAGCCACCAAACTCTTCAAGAATGGATGCCTGAGAACCACATTCCAAAATCAAAGGATTCCAATGAATCATTATTAATTTCTGCTTCTGTCTTTACTGAAGGCACAGCAAGTGGAATCTATCTCTATCCTAGAAACCATAGGAAATTCTTCAGAAGTTACAACTGAACTGAGAGTAAAGAAGTAATGCCAAATATTAGAAAATACTGTGCTCCATGGGTAAAAGTAGACCCCCGATGAGTTAAAGCTCTGCACTGTAAAAAAAAACACACAAGGATATCATTGAATCACCTGCATAAATATAAGTTTGGAATAACTTAGTTAAACAGAAGAAGCTTATGACATGAATTTTTAAAAAAATTTTTTTTTAACATCATAGCTCATAACCAGTATCAGCAAAAGCTTTACAAAAGCAAAAAGTAAACAAGTGGACAAGTGTTCAGTGAATGTGTGATGCAAAGGTTACCCTGCATTTCCAACAATGACAAAGAAGCAGGAGAAACACTGTCAGTGAGTAACAGGATAGGGCTGAGAAGAACTGATGAAGATGAAAACAAAAATGGCTTGGACAAAACACAGGTTCCCCAAAATGGTATTACAGTGAGGTGCTGGAGAGTTTCAAAATTCAGAAAAGCATCTTCACAGCTGGATTTCAAAATTAAGTAGCCAACAATGGAAGTAACCCATGTGAGACACCTGTACAGCTTTCCAGTGCAACAGGCCTATATTGCAGTATTTTGAGTGCCCTGTCCTTTTGAAGGAAGACTTTTAAGGAAAAAAATAACAGAAGAAGGTGCAGCAGCTAAACTATTAAGTGACAGAGAAAACTGGGAAAAAAAAGACTTGTGGAAAAATTACGGGCAAGTTTTTATTTCAAAACTGAATTCTTCATTTCAGGCTGAAGTCTGTCCAAACTTCAGCTAGGATTTTTGTTTGCTTGCTGTTAATAAGGTGGTGAGAATCACTTTGCCACCGCTTTGGTGTTTTGGGGGGTAAAGACTGAAGTTTTTCACCAACAGTGACCCAAATAAATAAAAAGATATCTGTATAACAAGACCACTATTCCCTCCTAACTTATTCTTAAGTAATGTGTTGTAAAAAAATCCTGACAACTGGTATGCTTTAGACCATGGCATGGTGCCCACAGTCTTATATAGTCCATTTTGCTAAGTTTTACGATATCACATTAAACTGCTGAGATCAGTTGTTACAGAATCAACAGAACAAAAAATTCAGAGTCCCTTTTCTTGTTTTAACTCTGAGGTTTTGAGTATGTATAGCTATCAAGAAGGAAAAACAGACAGGAGTGTGCACAACTGGAAAATAAACAGAAAACTGCTGAACCAGTATTGTAATTCTAGCATAATGGGCCCTGAAGCTTCCCCTTCTGTTTTGTAAATCTTTTTTCAAGTATTTCCTATATATCCCAGTGAAAGCTGGGTTTTCCTGTTCTCAGCTGTGCCTCATTACCCGTGTTGTGTGTGTAAAGAGGAAAGTGACTTTGGTCTGGCTGGAAGATTTCTTTCAGATGACACGATTCACTCCAGAGCATTTTAAAAATTGTATACATGCAAGCAGTATTGACATTTAAATACAGATTTGGATTAAAAGGATATTTGGGATTCTCAGCACCAAAACTCTTGTTCAATATTGTTTTCCAGGAATGTCACCTTACAGATGAAGTAAAGCATCAATCAGCCTTGCTTCTAATTTCATCTGTCAGTTATTCTGGCCTGATAGCTGTGCATCAGCAGTCTTCTGTGCTACCATAAAAACATGAGTTCACTTTCTAGACTGCATCATAGATTCCTCACTGCTTACTGTCTCATTACTCATGAACACATTCAACTTAAAACAGATTTTTCAACATATACTTCTTAACTGGAATGTTGCACTTGTTTGTACCAGGCACAATGTCAGAGACACAGAAATTTGATTTGGGTATGCTCTGAAAACTTTGAAATCTTACCTAGGATTATCCAGCTCCTAGAGGTGTCCCTTCCCCCTCCCTTTTTCTTAACTTCAGGACACAACAGACCCCTATTTGTTCTTTTTCTGCTGCTCAATTTCCACAATCTCATCACAAGTCTGACATCTATTGTAGAAATACTCTGTGGAGTTTCCTTCAATTCCCACTGCAAGCTCAGATTTCTAAATTCTGATTCCTTTGATACTGATCCTCTGTGGGATTTCTGGCAATAACAATTCTTCTCACTAATTTATTAATTTTTAAAAGGAATATAAAATAACTGTTTACAACAAAAAAATCAGACGTTTTGTGCTCAGAAGATGAATAATACTTTGAGTAAAATACAAGCTCAGCATGGAAGAACAGCAGAAAGGGTAGACACTGCCTAATTCCTACATTGTCTCTATAATTATTTTGACCTTGTTTATCATCTTTGAAGTGCTCTGATAGATGTTCTTCAGCACCTCATCAGACCAGCCACACACCAGAAAGGATCATGGATCATGGTAGAGACGACATCAAATGCATTGTGTAAAACCTCCAAAAGAACCAAAAAATGTTGGCAAAACTGTGGCTGATAAGGGCTAAAACAACTACAACAAATGGGCAACTACACTGTCCTCTGCAACTTAAAAAGTGGATGGGATAAATACTCCAGAAAGAGAAGTTTGTCTGTTTCTAACGTGTGCAAAGACTTGTGGTTTGGTTTTGGAGGGTTCTTTTAATCTCTTTTTTTAACCAAGCCCAAGGATAGAAACTTTTCTACCTGAAAAGATTAAAAAAAAAAGCAAAAAAAGAGTGGATTTTCAAAGTCTACACTACCCAGGTGGATTACACTGTTTAAATATAAACAGTAACTGACTAGAAAATATATTTTCCAAGATTCTTCTTGCCATAGTATGGTTCTACAGTCAACTTGCAACCAGATGATTTTTACAAAACCTGCCTCCAGATATGGACCATGGTGATCAGTTGGTCATCTCTAAATGTTACCTGGATGAGTCTTTAACTGCAAAGAGTTCCATATGTCTTTGAAAGCACTATTTGATATGATTTTAGTGCACATCATCTACTCAGTATCTTCACAGTTCCTAGTATTTTTGATGTATTATGGAAACCTGCTTCTACCTAAATTTGCTTTCCAGAATCCTTACCATGGCCACATCCTTGCTATATTTTCAGACCACATGCTTTTTACTCCATCATGAATTATATTTTTGTTTTACCTTCCTGCGGTCCACTCAGTTCAATTTTCTTTTTTCACTCCTATGCAGAACACCACAATTGTAATTTCCATTTTCTTCAAAGATAACAAACATCTCCAACATTCCTTCTGCTCCCTTAATCTGTCTATTTTTGTTGATGTTTTCTATTTGCTCTAGCAGACTTATTTTCGATGTCCAGTGTATTGTGTCTCAAGCCTGTTTGCTTTCCAGTTTGAGAGCCTCCTGGCAGTCAGGGGCCATAAATTTACTTTGTAGAGTGTTGAGGCAAACAGTTAGTGCTTAATGAAGAAGATACCTGGTTGCTCAAGAAGAAACAGGCAGGTCTTTTCCACCATCTTATGAGATACATTCTGCCCTACAAACTCCTCACCTCACAAAGAAAGGTGAGAATATGAACACAACTTTGAACAGTTTTGACAAGAAATTATCTACCTGTCTAACACTGATGGTATTTGATGCATTTGTCAGTATCCAGTATCCACCATCTTTTAAAGGAAGATACTGTAGTCTAACGAAGCTTTACCTAGCATAACAAGACTTTGCAGTTTAGCATTTTTTATCAAGAGTGTCATTTGCATGTTCTTCAAGCTTACTCATGGTATGTTACTCAATCCATTAGCAAAACACAGATTCAATGTACTCATCTTTGTATGTGCAAAGGGATTTGTTTAGTATTAGACACAGATTCTCAGCATTGTACACGTCTGTTTCTGTTAGTGGTAAGAAAAGGCTAAAGAAAAAAATCTAAATGAAATTACCACAATGCTCAAGCCCCAATTTAGCTACCCTATAAGTACAGAATCTCTCCACAGGCACTTTCTTAGCCATTTAGGAAGGTGCCATCCTGAAGCTGAAATAACTTATTACGGTTTTGGGTTTTGGGTTGTATTTTCTTTTTTCATCTATCTATCTATGCAATTCAGTAGTAAGTACTCAGCTTTATTTAAGCTTTACTGAAGTGGGGCTTTACCACTGAGTTTTCATTTCAGATGCCTCTGGGAACAGTGGCCCTACGGATGGAGAAAACAGAGAGCACAGAATTTGCTCCTGGAACAAAGCCTCCAGGAGGGTTGTTCCTCTTCATGTCAGAAAGAATGCAGATATTCAGGCACTGTACCAGGAAATCCGACAGCAAAAAGGAGCCATGATAAGGTTGAAGAGACTTCTTTGCCCAAATGTCATCCACTAAATAAGCTCTTGCCTTACAAAGCAGTTTGCCAGACATTAAATAGTATCATAATGAAAGAAGTTACATTTTTTTGACCAGCTTCTTACAAGCTTAATAACAAGAAGCTCTGTGCACAAATTCTCCCTAAAATGTTAAGAACCTGTATATATTCGGGGTGGGTGGAGATGAAGTGATAGGAGAATGGGGGAAATGATGAAGGGAATGAGAAGATAGGTTAAAGAGGACACAAGGGATCACGTAGTCCACCATGATTCTGCAAGGCAGCACCAGTTACTCTTGTTTTTCCTAACACATTTGGCTAATGACTCCAATTAATTCAAATTTTCCTTGGAAATCAAATCTTCAAGACCTCTTATTAATGTCATTGTACACTGCCTTGAAAAGTAATGGTATAATGATATATGACATGGTATAATGGTATAATGATATATGGAATGACAACTCCAGATCTGTGTCTTTCAACCTTCTTTAAACAATGGTGAAATATCATCAACAGGATTATATTAGGAAACAACAAAATACCATGAGATTTCAGCCCAGTTCAATGGAGGGCTGATGCTGGGAGAAAGTAAATTACTGGAGTCATGGAGCTGGATGGTAGGATATAGGGCCTCCAAAGAGACCACCTCTGGTTTCCCAAGAACTCTGGCTGTCTGCTAGTAGTTGTTCTGCCTACAAATGTGTACCACACGGGTTTCCCAGGCACTGGGGGGAAAACCTAATGGAGGTGAAAGCTCAGGGAAGAAACTTAATGCATGGCTGTATACAAGCTTATTTGCAGTGCAGCAATCTATGTGCAAGTCTCTTTACATAAAGTGTATTTATTCTGGTGTAACACATACTGACCTTGAGTAGATAAGCACAAAACTATTGGTGGTTTCAGTGGACTTATTTGCATGAGTATTTGAGGCTTATCCAGAGCCAAAACCTTTGAACTAGGTTTTCCATATATTTCTGCTATCATCTACCTTATTCTCTCTAAGAAGGAACAGAAAAACTCATGGCTTAAACTGATAATTTGTTAACGTAAAAAAAACACAAGCACAAAGATTAAAGAAGTACAAAATATATAATGTCTGTTACATGATACAGTTAGCAGGAAACATTTTAGACAATTTTTGCTCAGAAAAAGCTGGTTCATTAAAAGCATACTTATTTGCAAGGAAAGGTGTCAATTCATTTGCCATTTGAAAAAGCAGAGAGTGTTTTGAAATTTCTTGAATATGCCATTTAGATATTTTAAAGAATTCAAAGTTCTGACTTAAAATTCAAAATTACCTTTTCCTCTGATTTGCCTTCCCCCGACTTTTATTTCTAAAATTAGTATCTTTTATTTACTATTTCAGAGAGAAGAAAGTTCTGAAACTTCAAAAAATCCTTGACATACGATAATTATTTTTGATCCATCTTCAAGTTCTGTAAAGTCATTTTTTGAAGAATATTTTCTCAGAAATATTTTGAATGTATCTTTCTTTCCCTTCCTTGATTTTTTTCATCATTAGGGATCTATATTTTTAAAATAGTCTTAACATTTAAGTCCTCCTTCTTCTGTTTCTTACTTTTCCCAAGGCATTAGTCAATTACTTCTAACTTCACAGACTATTTTCTTATAGCTACTAATTGTGTAGCTAAAGGGAGAAGTCTTTAACTTCAGGTGAAGTACAGGTATCTGGAAGACATAAGGAATGCTGGCAACGATCGTAATTTACAAGAAAGTATTAAAATCAACAACTCAAGGCCCAACATAAAAAAACGAATCACAGAATGTTCCAAAGAAAGATAAAATACATTATAAAGCAGGGGGTTTCAAGTTTTTTTCTCGGTGAAATAGGTGCGTTGCACTTGAACTCTGGAATACTCCCAAAACCAAGGATATGGATGTTCAGAAAAGGACGGCCTTGCAGAATTGCCAATAAATAGCAGCAATTGTACATAACAGTTTATCCAGTCACAGTTATCCACTCACTGGCCTCTTATAAAATTGCACTCAGTGTCTGGTAGAGGTAGAGACTGTATTTCTGTAGGCATTTCTAAGTTTGATGTCAAATAGCATTTTATCACCAAAAAAAAACAAATCAAAACTCACAACAAAAAAAGAACCCTAACAAAAAAAAAACAAGACCAAAAGCAAACAAACAGGCTTAGAATAGTTGGTTGCTAAAATCCTACCTTCTGGGCAAAAAGTCGTTTAAATGTGATTTAATATTAAATGTATGTTCATGTGTTAGTAAGTACATACTTGTAAAACACTCACTGGTAGAGGAACTTTAAAGTATTTATATCAAGATAGAACATTTGTAATATACCTAATCATTGCAACATTAAAAAAATGGTCTTTTGTACTTGCAGGCAATATTGCTGAAATCAGCATTTTCCCTATGAAGTTCTTAATATCCTGCTTATTGATTTTCATCTGTTTCACTGTATCCTTAAGATGCCTCAGGCACAGATCAGAGGTCATGCACTGATCTGGACCCTCTGTCTCAGAAATGTGAAAATGTTCAAGCTAGAACATTCTCATTTACCACCACTAGCGCCTTACTGAGTTACCATGTTAATACAGAAAAGAACACGTAGGACAGTTTGCTATCTTTTCTACCAAGGTTGGATTTTGAATCTCTCACTGAATCTGGCAACGACTTTGTAAAAAGTTACGTTTCATACAGAATTTAATTCAAAAAATTATGTATGGATAGATTACATGTTAGGTTTTAGATGATTTAAAAAATATTTGATCTGAGGAGCTGTTTTTCTAATTCAATCTTCTGCAAAGCATTGCAATATCCACATACTTCAAAAGGTTTCACTTCTGCTTAGTCAAGAAAGAGAGATTTAAATGGAAAAGACAACAACAAGTCCAACTAAGAGGAAACATCTGGAAAAAAAATTAATTTACCCAATGTCAATATTCACCTAAAATAAAATGTTAAGGATTAGACTCTCACTTGAGAATGAACACTGCGGAAGTAAAGGAAGTATATGCAAAGGCCAGGCAGTATTACACATAGTATCTTACAAAGTTTATCTTATTAGTTAGCAGCCTAGTCAATAGTCCAAGACCCTTGGCCCAGTAAATTTCATCCTTGCTTTCTTATTTTCTTTTTTTTTCAAAATTAACTGGAAGACATAGGTTTCAGTAACTGGTGCAGTGCTAGAAGAAGAGTCACTAAAATGGCAAGCACAGCACTCTTCCCTTGTGCTTCTTTCACGTAGCAGCAGTAACTAAAACTCCAGGAGATGCAAAAACTCTCTTCTGAAACAGGAATTTTGTTTTCATAAAAAGATTTCCAGGGAAATACTAGTTCTAATGAAATCAAGCGGATATGGGGACAAAGATTTTGTCCTAAAAAAGCTCTATTTAGAAAATTTATTCTTTACTATAATCTAAATCAAAAAATCTGTAATCTCCTCTCAAAAATATTTTAAAGCCTGAATTTACTGCTAATTTATTTTTTTCCAGATAGGATTCATTATGTAAGTCTTTAAGTACAAAGTTTCTTCTGTTTTCTGTTCTGTGACAAATTAAAGGTAAATTATCAGCACATTATATTTTTCTTATTTTCTGACTATTTATACATCTTGAAAATATAAAGAAACTGAAGTCTAGTGTTTAAGGGTGGTGTTTATTTCACAGCACTGAACACACAAAAAACAATGAAAAAGCCCAAACTTGCTGCATCTATCTGATAGCAAATAAAATCACTAGAAAGGAATCACCTCTCATTTTCATTAAATAAATGTTAATTTTTGTCCAGATAGATTTTACATATTTGCCACAGCCCCACTATGAACAACTCAGAGAAATTCCTAAGAAAACAATGTGAACATAAAATGCTACTGTCTGTTGTATAAAGACACCTTAGTTTTACAGCAGGGGTGTTGATGCTTTCAACCTCTTTATTACCTGAAAAACCATCAACAGCTTTATAATGATGAATGAAACACAGTTCATTTTGTATTTGTAAAATTCACTTTTTAAAACGGCAGATGTGTGCCAGCACATCTGGAAACCACTCTTAATTATACTTCCCTCAAGTGGGAAAGCAGTAGCTTGTACCCATAGTGAAGCTTTTATATCTGACCACACAAATGCTAGCAACCACCTGTGCTTTACACTGATTTTCATTATAGAGTATATCACATTACTACCCTATTATTCCAGAATGACATTTGAAGCTGTTGTGTGACTAAGCTGCAGCAAGTGTGGTCTTGAAAAGGCCTCTACTCTACAAAAACGTAATGATTGCAGTTAGGGTACTTACTGCTGAGGATATCACAATATGCATGTTCCTAAAGTTGGCTTCTCTTGCTCTGAAAGTCATAAAAGATATACATTAACAATCATGATTACCAGTCTGGGAATTGGAATTTTGCAAACTAATGTATACCCCCAAATGAGATACCTTGTCAGTATCTGGAATTCCTTTTAAATATTTGTTTGTTTCCTACTGTTAATGAGGAGTATTATAGTCAAATACTCTGCTTCTTCAGGCATGCTCAGAGATTACAAAAAGCAATGTCAACTATGCTCTGTCAGCATAACAGCAGTATTTCACTTCTGTCATAAATATTTTCATAGGTTGCAAACACTGTGAGTTACAGGACTAGGTTGGGGTTTCTAAACTTAAGCTTCATCCCCCACTCTCCCCCTTCTCTTCTTACCCCCCAAACATTTTTTGCATCACTGTTCCTCATTTCAAACCAAACCCAATTTTCAACCTAAGAAAAAAGTTGTTTCAGATCCCTCTGGAATCCTTTTCCTATTTACAACACTTTTTCAATATTTCGGAAGAGTGTAATGCTGACACGCAAAGACACAGTGGAAAAGTCAAAAAGCAATGCTCAGCCTGTGGGAGACCTGGCATGCCCAGGAAGACTCGTCAGACATGGACACCAGTACACGTAACTCGGCAAAATGTAAACTACGTCATTTTACAGACTATATTTTAGGATAATTTGCTATGCTGACCTGCATAATGTGCAGATAACTAAAAATAAAAAAAAAAACAACAATATCACTTCATCATAATTTAATCTGTTTATCAGTTACTATGCTTGAAAGGAAAACCTCCACACTGTTATACATCTAAAAAACCACGTTCACCTGTCTTGTATTTTCTACATTGAATTCAAGACTTAAGTTTTGCAATAACTCATGAAGCCACAGAGGATTGCTCACAAAACTGAGCCCTGTCCCAGTGCGCTGCCCATATAACTTCGCTACATGCTACCAAGTGCTCTGTGATTGCAGCTGAATGAAATTCATCGTCTATGAGAAAGACTCAAAGCAGACCTCAGCCCAGGATCCCGTGAGAGCCACTACATTCTCTCTCTACCAGGCAGAACAGCAACTGATCTGTATGCTTGCAAGTACCTTGGCTTTGTTCCTGCCCTCCCCACTGCTCTCCCTTGCTGCTATGCACAGCCACACCAAGGCACGGAAGAGTCCCATGCTGCTGTCTTACACCATCCAGGAAAGCTGCTGCTTCTGTGGCAGGCAGGAGTCCCCAGGTCAGCAGAGAGAGAACAACAATATTTGCTTTAATGCACTTTTTTTTGTCACCTCAGAGACTCCTGTATGACACCTGGTAGTCATTTTAAACACTCACCCAACTACTATGCATTGGAACAATGTAGAGGGTGTTCACTGGGTTGTATAAACAACTTTTGCAAAAATCCTAGTAATATTTTAAGATATTGAATACGTTAACAGTCCATAATGCTGCTGTTACAAATGCATAACCTGATTTAACAATGCAGATATTTTTATTATCAATGCAAAGTAGGCATAATATTCCTGCCCCTTTTATTTTGTTATCTGTGGTAATAATTTTAGATTACTAAAAAAAAAAATATATGTGCATTTCTGTGAATTGCTTAAACCTAGGGGAAAAAAAAGGATCGTGGTCTACTTTGAAATCCAGGCACACTCTGAATATGAGTTGTTAAAGATTTTCCAACTAAATACACTCACAGAGCAGACAAAGACTGAAGCACTCTACGGTACTCTACAAAAGATAAAAACATGCTTTTTTGTTTGAAGGCGGAGACATTCTGAAATCAAAGTTACTGACAGAAAATTATGTCTAATTATCAAAATAATGGACCTAGAATATAAATTAATTTCATCTTGGATATATGTTATCTAATGAAGCATTTAAATAAGGGATACACTAGAAGACAGGTTTCTGAACTCTGCTTGAAATGGTGATACAAACTGATATAATCAAGGTCAGCCAGAAGAGTAATTTTCAGAAGGAGAGAAGGATGAGGGAAAAGACTGCAAATGAGCAAAATAAGCACTCCGGTGTCTTCTTTTTTACAACACAAGGAAGGCATGTTCAAGCCTTTTACTCGGTAAACCTTCCTTTTTGAGGACTGCCGATAAAAACAATGAAGCTTCTTGAAGAAGATGGCAATGCCAGTCATGCTGGTTCTGTCAGGAACTAAGGGGGAAGAGGAAACTTTTGGCACCCCTAAGCAGCCAGCTCACAGTGTGCTGGATCCAAAGAGCTACAAAGTCAAGGGGATTCTCTCTGCTGATTGCAACAGGCCCTAGCTCAGCCCCTTACCCTTATACTTCTTTAACTATGCCACTCGTAATGCTGTCATCATGAGCTTAAGGATGTGACAGGGAAGGAGAACAGAAATGTCTTTGAAGTCATGAAATATATCCGAGATCCTGGATACCTGCCATTTTAAAACACTGAGCTGAACACACTCAGCCTTAGCAGCAGGGTAACAGTGCGGAAGCAAGGAGCAAACAGAGAAAATAAACCACTGTAGATACATCCTCACTGCCTAATTTGCCCTGATTCCAGACATTTTTGGTGCACTGGAGCCATACCCCCATAACTGCCTGTCAGGCAGACCTCACGCTTGCAGCCACACCGGAGCCTGCCCATCGTGTTGCTGTCCCTGAGACCCATTAGAAACCAGCTCCAGGACCAGGGGCTGGTGCTTGGGGCTGCACACATCTGCAGGAAGGAAAACACCTGGGTTTAGCTACAAGGGGCCAGGGAGGCCAGGCAGGCAGAGGGATTACTCCCAGGAGCAGGGTACTGCTGATAAAGCCGCAGCCGTTTTCCCCAGAGCACGGTTGATGTCGTGCCCGTTCTCTCCTATAGTGAACTGACTGAAAACACTAAAAAGTATTTGCAAGCCTATTGGTCCTGCCAAAGGAGCTTGACTGGCAGGACAATGCATTTTTGTTCTCAATTAAAAACACTATTTGGGCTCAGTAATTATTTAAAAGCCAAGAGGAATATGATTTTGTGATTATAACCATAATTTTTCAATTGAAGCAAATGTTTTAAACCATCAAGGTTTCTTAAAGAAAGAAGAGAGAGGGAGTAATAATGAACACTACTATGACTACATGTAGCCTTCATCCAGCCAGGGCAATTTTACTTGTATTCTGAAATCACTGTAGCGTAATCACAAACCAAAATCATAACTGTAGTGGAAAACCACATACAACATGCTGATATGGAGGGATCTCACTAGCACATTACATTACTGGGTACTGCGAGTAGTCTGCCTCCTATGTTCTCTTTTCCATAAGAATACAGAGCAATTGTGGCTATTCTAATACAGAAAAATGGGAAGCAGAGCAAGATAGTAACAGAGAAAATTTGTGTTAAATTGGATTTTCTTGTCTCCTCCTGTAGTTTTTATCACCCAGATAACAAAACATTATCATTAGCGGTTCATAACAAAAGTTAACATTTGCCCATCATTTTCTATTTTCTCTAAACCACAAAGGTTGAAGCCTCTTATGCACTCCCCTTATCTTACTCTGTTACTTTAGAATCTAAGAGCGCAGTATGCACATTAATCTTTCATGGCAGAGTTCACTGAAGTTCTGCCAAAATTCAATAATTATGTTCCATCCAATGCAGCAATCTATTTATCTATTGCTGGAATTTAGAACATATAGAACAAAGTGCTTAGTTTATATGAATGAAATGCTTGCTAAAAAAGCACCTCCAAGACAAAACAAAACATCCCTGTATCATTTCTAAAGTTTTAAAATGTACAGTAGAATCTATTGAGGAATAAAGCTATTTTTACAAGACCTAATGTTTTCTCGATAAACTGAAAGTGTTCTACAACGTTTAGGTTTTGGTTTGTTTGGGTATTTTTCTTAGAAGTATTTTATAAATACGTTTGTAACTTTTATTCAAATGAATAACAAAACATACCACTTAGACTGAACTACTAAACCATGAAATATTAACGTCTAATGGCCACTATAAATGCCAACTACAAAGCAAGAATTTGTATTTTAAATGGAGAATAAATTGGTTTACTGCGCTGAAATGGGTAAGTAGGAGTTCAACAGTTCTATGGAGTAAAATCTAAGATACAAAATTACAACAAAGTTAAGCTTTATAATTGCACTCTTTCACGATATGTTTGCAAACAAATAGAAAACAGAAAACCCTCCAAGTAGGAAGATTAGAGACACATTATTCCTGAGGGCTGTTAAAAATAAAAATGGCATAATCCTCCACCTTTTGTAGTCTCAGGAAAAGTAACTAACCAGTTATTTTACTGAGCTAACTATAAAGAAGAAACAATCTACCAGTTTGGGATTTAAAAAAAAGTATCTATACATTTTAACATTGACATTTATGAATACAGAAGGATGGTTTGTCTGATGGAACCATGACTTCTTTGTATGTTCATCCAGACAATAGATTTCTTGATGAAGAAAAATGTTAATTTAGTATCTGCAATCAAAAGCCAGATTTATAAGTTTGTAAGTTTTTAAGCAAAATCCTCTGTTGCTTCATGTATTACATTTTACACTTGAGGTGTACTATCAGACAAAATTTGACTGTGGATTCAGAACGGCTCATAAAGTTTTTGGAGCATAAATTGCTGTGATTTATAACACAAAGCCTCACCAACCCAAACAGAAATGAAAACCTGTAGAAGTAGTAGCGCACTAGCATGTGTTCATTATTTTACAGTAAATTCATATTTTTACAGTAAATTCGAGTACCACAGTAAAACATTTTCAGGTTAGTTTTGCAGCAATTAGATGTGCATATGCGTATTTTAAATTAACTGTACTTAATTTAGTAACTCAGGAGAAATTCCATGCAGAAGCAAATAAATTCCATGACAATTTGCAAAAAGTCTACTATCATATTTATTTTTGCTCCTGGTATGGTCATTTTCTGGCAATGCTTTACATTAAAATAGGATTCAAGTGTACTGTATTTATTCCCTGTTGTAAAACTTTTTAAAAATCCCAGAAAAATGCAGTTAAGTCCTATCCATTTTATTTTACTTATGTTCTCCATCTATTTTTTCCAACATGTTAATCTTGTCTGCCTTCTTTCACTGTAAATACAATGTGTTACAGTTAAACCCGTAGGAGACTTTGAGTATTGTAACTCAGTCGCCTGCAATCTAACAATGAACAAACTCTTCCAGGCAACTTATATGAAAGTACACATCCTGAGGAGTTTAGGAAGCTTAAGTTTTTCCCCAGTCCAGCTATGCATTGCATTATGTAATGAAAGAAACACACACATACACACACACACAAACACCTTACAGAAAACATACGGTTTAACAGAGACAGACAATACCTGTAAAGCCCATTTTAACAGCAGGAACTACTGCAAAAGGGATCAGAGCTGGGGAGGGGGGGGGGGGATGGAGCAGGGGAAGGTGTGAAAAGGCTATTCCGCACCATTATTGCTGCTGAAGTACAGTATTGCTTAGAAGTAAAAAACACGTATAGGAACGAACAAGCAACTCCTCAACTATAGCCACAAGTGCTGTTACGTAAAATAAAAATACCTAACAAAAATGCTGCCTCACACATTTTGTCTTTACATTGAATGCACATGGAAAAGACAGTGGGATAGAATACATACAGCATGTATTAAGAGGTCCTTAATTTCCAGTCGTTGGGTTGCTTTGTTAAATACAGACTAAATTCACAAAATGTTCAAGTGTACAATAATAATGTATTCACTTACAATGCCAGACTTGTTTATATAATATCAGCGAAGAATAATCACCCATTTATTGTGCTGCTGATCTCCACAAATTTCAAAACCCTGAGCACCCTTGAAATGTGAACTTTCGCAGCTCCTTATTAATGTTTAGACTAACTCCCTTTCCCCCTTTTTAACAACAAAGGACAACCCAGCTCCTGCTCCCTGTCTCACAAATCAGACCCATACACATATTTCAAGGAATCAGGATAAATCCAAAAGCACATCTGAGATTTTCCTCGCAAATTTCCCCCCAGTGGATCTAGGCATGGATTTTTTAAATACTTATATCAAAAAGCTTCAATCGCACAATTCAAACAAAGAAACTTCTCGAAAATGTCATTACTTACTGTTCACTGACCATAATTTACTGAGATTAAAAGTTTAAAGATTCATCTGCTTTACATCCACAAGTGTTTTAAGCAAGCCCTAATACTGTATCCTGCTTAAATGTGACAATTAGGGCTGCTGTTGAAAAATACAAAGGTACCCAGGATCCTCATTATGCCTTAGCTCCCTGTAGCCTGGTTTTTGGAGGTGCGGAAACTGCAGAAATTTAGAATGATAATAGCAACAATTCAGTACACGAGGAAAAAACAGACCCTCCCCCCCGAATGCTTCAGATATACTGTATAAAGTCATTTTGACATGCCTACACAACTGGTTGTGGCAGCTTTCAGACATGATTCCTAATCACAAAAAAATGCTTCAGGTTCTTTTAGAGAAAGCTTGCCTTGGGAAGTTGATTTTGGCCAAGTGCCAAAATCATGTGCAAAAGGGGCCCTCATTACCAATTCATGGCAGCCTTCAGCGCTGACAAAAAATGTGACCCAACAGGCTAAAGCAACAACTAAAATTAAAAAGTATGAGACAAAGACAACTTACTTAATATTCCTTCCATCGCCACGTTAAACTTTTCCGTAATTAAACCCTTGTTAGTTCAAAGCAGTTTTCAACTACTTTTAAATGATTGCACAGGCAGGCTGCAACAGTGGAAAGCTTTCCCTGTGAATCCTCCCTAGCCCCTCCACTTTTAACAGCGTTTGGGTCCGACAGCAGAACTTTCTGCTGGGCGACTCTGCAAGAAACCCCTCTCCAACAAGCAGTGAGGCGCCCGCACGTACTGCAGCGAAAACTAAGCAGATCAGTATGAGATTTTGCAAGCATGAAAGGCATAGGAGGAGTGAGGAGGAGGGAGGAGAGAAAGAGCTCAGTACGCGGGAGCAGCTATTTCCTAAACTTTCTAAAAAGCTTATCAAGATGGGCATGCAAACATTAAGCAATCGTAATTAACAGCACTTGCTGCACCCCTATCCCATAAAAGCAGATTTGACACACGGCCTTACCTAGATGTCGTCTGGCTTTTCTGTGGATCAAAAAGTTTCCTGCCTAAGCACAGAGATATTCTTTCACAAACCATAAAGGCCCCTTTTATTAATCCAGCACTGTAACAGCCTGCTTTCTACACCACGTTGAGAGCAGGATACGTCAGCTTTCGAGAGAAAAACAGTCTTAATTCACAATTAGTGGCAGATTCTATAAGAGAGGATTTATCTTAAAGAGTGAAAAGGCATTTTTTAAAAAGCAAAGAGGGTGCGGTCAGATGTTAGGCTATCCCTGAGAAAAGGGGCCTAGGCTGCACTAGTACCTAAATACTAGCAGAAGCTTACTGGGAAGGGAGCCAATGGAATGACTTTGTTTGACCCAGCTGCCAATCTCTCCTGAAGCACTGCGCCAGACTAAACACTGACACTATTTTAACTCAAATCAGGCTACAGCAGCTGTTTGCTTTCCGGCTCTCAGCTATGCACCATGGCCATGATGATTCTGCACAGCACATATGATAGAGCGGGGACACTTCTGCTAAAATATGTTCCATGTTTGGACTGGTGGCATAGAAGCGGGGGCTGGGGTTGCTGCTGTTTTGGGGCTTTCTTTCTTCTTCTTTTTTTTTTTTTAAACATCTCTGCCTCTATTTTCCACAAACTGAAATAAAAATGAGATTTGGGGTTAGGGTTAGACTCACAGAAAATTCAGTATTGCAAGTTAGGTGAAAGGAGAGAAGTTACTGCTTGGGACTGACAAGAACCAGAATACATTGTAAAGGTGTGCATGTGCACGCACGACTCCAAAATCCATCTGCAACCTGAAATTATTTATTTTCCTTTTGCTAGCTGCAGCATAAAAATAATCGACAGATTCTTCCTCTCATTTTTAACTGTAAAATGGAAGTGTGGGCATACATATGTAAGAAAGCAGGCATTACTTATATGCATACATGCACACATTTATAGATGTATCCAGATTTTAATCTAAATTACAGTGGTGCAAATTGCACTGTAAGCAGTGAAGTTATTACATCTTAAAACTGAGGGCGGAATTTGGTATCCAATTTACATATGAAAGTATACGAGAATGTAAAAATACAACAGAATTACTAGTAATAGGCATATAGCATGGAGGTTGGCCTGTCTTTTCCAATTCAAAAAGAAGTCAAAGAAGAGTTGCAACAACAGAAACAAAGCACATACACATATTAAAATCCAAGGAGGGTTCTGAAGTGCTGGGCTTGCAGCATAATCCAACACTGCACCTACAGTTTTTCAGCACTTACACCTAAACTCAGCCACAATACTTAAGCCAAAACTTTGTTTCCTCTCCTCCTGCCACAGAGGGTGGTTGGCTGTTCCCCAAAACTGCATGTCATGATAGTTCCCTTCTTCAGAAAGAAATCAGAGTATCTTTAGCTCAAACCAAAATGCAGAAAGAAGGAACCCGATCCTTTTTATTTAATATAAAAGTGTGTGACTTATCTGGATACAGAGTAAAGGACAAGGGAAAGGTCTAGCTCCTCACATATGAATGTGAGTGCTATCAAGCACTGCTGGGTATCTCAAATTCAGTATGTACACTCAAGAGAGATGCTGGGTGGGGGGGCAGGAGAAAACCCCAAGCAAAGAAACAGAAATGGAAAAAAAATAAAACAAAACAAAAAATAATCAAAACCATGAAAGCTGAGCTTGTTGCTCTGGTTTAGGCTGCTGTGCAGCAACTGATTTCCATGAGCTGTTCAACAGCCTGCTACCAGAAACCAGTGGAAGTCATTGGTATCTCATAAGTTCAGATCTCACTAACTACCTGCCCCTTAACTGTTCCTCAAGAGTATTGACAGTTTAAGAAAAGATCCTTGAAAAGATCTTAAATAATCCACTATAAAATGAATAAGGATTACAAATGAAATGAGTATTGACTAGCACAAAAATGCCCAATTTTCCAATCTAACGTAAGAACTGAAACAGAAGACCTGATTGTCTGAAACTCTTAGAGAGAATGTGCAATTACATTTGCACTGAGGAAGTTGCAAGAAAGGCAGTTACCTATACCTGGGAAATTGGCAATCTTAAAATGGCAGACAAGTGAGACAAAGCCAACAGTTTTTACAGTCCCTCTCCTCTCTAAGGAGCACAGCAAGCATTTATCACAAGATGAATTTGCAGGCCACCTAAAGGAAGTGTGACGACTCAGCAAAGAGAGTGTATGCCCTGTGAATTCACACCTTGGGTTGCACCAGACAAGAGAGGCAATACTGCAGCGATAAGTCTATAAAGGCATTAACAACACTGAACTTAGCATGGCTGGAAAAGAACATAAGTACAAGATAAGAAACAAAGTATAGGCTGGAGTGAAGCTTAAATGGCCAAATCAAGAGGCAAGGAATTTAGTAACAAAATTTGAGAATGACAGGAAGGGAAAGATGTTCTCAGTGAAGCCAGCAGGGAATTTACCCAAGACAGGACAAGATGAACATGCAGATAAACCATGGCGGATAGGCACTTAAAACACCAATATAAAAAAGGCAAGACTATGCACTTAAAGATGGAATACCGAGGCTTTTCAATCTAGCAGAAAGCTCATACAACCTTCTCTTGCTTGGAAAGCTAATTGGAAATATATTCCTGTTTTGGTTTGTGAGTTGGTCTTCTTAGCATTATTTTGATTTCTAAGTTAAATACTCTTGTGATAATTGATCCAGGATGGCTGCAGAAGAGGGAGGTTGCATCTGGCATTTCTTTCACTTTTAAACAAACTTTTGTCTGCTTTGGTCAAGGCATGGAAATTACTGGAAGGCACTGGAATAGGTAACCAGTAGAGCTTTGATGATGAATACAAATCTCTTTCCTTCTAGGAGACTGTTTAGAATTTTATTATCTTATAAATGAAGCATTAGTACAGCTAAGCATATTTGCATTTCCTGTTGTAGAAAATCTCTGATATCTCCTGAAAAGGGTACTCTGTTACAAGTAAGACATTCATTATTTTATCCTTGACTTTGAGGTGAGGGAGCTGAGTGTGTATGTGACTGCACAGTGTACATCTATGCCATCAAAAAATCTCTCAAAATCACTGGCTAGTATTGATCAAATTTAAGACAAGAGGTTTCGGGTGTATTTTTGAGAAACTCAGTAGATTGAGATTTCCATCCCATATCAAATATAGGTCAAATGAATAGAGATAAATTTTGTTGGCATCCTCATGAGCAAATATGGAAAATCTGTGGAAGAAAAATACCTTGAACTGCTTCATTACCTCACATTAAAAATTCCATCAGACTGACACACAGTTTTAAATATCAAAGCGCAGTTAACCTCAAGAAAAGAACCCATAAGACAGCAGGCTTCACTGGTCATGAGCTACCTTTGTTTTGCTGCATCTTCATGAAAGCATGCTAGACCTATCATCGAAAGGTTTTTGTTTTTTTTTTGTGCGGTTTGGTTTTTGGTTTCAACTATTCAATGAGTGACTTGTTCTACCCTAATTTTCTCTATGTTTAGTACCATAATTTTGGTGCGGCACATTTTGACTTCAAGTCAATTGTAAGGCTCTAACTGGTTTCAAAGGAATCAGGATATTATCTTTTCCACTCCCAAGCCATAAGCATACTGCCAAGAGGGTCACAGAAAAAGGTGCATGTAAAGCACTGTGCAGCTAGCACTGTGAAGTGATAAATAACTTTCAGCTTCCACTTGTGCATCAGACACTTCTGGAAATGACGATGGCCAAAACTGTGACATAATATTACAAGCCATATATGCCACTCTGGCACTGGCGACTGAGCTCATACGGTGCTGTGCATTTGTTCACCTATGGGGGCTTGTACTATCTGAACTTTCAGTAACTATCACCATTAGGCTGAAAGCTCTTCACCAGGAATAATGGTGAAGCTGGAAGCTTTTAATCAGTAAGAATTACTGCTAGGAAGAGGAAAAAAATAAATTAAACATGGAATAAAAATTGCATTTTAGTATTTCAAATTCATTAGGGGAATTAGTTACATTTCCAAAACCAAAACTGACTTCAAACAACTTTATTTCCTTACCTACTCCATTAGTACATTGCACACCACTGATTTTATTAATATGTTTAATTTGTGATATGCTTATTTTAAATTGGAAGAAAATAGCAAAATATGGGGGTGTGGGGGAGGTGGGGTGAGGGAGAGAAGAAAGGAAAAACAAAAACAAAACCAAACAAGTCTAACTGCTCCCCCCAACCAGAAATACATTCTACATTTTCTATTAAAAAGTGAGAAACAAATTCAAGAGACAGTCACCTATTCATGGTGAAATGGAACCCAGACGCTAACAGTTGAGAAGAAACTTGCATCAGAAACTTGGTTGCATAAATATCTTTCATGAAGGATTTTCATAATCCTCTCAGTAAGCCAGTGCCCACCACACCACTACACTACAACAGTAGTGATTAGACTTTTCCTTTTCCGTTCCGTTTGGTTGGGAAAATCTGGAATTGCCATAGTCTGTAGACCTATTTTAAACAACAGCATAGAACATGGCAGCGACTTTTGTAGCTATGGAATTAGTTTAATTCAGACTCTAAAATTAGTCTTACACAATCTCATCATCTCCAGATGCTCCTTTATACTCATAAATCCACTAAAATATTTATATTGTCCCATGCAAAGGGGTGAATGCATGCTGTGCATTGTTGCTCCAAGGCAGCAATAACTTACTATGTCTTTTCTGTACCAAGTTGCAACAGTTTCTTTGAAGTACAATCTATAGACATTTGCTCTTTCCATCACACCTCCCACATCTCCACAAGCCACAACATATTTATGCTTCAAGACATCTTCTGGAACAAATCAGTTTTAGTTTTGAATTAGAATACAGCATGACATGAGACAGATATAGCTGGGGTTTCTCCTAAGAATAAATTTGTGTGCTTTTAGAACAGAGACCAAGCAAACATCAAGCTTGCATATGTGCCTTACTTCCAAGCCAAGGAAATAGCTACCATATGTATTAAAAAATCAGTATCAAACATAATTAGATTAGATATAACACAATTGGGCCCCCAAAGACCACCATCCAATCTTACTTATTCCATCTTTGGGACCAATTATCACATTATTATACTGAGCAGTGCTAAGGATCCATCAAGGAAGAGGACCCTATTGTGTTGTCACACAAAAAGGCAGGTCTTGCCTCAAACATCATCCTACTATTTTTGTCAATCAAATTCAACCTTTGTGCGTAAGATCCCTTCCCTGAGCTCATACACAAGGTTAGCTACCTTCTCCCACCATCATAATCCCTTTTGTAGTTCTGATTACTGAAGAAAGAAGACATCCCAGATTTTCCTCAGTGGGTAAATATCTTCTATGGTTTTATTTTCTATTATTTTATTCAACAAGAGGTTAGGGAGGATAAGGAAAGAAAAAACAAACAAACCAAGAAAAAGAAAATAATGAGGAAAATTATTGGTAATGCAATAGGCAAGCATTAACAACTTTTTCATACTTATTACTGAACATAAAAATGGGATAGAAACCAAGTTATGTTATTGTATAGTACTGAGATGCTAGTAAGTTTAGCAAAGAAAGAGATACAGCAGTTCAAGGTGACCAGAAATCAGGATTCTTGGTGCTTATTTCTGACCCTGTTCCTAGCTCAGTGGGTAACCTTGGGTATATAAGTTAACCTTATCCGTCCCAGATTTCAGCTGATACAAATTCACAGGGCTCATGTCAAAGTACCTGCACAGTCAAGCCTTTTGGTCTCCTACATTCTAGTGTCTCTAAACCTGCAGCAGATAATAATCCTATTAATTTAAAAGTAATTAATAATATAGTAATACAAATACTGTTCTTGCTAAATTGTTTGAAATCCACCTTTGCAACAACGGTTGTTCAAACAAATCATTTGAATTAAAGAAATCATTTCATCATAAATTAAACTGAACTACAATTTCTGATTGCCTGTAATGTTCATCGACAGTAGAAATAAATAAAACAAGTCTCTACTGAATATCCAGAATAAATTTGTGGTTGGTTTAAGTGCTGTTTTTATGTAAATTGGAGAGAAAGGACATCAGATTCAGTTTTTCACTGCATGTTTCACAAAGATAGTCTTAAGCACGAATGTCTAGAGTTTTAAACTACCTGCTTCACTGCAAAGCTTAAATAACCAATCACTCTGCCAATGCATATGCCTTTAAGTCAGTGCTGTGTTGACTCTTTAAATATTTTCACTTTTTAATATAAACTTTTCAGACAAAAATTTCTCTTGGAGAACAAGGACCCTACACAACCAAAATGGAGAGAAGTTATCACTTTCTGTTTTTTCAGTCTCACCTGTTTAAGTACAGCTGACACAGCAGAGATGCATGCATTACTCTTGTCTGTGGGATAGCCTGTTTACCAATCTTTTATTGACTTACAGTTGAAATCACCTCATTTAGGAATTATGAGGGTATTAACTATTAATGTCAAGAAGAGCCTCCCAGCTACACCAGGAGACTAAAAATCTGTGCCTTGGGTTTTGTTTTTTTTCAAAGCTCTGGAGAGGAAAAAAGAAGCAGTGGGATTTGATTACATTGATGATTTTAATGTCCTGCTCAGCAGCCTTTTCCATTGTTATGCACTTAGACACAACCAAAACTAAACCTGGCAATATGGGGGAAATTCTTCAGAACTTTGTGTGTTCTACACCAGCACATACAAATAGTTGGGTTTCCAAGCTGTTATGCCTGAACATTTGGAAATTAAAGCCTTTATTTGTGTATTATAAATCCACCTATAAATTGCCTGTAGAGAAAACATAGCATGCAAGTGAAATAACATGCACATTACTTTTATCGCATTCCTCATGAAAAACTGGCTGTGTACAGCTTTCTCCTTTCAAACCCAATACAAGACACAAAAGGAACTTCTTTAGGATCCTTTGTTCTTTGCCAATTAGACAACTAAGAAGCAATAGAGAATGAAGCTTAATTATTATATTCTATTATTGCACATCTATGAAAGCTCAAGAGAAAAGACCATGAGCTACAGACTCTTGACCATGTTAGGTAAGAAATCGTAACATTACACGGTTTTGGCTAGCGATCTGTGATACAGCAGAATAGATTATACAAGAGCACCATTTGATTTTTTTCTTCATCAAAACAGCCACAAAAATTACAACTTTAATGTCCTATGTTTGTTAGAAAATGGACTTAATAGGTCTTTTCATACTATTTTGATATTCTAAATTTTCATGACTGCCACTGTCAAAGAAAGTTCCATGAAATACACTACACAGTCTTGCATACACTAAAAAAAAGTAGACCCTAAATAGTACCTTTCCTTTACTCATATAAATGTTAACTTCTGCATAGAGACTACCTTTTTGATAAAATGCCTCCTTATGTCTAAAACCAGATTTTATTCCTCTCCCAGCTGCATTTTATTAGTTATTTTAGATAGCATTTTACTATCACTGGAGGATTTTCAAGTTTAATCTACGGAAACTTCTGCATCCCAGCTGAAAAAGTAGCAGCTATGAAAAGTAATTTACAGTTAGTCACATCATCATGAGTTGGTTTACATTTACACTGTATGAAGTTAAATTACCATTCCAACATGAAACCCAAAAACTGGAATTCACTTATGGAGAAGGCCTTGCAAAGCTGAATCCTTTTTCAAGTTGGTCTGTCACATCTGCTTAATACATACAGTTTTCATTAGTATTAGAGAGCTGTATCAAGTACTTATGGGGAACACATGTTTATTGCCTTAGTCTCATGAGTAATCAAGTACTATGAACAATCAAATGTACAGTTTTTGCTTATTACTTTATGCACATTTGTAATGTAGAATCTTGGTATGTAATGATCCCTATAACATCACAGTACTTAAGGAGCAAATATTTCAGGAATGGGTTCAACAAACTTCTGTACATCCTAAAACTGTCTCAAACGTTCATTGTGTTCTCCAAAAAAAACCCAAGAGTAACAAGACAAGATAGACAGTAGACTATGATCAGTTTGAATTCACCTGCACTCAACTTGATGCTGAAAATGGTGGCACCTCCAGGTGCCTACAGTTTCTACATATGCTTAGCATACTTAGCAAACACTACTTCAAAACAAGTCCATGCAAAGAACTGTATAGGACACTACCTCATTCTCTTCAGTTAAATAGTGTTTTAAAATGATGAAGTATCCAGTGCTCTACGTGGAAGGAGCATAGCCAGAGAGAGGACAAAGAAAAAGAAGGAAACAAATCTGTTTTCTGGGCTTCAGGAATAAGAATATTAAAGTTTTCATAGCTTTTGGAGGGACTGTTTGAGTCCATGTACTTTGGACATGAAGAAGCTGAAAAGAGTAATACCTGGTCTTTCATCATTTGGTGTGAAAAACTAGCAAGTTGCTATCAAAGGCCAGCTCTGGGGCAAAAGGACCTAAATCAGGGGGGTGAAGTGGAATGAAAATGATGAGCAAGAACTCTGCATACATTAAAAATAAGACCAAGAAAGTATGGAAAGACAAACAAAAGGTGGCGGGTTAGAAAGAATAAAAAGAAGAGAAAATAAAGGGACTTTTCTCCTTGCTTATCAAGCCTATAACCATGAGGCAAGAACAAACAGAAACTTCAGTTCTTTGCTACTTCAAGTTCCATTGTTGGACAGAACTAATGATCTCACAGGTTATTCAGCCCTAGAAAAAAATCAATTTTGAAAATCATAGAAAAGCTTTTCTAGCAAAAGGAACCTGCCAACAGACAGACCAGTCAGTCTCACCTCTGTGCCTGGCAAAATCTTGGAGCAGATTCTCCTGGAAGGCATGCTAAGGCACATGAAAAACAACAAGGTGCTTGGTGACAGCCAGCATGGCTTCACTAAGGGGAAATCCTGCCTGACCAATTTGGTGGCCTTCTATGATGGGGCTACAGAACTGATGGACAGGGGTAGAGCAGTTGATGTCATCTACCTGGACTTGTGTAAAGCATTCGACACTGTCCCACACGCCATCTTTGTCTCTAAATTAGAGCGACATCAATTTGATGGATGGACCACTCGGTGGGTAAAGAACTGGCTGGCTGGCTGCATGCAAAATGTCGTCAATGGCTCAATGTCCGGCTGGAGACCAGTAACGAGTGGTGTCCCTCAGGGATCGGTGTTGGGACAGGTCTTGTTTAACATCTTCGTCACTGACATGGACAGTGGGATTGAGTGTGCCCTCAGCAAGTTTGCTGATGACACCAAGCTGTGTGGTTCGGTTGATACCCTGGAGGGAAGGAATGCCATCCAGAGGGACCTTGACACGCTTGTGAGGTGGGCTGATGCCAACCTCATGAAGTTTAACCATGCCAAGTGCAAGGTCCTACACCTGTGTCGGAGCAATCCCAGGCACAGCTACAGGCTGGGCAGAGAAGAGATTCAGAGCAGCCTTGCGGAGAAGGACTTCGGGGTGTTAACTGATGAGATCAACATGAGCCAGTAGTGTGTGCTTGCAGCCCAGAAAGCCAACCGTATCCTGGGCTGCGTCAAAAGGAGCATGACCAGCAGATCAAAGGAGGTGATCCTGCCCCTCTACTCTGCTCTCGCGAGACCTCACTTGGAGTATTGTGTGCAGTTCTGGTGTCCTCAACATCAAAAGGGCATGGAACTGTTAGAACAAGTCCAGAGAAGGGCCACGAGGATGATCAGGGGACTGGAGCACCTCCCATATGAAGACAGGCTGAGGAAGTTTGGGCTGTTCAGCCTGGAGAAGAGGAGGCTGCGTGGAGACCTCATAGCAGCCTTCCAGTATCTGAAGGGGGCCTATAGGGATGCTGGGGAGGGACTCTTCATTAGAGACTGTAGTGACAGGACAAGGGGTAACGGGTTCAAACTTAAACAGGGGAAGTTTAGGTTGGATATAAGGAGCAAATTCTTTCCTATTAGGGTGGTGAGGCACTGGAATAGGTTGCCCAGGGAAGTTGTGAATGATCCACCCCTGGCAGTGTTCAAGACCCGGTTGGACGAGGCCCTGGGTGATATGATTTAGCGTAAGGTGTCCCTACCCACGGCAGGGGGGTTGGAAGTAGATGATCTTAAGATCCTTTCCAACCCTAACGATTCTATGTTTCTATGATTCTTAATAGCAGCAGTTGGACATTGTTCACAGATTGTGTTCAAATTTGGAATTTCTCTTAGCAGTAATACCTGAGGATGCACCAGCACACAGATGTTTTAGTATTCCTATCAGAAAGTGACCTCAAACATAGCAGAAGAAAAAGTCTTTGAGTACAAATTCTGTTCCTCTGCACTTACACTGCACTAGCACAAATGCTAGTCTAGCCTGGAGAAGAGAAGGCTCTGGGAAACCTTTGAGCAGCTAAGTTAATGAAGCTTGTAGACTTAGGGGCCTACAAGAAATCTGGAGAAGGACTTCTTACAAGGGCATGTATTGACAAGACAAGGGGGGATGGTTCTAAGCTAGGTTTAGATCAGATATTAGAAAGAAATTCTTTACTGTGAGGGTGGTGAGACACTGTAACAAGTTGCTCCCAGAAGTTGTGGCTGACCCATCCCTGGGAGCGTTCAAGGCTGGGCTGGATGGAGCTCTGAGCAACCTGGCCTAGCAGAAGGTGTACCTGCCCGAAGAAGGGGAGTTGGAACTCAAGGCACCTTCCAACCCAAACCATTCTATGATTACATATGAAGCTTTAAGTGTAAAAAGATTGTCTGCTGTGTTGTATACTTTTTAAAAAAAAAACTCTATTAAATGCAGAAGAATATAATAAATCACTCATCACAAGCTTAATGATTCAAACATTAGCACAAACGGACAATATTACAAACTGTGGATTTTTATTTTGAATCTATGTTAACCTGCAATATATTCCTTTAAATCAATAAGGTTTACCTCACAGGTGTAATAGAATTGTATGATATACGAGAACCTAGCACTGTGTAGAAACCACTCTACCTTTTAGAGAAATGCATCTGATACATTGCTAGAGTGCAATTCCATGACAATGAGTCTATGAAATTTTATACCAGCTCCCATACCTTCATGACAATTGACATGCATAAGTTTTGGATTCAAAGTTATGCAGAATCAGTAAAACACAAACAATTTGGTTTTGGTTTTGTTTGGTTTTGGTTTTTCTTTACTTTTCATGAAATATTTTCTTCTAATTAAGCTGCAATTTTGGAGGAAAACATCCCGGGTGTGTGTATTTAAAAATTCATTATCTCACTGCAGAAAAGAACCACCACATGCTAAATCTTGTACTATAATTTGGGGCATGATAGAAAAGTGCCCAAAATATTTACTTAGCATCAGAAGCAGAGAGCCTATGATTCTAAATATTATATCAAAGGGAAAGAACCAAAAATAGTAACACACTGCTAATGTTCTTGCACAGAAAACAAAACACTGCAAGACAAAATGATGTTGCTTAGCCATGCCTTAATTAGTAAGCCATGCTTTATAACAAATGTAATAAGAAAGCTTTTTTTTTTTTTCAAAAGGAGTTAAGCAACAAGGCTATTTATGCAGTTTTCTCAGCACTCAATATAGGACTAAAGAGCCTGCAATTTTCAAGGTGATTTGCAATTTCCATTAATTTGTTGAAGGTTTTGTAGCTCAATAATGAGACACTTTCATCAGTTATTAGTGAATCAGAGCTGTTTGCAGCTTTAATTCAAACACAGTAAATACAAATGCAAATGCACACATGATTTTCTATTATCATTTCTAGAGGGTGAAAGAAGGCAAATGATCTTCAGGAGAATGGGGATGTTTACCATTATTTGCCTAAAATTGGTTAACAGCCCCATACTGCTGGAAGCGAACTGAGAGTTGTTGATGAATGCCAGTATTTGGGCTGTGAGGGACTGCAAATGGTCATTTGGCACTGGGGTGTAGGCTTTACCTCCCAGAAAAAGTTAAAATCTTAAGGTTTTGTCTACCTTAAAAGACACAAATGTGGAGCTGTCACAAAGGTATGTTTTTGTTTACTGATCAGTTTCTTGATTCAGGGGAAAAATTCTTGACATTTAGGATCCATGTTAATTATGGCGTCTTAGATTCAGCATCTTAAAATCCTTGCCTAAGTCTATAGACTACATCTATACTGTGGAGTTTGGTAAAATGGATTAAATGACAGATTAAAAGGGAAGATTCACCTGCATATTAAAGTTCCTGAAAATGCAAGTAGACAGGATAGTTCACAAGGTGACAAGAAATGTTTCTAACACCTGTTGAAGCTGATGTAAAAATCAATGACAACAAAATCTGATGTCACCAAAATCCCATTCTCTTAGATCATCTTTCAAAGCATCTTTGAACATCCATCTACCTTTACCAATCTGGTCCAGAGAGCAATAGGATGAATTTCTTTCTGTCAATTGGCAAGCATTGGATATTTCCTCCTTCCAACTCAAGCTGTTAATTAAAAACAAGACTAACATTTAAATTAAAGATGGGTAAGACAGAGGTTTTACTCAATAGCCACTTGATGGCAGTGTCATGTATGAAAAGATTAGACTGTGAAGTTAAAACTTTAAGAAAAACCTTCAGTAACAGTAAAAATCCAATCCAAATGACACCTTGACTACTGCATAATATTATCCCCCTAATAGAATTCTTTTTAATGATATTTTGAAGGTCAGAAACTAAATCAATAAGTAAACCCATAACAATTATGAATTTTAAACTTCAAAAATGTTGCTATAAAGGTTATTCCTTTAAAATCAATACATGAAACATTTTAAATATCTGTTATGAATCTGATATTCATTCTAGCATGTAACCCTCCCATGATAACCCATGGTTAATTTCTCTAGGAAGAAACAAACTAGAGGAATTCCATGAGGATTTAGTAAGAGTTTATAGACACTGATTTAATAAAAGTATATGATGCTAGTGTTACCAGCAAAATATCATTTCTGTAGCATAACTATGAAAGTGGTTTATATTTCCTGCCATCAGGATGATCCACCTTCTCTGGTCATCAAACATAGCCAAATAAATTTTAGAGTAGTGAAAGTGGTTCATGGAAGAATGGAGGTCAATTTCAAAAGTCTTTCTCTTCCTCACTTAACTTACTCATCTGTTTGCACTTCAGCCTGGAGTGCAAATCCACACTAACTGTTTCAGCTGAACAATAAAAAGCACTAGATCCCTGTGCTTTTGTGAACAAGTTAGAATCTGGCCTTTGTCTCCCAAGATGTCCAAATACGATGAAACCCGATTTCAGACATTTTTATGCAGGTTTGAAAAACAGATCATCCCCAACATGCAATGACTGCTCAGTACACTGAGAGCATTGGTCAATAACATATTGCAGTAATGCAACTGCAAAAACAGCTCTGTGAGGGTCATATTCTATCCTTGATTCTCTAGAAAACATTTGTTTGCAGTACTGAACATGTATGTAGTGAAAAGAACTCTGTTATTCCAGCCTTTTAACTTCTAGGCTAAGACTAAAATCTGTCATTCTCTTGGTCTATAACTGGAACTTCCATTGCCACCAATGATTATTCAACATACTGACTGAAACTGGAAGAAATCCTTCAAGTCGCAAAACAAACAAAAGAAATCAATATTCATAAATATATTTTCAGTTACAGAAACACTAAAAGACATCCTGAGCTAATGCAGAATTAATGCCCACAACATTTTCTTTTTCAAAATTTGGGGGGAAAAGGCAACTTAATTCTGAGCTCTAGAGGTTTATGTTAGTTTTTCACCCAAAGCAACATTTTTCAATCAAGTTCTTAAGCTTCTACTAATAGGTTTCATAACAGAAGCTGAAACAGAAAGTCTATTAAATGCAGAATCCCAAACAGATGCAATGTTTTGGTTTCTCATTGCTTTTCTGAGTCACAAAATTCATATGGAGAAGTCTCAATGGTTCAATTGTACTTGAGTTTTAAAATTAGATGTCTTACGAATTTCAAAAAGCTTTGAAAAAAAAGCATGTCTTGTCCTTTCTACACCAACCTCACTCTGCATAAAAAGCATCAACATTAAAATAAATTTTAAAAATAGTTCTCTGATAGTTTTATCAAAAAAGATTCAATGATATAAGGATAACAATACCTAACATTTCTGGTACTGTTCTTCCAACATTATCTTGAAAAGACATTTTTCAGGTTTTATGTAAACCCTAATGTATTTGAGTGTAAATTTCTAAACTTTTATTGATGGTTTAGCTCACTTAAATTTATATTTAAGCCATAAACACTGTTTTATTTTATACCTAATGATAAACAGTTTACTATAACTGGGACTGGGGGGCAAATATGGAGAAAATAAGGATCAAAAAGAGATTACTGTAAATCCAGTTTCCAAATGCAGCATTACTGTGCTCTTTCCTATACTGAAAGAAGTCTTCATTTTGAAATTTAAAAAAAGGACATGAGATTATAGTAGTCTGAAAAGAAGTTTAAAAAGAAGTTATTTTAAGTAAACTTACAGATTAAGAATCACATCTGACTGAAATACTATCTTTAGCAGAATTTACTTCTCTTCATACCAAACAAAAAATGCTTAGGCTGCAAACTTAGTTATTTACTCAACAGTATATGTTTTATGTACTACTTTTTTTCTGCCAGATTCCACAAACCAGCTCCTTCTCAAACTACTTCTCAAAGAAGAAAGCAGCTGGCAGAGGAGGGCTTTATAATTTCTCAAGAATCATCTACCCCAGTATTCATTTTTGTAGAAGTCCTTTTTCATTGCTATAGGCCAAACTTTGTTAGTTCACTGTTTGAAAAAAAAAAAACCACACAAAACAACAAACATGCCAAACATTGCAGTAAATGTCAGCTCAATATTTGCAATAAGATTATGTGGGTTTGTGAGGACTGTGAATTTAGAAGCATTTCAAAGAAGAGATTGTAGGTTCTTGCTGCACAGGAGTAAAATTCTTAATGGAAGGGAATTAACGGAAGGGAGTGATGCAGAGAGTAAAATGTGCAGGTAGGGCAAAAAGGTGCCATGATATATACAGCAACAAGGTGGGAAATCTAAGCATGGTACAATGACTCTAGGTGAAGATACGCTGGGGTGGTAAAGAAACTTATGAATGAGAAGCCTAAGAATTAAGGTATAAATTTTTCAAAAAAAAAAAAAAATTTCCTAAAAATGCCAAAATGACACATTAGAAGTCTGAGAAAGCCTGATTTTAACCTAACCAGTTACTGTTAATCGAAGATTTTTTGTGTTTGGGGGCTTTGGTTTGGGGTTTTTTGTTTTTATTTCCATTTATATTGACTGTACAATGATCTTAAAAAATATTTGTTGGTGGACTAAGGATAAGATGCTTGCAACTGTGATTTTAGCTTTGGAGGCCCTTCTTCTGGCCTGCTAAACAATTAATATTTCATACTTAAGCAAACTGTTTAGATTTCCACATGCAATCAGTTTCACTCTTTTCTAGACAGAATTGATGGAGCAATAACTTCAAATGTAAAGATCTGATTTAGATATTTCTTGTTAATGTTGCTTCTATTTACTTGTTTCTTTTCTTTACCTGGTCTTTAATTTTCTCACTTTGGTCAATGTGAATCCCTTAATAATTAGGTGAGATTTTTTTTTATACAAAAATATATAAATGTGAACTGCACATGCAATTTCATGAAAATATGTAAAAATCTCCTGGCTTTCTATCAGTTATCTACTTATTAACACATACATACAATAATGGGAGAATATTTTTATCTTTACTGGAACAGAATGGGTAAAACCAGAATATATGATAAAGCAATATTAATGATTTTGTAAATTTCAGATCAACTACATCTTTAATAGATGAGATTAGCCAGACTGCTTCATTTACTTCTTTCTTTCTTTTTAAATTTATTTAATTTCCAGATTTTTCCTTCTTTCTAACTTGAGACAAAGAAACACAAGCAACAAATTGCATTAAACAAATCATAATATACGCTTAACAGAAAAATATGCTTGTTGTTTTTTTCCTACTCGTTAATGATCTCCCCAGACTTTACTTTTTCCTTAGAAGCTGCTGCTCTTGTTCCAGACTGTTCTTTTGCAGAGGATTTCACCATTTGTATCTTCATAAACACTGTGAAGAAAATCTCGTACAGTTGGGATCAGTGATGCTTGGTTTCAAATGCTAACATTCTCTTAATTTCTTTGTGCTATCTGATAAAATACACATGGAGAGTAAATTTGTCACTCAGGAACAACAAAATATATTACACAATAGTGATCTTCTAATACAAAACGTAAAACTTATTCCTTGTGTCTTTGTTGTTCTATCTACAAACTAATTTTCCATTTGTTGGGTGTCTTTTATTTCTAAAGTATGCACTAATGTTCTGTGATGTTTAAACTAGCCTTTAAGTGAAGGAGAAATACACATCCAACCAATTTTCAACATATTAAATTAGTTTAAAAAATAAATTATCTTGGAAAAAACCTTCCATGACAAGATTAATTACCATAAGGACTGAATGTGAGTTTCTTAAAGTGCAGGAGGACTTGGGGTTTTTATTCTGTTACTGTTTGATGTTGTCTAGTGTACACAAGATCCTATGTAACACAATAGTCTTGCGTGTCCTAAGTTATATTGCTTTTGATATTATATATTTAAAAACTGAATGCAAGCCTAACCAGTTTCATACCAAGAAACTATGTATGCTTTTACCTTACAAACAAGCAGACTGTTAAATTCAAAGTGTTAGTAAAATTTTAGCACACCTTTTTCATATCAATTTATAAAGTTGATAACATTCAAAGAAATATTGGACTAGTCAAATGCTGGCAGCAGGCTAATGGTTATCACAGCTAAGACGACCTTAACTTAGAATGACATCAACATTTCTGCTTTCAAAACTGATGATGCTAATTAAAACATGGAAATTAGACAGCCACCTGGAATGGATGGGAAAGTTTAGTGTGACATCCACAAAGTATGTGTTTCAGCAGTGCAGAATTAAAGCTTTCAAGCAGCTGCAGTGTTTTCAAGTGGAAGAAGCTGACAAAAATCACATAAGGTGAAACAGAGATCCCCTTCAGAACATAAAATTTGGCTAACAATAAAGGGAGACAGAAACAAGATTTTGCTCTGAAAGCAGGAGGAACCTACCAGAAAAAATAAAAAATGCTCCCCACCGGGAAAAAAAAAACAAAAAGAAAACAAGAACCCCCCCCTTGTTGTTAAAGAGAAGGACTGGGTGGCATTAAACTTTCTTCTTTTTGGAATGGTAACATGTGAGGTCTGAAAGGAACTGAATAGTTTTCCTTTTTTCAAAAAGAAAAGAATCCTTGTAGGAATCCTTGGTTTGGAAGAACCATTAGGCAAGAAGATTATGTAGTTCAGCAGTCATGTAACAAGCACTACTACTTGATATTCTACTACACCATCATGGGATAGACATCAACACACAGTGAAAGACAGTTAATGACTGATAGGTAATCAGGAAGCATGCTAGGAGGGATTATCTAAGCAAGCAAACCTCTTGTAACTGAGGTTGAAGGATGCTGGAAATGAAGAGCAAGCTTTATTTTATGGATAAAAAAAAAAGTAACTCCCCAAGATACACAGCAAGGTATTAAATACAAGAGGTAAACCTAAATCAAATGATGCCCTTGAAAACTGTACCTAGAAGTGCCCTCCAGTTGCTTCTCAGCATTCAGTTCATGCAACCAGACAGAGCCAGTCTAATGCAACCTTCCTGATCCCACTGATCACCATGGTGGTGAAGTGGGATCCTCAGGACCAACTGTTTCACTCTGCAAGCCAGGTCCTATTGCTCCTTACTACTTACTAATGTAGACATAGCCAAACTATATTTATTTGGAGACTGCAGCAGGGCTACATATGGAGAATTTCACCTTTGACAAGTACTAACTTAATTTACATTAACACCTGTCTAGACTGTTTTCCTAAGTATAAACACAAAAATCTCCTTAGTGTATTTGGGCCCTTCTTATTTAATTAACCATATGTGACGTAAAGTGATACAACCCAGCTAAAGGTATGTCATTGTTGATAGGATCAATTACAGTCAGACATAAGTATTCATTGCTTATACCATCTGTGCTGTACTCCTAAGCGCAGAACCCTGTCAATGAAAGTATACACAGATTAACTGTATTCACTTTCATTAAAAAACACCAATCTGTTTTGTCAGTTCCAGGCTCTTTCTGTTAAAAAGTTGAAATAATATAATGCACATTCACCTTCTCCTGCCAGCATGCTGTGGCTAGTGCTATACCATTTGAAAGGTTTAGAATAATATTTGAGACTATTCGGCATCTTGAGTAATTTTATTCTTAACTAGTGGCAACTGTACAACAGTCTTCCAGAATTCCACTTGTATATCAGATTGGGAAATCACTGTGGTCACAGTAAGGAAGTAAATCTTGCCCATACTGCTACATGATCCTCAACATTTTCTAAGGTTTCTGTTTCTCACTGCTGTTCTTCAGTATTATACAACCTGATCATATCACAGTTGAAGAGGAAAAACCCCAAACAACAGTAATTCACACCTACAGTTATGTAGGTATGCCTGCAAATACATACACGTTATATATACAGTGGAAACACTACAACCAATTGCAGCTAACATCAAGAGTATGAAAAAAGAAATTATGGTTACATTTATACTCCTAAAGTTTATTACAAATGTCATGGGTGAGTTTTACACTTAAGAATCTGTAAGATGTGTTCAGAGCTATATGGCTTGGAAGGGGTCTTATTTTTATTCCTATAATTATTATGAGATAATTATTTTTATTAAAACTGTAATTATAGGATAGGCAATATAGTCACTGGTGAGGGTGAGGAACAGGATTTAAAGGACCTTTGTTTGGGGTTTAGGAAAACGTTTAGAGATCAAAATCTCTTAGAAGCAGAGTGAATTACAATTTACTTTTTGCTCAGAATTGGGGGAACAAACTGATGGGATAAAATATGTCTCGAATCAGCCTCCTTCCAAAAATGACATCTTCAAGGCAGATTAGCAACCAGTGTTCTACTGTTAAATGATTACAGTTAAAACTGTAATTAACACCTATTACTTGAGAAAGCAGGCTGTGCATCTAAGCACATTTCTTTTTCAGAGAATTTTTGAAGGCCACACTTAAGGATTCTCATGAGTAAAAAGCAAGAAGGCATAAATAAGATGCCCTTTACTGCTATTGTTTGCATACTCATTTTATACTTCTGTGTTTCATTTGGAAGGGAGTTAGAGGCACACCCATGTGGGAAGAGCCTGGTCAGCTTAAAACTGAAAACAAACAAACAAAAAACTCAACTAAATCCCCCAACTTTTGGCTGATGATTTTTTTCTCCTTTCAGTAATATTTTTTGTGTTATACTGACAAAACAAAACCTCACAAATCTTTACACAGAAGAGTCTAAAATGGTCTTTCTTCATAATCTCAAAAATCTTACCTACTTTTCACTTTTAGAAAAAAAAGACATATTTTACTCATTCTATTGGAGTTTAGACAATCTGACTCATATTAATTTCTGACAGATACACCTTTGAAGAGGAAGAGCTGCGTCTCACCTGGAGGACAAGGTTAAAGTAAACTAAGCAGGGAGGTTTGCTGTAATACCACCAAACAACAGTTAAATGATTATGTGAAGCTGTCAGAGTTGGCAGGTTCAAAATCCTGGTATAGAACAGAACAGCTTGCTTGATTTTTGAAGCCATAGAAGTTATGTAATAATGAATTTATTTGTGCTGGGAAAACATTCTCTGTACCATTTCATGCCTTCAATAAGTATTTTTCAAAAGGCAAACAGTGGCATATTTGTCTTGAGGAGACATTTTCTTACATTAGATACCAAATGCACACATCTAAAAGCAAAAGACTATCTAGCTACTGCACAGTGCAGGCATACAGTCATTGTATAACATTTTATTATAGATGGTAAATCTGCATGGTAAAGTATGTACACTTAATACAGATTGTGCTGTATGGTTTCATAAATGCACATTTTAATTAAAAGTATGCATTTGATTTAATTGCACCTGGTTTTGGCTCTGCACTGAAATGTTTGGATGAAGGCTTGCAGTTCAGATATCTGGTTGAAACACTGCATACCAGAGATGGCTATGCAAGCTTTGGGCTGGAAAACAAAGATAAAAGTGTTAGATAAAGACCTCAGAAGTTATTAGTATCTGCTGTACAGCAATTCTCATCACATTACCTCAATTCTTCCTTCTCTCCTCATTAAGGACAGAGTAACTGGAATGTAGTATGGCATCAATACAACTGTAGTAGTTCTGCTGTTGCTCTAGGAAACAAACTTTATGAAAAAAGAAAACTATAATTCTGCAATCCCTTTTCAGATAATTCCATCTCTTCTTAAGAAATGCAACTAAATAGCTATTAGGTGTGTTATGTCACTCATCCTTACAATTCATGTGTACTACAAGAGTAGATTTTAATAACCATTATGTACAACAAGTTAGTGTTTCAAATGTAACAAATTTCATAATTATCACTATTATCCATAATGATCACACTTCAGGAGAAATCACCCTGGGAAATACTGAGGTATCACTATTGCAAAAGGCCTCATGCTGAATTTAAAGTGGATACCGGTGTTCATCTAACAGTTTAACAATGTGTTTTGCACAAACAATAAAGGTGTGGCAAAGTTGATCTTTATTCCCCAAAAGAATAAAAAAGCTGTCTACATTATACCACATTTTATGGAAAGATCAGGTAGTTTCACCTATTTCATCATGAATAACTGTACACTGTCTTGTGAAAAAAATAATTAATTGGGGGTGGATAATGATTGGGAATATGAAAAGGTCAGAGTCTGCTTTTGAAAAACTGATTCTCTCTATTTGGAATTTTTCCTATATTCATGTCTGGATATTCTTGAATTAATTCTTTAGGCAAAAAGTTCTACTATATATGTTATCGGAAACCATCTAGAAAAAAAATGCCAAATCTAATGGCTACAATTACAGCACACCAATGACAACACTATAAAACAAATTTTGTAGGAAGAATTTATGATCAACGCATACAAAAATATGATCAACAAAAACATGAAAAAAGGTCTTAAAGGTTAGGGTACCAGCCTTGAAATGGCAGAGATAGATTGAATCCCCCATTCCAGATCTCTTTATTGGCTATGAACTGACTCCTGGGCCACATTCACAAAACCAGCAAGGTACCAAAAAGTCTTCTGATGGAAATTAGGTACTTTTGAAGATCCTGGCCTTGGTCTCTCCCTTTCACTGAATTTTTTGTACATTGATAAAATGGGACTAGTAATTCTGCCCTATATGTTACTGTAAATAGAAGGGGGAAGAAATCCACGAATAACTTAAGTAATGCAAAATAGGCAGCCCCCAGCCTGCGCTGAAAGTCTGGAAGATAGAGCACAGAGCCACCGCTAGAATGGTCTGAGAAGCCTTTAAAAATATTTATATCAACAGTTGATGCCCTGTTTCTTCTTTCCCCCATGCCATGAATTTCTGTCTCAGGTGCACCTTTTTCCTCAAGAATGCTCTTGGCAGTCACCAAGTGATCTGGGTGACCTCATCTTGCTGTATCACATCAATTATTTACCAAGGACTTAAAAAATGAGGAAAAAAGGCTTTTTGTCTTTCCCTAGTCTCATGAAGATTCTGCTTATTCAGGCTGATGTTATTCATTTCTAAACAGCAGTTTTCCCATGATTGTCATTATTGCTGTTTCAAGTTTTCACTGTGTTTGAATTAAGTATCCTATTTTCTATTTTAGTTCTGCCTCTTCAGCACTCTTCCTACCTATGCTTTTTAAACACTGTATCCTCAAAGATTTTATACACTCAGCTTCAGATGACCATCTTGTACACAACAGATAATGAGTTCAAAGATCTGACATGTTTCCTAGGTCCCTCTGGACATTGTCATCTACGCATATGAAAGAAGTTGAGGAGACAAAGGACAGAGAACAGATGAAAACTAAAACTGGAACATTACAATATTCATAAAATGCAGTGATCCAGAATACATCTGCTACTCAGTCTCTGCATTTATGTCAGTGCCCACACACAGAACGGCCAAGAGCCTTTTTCTAACTGCAGGTTACTGCAGCTGGCTGACTCCTGCAATAACCAATGTCAAGACTGGCCTCTAGGATGAGACTCCACTAAATTGGGCATAATATCACAGCAAAGTAAAATGACAAATTAAAAAAAAATAAATTTTTTATGTACAATTGACATCTGACATTGACTCTTTACAGTTTGTACTGTCTCTTCAACACGGTCTTTATACTACTTCCATTAGAGAGCCAACATCCCTGAAATTACTGAGTTCAGAGTGTATCCTGGCTGGCACTGCCCACTGCTTTAAGCAGATCTTGGCAAACCAAACAGAGGCTATAATAGAAATTCATAGCCTTAACTACCTCAATGACTTTCTGAGCAGTCACAGATATGTGCATAAATTAACTTCAGTTATTTTTAAGGTAGTGTACTGAAAATCTGTTTAAATGTAAGGAACACAACATCAATGAAGCTGCTGGGACAGTTATTTGTATTGCTATAGTGAAATATCACACTTGGTTAGATTTTGAGAATTATCTGGACAGTCAAGCAATAACAAGGAACAAAGTAATCTTCCCATTCTTGTCAGGACCATTTTGCCATCATTACTGAGTGGGGAGAAAGGGGAAAAAGGGGGGGGGGGAGGGAAGTGAGCCCAATTGTTTATATATACCTTAGGTATGCTTAAGAAAAATGAATAAGATTCAAAGTTCGGTACTGGTCTATCAGGCTTAGCCTCAAATTTTTCAAATATAGTTAAATGAAAACAAATGCATTTAAATGAATACTAACTGATTTCTTATAAAACATTGAATTCTTGTGTTTTTTGTGGTTACCTGGTATGCACTTCCAATAACTGAAGCCAACAAAGCTCAGATCTGGAAAATTAGTTTTGCTGAAAATAGACAGCAATTCTTCTCTAACATTTATACTAACATTGCCTAGAAAAAAAAACAGCAGTCTTTTGTACTTCATTTGAAAGGGTTGAATAAATGTCAGTACCAGGCAATTTTCCCATTCTGACAAGGACTGACTATCTACATGAAAACACAAAATGACTTGTAAATCAGATTGATACTCACCTGCTCTGTTCTTCCTTCAACATCCTGCCACTGAGCACTGACCCACATTTCATTGTCTACACCATTCCCCAACAGCTCTGATTAAAGATGATGACAAAGCAAAATGGAAAAATACCATAAGGCTAAAAACAAACTATCTCATATCTTTTCTCATTAGCAGTTATTCAGAATTTCTTTTGTAATAGCAGCTACTCTTCAAGGAGAGTTTTATTCCAATCGTCTTGTCTAGTCTTCCTAACATTAAGGAGAGGATGTGTTTTTTAGTCAGTGTAACCACTTCTTAACTTATAGTATTGATGAATCCATTTTTTATTAGATGTCTCTCAAACTTCACCTACTTCCAAGCAGATCAATCAAAAATGAACTAGATGTCACTCACATCAGTAAAAAAGCAAACATACAAAACACTTCATCTCTGTAGAGTATACATGGAGACAGTCAGCTCACAACTCACATACTCATGCCATCCACCATTCTAGTTGATTGTTTAGAAGTTGCATTTCTTTTATCCAGATTAAACCCATACTACTTTTCTGTTATCTCTCTATGAACATCTGGCCATCAAATCAAACTGGGAATGGCTAAAACATTAAGACTTTGTCTCACAGAAGTCCCTTCTATAAAATGCTTTTCAATCTTTCTCAAACCTTTAACATCTGACCTTCACTGATAGGATTTCAGAATTCCCTTGTGTCTTCATAGGCAGGCTACTCTTTATTTCATCAGCCATATGTATGGACTTCCCACCTACATCCTCAATCAAATGCTTCTCTCCATGTTCCCAAAATATCACTTCTCAATTATGTCAAGACGTTCGTGACAAACCTATATGCCCAAATCCATCCAACATTTCACTGAAGAGATAAAATTCCTATTGCAAGCTCTTCTTTTTAGCTCCCTGGTCAGCCCCTAGGGTAAGGTCTCACTGAGGTGGATCTCCAGCATGGTCTATCCCGACAGTCTGCATCAGGACACTTTGGAACAAGCATTACAGTGTTACCTTTCATGCTTCCCATCATGCTGGGAGTAACAAGTTTAGAAGTGCCTTTTTTGTGATGTTTTCATCTGTTATCACTTTCTCAGTCTCCCACTACAGGCTCTCTCAGCAAAGTGGCTGTTTTTTCTTCATTTTTTATTTACCATCACTACAAAAAATGTGAGAATAGCTGTGCCAACTGGTGATTGCACCGCTTATAACACTAACCCATGGTCAGCTATATGTCCTCTTCTATCTACATTTAATTCTTATTTAGATTACATTTTAGCCTGTATGCTTTCAGATTCGTAAATTCAGCATGAAAACAGCTCTTCAGCAAAATCAGACAAATAATCAAAATGTCCTGTTGTTTCTGCACTATGACTTTTTGAATGAAATGAAGGAGGGAAACATTCACATACTTTGGTACATCAGTTACACAGCCAGTTAGCAATTTTCACCTTACTTTGGTTATAAAATTTTCCACCTAATTTTTCCACCTAATGTCCAACTCTGTTAATGGTTCTTCGTTTTAATTCATGACCTACTCTATGTGACAGTCTTCAACTTGGTTTTAAAAAGTTGGAATGCATGTCAATAATGAGTACATGGATCATTCTTAAACAAGGCAATATCATCTTTTATACATATCAGTGGATAAGGCATAACACAAAATTTAAAGTGATGAGGCATTTATTTGTAGAGATTTAATAGTACACTGATGATACAGCTTATTTATATGCATTATCATGTTGACTTTGAAAACACCGCTTTAATTTTAAATTAACAATGCCTTTCATTATGCTATTCTACTGACATCAATTGCACTACAACTATGCTGAGCTGAATTAAGCCACAACACTAAAGATTTAAACATTTTAAAGACCAAACCTTTCAGTTTTAAAAGGTTTAAAACTTTTTTAAAAAGGTTTAAGAAAAGGTTTTAAAAAGGTTTAAAAACCAGTTTCACCTTTAAAACCTTTCTCCTTCCTGGGAGACCTGAAAGCTCTAGAAAAACAACAAGCAAACTTGTTTCCTCCCAAGTTTTTCTCTGACATCATATAAAACCATAATTTTTCCAAAAAGAATCTCAAAATGAAGCCTGCTTAGTGAAGTTGATCAAAGCCACTGGCTCAAAAAAATCTTGGAACAATATGTATATACACAGAAAGTGCATCCAAGTTTGAATGCTAATATAGTACCCCTGAGAAGAAATATCACTGTGCATGGAAACATTTAATATATCAAAAAAAAAAAACCTTAAAAATATATTACATATTAATTTCCAGATGTCTGTATGCATGTATTTATAGGCTATCTTCTGGTGCTCAACTTTGTAACATCAAAGCAGTTTCAAAATGTGAGGGTTTGTTATTTCTGATGTACACATGTTAATATGTATTTAATATATACATATATTTTACTATGAAAGCACATTAAAAACAACAAGAAGAAAAGAAATCCTGAACAGTAAGTTGTGGTTTATTTTCTCATTAAAAACAGTCTTTATATGAAAATTCATAATTTATAATCCAAACAGACATTGGTCGATGCTCAGAAAGGACAACAGCCATTGTAGCCTTTCAGCACATCTTTCGGTCTCATTACTCAATATTTTACCCTTTAATGAAAGTATTTTTTAGACCACCTACAATTTAACATGACATTAGTAATTTCTGAAAGGCTATTTCTTTGGAAAATACTATACTATCCAAGCACTCCACAAACCTTCATCAATTCAGCTAAAGGAACACCACACATGAGACCAGTGTGTGGAAAAGTGCCATTAGCACTGTTCCAGTTTCATGGGCAGAAAATTATCAAGGTACATTTATTCTGGGTACCCAAAACAAACTTCTTAGGGACTGATATTTTTCAGAGCATCTGTTTCTATACATTCAGAACACACTTTCCATCTTGTCTTTTGCTGGAGTTGTGACAGTTTCCAGGTGCTGCACTGGAAGCCGCAAGTACCTTCCCAAAGTACTCTTGAAATAAGGAACAAGTGACAGGGGTTCATCTAAGGAGGAGTATGTATAAACAGTATATATATGACCTGAGCAGAGTGGCAGGCACAGCAACAGGACCCAGCTCCCCAGGGCACCAGTCACCTGTTCAAAACACAGATCAGTTTCTTCCTGGGATATGAGTATAGGAATGATTCAAACAACAGAGATGTGCTGCCATCCAGCTCCTTTTCCCACTCCCAGCCCCCCTCATGACCAGATACACATGCAGCTATGGATCCAAAACATCACACACACTCCAAACAAGGTTTCTAACTCCCTTTGATTTTTTTGAAACTCTGCTCCAAAGAACTTAGAGATCTGCTCCAACAAGGGGGCAGAAGATTTAAAAACTCCCTAATAAAACAATACAAAACATAAGGGAAAGTAAAACTTGCATATTTCAGATGTCCATCAAAGCAATTCTCATTCTGAACAGCACTAAGCAGTTAGGTAATCTGAAGCGAATCAAGAGCCCAGAAAAATATACAGACCCTGCCATAATATAAACTGCATAAAAGATATTATAAGCAATACTCTGTCTTCTATTCAGCAATTTTAAAGCAGTACATAAATGAAATACTGATATGAAGCATAAAGACCATGCTAGATTAAGATACAAAATAAAAAATGAAGCAAAATTAAAGCCAACCCTTTAACAATAGTAGGTATTAAAAACAGAGATTATATTATCATGCTGCATTACTATAGCCACTCAGTTACCTCCTTACATCAGTTCATCAGTTCTGTTGTCCAAGGGAACAGGAGCCTGGATTCCCAAGAAACTGGGGGGATTGGGAGGCTGGAGAGGGAGAGGAGGAAGGGGAAATGTGGAGAAGTAATAGTAATACAGGCTGTTTTAAAGAGAATGCCAAGACCAAGATGTAGCGCCACATCTTTGCTGCGACACAGCAAAGCTCTGCATCCACCAAAGCACAGTGCTGCTTTGAGCCTTTGCTTCCTGAAGGGCTAGCCATCATAAGTGGGTTCAGTGTTGTACTCAAGTTACTGAGCCCTCTTTTGCTGTTTGGGGAGAGCAGAGAAAAAGCATTGCAGGGAAGTCTGATCTCTTGAAGTTTACCTACTTCAGCCCAATTCTGCCTCTCATTGTTTGCATGTTTGCTACGCATGAACTAATAAAACCTTTTGGAAATGGAGCAGGAGGAAGTGATAGCAACTGCAAACAGATTCACTGTGGGTTTGGGACAGTTGACATAGAGTCCCAGTTGATAATAACTGTTGGACTTGCCTCTGCATACATTTTCTGTTCCTCATCCAGGAAAAGTGATGTAGGAACATTCAAGTTAGGTCTGCATGGAGCCTTTTGAGTTCATACAAGTTAGAGCTCTGTGCAGCATTAAAGCAGCTAGTCTGTTTATAGACTTAAGCTGGTTTTATAATTGTTACAGCCACATTAATACAGCACAGAGATCCAAGGTATAAAAGCATGGACCCAAACTGGCTCTGCATATGCGAAATGATTATTTGAAAAGCAGAATGAAAACAAAATACTGAATGATAACTGTAGCTCAGTTGTCTTTCTTGGCTACTCCCTGCAAAAGATATCCTTATTGTAGCTGATCAAATTATGTCATACATAAATTAAGCACTACACAGTTCGTTGGCATTTCTTTGCTTATTATCAGGCATTCTATGATTCTATGGCTAAATTCGAAGATACAGTAGGTCAGGTATTTTGTGGATCAGTTGTGCATTCCTCTCTAAAACAAAGGACAAGATAACACGAAAAGGAATATCAATGTGGTGGCACATTATTGAAACTGATTTTTCCCAAACTGTAATCTAGCAACATTTGCAGCAAACATGATGTCAATTTACAAAACGGTCCTTGAATTCAGCTAACCAACAGTTCTGAGTAAAATGAGTTTTGAAGTTCCCTTAGCATACAACAATAAGAATGGCATGAAGTTCATAAAAGTTTGTTTTACTTGAGATATTTGTTCAAGAGCAGCCAAAATTGCTTACTGTACTAGACTAAATTACTTTTCTCCTCCAGAGAAAGGGTGTTCCCTTTAAATCAGAGCTGACAGTACAAGAATTTGTACTTTACAGATTGCTAACACACAGGATTTTAAGATGAAGCACTGGCAGGCTGAAAGTTATAAAATATTTAAATTATTTTTTCTTCAAAAAGCAAATAAAGTACCTTTAAAAATATTTAGTATTCTATTAGAAGTATAGTTATTGCTGCCTCTAGCATCAAGTTATCAAAGTCTTCTCAGTAATTCACTAAGAGCTAGTAGCAGTGTCTGTCCTAGTGTGCTCATTTCCCCATCCCCTAAGGGAGAAATTAAGGGTAAAATACAATGTTTTGATAAGGTTTCTTTTATCAGTTTAATAAATGCACACACATAGTTCTATGTTTGTGTCAGACAAAGCTATGCAAAAGAATTGTGTCTTGACCTTGCATTTCCATAGGACATGGCTCCCACCACCCCAAACAGTTTATAGAAAGCCTGAGGAAACAAGCTTTATAAAGGAAATTTTCTACTTCAAAATTAAGGCAATTTTTTTGTTTTAAGTAGCTTCACCCACTCATCACCTTCAAGGGAAGTAGGATCTTGTACTGAATTCTCTATTCTTTGGGAACATCTTGTGTTTAGAAGCCTAGATTGCATATTGTGGAATCACAGAATAAATGAGCTTGGAATGGATGTCTAGAAGTCATCTAATCCAATCACCTCTGAAAGCGGGTTTAAAAGCAGGTTCCTCAACAACTTGTCTAGTCAAGTCCTTAACACTTCCAAGGATGGAGATTCAAAAATCACATGTTCCTGGAGAGGCACATCTGTATCCTCCTAGGTTTTCAAAGCTAGATGGGATCAGTATTGTCTTATGTTCTGATTTCCTGCAACATGAAGTCAAAGACCTGAACTCATTCATTTCTGCATCAACTTCTTATTGAATAAGGACACGTCTATAATCAATTTTGATTTAAAGAGGTGAAATTTGAGAGACTTCAATGCATTTCATATGCTAATGTATAATTCATATCATATAACATTAAACTCTATCTCAACAGACTGCCTAGAAGACGGTCATTTTTGGTTCAGAAGATACATACTTCTAACCTTGCATTATCTTTCATTACAAAAGCTTCTCCTACCATTCAGATGTCCTAAGCATAAAGAGCAATTACCTTCTAGCCATCAAATTGCTTATTAATCCCAGGGGGGTCTAAATAAATATGTGGAGCTATGTGTGTGGGGGAGAAAGGGGAAAAAAAAGACACATGGACAGACAAGAAGAAATAGCTATTTCAGAAAGCTTGCATCTCAGTGCCACTAGGATTTCAAAGAATGGTTAACTGCCGGTCTTTTATCTGCAGTCATGAAAAGGAAAAGCAGACAGTTTTTGTAATCAAGAGCTAATCAACTTAGGTACTTCTGTCATACACCATAAAATAAACTTGATATTGATAGTTAAAGGATGGAAGAGGGAACCAGGGACTATTTTCCATCTGAAAGCTGTTCCACTTTTCTGTCTTGTGCAAACTAGACTGAACCAGAGAGAGCTCTTTGCACTTTATGGTTCAAGCTGTGGTCTTGAGTTTGAAGCACTTCCTTTATACATTGTCATGTACCACCCAGCTCTCTTACTGTTAAACCTTTCCAGTAAGAGTCTTACCGTGAGAAAAGTGCCTGCCTCCTTGAAAAACAATTAGACAATTATAAAGTCAAAGTCATGAAAAAGTACTTCCTCTAAAACCTACGAAGAAATCAGGCACCTGCATGTGCAATGTAGTCTTAAAAGCAGAATGACAAGATTACAAGGTCAATAGTTTTCCTTTTGATGGGTGTTTTCTGGGTAGGATTCTGACTCCTAGAGAGTTTAGAAAAAGGAAAAAGACAAAATGCAAATAAAAAACTACAACAGGCAGCAAAAACCAACCCAGTGAAAAGGAATTTTAAACAAAATAAACAAGAATTGTGAGAGATGAGAAATGGGTATTCAGTAATGTCTATGAGATGTACAGTCAGTATTGCTAGGTGTTTTGCTCAAGGATGAAGGAATTCACAAAATTGTAGGGCCTTTTTACCTGTTTTGAAAACAAAGTTTTCATGATAATGACAAGAAGAAGAACATGGCTTCCACATAAACCAGACTTGACCAAGCACTTTGTAAATGTGTAAAGCAAGAATCTCATAAGCTTCTCTGTACAGGACAGGAATGAAAATTCACCTATGTAGGAAGCAGAACACCAAAACTTATCAACCAAGTGAGCGCCTGGTACCCAAATTAGCTAGTATACAATACTGTAACATGCAACCAGACGAGCACTCAGTAGGCCTCCTCGAGATATCACTGTTGAGGCCAGTAGACAGTCAAAGAAACAAAATGCTGCTGTAGTCTACATCATTAGAAAGCCCACCAAAGCAAGATTTTCACAGAAGAAAAATTTTTATTCTGCCTTCTCCCCTCCCCCCCCCCCAAAAAAAGACAATGGAGAATGTTACTAGAATAATACCTGTTGGGAGAAAGTACAGTATGAAAATACTGCGTTTTCCCTCTAAAGAGGAATCTAATCGTACTCTGCCACTGGCTTCTGCATGCCCAGCTCAGCATAAAGCATGATGTTTACAAGGGCCTGAAGTGAGCTACCTCAGTGACCTGAAATTAGCAGGACTCAGAACCCAGGGGCCTCAACTCCACTCAGGTCCTGGGTCTAGTGTTCATCATTAACCGTACACCACTGAGGGCCTGGAGACAGTCAAGCCTGAGCAACACTGAAGCCATGTATACCCCTAACAGCTTTATCTCAGCCAGCCGCAGCACTCTCTCCCTGAGCTGCCATCAGAGGCTAAGTATTATTCTCATATGGTTACCAAGCAATTTATTATTAATGATGTGTACCTGGCACTGTCTCTCACAACTGAATCTCTTCTTCTATTACCACTTTGCCTATCATTCACTGCACTACTACATCTAGCATAAGAGCTCCTTGAGAAAACAACCTAATTAATCTCATATGTGTAAGATGCTCCACAGACTCCCCTGATGCACTACTCTTACAAATCCATTACTTCTGGGCTGATCCTTCTAGAATCAGATGGTAGTTAACACAAGCATATGTCTAGATTCTAGAGGGAGCAAACTTGCTGCACCAGAGAGGAAATCTAAGGAAAAAGTGGAGCACAAAGGCATAGCTAGCAAAGATGTTATTGCAGCAATAATTAGCGGTCATCTCTAACACAGGAAGTGTTACACAAAATGTAAAATCTCCAGCTGTGCCAAGTACAAAGAAATATTCCTTGGGCAAGTTTTGTATGTACATGATTTAACTATGTTAGTCCAGGCCAGAAGCGTGGATGCACTGGCAGTACCACAGCCTACATCTTGAACATCCATAATCTCTGCTTCCTTCGTTTTCCTTATTTTCTTTCACATATTTTTATACCCTTGACTAATCCCTGATTCAAAAGGCCATTCTGCATCACTGAATGTTTCCCAAATCTTTTAAAATACCCCACATTTCTATATCTATCTCTATACAGGTGTGTATTTGCATGCATATAGCGGCACACACAATATTCGCACACATATAAAGCAGCCCTGCTAGAATTGCTTCCAACTGCAGCGATACAATACAATTTTCCCCACCAGATGGCAGTAACTTCAACTTAATATGAACGAGATTGGCTGCCACATGTACAGCAAACAAAGGCATTATTCATATTTTAAGTTTTCCGTAAGAGGGAAATGCTGATTTTTCAACATGGAGAAATATTCCAGTTTCCTTCTATTTAATGACAAATTGAAGGATAAGATTTACTACTAACAGCTCAGCGCAACTTTGATCAGTGTATCCTAAAAGAGTTTTTTTAAAACTTACTACCCCATATTGTTACTTTTTCAGTATTCTGTAATTTTGCAAAATTTGAGAAATATGGGTGTTACTTCCACTCATTGTTTTTTCCAGGTATAATTCCCAAACAGAAATTACTGGGTAACTTTAAATTGCATAATAAAGTTTTACAATGTATGATAATAATTAAAATTACTAAAGGACTCCAAAGAAGGGAAAAATAATAGAAAAAATCTTGTGCATAAATATTTGACAAAAACATACAATATGCACACTTATGAAAAATTAAGGGTATCATCTACAGTAAAAATCTTGCAGGAAGCACTTTTTATATTACGTAGATTGCTTTTAATGTGGGAGTTAACAATTGCTTCTATTGGTAAGAGTAGGAAAGCTTTTGTCAGCATAGTCCAGGCACTGTAAAAATAATGCAATCTGGTGGATGGGGACTGCTCTGTAGTATATCCAGCTTTAGGAGCGACTCATCCATAGATTCCAGCCAAAATATTATTGTTCACCTTTTATTTCTTTAACTGCTCCTTAATTTTGAAAGAAATTTTCCAGAAGAAAATGTTATACATTATAAAAATAGGACTTCACTCCTATTCTACTAATATTGGTATTCAGAAAGATCAAGTGGGTTTATACTCAGCTCTAAGCCAACTGCAAAGATAGTACCAAAAATGCACATTCTTATTAATAAAATACATTCATCTTTTGATAAATTTATGACCAAATACACAGTCTGTTTGGACAGCTGCTTTCCACTACCCTACAAGCACAGATTCAGATCCTTTTTAGTTTCATGATTTTTAGTTTTTAGGTAGAAAGGCAAAGTAGAGCAAAATTTTATCCAGATATACAAAAGAATAAGTACAGTGATGGAAAGAAAAGACAGCAAAAAGAAAGAAAAAACAAAACCAAACAAAACCAAAACAACCTGTATTTTATGGACAAACAGAAGTTTGAGAGAAAACAAGAACAGCAAAAAAGAAACTGATCTTAAACACATGAAAAAAAAAAAAAAGAAGGAACCAAGATGTAACCAAAGATTCATGGTAAAAGGAGGATATGTAAGCAGGAGGAAAAGAAATTATGATTGCAACGCCTTTGGAAAGAAAGAGGAGGAAGGTAAAGGAAGGCCAGAGTGTTGCCACCAAGCCTGGCTTAAGGAGTGCCATCGCACTGAAGCTCAATCTATGTCATAGAAATGCTAGGCCTCTATTAACTGCTCCAGTCAGATTGCTGCTTTTCAAGAATATGATTATATGACTGCTTTCTGTTATTTCAGCATCAAGCAGCAAGCCATACTTGTCCTTCACACTTAGGGCTAATATTCCTGAGTATTTCACTTTTCATAATCAGTTCCACTGCATAAACCAAAATTTACATGGATGTGTACTAGATGCCTGTTATCCCAAATCAGTGTCATTTGAACTGAAAAAAATCTCTAGATGTATAATACAAAAGACCTTTTCATTATGTGCAATCTCAGATATTCTTCCGAGATCACACATTCACATCAGTAGTATGTGCAGTATCCAACACAAAAGTTATTTGTAATATCTGAAGGAAGAGGAAAAGTAAAGGCAACAAGGAATTTTTAGTGTGAACCTAGCCAGTATGGCTCTAAACAGAGAATGCAAACCTGTGTGAATAACCACATGCTCAAAACCCATCCTTAGCTCAGAAAGACAAACTAAATGAGTCATTGTTGAAGCAGTCAGGGTAAGCACAGGGATCCACCATTCAAAATAGGGTCCCAGCATAAAAGAGTTTAGCACAATCCTGCAAAGTACCAGTAAAGCAGAAGTTAGACAACTGATTTTTCCTCCAGCTGCAGTGTCAGTGGTAATCCTACAGTCATGTTTAGAAATTCCTGTATATTTTGAAAAGGATGTGGGACAAATAGAGGTGAAGGAAGAGCAGCAGAAACTCAATATTGGAGAACATATTACATTGAAAGAGATACCTGATCTGTTTTTGCTGACATGAACAAAAATGTAACAGTGATTATAGGAAAACAACTACCATTAATAAGTGACAGCAGAAAACAATGGCTCAAAGCTGAAGCTAATCTAATTTAAATCAGGTAAAAGGTACAATTTTTGACTGTTTCAAGAATTAATCACTCTTGCTACGAAGATAAATAGTGGATTAAGTAAAAGATAAATCTTTTCCTGCCTCAAAGATAAAATACAAGAGACTAACAGCACACAATCCAAAATTTAGAGTTTAAACTATATGTTCCAATAGCACATTCTGATTTGAAACCCTATCACTCTTCATGAAAGTGTGAAATAGTCAGTCCTATTGATAAGGAAAAATAGTTCAAATAACGCCAAGGTGATCCCAGCCTTCCCACAAGGTAGAGGGTTTCAATTTAACCTTCCTTAGAAACTCACGTGGAAGTTTTCATCCCAGTGTGGCTGTGGCTGTGGGTGCCAGCCACCACAGTGGGACTGGCCCTGTCTCCCTCACAGCAGGGCTCTGCCTTGCTGCCTGAGGAAAACCCACCTGGCCATGCCCAGTGCTGGGGGGGGGGGGGGCTGTCCTAGGTGCCACCCATGGCCAGCCCCACACATCCAGCACCCCTGCGCCGTGAGAATAAGCACCATGACTGCATTCCTTGGGAACCATTTCATATCCAGAGGCAGGGTCTGCTAACTGTCCCAAGAAAGACACCATGGGACAGAGAGCTGCAGAACTGCTCACAGTACTGTGTGACAGAGGTTGGTCATGGTGACCTGACACCCAAAACTTTGGGTAATGGTCTCAGGGCTTACCTGCATCTTGTGAAGAGGCAAAAAAAGTTCTGCAGCAAAACAGAAAGGCAGCTGTACACCTGGAAGAGACACAGCGCATCAGAACAAGGACACAGGACACCCACAATGAACCAGATGAATCTCTGCGTTTCACTTGGTTATATTAAAATTCACCCCATTTCAAAAAAAGACATAATGCTATATGCCATAATTACGAAATGTACAGACAAAAAAAGGAGGATTTTTTTTTTTTTCCCAAGGCTTAATGAACTTCACCTAGTTAACAAAGTTACAGGACTTATCATATACTGGCAGCTTCAACAACAAAATAAGCTGGTACCAGAGGGCAGTGCGCCTGAGCCCTTGCTCACTGGACTCAGCCTATCCAAACAGGGGACCAGCATGGTCCCTGCCCCCAGATCTTCCTTTTCCAAGTGCTGCAGTGGGCACAGGCAGGAAACAGGCTACAGGGGAGGTGAACTGCTTTACCCCCCTGCCATCTTCTTTTTTGCAGGCCCCACAGCCTTTCAGCACTTTGCAAACTGGGGCCACTCTCTTGCTGCCTCCATATTCAATTGTGTGCTGACCTATGTATGCAAATAAAGTAATGATTTTATTGATACCATTATTTTTATAAAGTGGCAACAAATTCCATTCTTTAGACTAAATTTTAGCACCTGAAACTGATTTCTGCCTTTTGCAGATTGCTAGAAAATGTATAACTTGAATTTATGCCCCAAATCTACAAGTTAGTACTAACATCTTCACAGCAAATGCAAGTCGTGTTTAGTAGAATTTATTAGGAAAAGTATTACTCCATAATCACATTTTTAGTACAATAAATACAGTACCAAATGAAAAAGCATGTAGCAGAAACATTATTCTGGCAAAAGATGTTTAGTTTATGCAGTAAGAAATCCTCTGAGCTGTTACCAACAGATCACACATACTGCCTTTAATTAACTTGGAGTTTTTCAAGAAGTAGGATAAGTTAATAAACTGTTGTTACATTCAGCAAATGCACAGGAGTTTTAAATGAGGAAGCCTTCAGTTTCTGTGAGCTCAATTAGTATTAATTACAAGTTTAAAAAAGCACCACAACATATTCATATTGATAATATAGGCATATCTACAGCATAATTACTGTCACTTCAATAAGTGCACTCATGCATACATATCCCATTCGAAGATCAAAGTGGTGGCATATCGAGTCCCGGCTCCTGCAAACAGAGGCAACCGTGTTTCACATTCCCTTTCATAAATGTGTCATTTTCCACCTTGCAAACAGTTAGACGTGAGTGGAAAACCAAAACCTGGTCACCTTATTAGAAGGCTTCTCCAGAAAACTACTCCTTTGATGTTTAGAAATCAGCTGAAAGGTCTAAATTGATACATTTTAAAATGGCAAAAACCTCAATTACGGACACATGAAACTGGTGTCTCAATCATTTTGGAGGAAATTCATCTTAGTTTTAAGCAGCACCGCTGACTTAGTTACCCCAGGCCCTTTTTACCATTAGAGAGACACCTTAAAGCATGATTCATCTGATCTATTTTTAGAGATTCTGGCTGGATGAAATCTGTTTTGCCCTAAAAATACTCTTCACTGACCACATCTAAACAAATACTTCTGTGGGACTGACCAGTTTATTTTGTCATTTATTAATATAACCAGCTCAGTTTCTTTTTTAAAAATCATGAGATATCAGATAATACCAGAAGTAATCATAACCACAGATAAAACTCTGTTTTCAGGCTTCCATCCTGTTTTGATTTCTCACACTCTCCCAAGTTGTGAAGTTTTCCCCAGATTATTCCAAATTGACAATACTTTTGAACTGCATATTGAAAATGGCTCATCTAGCACATCTTTAAACCCCACAGTAACTAAAGGTGGCACACTAAAATCAGAAGGAAGTCAATACTCTCCCTCACCTCCATAGATTAATCAATGCAGTATGGTCTCACAGTGGATTAATACTTAAAATTGACTACTTCTGAATATTAAGAATTTACCTTAAATCCTCCAAATATGACCTATACAATGGAGAAAGTGTTACCACTATACCATTGTTTCATTGTTTTGTGGTGGAAGTACTGGTACAAATAAATAGGTTTATCCCAGAGGTTTTGAAGCAAGTAACAGGTTGGACTGAATATCTTGGGAGCTTTGGTTTTGGCTAATATATACTCATGAAGGTTTTCTTCACATCTCACCACTCCTGTTTACATACAAGCATCTGAACAGTTCTTCATCTGGTGTAAGTGTTTGGACAAAATTCCTTAAGACAGGGGATAACTGGTGAAACTTTCTATCCAAACTAAATACTAATTACAGAATATTTGGAAGATTACTGAACACACAAATATGAACAATTCAAACCCATGTCATTTGCTATAGCTGAAATCATTATGAATACTTTCCATCCTACTTGGTGCTCAGAAACCAAAACTCAGAAATGAAAGCACCTAACTTCAATCCCTGAACCACAATACCAAAAGGATTAACTTCGACAGAATTCAGGCTCAAGGACAGATTCATGTACAGAAGGTCCATAAACAGATACTGAAGGTTACAGGTGGGGATATCGCCTCTAACATCACAAATCCAAAAATGATGGATGCCTAGGGAGCATAAGCGAAATGGACCACAGGAAGCAGAGGCCCATGTGCTTGCTCTCCTTAAAAATACATGCCCTGCTGCCACTGCCTCAGGATAAGCACCAGGATAGATGGACCATTAGCCTGGCCCACAAGAGTATTTCTTGAATTATCTTGTTGCATGAAAAAAAACAAACCATACAGGCTCTAATATCACCTTGAGGAAACTCAAATAAGATTGTGGAAAAAAAGATATCTGTTTAACACCGTTAAACACTGAAGCCTAGAAGTGAGATCACCTAGTCAGAAATAAGGAATTAAGAAATATCATTAGGGTTCTCACACAACACCCAAAATCCTCGTCAGAGTAGGATCAAAAGTATACCATTTCACAGAAATATGAAAGATCTTTTTCAGGATGTAATTTCAAATTATTTTTTTTAATGTCAGACTATCAGTCATCATACCCCATAGACCAAAAATGACCAGATTTTCCATTCTCTACAAAAATTCTATTTTCTTAGGTCAGAGCTCCCATAAACATGCCCTTGACAGTGCCATTTGTTAAGCACACATGCTGACCTTTTCAAAGTTTCTTTTTTTTTGAAACAACTGTTCTTGTTTTGCATTCTGCTATGTATTCTTTCAGATACTGCTAAGTGCAAACTTCGCATGCTTGCCTTAGTTTGCAAAGTTCTTTGCTCATGAATCTACAAGTACTGCAAGATTTCTTTGGAATTCTTTCTTGTCAGTGATGTAAAACTTCCAGAGCTCTTCTACAGATACAGACACAGGGGAAATTTCCACCCGTTTCTGAAACAAGTTGTAATAATTCTACCAAAGGCATATCTGTATGTAAGATAGCCAACTCTCTCTTTGATGACTATCTCTTTGGAAGAAATAAAATAATAAAAAATTTAGTCACCTCTCAGATCGCACAATACTTTAAAGCAGAGACCAGCAGTAGCTTAGACACACTCTGATTGGTACATTGTAAGTCTTTGATTTCCCATTAAGTTATAGAATCATAGAATAGTCATTATGTAACATACAAGAAGAGGCAAATGATGAGAAAAAGGCATGTTTTACATAAAAGAAGGGTCTCTGTGATGCTCTTCTGAAAACATTAGGGAGGTAAAACAACCATTTTTTTTGAGGAAAACTTCTCTTCTACATTAGGATGATACATTTTTTCAAAGCCCAGAAAGCCAATCGCATCCTGGGCTACATCAAAAGAAGGATGACCAGCTAGTCGAGGAAGGTGACTATCTCTACTCCACTCTCATGAAACCCCACTTGGAATTCTGCATCCAGCTCTGGGGCCCTCAGCACAAGAAAGACATAGACCTGTTAAAGCGGGTCCAGAGGAGGGCCATGAAAATTATCAGAATGATGCACCACCTCTCCTATGAAGAAAGACAGAGTTGGAGTTGTTCAGCCTGGAGAAAAGAAGGCTGTGGTGAGACTTTATTGTGGCCTTTCACTACTTGAAGAGGTTTGTAAGAAAGATGGAGAGAGACTTTTTACCAGGACCTGTAGTGACAGGACAAAGGGGCAATGTTTTTAAAAAGAAAGGGGATAGATTTAGATTAGATACAAATAAGACTGACTGGCTCTTTGCAGGAAATATTTTTGCCATGGGATCTTATCACAGATTGTAATCTTAAATTAGTCATGGTCTACACAAGAATTAAGCTGTTACTGCTGTCATTCTGTATGTCTGCTAGAACACTACAAGAAATACCAGGCCCTTTTGGATTAACATTTCAATAATGCTGAAGCTTCCCTTTCTATAAACAGAAGATAAGCATTAAAGAGACTTCTGCTTATGAATATTAGAGGCTTAGAAAATGACATTAGTGAAATGAACTTCATATATTTCAAATGCTCCTGGAATCAGAGTAACTTCCATTTCAAGGATGAAACATCACCAAACTGTGCCATTGAGTGAAAAAAGATGTCTTTCTGGTCATTTGACTCAGAGTTCATCCTGCATCTGTTATTCATATTCAAAGCATTTGGAAGGAGTCTAGCATAAGGGGCAAGGACTTAGACTTTCTAAGGCTTTTTGTGGTGGTGATTATAGACCTAGGAGAATATCCAAGAGCCAGAGAGACTTAATTTGTTTTGTACTTTAAATTGAAGCTGATGCTGTTAATCATTCCCAAGTTTATAACAAAACAAAACCCCATACAGTACCTAAAGTGAAAAACTGCAGCTGTTACTTGGCTTAACTCATCTATCGGGTAGCCCAGTTTTAGGGGAAAAGCCTCAAAATTCTACCAAAATTCAAACAACAGTTTTAAGCTTTGATGATTCTTTGCTAAATGGGTTTCTCCAAGTCCTTGCTCTTAGCAAGTCTACAGTGAGGAATATTCTTTGTCAATAAGGAGCTGTAGAAAAGGTGATCCTTGAGAAGCAAACTAGAGGATTTTTGGTGGGGATTAAAGCTGGGTAGCACATTTAGAAACATGGAATTATAAAAGTATCTTTGCATTGAAAGTTGAGATAACGATAATTCCTTGTTTCACCAGTCTAAATTCTCTTGTTTTTACTGCCTTTATCCAGTAGATTATTAGGTTGTGCAAGATGATCAACTCCTGTCCTTCAAATGATGATTTACAACATTGTTGCATATCATAATAAAGTGCCAGTGTTCAAATTGCTTAAAGATGATACCAAACTGCAGAACCTTCATATTCAGTGGGCAAGAGGATCATGGTCTCTTCAGGGTATTTGCTTTGTTTTGGTTCAGTATACTATGAAAGAGCCGACACTTTTTTTTCAACAAGGCTTACCTGGGTGACTCAAATTAAGAGACTTGGTGAAATAAGTAACTGTTATAAAATCCTTTTCTCAATTGCTGCAGCTTTTATAAGATGGATGTTCCACATTGGTTCAGCTATCTTATTATAAAATAAAATTAAAAAATACATAGTATAAAAAGGAAGTCCTCCTCCTCCCTGTCCTTAGAACCACTGATGCACTCCCTTTGTTCAGAGAAGCTGAACTGGCTTCTATAATGCCATTGAGGTTAGAAGATAATGTCACTTCTTGAGGCCCTTAGAGCCTTAGTATTCAAGTGAATGACATTTAGATGATTTGCTTCTTCGTCAAACTGAATAGCTTGAGGGGGAAAAGTAAAGAGAAATATCCATCTAATGGTCATCACTGACTTTAACAGAGTAAAATGCCTCCAACTGGCAGCCTGAACTTCAGTTTGAACTAACTGGGCACAAAGCTGGCACATTGCTAAAGCAACAGCCCAGTATAACCCAATGTTTTTTCAGAATGTTGGTGTCAACAGAAGGGGGCCAGAAGTGTATGTACTTTGGGGCAACACATCAACACATGATAAAACCCACCCTAAAATAACAACAACAACAGAAATAAAACTGAATGGTTTCACAAATATATTTTCACTGTTAGTAGAGATGCACCTTTTCCCTTCACCACCAAGACTTATCCATCTTTCATTGCAACGCTCTATCCTCAGCTCCTTACAAGAGAAGGCTGCTCATGAATATTTTTAAAATCAGGTCCTGCCTTGGTACACTGCGCAGAATCCAGAGGTGACTTTCTTGTCAATTACATTAAAACAAGCAAGAGGGAAGCCTTTTGTTTTTAAAAAATCTTCCTTCCAGGAGCAAATCTTTCTCTCCCCCACCTTTTTAATTTTTTATTAAAATGTAACATGTTATTATCGTGAGAATAAGTGATTATTGCCATTGCATTGCTGAATTTCAAGTAGTGTTTGAATACCAAATGCAACAGCACTGTGTTTTGCATGGTTTATGCCACATATGTAAAATTAAGTACTTAATACTTAAATGCATTGTTGAAGGAAACAAACAAAAATTAAGAGAATCTCACAGTCTAAATACAGCTTAAGGGACAGCCCTTCCACATGGTATATGAATTTCTGAACTACAGTCATTATATGAACGTCTGACATCATTAACATGCATTTGTAGTTCAGCAGGAATACCAAAATGTTCCATTACATGTAGCAGCCTACACAAAAGATCAGCAAATGGATTTTTCTCTTAAACTAATGGGACTAGGTAATGGACCTTCTGGAGGAAAGATACAGTTTGCAATCATGTTAAAGACTACCTGAAAACCGAATTAATATGCAGAACATACATTATCCAGAATGAATTCAATGAATCTAGAGCATGACCATTTTAAGATAATGGGCTTCCTACTTTTGCTATTAATATTTAGTTGCTTATATTGCATGTTTATATTGCCCTATGCATTTTCGCTATTTTCTTAGATAATTTTGACCCTTGTGTGCAGGGTAGGCCAAGGACTTTTGCAAGCGAAACAAAACAAAAACAAAAAAAATAAAAAAAACCCAAACAAACAAACAAAAAAACTGCACCAAAAAAAAACACCAAAACCCAAAAACTCTATCACTATTTAGAGGCAACTTGCTTAGAGTTGGTTCACATACATACTCTCATTTCAAATATGCAGTCCCTAGTCTGAAGTCAAACTATCCTATAGATCAACAGAACTTCAGAACACACCCTGAGAAACTACTCCCTTTGATACACTCATAAATATTAATTACATTTATAGGATTGCAATACAGAATCTACCAAGAATCTCAGGACCCTGAGATGAGCAAAAAATACTCATACAAATGACCAGAGTAATTATTATTGTTCCTGAAACTTCAAACTCTGCCCAACAATTCTCCCTGCCATTTCTCTCCACACCCCCCCCATTTTTAACAACAGTTGGAATAAAATTAATCTCACATTGATCATAAGAACACAAAAGCTATAGCTCCTGTAGCTTAACAGAACATATAGGAAGTACGTAACAGAAGCTACTGGTCCTAAAGCAAAAGTTTTAACAGTAATATTCTTAAAAAAATTGTAAACCATCAAAATTTCAAACCACCATAAACAGTTAAAATTTCACAGAACAGATTTAGTAAATACAATTAATAAAACAGGCACATTTATGCTGGAGCAAATACACTACACGTTTTAATTTTTCAAGTGGAAATGTAATACGCTGCAGCTAAAGGTATAACAAAGCACAACGAAATAAAGTACAAACATAACGATTCTCAAAGGTTAATGGTTACACCATGGGCTTATATTCACTGATCACATTTTTACTACCTCTAGCTTGCAGATAACATTTTTCTTTTCCCCCCTTGAAGAAAGTAAGACTATTAATGTCTTGACTTCCGTGGGCATTGTTAATTATCTAGCCTAGGAGTGCAAATCTTGAAAATTAGTGTTGTAGAGCCAGAAAACGAAGAAAAATAACTGGCAAAAGGTTGGAACAAAAAAAGTTATTGCAGAAAGATAGAAATTCATTACTTCCATGCTCTGTCAAACTTATAATAATATGCACTTAGAAAGAAAAGCAAAATCTTATTTTAAATGGCATTTGCTAAAGCTATGCTAACAAAAGGATTTGTGGCCCTGTCATGAAAAAACATTGACCCTTGACCTTTTTTTCAGTTTAGAAAAGGAGAACAGCCAGACTCTTGTGTAGCAAACAAATGTTTGTTTTTTTATAAACATTCTCCCGATTTTCTTAGCTTGCTGCAAAAGTGGAGAAGACAAAAAAATAAAATCAGAAAAGAAGCAGCAGCAAATGCCCTCAGTGCAAGGCTCAATTCCGAAACAGTGCAAGGCTGATTCTAAACAGTCATGTGACTTTTTTTTGCTAGCAGCCATGTGCTCGCGTATCATTTTACTCTGAAATAACTCTGCAGATTTCAGCTCAACCTGCCTTTGCTTATAATGCATGACATAGCCTGTGAGGGAGCCTGAGAACCGTCCCTCCTCAAAAGCAAGGTTCCCATGCTTGGCCTGTAACCATGGAAGCAGATGCCTTTTTTGCTTACCCCTGCTTACCTCTTTGCAGCCACGAGCTGCTCCCTATTGTTAAAAGGGGTACGCCTTGATTTTTCTTCATCGTGACTGAACTTGCCTCTTCTTCAAAGGGCATGATGCTGCAGGTCATTGGTCTAGACTGTTTGCACGGTCCAGAGAACAGCCTTGATGTAACCCTTGCTCCGTCTGTGCCACACCACCAGCCGTGCGACTGCAGACTGTAGGGGGACATCGGAGATCTGTATTTGAAAAGAAGTCCGTCCGATTTTGCCATTGTGCCTTTTCAGTCATCGATCGAATGAATATCGAACCTTCTGTCGTTGCATGTGTGAAATAGATAGCTTAGCAAGCACTTTTGTGCCCAAACCTGTGCAGTGGGCCAAACTCTCTTCTTTTATTCACAAGTATTATCGTTTTTTGTAGTATAGCAATTTTTTAGGCACTTTAATAACGGTGTCCTAAGGTTAGACCAGCCTCACAACAGAATCTCTTTGTTGTAATCTGTTTGATTTAGCACTTGTTTTTTTTGTTTTTTTTTTTTGTTTTTTTTTTTTTAAGGTGCTTTCTCTTTTAGTCTTTCCCAGTTGAATATCAGCCCTCTCAAAGTACAAGGGAGGCTCGTTTTGAATCCGTATGAATAGCCCAGAATCGTGAGAGGTTTCAAAACAAGAAACCAACTGGAGGTTTGCTTCCATAAGGCTTTAAAAATAACACAGGGTGGGGGGGAAATGAACTTGGAAAGCTTGCAAGGTAAATTCAAAAAAAGAAAAAATCCAGCGAAGAGGGTACATTTTTTTAATACATAAATGAAGTAGATAGTTGCAAGAAAAGACAGATATTGTAACAGATAAAATAACCAGATAGTGGTGCCTAAAAATCTAAAGGAATCCCATCTGCTTTTTTCCCCTCTATATGCAAAGACAAATAACTTGGAAATTTAACATCTCATACTGACAGCACTAAAATAATTTTTACTTTTCTCTACTACTGCACAAATATTTCTGATGCACAAATATGGCCAGCTTGTTTTTTTAAAAATGTATTTCATTTAAAAAAAAAAACCATACAGATAAATGTCCAGACCGTAGCAGGAAACTATGAAAATTATGCTAAGCCACTGAGAAAACTGAAGTGTTCAGTCAAAGAGTTCAACAGAACTCTAGGAATTTCAGGGGTGAGTGAAGAAAGTCGTGCTGCAACACCTTCGAATAAAAAAAGAACTGTAGTTAACATGGAAAATGATACATTCCTGAAATTGGTCGGTAAGCAAGTTTTTACTCTTCTTTTAACAGAACAGCGAACTCTGACCACTGCCTATCAAAAAACAATAGCCTAGTAAAAGCCAACAGTACCTACTCCTCATAAAATATGCCTGTCTCTGTTCTAACAAAACTCAGATTGCATCAGAAAGGGCTTATATATTCTTCAGGGTGTTGCTTACCCAGCGTTGTCTGTATATGACATCAGTATACATATTTTTGAGATACCACTATCTCATACTTCAGGGCATACCTATTTTCTCTAATTGCCGCAGGCAAAGGGGAGGTGCACTAAAGAATAAAGAAGGTTATTGTGACAGATGAAACATAATTCACAATGAGTACTCTTTTCATCCAGCCTTAAGTAGCAGAGGATTACTCCAAGCTGAATTTTAGGGGAGTATGCATGATCTGATTTAATAATTGGAGGACAGGCCACAAGCTGAAAGGCAATGTAAACTAATTATGCTTTTTCTGATTCTTTGGGGGGTTTTGTTGTTGGGGTTTCCCCCCTCCCCCCTTTCATGGAAGTAGAAGAAATGTTAACATGAAGAGGGTCTGAAGAAACATGGGGAAAAGTAAGAAATGCTGAGAAATAAAAGTTTGGATTTTCTGGACTGGATATTGATAAACGCTTATTCTATATTTCTGCTTCATGACACGTAAATAAGATCATGCTATTTCTTCAACAAACATGCGCTGTGAAAGTAGGTAAACTAATTTTGATACACTTGCTGAACTTGCATTGTTTCAGAGAAATTACACTTAACTGAACTTGTATTGCTTCAGAGAAATTCATACTTGAATCTTCTGTAAATGCTGTATGATAACACGTCTAGGTGTAGATAACTGACAGTAAAATAAGTTTCTGCTAAATATATGTACATCATTTTTCTGAGTCACTGCTTTAATATTTAAACCATAAATAGGTAAGCTTGCATGTGTATTTTATATGTTTGTTTCCTTATGGTGTGCTTTGGAAAATACTTGCTTAGCATAAATTAGTTTATTACATTCTGAAAATATTTATCTTTTTACTGTTTCAGTTTTTATCTAACAAGTATTTTTTTATGATCTAAAATTGCATTCAGAATGTCTGGACATGTGCAGCTAGTTACCCTGCAGAAACTGCTAAGGTACTGGGCAAAAGGAGTAGAAAGTATCTCATTTTTTCTGTAGAAATGTTAACCTAGATGAACTGCTTTTTTAAGCAATAGGTAGCTTTTTAAAAATCCGTTTTAATGCACGTGTTAATAAAGCAGTCATTGATCTTCTCAAAGAACGCTTCTATACATTTTGTATAATTTAGTATTTAAAATAAAAACATTTCTTGATCCAGATTCTAAACGCCTTTTGCAGGCATTCATCTTGCTTGAAAATCACAAACAAACCTGACAAGTCATGAGTGTAATGTCTGCTTTCATATATTTTGGATTTTTTTAATTACATAAACTGCTCTGTAGTCAGAGCTAATAAAACTCTGCTGCTAATTGAAAATAAATTTTTAGTAGGGGTTAGTTCATACCGCTAAGATTTTGGACTGGAATATAAAATAAAGATTAATTAGAACAGACTTTCTGTTATTCAAATGCTGTGATATATCAGACTATATATCTAAGACTATTCCACAACTTAACACCAAATCTTACATAAATGAATGGCAAGGAAACAGCATAATAATATGCATGTGAAATTATTATTAATTATATTTTCTAAACAAAAAGTGAACACTGAAATATTTTTTATAGGCTGTGTTGCTGAACTATTATATAATATGATTTCATTTCATTCTTAAAAGCAAGCAGAAACCCAACGTAATTATTTCATAAACAACATACCCAATTAGGTTTTGGTGAATAAGCAGTACACATTAAGCACACCTCGGTCCTACACTTTTAAAGAAAGAATGAACAGTCAGAAAGCGTATCAAAATACAATAAGTAAACTGCTAGATTGAAAGCATACATTTTAATATTTTATTTTGCAAAGGGAGCAGCAGCCAAAAGACCATTCTAACCACCTGACAAATAGCAACAAACAACAGCTCTCGAGTCAAAACATTTATTAGGGTGTCATGTCAATGTACAGGCTAGCATATGTACCAAGGAGAAATTATTCTATTATCTCCAGATGAGTGAAGTAGTAACAGTGAACATAAAGATTTATAAATACATGTAGAACTGAGAACGTTTCTTTCAAATCATACAACCATTTAATTTTCACTGATCATTTGAAAATATATCCAAAAGTGTAAAATACAAGTTATTTTAATTCCTGTGACAATTTTTATCCAAATGTTATTGTTGCTATGTCACACTGGACTTGGCATCCTCTGTAAAGTTTCTTAGTAGGAAATACATACTTTAGCATTTGTTTAAGGCTTCAAGTGGCATTTTAGTTACACAGAATGACATTAATTTAAGCAATATCTTCTAATAATAAACCTTCAAACAATGTATATTTTAGGGATATTCATATTGGTAGACTGGTTTTGTTCTCTTTAAAATTAGTTTGAAGTAGAATTTCTTGTTGACATTATGGCACATGAAACTTTCAGATGAAAATTGTATTTGGAAAAGTAGGGAAAAGAGAGCATCTTAGATCATGCGTGTGTGCAACAAAGCACACGCCTCTTAAGATGAACAAACCATGCTTTAATAATGAATCAAATGACAAGCACTCATATCTTTTACAAATCTAAATATATTAATAATACACATTATTTTAATCCTTTTCTGTGAAACATACATCAGGCTGACTGAAAATATATTACGTTCATGACATTGTTTTTAATAGCCAGTGTTAAGGGTGGGTTTTAAAAGAGAAGGAAAAAATTGCTCTTCCCCCTCCCCTGCAAACACTTTAACAGCTTTGATTTTAAGCAATTCTTAATGTGTAGGTATAGTTGTCTCATCTCATACCCTATAAAGCTTTTAAAACTGTGAATGAAATTAAGATTTGTAATATTTGGGGAGCTACAAATAATACAGCAGCTCAGGAGACAACACTGGGAATGTAAGAAAACTCAGACTTTGATTCTATACGACAAGCTGGATAGGAGTCAAAGCTGCCCCATGTGGTGTGAAAAAATGCCACCCCAGTGTGAACAAAGGGTTTAAAATGGAGTCAAGAAGCGTGCAAGCTCAATGTCTAAGCTTTTCCTGTGAATTGTACTGCCACAACCTGCAGGATATCAAGTGGGCTGGGAAGAATAGAGTGCCTTTGGAAGCTACAATGGAGTAGCGGTGGCCGTCAGTGCGTTAGGGTTTCTATTGTTTTGGTCGTCTTGTTTGTGCATCGTTACAATGCACCGCATTACTTCACCAAGAAATTAAACTCTAAGCGCCAAAAATAAAGTCACAAAATTCACTGAGAACCTGATGAATGCAGTAATTCTAGTCTTTCTTACTGTAGTCCTAGTTTACAGCTTAATGAGAATTTACCAGCTGGATTGCTCATTTTACCAGGGCCTGGACCACAGTCTCACACATACAAAATACAGAGTAATAAACATAGCTGATAAATATCTCTATGGTCTTTTACTTAGATAATAGTCGCAATAATATAAACATTCATTGGGGTTTATTCAAATAGAAAATGCTGCACGTTATTTCAGTCAACAGCTTTCCTCCTTTTATTACAATGTAATGCAATTGATCTACATACTCAGTTCAGAAAACACTAATTTTTAGAATTATTCTATGAAAGTGTGCAGTGCAACTCAAAAATATATGGGTCGTACACTCGCAAAGATGCTGTGTTAATAATATCTAACAGTGAAGGTACTGAAAATCATGAATATTCTACTTAGATAAAGAAAAATGCTATGCAGTCAAAGCACAAGGAATAAGAAAGAAAACAGCTAAATACATTTACCCAGAAGATGCAAATAGCAGAAAGTACAAGTTCCTCAAAGAGAAAACGCAATACAGTTATTAGAATTCCCAAACAAAATCAATTAAAATCCAAGGAAGCAGGCCCACGAAACCCAACAAACAGTAAATTTTCTAAGAATTAAAGAAGCCATCCGAATTCCTACATTACATTTTTTTATTAAGGATTAGGTCAAAAGCCACTGTTTTTTTAGTTTATGAATGCAGGTCAAGACAAGAACATTTTTCTATTTACTCTGTGAAACTCTGTATAGAAATCAATCTGTTACTTTCATTACAACCACACAATCAATTCCATTTAAAGTACAATGCAACAGCCAAGTCCAAGGACAATATAGATCGCTGAAAATCCTTCATGCTATCTACAAAATTTATTCAGTATGACTGGGATGATTTTTCTTCTCATTAATATGCAACAAGCTTTCATAAATAAACTTATCCTGGCTTCTCCTGGTTTTAGTTCCCAGCACAAACCAAAAAAAAAGCACATGCTAATTTACTGGTAACAGCACCAATGTGTAAGTATTGCTCTTCAGTAAATAACACAAATCTGTTAAAGAGCAATTTTATGGAGAGAAATGTCTAAGTCACACTGAGATATGATTATTTCCACAACTGTAATAAGACAGGACTACATGCTAGATAAACCATGCGACATACATACACGCAGATACACGTGATGAATGTGGATAATGTACTTAAGCAGTCTGCCTTAAAAGGCTGTATTTTATAAACTTACAAATATTTGTAACTATGCCACTTTTAATTTTTTGTTCCTTACAATGCTATTCTGAGGTTCCTAAAGAACACACAGCCAAGGTATTTACAAACTGTAAAATATTATCAATGTCTCTCCCTGCACACCAAAAATTTGGTATGATAAGCTGAACAGATGTAATTTAGCCATTTTTATAATGTTTTAAATAGTCAGAATTACTTTTACAGTCCTAGTTCAACACATGAAAATCTGGGCATAATAACAGCTTTTAAAACACTAAAACCCCAAACTCTACTTTTATTTATGGTGTGTTTATGTTTGGTTTATTTTATGTATGGTTTATTTTACTGGTTTAGTTTTGTTCCAAACCTATTTTCTCAACTTATTTTCCTCTGCATCCCAGTACCTGTAGGGATTTTTTAATATTTTTTCTTTCAGCCTGCCTGAAACGTAAGCCTGTCGAATATTGTTGTAAATTAACAGAATAGAGTGAAAAATGTTCTGTTTAGAGATTTCAGCAGAATAAAGCTGGCTGTGATTTTGAAGTAAAAAACTTATCTTGAGTATTCTTTGCATTTGTTCCTTATTTGTTCTTTTATTGATCACTTTGTTCAACTACATGCTTCCCTCCCCTGCAACATATTAGAGAAAATGAAAAATGAATCTTGGAATATTGCTCCAGAACATGCAGTCAGATGTCTGCTAGCAGCACTTGAGGATGTGTTTCAATGTCCCTGGTTTCGCCAGCTTTGATAATTTGAAATGTCTCTGATATGAAATCTCTGGGTGTTTCTTAGGGTGCCATCTCCTTTTTAATCCAGTGTCCGTTTTTGAAGTCCCTCTTAAATTGCTGTATCTGCCAAGTGGTCAACCAATTAGCAGTATTCTCTCCTGGCTAACAAGACAGCATGCACACACGCATGTACATATGTGTATACATACGTATGTGTCTACTTGCCACTGCTTCCGTCCCCTGGCTTCCACCAGCTCATTTTTCCCCACCTCCTAAACCTGTTTATTTTCTCTCTCCTGCCTGTCTGCCAGCAGCAGTGTTGAAGAAGCCCCCAAAAGCAGCAGCTCCACACAAGCCCATCCCAAGGGCACCTTGAACATGTGAACGGGGTGCAGAAATTACCAGATTAATTCCATACTGGCAGCAGTAGGCCTGACTCAGGCATTGAGAAGATGAAGCTGGACTACCTGGAAAAATTGCATTAAATGTAAGATGTAATATCTGTAAGTGAGATAGCAGGGATACTGTTGAGAGAGAAAAAATTCACTTTCCCAGAACACTTGCCATCTATTCAGATGTTAAACAACTAAAACGTGGGAACCGAAGAGGTTAAGCTTGCCAGCTGAGAGCAGAACATGGAGCTACTCAGAAGCAACCCTTGCCTCTCCGTCTAACTACCACACCAGCCCAGGGAGTCGCAACACCGATTTTACCAGCAATCTGCCCCCAGGGACTATTTTAAGACTGTTCCAGACCCATCTGCAAAGCTGGCCCCAGAGAGCAAGCTCAGATCTGTTTGAAATACTACAGACTGGCTACATAATACAGTTCAGAGGCCACAGATAAGGAATATAAGGTATCCTCAACCCTGCATGAATTTTGGTGGCAGCAAGGAAGCCAAAAATGTGGAATGGCAGTACAGCTAAATGATATATCAGGAAAGAGTAAAGTCCATTTTTCAGACCAGAGTTACCTTTCTTTGCAGAAGGAAAACACAGTATCTTTATTTATTATTAGCAGGAAACAACTCAAAACCTCCAAAATTTTCAACTGCCTAAATTAAAAAAAAAACAGTTTTTTCCCCTGGCTAAAATGCACACCAGACAGTAAGCACCTCCATAATTAGCTCCTACCTCACTTACACCAATGGACATTCCTTATAGCAGTTCCTACTGCCATCTCCCAAAGCCTGCTGGATCTGCATGAGCCTCGCAGGCCATTCAAGGTGACAAAAAGCAAATCAACACAGGCAGGGTAACACAGAGAAAACAAAGCCCAACAGACCATTCCCAGGTCAGAAACTACTACCAAGCAGCTGCTTCAGAGCCGTTGTTTGTGGCTGAAGCTCTGTCAGTGTGATACTGACAATGCCCAGGTCCCCTGATGCCCCAGAGCAATGTAGGTGCTACTTCCTTACCCTTTGCCTGTCCCCTGAAGATGGTTGGAGAAATCAATCAGAAAAAGTACTGAGAAAGGTAAACATCACCATATTCTTCTGCTACAGTCCTTGCTGAGCATTTACTACCACACAAGGTAGTAAAGGCAATTCAGTTTTCCCTATGTGAAAGTGCTGGAGGTCATCACTGGTACAAGGGCCAAAATGACTGATTTCTTGCCACAAAATGTTAAATTCATGCTTCTTGACAGTACAACAGGAACAGCACTGATGCAGGCACACACTCTGCTCTTCAACCATCCTGTGATGCTCAGGAATGAAAAACCAAGAGTAACATGAGAGCATTCTCTGGTTGGAGAGAACTTTTACTGCTTTCCTTAATTTGTAAATCTCTTTCTGTGGGTTTATTTTGGTACCTTCATTCTATTTGAACATAGTTTATTATGATTTAATTTCCTCCTTTCTTTTTTTTTAACAAAGGACGGAAAAGAAAAATAAATCTCTCATGCTCTCAGCATATAACAGTTGATATAATAGACTGAAATGGCTCCTTCTAATCACTTGGGGATTTTTAAGTGCATTTTATTGACATGATAAGCCATTATGAGTCCTCCAGACTTGTTATGGTTTATCATATCAAGGCTTATGGTTTTAAGTAATATTCCTAATATGCATTCACAGCATCCACTTCAACAGCTTCTTTAATCTCAATTAAATACCATTAAAGATATGTATGGTACCTATGTATAAGTAGCACTAGAACAGTATTTGTATGCACTAGTAACCAAGTAATGTCAGAACGGCTCAATTGCCTTCCATCTCATCCCATACCCAGGAGTCTTATTACTCAGTGCAAGTTCTTATGCAAAGGTAACATTGTCCAGTGGAAATATGGGGGACAAAAGTTTCTGGTGGTGGGTTTTTTGCTAGGATATTTTTCCTTAAGTCAGGCATTGCAATGAGATCACTTCTGCCAACAACTAGCAGGTGTCTGTGCAGAACTGAAAACCTCTTGCTATATCCCAGCAAAATGGAGGTTATTCCTAGTGTCTAGGACAACTTAGGTTCTCAAAAAGAGATAGAACCGAATGTCAATGGTCACCAGGAAGAGCAAAAATTTGACTGCACAGAGCACAGCTGTGCAGCTATCCTGAATGGCCACATAACACACCTATGTCTTCCCCAACCTGTGCCACAGATTTTTAGTCTGCCCCTTTTTTCCTTTTGTACTTCATACTACTCTGTTTCCCCATTTCATCTTCCTTTTATCTTTACATTCTGGCTTCTCCACAGACACGGGACCCCTGCCTTTAGAGGACGAAAGTAAGAAGCAGCAAAAAGAAATCCTATCCAAGGCAGAAGAGAGGCAGTCACAATGAGTATGGCTGCCAAACTGCCTAGACCTTCTCTTAATAAAAGGCAGGGAGTCCTGCACTAACAGCAGCAACAGAGAAAGCTGTTAGAAGGTTATAAAATACTTAGAACCTAAGTGTTATGAATTTATGGCAACTGCTCTAACTCTGAAATGAAAAAGGCACAGCTAGTTTAGGAGGCTGAACTGGGGCAGAGGACTAAATGAGACCCACCAAACCCCAGTATAAAAAAGGAGTGGGCAGCCTGGTGAGGCAGGCATTAAGTCTGGCATAAGCCCAGATTTTAAAACATCCAAAGATGCATCAGGTTGCCAGCAGCCCATCTTGCCATCTGGTCCTCTCCCTCAGAGACCAAAGGCAAAAAACCTTGGGAGAGGTATAAAACCAGACCAAACCTACAGTGTTCCGTCAAATTTAAAAGAAAATGGGATTTGTCATCTTGCATAGAGGCTACACAGTATTAATACAGATAATGCTGTATCAACTTGCCTCTTCAAGTAGAAGTGCTTGGCACACTTACCTCTAATTTAAGGAAGAAAAATACATACACATAAAAGATTAAGAGCACATTTGTCATTTAACTAGTTATACCAACAGCTGAAACAAAGATATTCATGTTGCAAAACTAAAAAACTAAAGGATGTTGATCCAAAGTGTATTCATAGTTATGGTCAGAAAGATGCACAATCCTCTAATTACCTTATGCAAATTAGATGAAAAAACTGAACTAAGTTTTTCACTGTTGTCAGAAGTTGGCCTGCTACTGAGGTTACCCATCCTACAAAATGCTGTGCTTCTCTTATAATAGATTTTAAGTTTATGATGCACTCTCAAAGTCATTTTGATAAAACCAAAGGCTATCAAATGATTTCATAATCAATTAACACTGCAGCTTAATTCCCAGACTGCTACATCCTTCAGTGCTGCTTTGCCACATAATTGATGTCTAATTTGCCATACCATACAAACAGCCTTGTTTATTCTCCTTCCATTATCAGTAACCAGCTCATTATTCTAATGCACTCTGAAGTATTTTAAAAATAAATGTGAAAGCAAGTTCCATTCTATTTTACGTCCATTAGTTATCCTTCCAGGTTAGAAACAACGTTCAAATCATTATAGCCCTTTCTCTTTATACATACTGAGTAACCCATTTGTAGCGAAATGACCCATATTTTAGGAAAGTTTGTTGAGGTAAGACAACAAAGCGCATATGAACAGGCAGCAAGAGTGATAGAACAAAGCAAATAATTATCCTTTTATAACTTCCTACTTTATTTTGATGGCTCAACATTATAAAATCAATCCAAAAGTCCCTTTTAAGAAATCAACTTTTTTTTTGCTGTTATGCCCTTAAGATCAGTAAGTTTGTTAAAGTACTCCAGAACAAAACCAGTGGTATAAGCATGCGTGCAACTGGAGCCTCACAAAAAAGAGCTTGTAGCAAAAAGAGCTTGCTATAGCAGCCATAAAGCTACCACAGTAGAAGAAATTCCCTTTGCTGACCTCTACCACATCCAACAATTGAAAAGCGTGCCTCTTTGGTAAAGAGACATTTCTGTTTATTTGTCAATTTATGGATGTCTACACACCACCAACACCAAGATGTTAAAGTCCACTCTACTTTTGTATTTAACAAAAAGTTATGTAGTACAGCTCAGTGATCAATGGCTTACATAAGCAAGTAAAAATTGGTAAGACAACTACAGATTTCTCCTCAGCTACACACAGAAATGACTGAAGCCAGAATTATTGAAAATAATTTACTACCCACTTAAAGTCAGAAAAGATATGCTTCTGAGTCCCCTAAACAGAGCAGCTATACAGCAGTATCTGATTGCATATTTCTACATTAATTTAGCCAACTCTGAATTCAGACAGAAATTCACAAAGATAAAGACACTTGCTAGAACCCTGAGCCTTTAAACTACTCTTCTGATTTCATCTATTCATATGCTATTTTCTTAGACTATTACAGACAGTATTATACAGTTATTATTCATATAATACATTGTCTATCATTTAGTATTTACTTTCCAGGATTATTTGGTTTCCTAAAGACAATTAATGCTCTTTGATTGTATACAACCATTTCAAAACACTATGCAAGTGGAAAAATATTTTTGAGGAAACAAATTACTAATATGCATATGCTTAAACTCAGTGATAAGGTATTACATTCCTGGAACACAAAAATTATATTATACCATGATAATTTAGAAAACTCCTACTAATACCTTTTTTCATTCCTGTTTTTTCTACTTAATCTGGGAGTCAAGATCTGGTTTATACATAAAATTAATCAAGGAGAGAGAGAATAAACAAAAGAAACAACACAGATCAACACTTAAAGATCTCAAATTTAAATTTGCCTTCACTGGACCAAGGGACCAGAACTCTGATATCCATGTAATTTTGAGCACCTGAAGATACCAGCATCTGTATTCTCATTCCACCATCAACTTTGTGGGAACAGCCAGGAATTTCATATATAGAACTCCAACCTCCCCTTTTCCCAAGGACTAGAATAAACATGTTTGAGCCTGTTTGCTGTAGATCAGTTATATAAGAGATTATTCGTGCCATCATTTTACATATAAATATAACTAGTTTAGGATTTTCTAAGTACCCTATGATTCTATGATTTTCCAGTTTGACAAAAAAGAAGGTCGACCATCAACTAGGTATAACTATCTAAAGTATATAAAGAAAATAAAGCAAAGAGGAGGAAAGGCATAAGGAGATTGAATCTTGACACCTGCAATGACAGAAATGAATTCACTCAACCTCTTCTTTATATGGAGATGCTCCACCAAACCTTTGTCATGCCTGTAGCTTTACCAGTGTGAATTTTACTGTCAAACAGATTTCAAGTATTTCATTAATTTTAGAGAATTAATATATTCTCATATACATAAAGAGACACTCTTATGACTGCTTTTCTCATGCTGAGCTTTTTTGACTGTGTATAATATAGAAACAGATATAGATATCATAGAAATGTGAAATGGTGTTATGATCATGACCACAAATATTGACTATGATCCTGTAATAACCTATTTGTACCCACATCCATCCATCCATCCATCCATCCATCCATCAAGCCAAGATATTTGAGAGAAACTTAGTGCATGCAGTCTGAGCAACATGTAAGTTCAGGGAGCACAAAGGACTACTATTTTAATTTCTTTGCTTACCTTTCTTTGAAAAGGCACAGTCCTTAGTACTTTGGTATGCTGTCCAGGTTTCCTTAGAATTGTTTAGAATATATACTTAAGAGACAGAAAAAAAACCTCATTTTGGTCCACTACCAAAATGGGAGGCTTTTCACATGACACATATAGGAGAACTAGGTGACCAGGCCCAGTCATCACGCATTTGTGAAAGGCATGTCCTGCTTGGCTAATCTGATCTCCCTCAACAAGATGACCTATGTACTGAAATGGGAAAGGATGTAGTTATTGTCTACCTAGACTTCAGTAGAGCCTTTAACACCATTCCCCACAGCATTCTCCTGGAAAACTGGCTGCTCATGCCTTGGATAAGTAAAAAACTGGATGGATGGATGCATGAGCCCAAAGAGTTGTGGTAAATGAAGTTAAATTCAGTTGGTGGCCAGTCACAAGTGGTGTTCCCCAGGGATCAGTACTGGAGCAAGCTCTGAAAATTTTATGACTGATCTAGATAAGGGGATTGAGCGCATCCTCAGTAAGTTTGCAGATGACACGAAGATGAGCAGGAATGTTGATCTGCTGGAGTACAGGAAGGGTCTGCAGGGGGATCTGGACAGGCTAGATCGATGGGCTGAGGCAAACTCTATGAGGCTCAACAAGGCTCAGTGCTGGGTCCTGCACTCTCGCTACAAGAAAGACATTGATGTGCTGGAGCGCATCCAAAGGGCAACAAAGCTGATGAAGGGTCTAGAGCACAAGCCTGATGAGGAATGCCTGAGGGAATGAAGGTTGTTTAGTCTGGAGAAAAAGAAGACTCAAGACCTCACCACTCTCTACAACTACCTGAAAAGAGGTTGTAGTGAGGTGTGTGTTGGTGTCTTCTCTCAAGTAACAAGTGATAGGATGAGAGGAAATAGCCTCAAGCTGCACCAGGGAAGGTTTAGATTGGATATTAAGAAACAATTCTTCACCAAAAGGGTTGTCAAGCAGTGGAACAGGCTGCTCAGGGAAGTGGTTGAGTCACCATCCCTGGTGGTGTTCAGAAGACCAATTAAGCATAGCATGCCAAAACACAATACAAATGGCATCACGCCAGTTTATAGACAGGCCACCTAGAAGACAGTGGCAGAATCCAGGCCTGAGTAGCAGAAAATTAAATTAAACAAAAAAAAAATCCCTCTCATCTCCTGCTCAGAGAAGCCTCTGACTAAACATCTCATTCTTGACAACAGCTAGGAAACAGCTGTAGTTTCCTTCCAGCACTTATCCCCAGCTCCTGCCCAACAGGCAATAGTCTTTCATTTCAGGAGGAGTAGCCCTTCTGTTGGCTGTATATTCTCTATACTCTGAAATGGTAAATACACAGGAGAATGAAGTCTGGCACACTAAAGTGTCTTATGGTGGGGAAGTCATGAAGTCATTTAGATGACAGCAGTGCTGCTGGGAAAACGAAATGCAATCCTCTTGAGCAACAGCCATAAAGGCTGTCCACACTTTTATTCTAAAGCATTTGTATTTCTGTGACTCAGGCAACGATAAAAGGCACAGACAAAACTTCCTGATAATTTTGGACACTTCTCCAGAACTATTCTTCTACTTACAGTTACCCTGTGTTCCTAAGTGACTGATATTACACAATGTAAGAGAATGCAACATCACGAAGAAGATTAAGTACACCAAGGAGGGTTCACAAAAGAACATCAGGTAACATTCTGAAAAGACTGCTATGAATTCAGAAAAAGTCAATGAAAAGTTCTCTTCTCCGGAAGAACATTAAAGGAACACTTGGTCTTCCTCCAACAGGACAAGTAAGCCTTCATCTCTGTCTCCTTCAAGAACAAATAAGATGCTTACTGGTCAGGGAAAGGTTTTAATTTTTACTGTACTATATCTTTTATTTTTTTATTTGTGGTCCATCTACAAATTATTTCAATATATATAATCACTAGGCCAGCTGCACACTAACCCTTCTTAAAAATTATTCTTGAAGAACTGCCTTAAAAAATTGTAATTCAGAAGTTCTTTAATTCTGAGAAACTTACGGGAAACTGATTATTAGAAGCCATCCTAAGCTGTGGAAACTGTAAAGAGCTTCAAGAGCTCCTATATTACAGAAGAAGAAATATATGTTATGATGGATATTCTGGACAAGTAGCCTTGAAAGTTTTTCCTTTCAATCTAGAAAATGGACCCTGAAAGGAAAATTCTTATCTATTTCAGTAGAACAAGACTTTATCTATCTATAAAGGTAAATATATTTTTCTTATTTTTAATTTTACTTTCTGTGTTTCCTATGATTTAGTTTTTTGGAATCCTAGTGCTAGAACAACAAAAGGGAGGACCTAAAAAAGTCTATCCTGCCTTTATAAAAGAAGTTTTTAAACTGCCTTTACTGTAGTTTCCAAAGTGGACACCACCTTTAATTAAAATAGCACTACACTGCCGTGCTTGTGGACAAATGTTACATTCTGCACACCACAGGTAAGGAGGAGCTTGAGCCCTGCACAGAGACAAAATGCTGCTGTTTTCCAGCTTAGATGCACCAGGAGCACACTCCTTCTTTAGGGTGTCTCCAGCAAGAGGTAGTGCAGGCACCAACAGGAGCTGCTACACTGCAAAGCAGAGCTACTTGCCTTCATGCAAACCTGTTTCTTTACCATGACAGCACCTGAAGGTATGGGGAACTACCATTTTGCAGGACAAAGGCACCATAGATCTCCACATCCCTTTAATTACCAGTACTTGGAGGACAGCGTAAAAACATATAATGATTACTGAGAATTAGAGATGCTATATTAAAATACAAATAAAAAGGCAAATTTCCTTTAAAATGATAAATATATTTAAATTGTATTTAAATATATTTGAATTGTAAAGAACTGGTACATTGATCACTGCTGTATTTCCCAAAACCACTATCAATGTCCACATTGCTAACATGACTTGTCCCACTAGCCCTCTCTATTTCAATTACCTAGCATTATAAGAACCAATTTTTAAAACTGCACATACAAAATCAGGTATGAAGAGTTTTTTTCAACTGGTTGAACCCAGAAATAAATGATGCAATGAAGAGTAGGTCTTTCTTTGCCTCACTAGAACTTAAAACAACTGTAATCCAGCCTTTACTTTTAAAAACTTGGTAATCCCCATTACCACACCTAATAATTCTTATGACTAAATTCAGAATGCATTCCACTTGTATTTATTGATGCTTTCCTAAATGAAACTCAGTTTACTCTTCTCCAGCATATACTCCTTTTTATATCTGTCATCTGACATTTGCCAGAAACCAGAATTAGTACATTAGTTAAATAGTGAACTTCAGGTAGAAGGAAGGTGTAAACACCATTGATTCCTCTTCACCTGGAGCACTATCTATGAAAGACTGTCCAGTTTCTGATTAATGGGGAAGAACACTTAATACTGAAAAATCAAAAGGCAACAACAGGCCTAGACTACTAGCTTTAGTTTACTGGATAAAGTGCAATGAAGAAAAATAGTACTTTTCCACTTTCACACAGAGATTGAATGACTGTTCACCATACTCTGGAATCAAATGTCTCTAAAATTCAAGGAGACTCTGACCGCTTTTCTTTTTCTCTAAGGGAGCTCTAATTATCAAATAATGTGAAAATACTTCAGACACTCTTCACACACTGAAGTAATAAAGGTGAATTTTGCATGGAAAAAAATGTGATTGACTACAAATCCACCTACAGTTAAATATCAAGAAGTAAACACCAGGAATTTGAGAAAGTAATGCCAAAAGGAAAAATAATTTTTCTTAAGCAACACTATTATTTTCTACCCTAATTTTTCTAGACAATTCCTGGTAACCAGTAAATTTTTGATACAGCTGCTAATAGTCAAAACCACAACTAACTTGGATATTGACTTATTTTTTTCTGTTTTAAGGCAAGCTGTTTAGAGCTCTGCCTTGTTCGTTTTTCATATTTAATCCTAACTCTCCATAAGCACTTGAGAGACGAAAAAAAACTGTTGCTCATAAATTAAACACTGAACCCTAAATCTTCAGAACAGAACAGAACATGACAAGACTTGATATACTTTAGGGTTCTTTTCTCCTAGATTTGTATACATAATGTTGGCTATAATTTTTCAGGTCCCTCTTAACTCTGTTGCACTTCTAACAGAACTGCAGCTGCTCTTTATTTATTTTTATCTTTTTTTTCTTTTCCCTGTTCATAATACACAGGCTGTCTGGCTCATTTTCAACCTATTGAAATATTTCAATTCTAAAAACAGTACAATAGGCCATAACCACTTATGTGCTTATGCTTAGGAAACCCTTCCTCCCTCCCCCCTCTTCTCTCCAACCTTCTGTGAATTTCTAAAATCTAGAAACAAAACTGGTAATTCAAGTGGACATCTTAAGACATCGTTTGTTTTGTGCTGTTATTGCTGTTCCCTTCTGAGATTAAAATACCATGTGAAACAACTTGTTCTTGTGGTACTAATTCTGGCACTATGAAATGCAGACATCTACACAAAATGTGAAATTTACACAAAACCATTTAACTAAACTTTTACAAAGTTAACGTCTGTTCAGTTTCAGCCTAAGGCTCAGTGGTAGGTGAGCTGGATTTAGTCAAAAGTACACCTCAAGGAGCTGTCATTAGGTCAGGGAAAACAGAAACTTGTGGTGGAGAAATGATATTAAAATCTGCCTTGTAGAACTTCTTAAGTAGTGCTGAACATGGGAATGGTTGGTTTTCTTCTTCCTAACATTAGTCTGTGTATAGCTTTTGGAACCTGCTATACTTAAATGTACCATTGGAAAACAAAACAAAACAGAACAAAAAAAAAACAAAACAAAACAACACAAAAAACAGTCCAGAACAAATCCTGGTCAAATTTTATACCAGTTATAAATTTTTCACATGGCCACAGGAAGACCCCCTTAATCTCCTCCCTCAAAGTCACATGATTTAAAAAAAAATATTTTCTTCTTTTTTTATATTACGTTTTCCTTTTGCAGTGAAATGAACACTATAATGAACACTATTTTAAAATGCAGAATGATTCTGTATCTTACATCACATGAGCCTGCAAAGCCAGGAAGAAGCAATACAAGCCTTCTGTTTGGATTGCAGAAAAACCCAGAAATCTATGCCTATTCAGGATGTTAAATGAGGAAATCACTTTAACTGCTCTACGTTAAGAAGCTATACCAACAGCACTGACACCCAAGCTACTTGCTGTGTAACTGCGCATGAAATCTGTGGTACTTTGTCTGCCCTATATGAATACTAACATTTTTAATGTCATACTTGAGTATACAGAAGGGATGATTTATCGAATGGTCCAACACTGAAATGCTCCTCAAGTAAGTGGGGGGGCCGCACAAACTCTGCTGTCTTTGCTACAACATGTTATGCCTTAACATAATTTTGACAATATAAACAATGTACTTCAGGGGGGACAAGAACATAAGAAGAGTCCACCCCACTGTCTTGTATTAAAAGTTATTGCCAGTATACATACTGGCAATGGAGCAAATAGCCGCGCTGTGTATATATATATATATATATATATATATATAGGAGTGGAAATTAAATAGTTATGATTAATCTAAGCATCCCCATGCTGGACTAATCCACAAAGAGCAGGTCCAACAATAATTCAGAGTCCCGAACGTACCTAGCTTTGCTACTAAGCAAAAACCAGAAATGACTAGAACTTCCTGAGGCCATTCTTGTATCCTCATGCCTGGGAGACAATACCTTGCTCCTGTGACACCTTTTCTAGGGTCTTCAGAAGACAAGTTATAGTTCCCTTCTAAAACTCCTGCACAAAGAGAAGATACTTTATACTTACAGTGTCATAAATATTGTTGATCAATTCAACAGAAGTATCTGATTAATAGCACAAGCAAGATCAACTATTTTGAGAAACATTAGTTCATCTCAGTCTCAACCTCTCATCTGAAATTCTGTAATTCTGAAAACTCAAATCCCATTTGACGTTTGATCATCAGGCTCATGAATCCATTACTCAGGCCCCTAATTTTGTTGTAGGCTTCACAGTGCACCAAGTAACTACTGTTAACCCAAGACACACAGCAATCACAAACAAGCGCTTAGAATACTTAGCTGAATAAGTAACAGGGCACCAGTCTGGACAATGATAAGTGGGAAAGGTTTATCTCACAGAGGCAAAAGGATGCTGGGGCACGAATTAGCAAGGCTCATTTGGAGAGCTTTAAACTAGATTCGAAGGGGGATGGGGTTGTAGCTGGGCTTGCCCCAGTGGGGCAGCGCTCCAGAATTAATGAAGACTGGGAGGCCTCCTATAATCCTAGGGTGAAATCGGTGTGCTCAGCTCGCTCCCTGACATGTCTGTACACCAATGCGCGCAGCATGGGAAATAAGCAGGAGGAGTTGGAAACCTGTGTTAAGTCAGGAGACTATGATCTGGTGGCAATTACAGAGACGTGGTGGGACAGCTCACATGACTGGAATATAGTCATGGAGGGCTATGTCCTTTACAGGAAAGACAGGCCAGCCAGGAGGGGTGGTGGGGTTGCTCTTTATGTGCAGGAGGAACTACAATGCACCGAGTTCTGTCCAGGGACAGATGACGAGCGAGTTGAGAGTCTGTGGGTGAGAATTAAGGGGCAGGCTGTCAGGGGGGATACAGTTGTAGGTGTCTGCTACAGACCAGCAGATCAGGGTGAGGAAGTTGAGGAGGCCTTCTACAGGCAGCTGAGAGCAGCCTCACAGTCACAGGCCGTGGTCGTCGTGGGGGATTTTAACTTCCCTGATGTTTGCTGGAAGGACCACTCAGCAACCCAGCCACAGTCCAGGAGGTTCCTCCAGTGTATGGATGATAACTTCCTCATGCAAATGGTGGATGAGCCGACCAGGAGAGGAGCGCTGCTGGATCTCATCCTCACTAACAAGGAGGGTCTGGTCGAAGCAGTAAGGGTTGAGGGCTGCCTTGGTTGCAGCGACCACGAGATGGTGGAATTCAGGATCTTGTGTGGTAGGACTAGTAGAATAGCAAGTAGAATTGCAACCCTGGACTTTAGGAGGGCAAACTTTGGCCTTTTCAAGCAATTGCTAGGGGAAATCCCATGGGCAAGGCTGTTTGAAGGTAAAGGGGCCCAAGATAGTTGGTTGACATTCAAGGACTGCTTTTTCCGAGCTCAAGATCGGAGCATCCCGACACATAGGAAGTCAAGGAAGAGGGCCAAGAGACCTGCGTGGCTAAATAGAGAATTGCTGGGTATGCTCAAGTGGAAGAGGAGAGTTTACAGGTCATGGAAGGAGGGGCTGGCCACTTGGGAGGAATATAAGGCTGCTGCCTGCTAGAGGATGTAGGAAGGCAGCTAGGAGGACTAAGGCATCCTTAGAATTAAACCTGGCAAGAAGGGTCAAGGACAGCAAAAAGAGCTTTTTCAAATACATGGCAGACAAAACTAACACCAGAGGCAATGTAGGCCCACTGATGAACGGGATGGGTGCCCTGGTGACAGAAGATACAGAGATGGCAGAGTTACTGAATGCCTTCTTTGTCTCTGTCTACTCTGCTGCAGGCAGTCCTGAAGAGCCCTGTACCCCTGAGACCTCAGATGAAGTCAGGTCAACGGAGCGGTTTGCCTTAGTTGATGAGGAATGGGTTAGAGACCAGTTGAGCAATCTGGACATCCATAAATCCATGGGTCCAGATGGGATGCACCCGCGGGTGCTGAGGGAACTGGCGGAAGTCATTGCTAGACCACTCTCCATCATCTTTACCAAGTCTTGGGAAACGGGAGAGGTGCCTGAGGACTGGAGGAAAGCAAATGTCACTCCAGTCTTCAAAAAGGGCAAGAAGGAGGACCCGGCTAACTATAGAACGGTCAGCCTCACCTCCATCCCTGGGAAAGTGATGGAACACCTTGTCCTTGGTGCCATCTTAAGGCATATCAAGGATAAGAGGGTTATGAGGGGCAGTCAACATGGCTTCACCAGGGGGAAATCATGCTTGACCAATCTCTTAGCCTTTTATGAGGAAATCACAGGGTGGATGGATGATGGCAGAGCGGTGGATGTGGTCTACCTTGACTTCAGCAAAGCATTTGACACAGTCTCCCACAGCATCCTCACAGCTAAATTGAGGAAGTGTGGTCTGGATGATCAGGTAGTGAGGTGGACTGTGAACTGGCTGAAGGAGAGAAGCCAGAGAGTTGTAGTCTATGGGGCGGAGTCTAGTTGGAGGCCTGTAACTAGTGGAGTGCCTCAAGGATCAGTACTGGGACCGGTATTATTTAATATATTCATCAACGATTTAGATGAGGGAATTGAGTGTACTATCAGCAAGTTTGCTGATGACACTAAGCTGGGAGGAGTGGCTGACACGCCAGAAGGCTGTGCTGCCATCCAGCGAGACCTGGCCAGGCTGGAGAGTGGGGCAGGGAATAACTTGATGAAATATAACAAGGGAAAGTGTAGAGTCCTGCATCTGGGCAGGAACAACCCCAGGTTCCAGTCTAGGTTGGGAAACGACCTGTTAGAGAGCAGTGTAGGGGAGAGGGACCTGGGGGTCCTAGTGGACGACAGGATGACCATGAGCCAACACTGTGCCCTTGTGGCTAAGAAGGCCAATGGCATCCTGGGGTGTATTAGAAGGGCGGTGGTTAGTAGGTCGAGAGAGGTCCTCCTTCCCCTGTACTCTGCCCTGGGGAGACCCCATCTGGAATATTGTGTCCAGTTCTGGGCTCCTCAGTTGAAGAAGGACAGGGACCTGCTGGAGAGTCCAGCGCAGGGCAACCAAGATGATTAAGGGAGTGGAGCATCTCCCTTATGAGGAAAGACTGAGGGAGCTGGGTCTCTATAGTTTGGAGAAGAGGAGACTGAGGGGTGACCTTATTAGTGTCTATAAATATATAAAGGGGGAGTGTCACAAGGATGGAGGCAGGCTCTACTCAGTGGCAAACAATGATAGGACAAGGGGTAATGGGTACAAAGTGGAACACAAGAGGTTCCACTTAAACTTGAGAAGAAACTTCTTCTCAGTGAGGGTGACAGAACACTGGAACAGGCTGCCCAGGGAGGTTGTGGAGTCTCCTTCCCTGGAGACATTCAAAACCCGCCTGGATACATCCCTGTGTAACATTATCTAGGTGTTCCTGCTCCGTCAGGGGGATTGGACTAGATGATCTTTTGAGGTCCCTTCCAATCTCTAGCATACTGTGATACTGTGAAATGTGCTCTTTATTTTCTAAATTCAGCCTCATCACATTTAAAATGTGACTTAAACTTTAATTACCTTAAAACGTAAAAATCTTCAAACTTAATTATCTCTCAGAGTAATTAATGCCTCCCACAGTAACTGTGGATTCAATAACAGCAGTTGCAAGGAAAATATAGTCCTAAACATCAAAACCCTAAGGCTTTTAGTTAAAATGTGTTTCCTAGGGCTCCTGCACTCCCCAGTGCAGTAAAAGGGACTTTGGGAGACACAGCTCGGGAGTACTAATATGTATACTGCATTTGGCACAGCTGCAGACCTTGGAAATCCAGGTTTCCCAGAAGCTTGTCCAGTCAGCTGGTGGGAATAATTTGTTTTGCTTTTTTTTTCTTGTTTGTTTGTTTTGTTTATAATATTTGGAATAGCCAATATACATCCATGAAGTACTTTGGTTCTGGTGAATTGGCTTTTTCCCAGGTAACTTCATTTCAGCAGGGAATTCCAAACCTGCCTTGAACACTGCTTTTTGAGTTGCAAACCCGTCCCGTTAAGTTCCCTGGGACCAGAAGAGTTCTGGACATACAACCTGCTGCCTTTAGATCCAGAAGATGGGAAGGAAAAACAGGAGTGAGAGTTACCAAGCTTTTTCACCCAGCAGAACTTCTATCTAGGTAAGGAGCCTGCCCCAGGCCTTATGACAAAAAAACCTTCTGGAAATCTCCAGTGTATTCTATGAGTGTCTTGTTCATGTTTTAGGCAGAAAACTGTGACTTAGATTGAAAGTAATTCACCAGTTCTAAAATTACCAGTCTGAAGACTGGACAAGAGGCTCAGCAGTTGTGAATTGACGTAGGTCTACTAAAACCTATGAACTTAATCTCGGCATTTTCTTATTACATGGTCAGAACTGCTCAATAATATTTTTCGCCATATTTAAAGTAAACAACAGACTGAAATAACAACTCTTATCTTCAGGTGCTTATCTGGAATTACTGCCATACAGCATGCAGGCAAGTCTCTTAGACAAATAAGTCTGTTCATTTCTCAGGCCCTTTCTATCTGCGAGCCAAATTGTATCAATGCTAAGTGTTTATACATAAATCACAAACAGGACCTGGACAAAAACCCCCACATTACCACAATGAACAGCAGCCATACATTTATGGATACTTACAAGCAAGACAACACAGAGTGTTAGCTCTGCTAATATTGCTTTTCAGCATAGCTTTAGAATAATGATATTTTTAAAAAGATAAGTTTGATCTGTAATTCAGATCACACTGTATCTTTGATTTGCTACCCCCTTCTCCTTTCACCCTCCTTCCCTCCTCCCTCCCCCCAGAAGCTTTATATAGAGTGGCTGGAAAGCAAAGTAGGAATCTAAGCAGACACTATCCATCACATTTCTGCCTTAATTGAATGACACCAGAATGAGATCGATAAAATGTAACAAGAGACAGCTTTGCATTTCCACACTCACTTATTCTCCCTCTCTATTACTGCCAGCCATCACCGTGACCAGAAAGCCTAAGTATTGAGTTTGAACACTGCTGCCAAGCAAGCTGTTAGTGTACGAATAAACTTGTCTGGAAAACAATAAAATTTATAATACTGGGAAAGGCCAAAATGTCAAAAGGCCACTGCAAGGAACCTTAAATATGTTGCTTTTAAAGCTAGACTACAGAAACATATGAAAAGTTTCTAAATAACATGGGCAGTGGCAATTCTTCAGATATTCCCTTCATTCCCCCAAGACATGTCTGTGTGCTTGTGTGTGTGACCATCTGACATGCAGTTGTGGTGACCTCTTGGCACAAATCTGCAATTTTGACAGTAAACCCAGACCAGCTGTGATTTCCCTATGTTCAAGGATTCTGAGACCTCCAATGCATTATTGATAACCTCGTTGCTGTGCTAAAAGCAGAGGCTGACACACTGATAATCCCAGACTTTTCCTGAAAAGCTCCAGCATCACATACCAATCGATCATGAGAAATAAAATGAAAAAGCCCATTTCAAAACAAACCTACATTTTGTGTATTGCATCCATTTCAGTATGTATGCTAAGCAAAAATGTAAGCTTCAAACTTTTTTTCCTAACGTTCAGTTACAATGTTCTTGTGCTCTTGACCGTGTAAGGGTAATACTAGATTATTGGGAGCATAATTAGTATGTCAGCTTTTAAGTCACCTTTATGTTTAAAGCCTACACTGCTGCTGTAGTTAGGCTCCCCAGGCAGAAGTAGGGCACTACTAGGTATTCTACTAACCACGAAGCAAATCAGAGTGCCCAATGCTAACAGCATTTAATAAAAAAAAAAAAAAAAAGAAAAGAACAAACTGATCAAGTGAACATAGCAAACAAAATGAATTATAAAGACAGGAAGAGGAAAGAGTTAACAATAGTAAATCATGTACATGCACAGGATACAGCTTCAGTCATGCATAATTAGAAGGTTCCTGGAACCTGAAAACTCAAGGATTACCTATTTTCTAGTTTTAGTTTAGTAATTAAAGAAATGTTTAGACTTTGCATCACAGGAAATGTTCTCTTCATGTTTCAAGACAGACTGTCATATTTCAGCTGGAAACTCAATTAGATAGTACAACAATTACTGTACAAGGACAAGCACTTCTGCCAGGCATTATTAAAATCCAACTGATGAGACACTTGGCCTCTTAGCTTCAATAGATAATTCTTCATGCCTGGTTGACTATGTTGTGTTGTTTCGTCATTGTTATGTTCATGCTTAGTCTTAGAGGAGCATTTTTTCTTATCTTTTTTCCTGTACCAACAATCAAATACAACTTGGCTGAAGGTACAAGGCTCAGACACTTATGACTTGTCCAACTAGAAAGATTCTACAGTTCATCACTATTTAGCGAATTTAAGCATCTAGCAGCTGTAGGTTTTGTTGATACTGCATTTTTTAGAAAGTATATTTACACAGTAGACCCAAAAGGAACTACTTTTCAATACTATACCAAGTTACAGCAAGTACACAAAATTACAATCACCAAATAGGCAGCATTATTGGAAGTATGCTCAAAAATATTTGTATATTTTTCTCATCTTTCTAAACAATATCTAATCCCGAGTTATCAATAGAAAAATTTAAATAGGTTTTCTGGTTTAACAACTCTCTCCTCATGTAATGATGAAATCCAAAATACCTAAGTTTAGGACCTAAAATTTTCATTTAGACACTGCAAGGATGCACGTACCTCCCCTTCAGTGGTCAAATTCAGAGAACATAAACTAGGTAGATGTTTGAAGTCCAGCAAAACCATCATACTCACATTCAAGCAAAACTAAAGCATAGACAAATGCAGATGAGAAAACGTGCCCTAGATGGGCATCAAGTTCTTGCTCACACATATGTAAACACCAAGGGACCTTATGAGCAGCAAAAGCAGGACAGCCTGGACAGTAAGTGTCCCCTGATGTCCAAGTGACAGGACGCTCCCCAGGTCCATTCAAACTCCTTCACAGGGGAAACCTCCCATATTTAAAGTGGCAACAAACTCTCAGCCCTACTGGAAAATGATTCATCTGTAGCCTATTTGCAAATGTAGAAACCATTTGCAAATGGGCTACAGATGCAAATGGTTGTATCTGTGCTAACGTGTGAAAAAGGCTTCAGAATTTTCAGACACACACACACAGGTGAAGTGATTTTTGAGTGTATATGGCATGAAGCTATGGGATGCCATCTTTCAGTTACATCACTGGAGGTGAGAGCCATCAAGTTCATTTCAACAGGCATCCAGGAGACAATAATTTGGCAGAAGGCCACTCTTCCAACTGTACCCCCTGCAAGGCCACCACAGGACTGGAGCATGGAGACTGCATTACAGGGAGCAGCTGGTGCAGCTGTCAAGGTGCAGGACTAGCTCCCACTTAACTGCAGCTATCTAGATTTGAGGTGTAGCAGTGGTTTAATGCTCTTCTATCACCATTCCCCCCTCTTCCCCTCCCCTGTGCCAGAGCTTTGCCATGCCTGAAACCAGGCAAAGCTCAAGCTAAGAGCCTTTTTCAATGGGCAATCTGAGGTGGTGCATGTATACCTCTACAGTTTAAGAGGAGTATGTGGCACAGGCTGCAGAGATATGTGAGCAAGTGTAGGTGTCTGACTGAACTCTGAACACCTCTCCTCACATATACTCCCAGTTACAGTTACAGTCAGAGCAAAGATCTTAAAATACACAAAAGTACAAGGACAATGAAATAAAATAGGCACAACTATACCAGCTAAACATTGTAGGTGGAAACACAGGCAAGCAGTAACCATCTGTCTTTTGCTGGGGCAGTTTTCACTTACAAATACTTCACTAAAACCAGCTAAAGCTGTTTTGCAAAAAATCGTTCTTTGTTGGTACACTAGGTTGCTTCTCTCAGCTGCCTTTGAAACACAGATATTTGTATATATTTCACTACAAACACATGAAAGTACAGGGTCCTGTGTGAAAATCGGGGATGGGAAAGAGTTCAGAATTATTAGTGCATTGTGACTCTGCTACACAGTTAAAGATTTCATAACTGAAGCAGGCTGAAAAAAACAACAAAATTCCTTCAACAAATTTTAAACAATTCAACTTGCCAAGAATCTTACTTCACAATTTCTCTTTAACCCAAGAAACAGCACTTCCATAACACTAAAAATTTCTGAGTCCAAATATCAAGTTTTCTGTCTCCTTTTTCTCAAAACCTGTTTTTAGGGGGGAACAAACTTAAAAAGTAAAAAAAGTAAAAGTCATGTCAAAAAGAGGTATGAATTTGCTTATAGAATTTAGTAATTCTAAAGATTCTATTTAAATAACTTACGACATTATAACGATAGAAATGTGTGTAAATTTATACACCTTATTTAAAAATTATTTTTGAAATATAACTCAAAAGATGAAAATAAAGACTTAAAGGAATAAGAAATCATGATTTTGAAAATCTTCTGAGCATACCTAAGATTAAAGATAAGTAGGACTAGGCAACCATCACAGAGACAAATTTCATAATTGGTGCAATCTCCTACCAGAGAAATTAAAGATCTAGATCTCTCAGTTTTGGACTACAGGATTAGAAAACAGGGAAAATAGTATAGTTTGTTAAACTATAAAAGCTTACAAAATAGTTCTTCTAATATTTTGAAGTCTTTTTGTTTTCAATATTTTTTTATTCATTTATTCTTATGAGGCTATTAAAATGCAATTGTAATATTAATTTAATATTTAGCTCCTTCCTTCTCTCTTCTACTTTGGTATATGATGCTCGGTATACCAAGTTTTGTGACATATACTCATTATCTTTATTTTAAAAAATTCTTAGGAAACAAACAACACACAGAAAAGGAGTTTTTTCCACAGTGCTCATATGAAATTTAGAAGTGTCTTTTACTTTCTGCATTTATTCTAGACCTTATTTACATACCATTAAAATAATATAATTTGGAAAACATGGTTAAATACAGCTCTGTACCAAATACCAGTTTCATTAACATGTAGAAAATATGATGAAAAATTCTATGGTGCTATTCTATTCCACTGAAATAGAACTTTCCGTTGAAATATTACGAGAGAAGGTACTGGGGTTCTAACTGGTAAAACAAAACAAAGGCTAGATTTTGTAAAGTAACTGCTGGGTAAGTTACTAAGGAGTACTTTGATATGAAAAGCTAATGTTTTACCACATGACTCAATTAACACATTATGTTACTAATATACTCCTTCATATCAGAATGACTTCAAGCTCTTGAAGAAATAACATTTACATTATTTCAGGAAAAAAAAATATGCCAGAAATCCATTTGTTATCACATTTCTATAAAGCAATTATTGCATACACCGCAGGAAAAAGCTTATTCTGACATATTAACACTAAGAATATTTATGGAGAAGGAGAAATGCAGAAGAGGCTTGAACTTAATAATGTAGGGCCATTAATTAGCATCAAATGAAAGAAAAGCAATAAAGCAATTTTGTCTCCAATTACTGACAATTTGCCTAAGTACAACCATTAATTTTGCATAATATAGCCCCATAAAATTAAGGCAACAAAACTATTTGAATCAATAACCTTTGGTAGTCTAGTTCCACTAATTAAACTTCTTTAAGGAATATCAGAAGTTTTGCAAACTTTAAATGCCTTAAGAAAAATGGAATAACATATGGTTATGATTTCCTACCTAAAAGCTGCTGCCTTCTGGTTTGAGGCTTTTTTCTGTCTCTTTCTTTTTTTTTTTTTTTTTTAATGGCTGAAAATAGGGAAAACTTGGTTGATTAAAATAGTGACTCTGGAACTACCACAGTTAAAATATTTGTTTACCGACATTTTTTTTCTATTTCCTTAATTTTTTTTTCCCCATTTAGAGAGTTTTCATAAAAAGAAGCCTGATTAGAAAGCCCAGAATATCAATGTTTAACAGCTTGATTAAGGAATCTCCAGCATTTACCGATACTGCCAATATTAACATCAGGCAGTGACAGGGAATATGAATTATATTTTTGCACTGGGATATGTTCCTAGCCTTTCCCGCCTCCAGTCTTAAGAAAACAACAAAAACCACCAGCAAATCCCCATCATTCACTCCCCCCCAGCTCTCATCTCATAGCAGAATCTCTTCTGACAGACAGCATCACCCACCGACTGCAATTGGCGGAGAGCAATGGCCATGGAGATGTGGCCACAGCAGCCTTGTCTCATGCGTCTCCCCTCTGCCCCAGTGCTGTGCGCCACTGGCTTCATAGCACAAGGTCAACTAAGTATATACAACATTTAATCAGTACAGCTACTCAGGAGCAACCTTCCTGAGAGCTGGCACAGCTCTCAGCATTGGTGATAATCTGCGCTAATGTTTTAAACATTAAAAGCAGGCAACGTTTCCTAAAGCCGAAGTTTGGCAAAACTATCCTAAGGCTGGTGATGACTTTAATTAACAAATGTACTTTCTGGAGTGCCTTCTCCCTCAGCATTCATTTGCGTTCGCTCATCAGCAAGCCAGAGCACCCTTTTGATAAGTATTGACAAGTCTTTGGGAAAGAAAAATACATGCAGAACACTCATGTGTCCCAAAAAGTCTGTCTGAGGAAACTTACAGCATTTAATCAGCATCCATATCAATTCATAAACCTCGGGTGCTAGAGTACAAATAAACACTCTAAAGGGTTTTAGCCGCAAGGAGATAAGATCTCTCCCTGGGGAGACGGCGAGAAACTGCTCCATTGCCTTTGTGCAGACTACTGGAATGTGCTTGCTTTTCATTTCGGTCTTTGTGTCTGGCACTCAGGCCTCACAGGCAGTGTCTTAAGCCATGCAGGGTCAGGGCAAACAGAGAACTGCATTCATGGACAGATCAAGTTTATGTGAGAATCTGCTCCTCCTGTGCCCTCAATTTCCATTTGAATTGTTAATAAAATCTCAGCCTGAAAGCACATGATCCCATCAGTGGGGAAGTCATGCAGAGAATCCTCTAGCTCAGAAAAACAAAATTTCTTTATCTTTTTCATCCTCCTACTTTCGTGGGAATTATGCCACGTAACCCCCTTCTAAAGTAACACCCTCCCCCAGCACAACACCTGATTGCCAGCCCATAGCTTACACCAAAAGGCCAGGGGGGGGAAGAAAGGGAGAGAAAGAAGGGGGAAAGATGCACAAGCAATGCTCAGCTACAGCAAAATCACAACCACAATAACTGCACCTTCGTAGCAGTTTACAGACTCCCAGACACCTTCAGGCAAAAGGAAACAGAGATATTTCATTTTTTAAGTTAATTTCCAACAGCTGATAACACTAGCTGCAAGACTTTCCCACAGCTTTATGACACTGCATGAACTACAGGGCCAGAGAGATAATAAAAGGTCACACATAAAGGAAAGAACAGAGCCATACCCCAATTAACTTGGTCTCCCCATGCAAAAATTGTACAGGAACAAGAGCCGGTATTTGCTGCAGGCATCAGACATGCATCTCCTAACCTTGCCACGGTCTAACTGGGCCTCTTGTTTCTTCTGCCTTTGCTCCTCGCAAACTGTTTTAATATTGAACGCTTTTCAGAGGGATGGGCTGATGAACGAAAACATGAATTTCCTGCTTGCCCTTTAAGGTGGGTTAAAGGGGGTGTTAGTAATCAATTACAGAACAAAAAGCAAAAGAGAGACTAAGGATTTTACAAACTAGATGTCTCAACATTTACACCCTGTTTTCTAACCAAAGCACACACCCCCACACCCCCCCCCTTTACTCCTTCCTCAAAATTTTCTTTTTCTTTTTCTTGTAGGAACAAAGTATAATACAGTATTCAAGTAAAACCTGTGTGAAATGTAATGACTGGGAGATGCTGCAGCAGTTTTCACTTGTTCTTTAGAGTATATCACCCCAAATGAACAATAACTGAAGTAAATATACAATGGAATTTATAATCTTGTGGTTCTCAATTTTGCATGCTCCCAGCCCTGGCCTCCGCTCTCTCCTCCTCAATAGGGAAGTGTTTCTGTTTGCAGAATGAGAAAAGCTTTATGGAAGCTATGTCTCTGGGATCAATCCTGCTCAGCACTTCACTCACCAAGGCTTCCTCCTTCTGCCCAGTGACCTCAAAGGGTAAACTCCTGTAAAAGCAGATTAAACCTTTGCCTGCCTCTGAACAGGGCTTGGCTGAATCATTACTGAATATCATTAGTAGAAGAATATCACTATTGTGACAGTATCTCATACTCTAAAGCTAAATTAAAAATAACACAGATATTTCAAGGTTCTGGAGCCCTGGGGGACTCTTGGCTTGATTACACAATGAGATACAGAACCCATTATATCCCATTATATACAGAACCCATTATATCAGTAAGGGATATATCACAGCAGGTGTTAAAAATAGACATTGTTAGTAAATGATGCAACTGTTTTGTTCTAATCTTGATTTTACACATATTTAGCTAGAGATGGTGGAATTGTTCCTTGGGAAACATAACCAATGGACTGAGTCCTTAAATATGTTCACCAGGTGTCTGCAAATTGGTCATGGGTGTTATTAATTACTTCGTTAGTCACAAGTCCTTGAGCAGTGTATGCAAACATATTTGACCCCATGACACAATTTTTCTCTGACCAGTACAAACAATCATGATTTGTTATTCATGATGCGTGACTGGTCACTTAATTCACAAAATCATGCTCTTTTCCTGATTGGATAGCCCAAGCCATGTAGACAAGAAGGCCTTTCCTGTTTGCTAATTCTTCACAAATGGTTGCAACTGCCTAAGAAATTTCCTTTCACATCAGTTAAAATCCTTTGTTCAAATAGGACTTTCAGTGGAACTGTTCTTGCAAAGGTTTCTTGCAGGTTGTTCCTTTCCCCACAGAATTTGTGACTGGTGAAGGCAGCTTTGACTTTAAGCTATGAATACCTGGAGAGCTCCAGAGGATGAGCACATAGCTTCATTACACCTATATGTGCACACTCAGAACAGACTGCGGCATTGAATTTACAATTTCAACTTATCTAACTCTGTGACAGGATGCTACAGGTTTTTCTTGCCCAAATGACCTCCTCTTCTCCCCAGTGCCCAAGCATTAACTAAGAAAACTCTTCTGTTTTTTGTATGGTCATTCTCTCCTCATTTAAATACCTCCTTAAAACTCCTTTCTCTTGGATAGCTTATTGATGTCCACTCATATTTTATGGCTACAGTGAGAGCTGCCATATCAGAGCACTAAATACAACATCTAAGAGGAACTGAAGAGCAGAAGAATGTCCTTTCATTATATCCAGATCAGAATGGCACTTCAGTGTGCATGTGGTTACGTGGGGGGGAAGAACACCATAGCAGGAAGTTGCATTAAAATGACGTCTCATACTTCAGTACAATCAATGTAAAGTTCATGCCTCGCTATTTTTCTTTATCTGTATCCAGTTAAAACACACTCCAGCTATAACTTAATCTTTTTTACTCTGTGGGAACCTCTGTCATGGACCAATGGAAATAGTGTGGTGAAAGTAACAGACAGTTCTTTCACTGTTGTTTTTTTGTTGTTGTTGTTGAAAAAAACTGTACTTTTTTGACAATTCTTTCCTACATGTAATATATATCCTTGGAGCTAGCTAAGAATGTGAAGTCCCATTGGTGAACAGAAATATTTTCATCTCTTTTGAAATACACTCATCATTATTCCCCCAAAAGAATAGTAGGGCTAAACTCTTTTGTCTTTAGCCAATTTGAAATAACAAATCTTAACAGTTCTAATAGGTTTTTGCCTAAAATAAAGTAAGAGTAAAGAAGAAGAAAAAAGGTAGAAAGTTAAACTCGTACTATAAAAAAAAACAAGGAAGCTGGACTAAAATGCAAGCTCCTAAAGATAGACTGATGAAATTCTCATTTATTTTCTCCTACAAGGTTAAAGCATTCACCTGGAGTGGCAGATCAAGAAAATGCGTGGTAAAATTCAGCAACTAAACTTGCATCTTCAAAGTTCCAGCTAAATGCCTTCACTAAACAGCCAGCTTTCCTCAATACCTACCTGTTTCCTACTTTACATTAAGTGGTTGTGAATTTTCATGAGTTTTAGAAAGTTGATAATTCAGCATGCAACAAAGCCAGAGCTACCTATCTAGATCATTCTGATCTCAGCTGGCGTGGCCCACTGCTGACTTGTACTTACTGCTGGCTTGCTGACTGTGGAAGATTGTGTGTTTCACATGTAATGTAAACATGTGATCGAGGAAGTAGATTTAAAATACTAATATATAGAAGTTTAAACACGGATCTCTTGAAATGAGATTACAGACTTCGTTAAGCCACACTTTCACCTTCCCTCCAGCAAGGGTGTATCTTTGACTATCAAAATCACAGCTACACAAGCTTTTTTTTTTTCATTTAATTAACCAATATAAATTATTTCTCATTGGAGAAATAGCATCTGTATTTCTTTGAGTTCTGTCAGTAAAAACACAGTCTAACTTTTGCTTTTAAAGTGGTGCTCATGAAAATAAACTTCTACATACTACATGGTGCATTCTAAAATACCTATCAAAATTTACACTGATGACATTAGGATTGGTTTTTAAGGTTTTTCACACTTCTATAAATATTCTACTTTGCTTTCTGTTCAAAGATGGAAAAAAGATCTTCCTTTTAGTCCCCTACATAGAACTGGGCATTTAGACAAATATTCAACAGCAAATACACAGTTGTTTTTTTTTTCCTAACTTGTTTTAAGTATGTTTTAAACCCAGAATCTTATTTTATTAATTCTAGAAGTCCCTTAAAATACCTGGAGGACAGATTGTGATGAAAAGCTGTTGGGAAATCAAACCTAATACCTCTGTGAAGAGGCCAGTCACTATCCTAGCTTGCAGTCTCTTCAGCTAGCCCAAGCACTGCCAAGACCAAAGCTGTGAGGTATAAACCAAGAAAACAGACAAATAAAAAAATGCAAAGCAAACAAGGAAAATATCCATATTGCTCCTTCCTATTCTTCACACCAGCTGCAGGACCACCCAGGGTGGGAGGGGCAAGGAAGAGCAAACAAGCTTATTCATGAGCACTCTCATGAGCCCTATCTCTGAAAGGGAAGGCCCTCCTATACATAAATGGAATCTCTTTGCTCCAACAGTGTGATTAAAATTGGGTATTTTCATTGCAGTGGGGATGTCCAGTGTCCCTAATGTAATAGGCACACACCTTCACCTGATATGACTTAGGTCTGGTTTAACAAGTGAGCTTTCAAGGATGGTGAAGCAACTTTACCAGCTTTTTCATTTTCTCAGATGTCTTCCCCCTCCTCTCTTGAGGGTGGTGAGGTCCTGCACCTTTAATGTATCAATCATATACTTGCACAGCAAACAATGGCATTAGCTTCTGCTGGCATTTACCTGATTCAGGTTAATCTAGCAAGCATGGACAGCAGTGGTAGAAAAGACAGAGGCATGACTTTTGGCACCTGTACTAATAGCTTCCTAAGTACCCCAGGTACACCTTGATTGTGTTTCCCTTGATACTATTCTCCACTTAGCTAAGTGTAGTTAGCCATGAATCTACTGCATATGTGGTTAGATTTACTCATTTTTCCTAAGCAACTATCTTCTAGAACACTTAACAAAACACAATGCACTGTTTCTTTCGAGTCACATGCTTTCATAGTTTCCAGGCTCTCCCATACTTCTGTCTCCCAACAGCCAAAGAATTTGAATATAAACCTCTATGTTTCCAATGACATGGCAGTGTGTCTTCCTGGAGGTTTTTAGGTAAAATATCCCCCCCCCCCCCCGCCCAAAAAGAAAAAGATAAGAGCAAAACCCAAACTCTAGGCTTCGTTCAAGCATCTAACAACTATTTAGTTCAATATATTACATACCTATGTATCCTTGAAGGCCTCGAGCTTGTCACTAACAAAAAAAAAACTTGAAAGATTTAATTTTGAAAGATATATCTGGTAACTTTTTCCTCTCAGACACCCTATGTGAATTAACTTCTGCTATGCTGACAAAGCAATATGAGAAATCTGTGAGGGTGTACAGGATACATCCTCAAGAGTTGAGCTTAGTGTTCCCCAATTTTTTAAAACTCTTTCCAAAGTGCAAGACAGTTCTGCATTTTCTGTGATATATTCCATAAAGTATTTTCAAATTAGTTCATTAAATTATCTCAAAATTATCAGATAAAATCTATATACACTTACATTGAGCAGTGACAGATCTGGGATACCAGGATAAGGACAAACAGCAAATGCCCAGACCTGGTTTTTCAAAGTATGAAAGAGAAAAGCAGGGTAGTTGAGTAGCTATCACCTGAAACAGCTGATACAGCAAGAGGTTAGAAGATTACTGTGAAATTGGGTCCTGCAACACCTGATGGTCAGTAAGTAGGCAGATGTTGTATCTTCTACATATAGCTTCTATTCAGGTCAGCATGGTGGGTTTTCAATTCATAAGGGGTGACTTGCCACTACCAATTGAAAGGATTGATTCCTACTCCCTTGCAGCTTTGCTGGAGGTGAGAAAATCCTGTTAAGCTACAGGAATGCTTATCAGTATGGTTAAATGCATGATCCTGGGAAGCTTTATAACACAGGGCTCTTTAAAGTTACTGACAGGGATCAACTTTGCAATACATCTTTGGGGATCTCTTCAGGAATCTCTTGTCACAAAGCATCTGAAGGAATTTCTTTGCTATAAACCTATGATTAAGGCAGTAGTGAGTGAAGTTAGTGCACCTAATCAAAACTGGACTCAAAAGGTACCAAGATTAGGTGATAAATCACTTTTTATTGCAAATTTTAAAAAGAAAAAGAAAGAAATGAGAAAAAATTCAATAAAGTGCTCAAGCTAGCTAACAGCTCAAGCAAACAGGAGTAATAGTCCAAGAAATGGTTGTATCCAAATTGCATAAGTCAAACAAGAGCATAAATTTGAGAAGGGAAAGTAAATAAATCTGAATAGAAGTACATAGAATTTTTAAATTAAATCAGAAAATGATGTGTTTAATTCTGAAGGGAACAGTGTGCACCAGAATATTGAGTTACACATTGCTTTATTGAAAAGTAGGTCAAGATCTTATCAGCTCTATTATGAGGAATGTCAATAAAAGGCTGTGTGATGATAAAATGCTTAATTAAAAATGGGACATTCTGCAACATATGAAGTCTTTGTATTGTACAGAAAAATAAATCACATGTATTATGTTCTCCAAGTTACAAATTGCACTGAATCATTTTCCCTCAATCAAACATGCTTATCAGTAGGACATCTTGTATAAAAATGGATTTATTTACATTGGCTCCTTTACAAATTAGTTTAAGATTATCTACCTCCATGGTACTTCAAATACTTGAAATATCTGGGACAACAGTGATGAGAATAATACTAGGGCCATGGGTTCTTGATACTTTTTCAGTTGAGTAAGTGGTGTGCTTTGGCAAGTTAATTAACAAAACAAAGGCCTAATACCGATACGAGTTGATCAAAAAGTAACAGCAACTAGCTAGGTTAAATATTTTGGTTTGTTACTTCTATAATATGCATGTATAGAACATTATTAACATTATACAACATTAATATTAAATCTGTCCCTTTTTCCAAAGCAATCAGTATTTGCATTAAGAAAATATCCCAGAATCACAATAAGCTTTGATGTAGCATTTGTAGCATTCATGCTTTGTGCCATAAAAATTTAGCTTCACATGCCATGCACCAATTTTAATACACTTTTGTGCTTTCTCTATACAGTGAGTGGAACAGAGTAAAGAGCAGTTAAACAGCACATCAGCTGATACAAAAGAAAACAATGTAAAATGTAAGAATTCTGATACCCTTTAGTAGAAGGTTCTGTAAGTTATTGCCCGTGGGTGATACATGCTCCAACTGCAGGAGTGTGAAAGGGCCTATTACTAAAGCAAGAATAATACTTAAGAACAACTTTTCACCCATGGACAAAAATAAGCTTATCAAATCAAAACAGCTGGCAAAGGAAAATCCACAATATGCTCAAGGAAAGTTTGTGATCATAGGAACTGGCAATATTAAAGAGCAATTAAGCGATCTAGTCTTTCCTCTCAGAGGTAAGCCTTGTTTCTTGCAGTCCATTTTATAGCCTTCAACAAGCAGAATAGTTTTATATTGTATCTTACTTGTAGGATTGCAACCCCATCCTTTGGGAAATTATTCTGAAATCTTTTCTCTCCTTTTATCAGATAGTATTTCCTGAGAGTCAGTCTATAATTACCCCTAACAATACTGTCATATTTAAGGATAGAAAAATATAGGTATAGAAACATGTTTTTCTTTGAGCATAGAATCCCCCAAATCAAATACAAATGAACTTCCTTATGAAAGAATTAATACCTAAGAAGCAGATTTGGTAGTAATATTAAAAACTAAGTCCTCAGTTTAGAACAAATCCTTCACCAGGAGCCCGCAAAGTTTCCCAGGGTCATGGCCTAGATAAAGTAAGAGAAAAAATACTACTGATTTCAGTGGGCCCAGGATTATCGTCCCCATATTTTATTCATAGTATATCATCACAAATGGAAACTACAAATGAAGCATCATGAGGCAAGGTGCCTATAATTCATAATGTTTTCTTCCACTGTAAAAGCCAAGACCTCTCCCTGAGCTACAGCAGAGGCAAATTAGTTCCACATGTCAGATACCAACCATAATATTTTCCCTTACACCTGGTACACAATGAGGGGATGCAGTACAGCATAGAGCAATTAATACATTTCTTTTTGTGAAATAATGCATGACAGAACAACTCAGAAAAGATGTCACTCACTTGAAACTGGTGAGTTGCTAGTCCATGAAGAGTAGAAGTAGGAAAAGTAATCAAAGTACAATAAGATAAATTATGCCACCTACTGCCTTACATCTTCCTAGCGGTTGCCTTATTTGCTTCATTTCAACCCTTCTTTCCATGCAGGTTTCCAGGTACCCACACTTACAACATCATCTCTGAATGTGAGATTACAATCTGTCACAATCCAAACTGAATCAGATCAGAATGTCTGGTTCCCTGCAACAGAAATCTAACATATAGAATAGGGCTGCTAAGCATAAGCAACCAGTGCATTTTGCATATCCTATGGTATCCTGCCATGGGCTCAGCTGCCATTCCAGATGGCTGTGGGTCTATTGTAGGTTTTGCATCATATTTACCAGTCCCATGTTTAAGTAACAAACTCTCACCTTGATATGCCTTTTACCATCAGAAAATAGTAAACTGGAACCAATGCCTTTAGGCAGTATCTATTAATTGTACTGCACTTTGTGCATGTGATGATGTGCATAAATAATATGCAAACATTTCTCAAAATCACATCAAACCATTCTATTAGAAATAATCTTGGCTATGAAGCACTAATTAAGATATGCTATTTATTTCTGACAACACATGCACAGGGACTACAGAGTATACTTGTAGCCACAGGTAACAGCCACAACATCCCAAGAATGCTTTGGAACAAAATTGTGAGACTAATGATGCTCCTGGATGCTCTAATTGCTCTGTTCAGTAGACACCAACACAGAGGAAGCCACCAAAACCAATGACAAGTCAATATAAAGTGAAATATGGATCCAGCACAATATTTTCACAACTCCATCCCTCCATTGCCATACTTCTACAATTACCCTGTAGCACTTCTTCAGGGTTTGCTAATCAAAGAGTCCTCTCCAAGCAGAAGTCTCTTTTCCAGTTTCCCCAGGAACAGCTGTAAGATCAGTAGTATTTCTCAAAATATATAGACTTACAATACCTGTTTCACTTCATTATATCAAATAGAAAAGAAATTATGAACAACTTCGGCAAGCTGTGCCCTACCTTATTCCAAAAGGCCTCTTCTGTTTGCCAGTACTACTCAGTGCTGCATGTGGCACCACCAGAAGAATGGGACATCACGACAGACTGAAGACATCTACAGAAAATGTTACTTTCCAGTCCTGTAACATAAAGACAATGCACAGTTCTATCAGAAACTATGATGGTAAAAACACTGCACTGTGTAATTCCAAGATGATTGTTGTTCAATTCATCATTATCAAGTCTGATGTTTCACAAGGGAGAAAAACATCTGAAGTCCAGGCCATGTTTTTATGGGTTATGCATCATCATCAGTAAACTTGATCCAGTTTATAAATATAATAAAGTACATTTCTTTGAAAAACAGTTTTTCTCCATTTAGAAGTACAGACACTGTTACTTTGGTTTACAAGCTTTCTTGTATTTGCCAAGTATCCAGTTTACAGTAGAATGTTGATTCCATGATAACAGTTTCAAAATACACAGTAATTGTAGAAGTGTGAAGGTAAGCATTGTAGAATTAGATATAAGTGAACTAAAGAGGTCTGTGTTTGTCAAACTGAAGGTCATATTATTGGAATTTCATTAATTTTCCAGATGATCCATTGATCAAAGTGGAAACTGGCTTCTACTCTTAAATCCGCATGGACTCGTATGCAACCAACATGACATACACAGAAAGGGTAAGTGGAGAAGAAGGAGTTGATTATTAAAGAACACACTGAGTCCACAAGGAATACAAAGCCTATTTAAAAATATATAAAATTTATAAACATTATTTTCAGACATCCTCTTTTCACTGTCATGAGAAGATTTTGAGACAAATTCAGGAGTTTGTAAACATGCATATCTTCAATAAAGCGGCAATCAAGTTTTACAAGAGACTAATTGAATCTTTTATTGCATAAAGTACCAATGACTTTGTATATCCCTTATGCTCTCTGGTTGGAGTAGGATTAGCAGAACCTCACTACCACTCTGTTTTAACTAAAGGTATGAAGACCACAGTTAAAGAAAGTATCTTCCCACAAAGTGTATTTTCTGAGTTCAAAGTTCCTTTACTGGCTTAATGCAGAAAAGAAATATTTTCAATATTTTGTTCTAAGTAGTTTGCAAACCAAGTGCCTACTTGCAGAATGCAAACAAAATACTTTCTTTATGATTTATGTATCTGATAAATAAATAATTATTATTTCTCCAAGGCAGATTTATTTTTCAATTGAAAGTAATATGAATCTGAAGTGCACAAAAATACAGAGCAATTGATCCCAATATAGTATACATCCCTTTCATTAACCTCAAGTGTTGAATCATGTCTGGGTATCTACTTATATGGATACATATATGATTACAAGACTAAACCTCAAGAGACCCATGGCTCAAAATGTCAGCCATGCACATACTGCAGATGAGTAGATCCAAAAGAGAAAACAACACTGGCATGCTTCTAATTAGTTTTCTTTATTAGCATAAACAGAAATCCCCACAGGCAAAGCCATGCACAGGTAAAATTACTGAGTTTAAACTGCTTTTTCCATAACATTGTTAACCCTTGAAATACAGATTTTAATGCAATCAGGCACTGCACTGTTTTTATTATGCATCTTACAGAATAAATTGAAATTTCAGTCCCTCAACAGGTAGCCACTCAATACAAAACAGTTGTATCACAGTATGGCATTCTCCTTCCCTTCACATATTTTTAGTCTGGCAAGAAAAGGGTATATAGCTACATAAAATAAAGAAAAAAACACATAATGAATACCTCTACACAACTGCTTTGCACAGTACTATGTCCCTATTCACTTTCAAAGTGATAGTTAATCTTAGTAACAGGCATAGAACAATATGTACATGTAGTACTGCCATAAAAACCCATCAGAGCTTTCAGGGGATAAATATTTACACAGAATGCTTGGGACAAACTCATCTGTGTCAAGGAACACCGGTCAGATCCACTTTAAATACGCTGAAATGCTTACTTCATAGCTTACCAAACTTGGCATTTAACATATAAATGATGAAGACATTTCATATCAGTCTATAGGATAAGAAATTATAAGGTATGTTCAAAATTATAAAGTGTGAGTCTTTGATAAGGGATTATAGCACACCTATCTCAAATCAACACCTTGTAGAGGGTCAGAAGTAAAGCTACAATGGGAATTAAAATTTTTGTTCCTAAAGCAAAACCAGAGCAAACTCTGTGAGAACAGAGTTAACAGGATGGGAAAAAATACCAAAACAAAATCTTATGATAGTGAGACATTATATGCTAAATCCTACCACAGATCTTCTCTTGGTTAGGGAATGAGAATCACCTCTTATTTAAGGTACAAATTACGATGAAATATCAATGTCCTGCTGCCTTCCGCATTAAGGTAAAAGAGTAAAACATAGACAGTTAAATAAAATCTCCAAATCCTGCCTCAGAATTCTATGGATGGAGTCATTTTCTAAAGGAAAGTTTCTGCTCATAGTCACGCCCGAATTTCAAGCAAGCTAGTGAGGCAGTCCTGTATCATTTCTTCTCTTTCAGAAGTGAAACCTCAGCACCATGCTCTCAGGGCTATGTCTTCTCAGCCAATCACCACAGCAGCACGTGAGGAACCAGAGGGTGGTCTTCTTTCAAGGTGTGCAGAAAAGAGCAGAAGACTCAGGTCTGTCCAAAAAATTTGGTACAAGTAGGAAAAGTGGATATTCTGAAAAATACATTCTGTACAGTGCTAAACAGAATAGCTGAATAAACTTTATACTGGTGTGAAAGACCCAAGAAATGACTATGAAAAATGGTAGTGTTCAAAACTACTTGAGCAAAGGTGACTGATTTATGGCATTTACAACTAAGAACATTGTTTGTCACTTTGATTTTTGACTCAAAATACATAAAATGACAGTAGAAACTGCAGTCCCTCATGACTGTTAATTATAAATATTTTGGCACTAAAAAAAATCAACAGAGCAGAGCCTAATCAGAAAAAAAGGAAAAAAAAATCTGTTAAAAGTAGAAATTAGAATCATAGAATAGTTAGGGTTGGAAAGGACCTTAAGATCATTTAGTTCCAACCCCCCTGCCATGGGCAGGGACACCTCACACTAAACCGTGCTACAGTGCCAAGTTTCTTCTGCACACAAAATCTGGAAGCTTTATGTGCTATTAATGCACTTTGGACTTCCAATACTCCGTCACATTGCAGTATGTTCCCATTCCAATTTCAAAATGAGTTGACAGAAAATGACAACATTCATTTATTTCATTTAGTCTGCTTGATCCCTGATCTTTGTCCACCTGGGGTGACACTTCTATCAATTTGCTATGGAAAGCACCATCCTTCCTTTCTTCTTTTGGCCTCATTATTTGTTTATTTATCTATTGGGATTTTTTATGAACATTAAAAACATACTGTCTACAAGCATGAGCCCTCAAATGTATCATCTCCATGTTGCATCATTTTTTATGAGGCAACCCAGCAGCTGATTTGTTTCACTTAGGAAACAATCCTCAAAGAGAAAGGATGGGCAGAAACGAAACATTGTGCCACTAATCAGAAATAATTTGCATTTTTACACTGCCATAAATGGATTATTTTAATTTGTATTACTGCTATCTCGCCTTATTCTAAGAGACTTACATAGATAATTTGAACTCTAATAACCTGGATGCATCTGTGGCCTAATAAAATCACAACAGGCAAAAAAGTTCCTGCTGCACTAATCTGAACATGGTTTTATCCTAGCTTTGTTCACATGCTAAAATAAACATACAATCTAATTTGCTGTTGACAAAGTAAGAAAATATTTTATGAGTCATCTCTGGTTATTTCCAAAAGTAGCTATATTAGTAGTTTGAACATCCTGAAGCAGTATCTCTTCATTGGATAAAAGGAATGTTCGTATCCTTCTTTTGTGCCATGTATCATTTTGCTAAAATACTCTTTCAGAATTCAGTGCCTTGACAGCAGATAATTTGCAGGGAACAAACAGGAGCTGAGAGCTCATGAACTACAGAAAGTGAACCAAGGTGTTCTCTTCTCCTTTCAGATGGCAATAGGCTAAGTCCTGACTTTTCTTTTTCATGTATTATTTTCCCATTATCTTTTTTTTTTCTTTCCCAACAATAAGAAACACTAAAAACCAGATCCTGAATCACTTCCTGAATCACACATTTTTGAACTAAAAACAATTCAAGTGCTTCAATACAATCTCCAAAATTACTTCCTTAGTGCCATTTTCGTGTTTCTGAAGACAGCTCTGATGACACAAGTACTGGCTAAACTAAGAAGCAAGTCACTAAGATTTCTTCAGTTCCTCATTTCATTAGTATTACTGCCTGAAATCCATTTTGGTTTCATCCAGAATGTGTTACATTGATGAATTTGCTGAAGGAGACCTGTACTTATTAAAATTGGCCACCTAAACTTCTGAGGTGACTTCCACTAGACATTGAGAAGTCTGTAGGCAAAGGCTTTATGAAATTATACCTATTATCTTCACTAAAAGATCACTAATTGGCTCAGAAAGGGTGCAACACTAAGTGTCAACAGTTAAAAACAACATTTAAAGTAGGACTGAATTCTCTTCTTCAGAGATGCATCCTAGAACCGGTACCCACAAAATGAGAAATCAGTGACTCAAATTTGTAACAATGCAATACTCCCTTTGAGCTGACATCAGAAGATCCTCTATTTCTGAGGAACAAGACTTCACTGACTGGGGGTAGGAGGTTCTTGGATTCCATCCTCTACTTAGTTTTCAATATAAATCTTTCCTTATCTGGACTTATGAAAGGCAGATATTATAATAGTATGGTGATATGAACAAATAGACCAAGGACTATTCTGTTTAAGACAGATTTTTGTACAGCAAAAATTTAGGACTATAAAAAAAAAAAATCACAATCTATAAAATTTAAAAAAATCTACAGTCCAAATGCTGCAATTTAGCAGACTCAGACTGTGAAAAACTGTGGTTTATGTGAATTAACAGTTGCTCTGTTTTTATTTTTGTAAATTGAAACTTCAACTCCTCCTGTTCTTTATTTTTAAAATACCTATTTCTTTCACTGAGCAAGACCTAGATGGCTAAAGTGCTATTCCTGATCTTTGAAGTGTCTGGACTTGGTTTGAAAAGATGCAGCTAGTCCCCAAGTCTTTGAACATTTGTAAAACGAAGCTTACAAAAAGAATTCTGCAGTTTTCAAACATCTGAAAAAATTTCCTAGATGTGCCAATATGCCCTGAGAAAGGTCACTTCTCTCATGTAATTCAGTCAGAAACAGAAGAGTTAGGATTCTTTCCTAAAGATGTTTAAGCTGGTATGGCAACTGGAAAAACAATAAACAAACTATATGTTGCATAATTTTTAGATTCTATCCTTCATTCTGTACCTACCACAGTCTAATGGAACAAAAATTATTGACTCCCAGAACTGTGCCTGAGCAGCAGAGTTGTTTTCCCCTTCTCATAAAGGACTGATAACTAGTGTTCCTAATCTGGTAAGGATATTAACTATATAAATATGTTTATTACTCCTTCAGCCTCTACTGCATTATACTTAAAGAATGGTTTACTGCTATAATTACTATGGTTTTAAAATTAGAACAATATGAAAGACATATGTTTCTTTTACTGAACAGAAATTAAGCAGAAGATTTGCAAAAGCAAGAAAAAGGCTGGAAAGCTCCTTTTGTAAACTTTGGGTCTACTTCCCTTTTGAAAATATCCTCAGCAATTGCCATTTGTTGGCACGCGGTTTCGTGACAGTAGATTATTGCAGAAAATAAAGTTTGAAAATGAATTTGAAATTAATTTTTTTGCCAGCCACAGTTCCGGTGCAGAGCATTTGTCACCTAACAAATGCGTACTAGAATTATTATTCATACAGTACAAGGCTTCCCCAGTAGCTTCACACCAGAGCAGATCACAGAGAATTATCAGATTTATTATCTTTTCATTGATCTTCCTGAGGCATTTGGATGGATTGATTCTTATATGCTACGCCTTAGACATATTAGATAGACTGCTTAACAAATTTCAAAGCAGCTGACCATGACCAGGTCAATGTCTCACAGTTCTTGCTCACATACACCCATCACTTGCCAGGAACGTGTCTTTCTTCAGATCTAAAGCTGTCTTCTTGTGATATACAAAACAGACTACAAATAGAAGAAGCTAAAGCACAATGATTTCTTCTGAATTTAGACTATATTTGCTGCTTAATAATATGCCACCTTGTGTAAATACTTTGAAAGATCTCCATTATTAGAATCATAGAATCATAGAATAGTTAGGGTTGGAAAGGACCTTAAGATCATCTAGTTCCAACTCCCCTGCCCTGGGCAGGGACACCTTACACTAAATCATATCACCCAAGGCCTCATCCAACCTCGCCTTGAACACCGTCAGGGACAGAGCATTCACAACCTCCCTGGGCAACCTATTGCAGTGCCTCACCACCCTAACAGGGAAGAATTTCCTCCTTATATCCAACCTAAACTTCCCCTGCTTAAGTTTTAACCCATTACCCCTTGTCCTGTCACTACAGTCTCTAATGAAGAGTCCCTCTCCAGCATCCCTATAGGCCCCCTTCAAGACACTGGAAGGCTGCTATGAGGTCTCCACGCAGCCTTCTCTTCTCCAGGCTGAACAGCCCCAACTTCCTCAGCCTGTCTTCATACGGGAGGTGCTCCAGTCCCCTGATCATCCTCGTGGCCCTTCTCTGGACTTGTTCCAACAGTTCCATATCCTTCTTATGTTGAGGACACCAGAACTGCACACAATACTCCAGGTGAGGTCTCACGAGAGCAGAGTCAAGGGGCAGGATCACCTCCTTCGACCTGCTGGTCACGCTCCTTTTCATGCAGCCCAGGATACGGTTGGCTTTCTGGGCTGCAAGCACACACTGCCGGCCCATGTTCATTTTCTCATCAACCAGCACCCCCAAGTCCTTCTCCGCAGGGCTGCTCTGAATCTCTTCTCTGCCCAACCTGAGCTGGGATTGCTCCGACACAGGTGTAGGACCTTGCACTTGTCATGGTTAAACGTCATGAAGTCGGCACCAGCCCACCTCACAAGTATGTCAAGGTCCCTCTGGATGGCATTCCTTCCCTCCAGGATATCAACCAAACCACACAGCTTGGTGTCATTGGCAAACTTGCTGAGCGCGCACTCAATCCCACTGTCCATGTCAGTGATGATGTTAAACAAGACCGGTCCCAACGCCAATCCCTGAGGGACACCACTGGTCTCCAGCTGGACATTGAGCCATTGACCACAACTCTTTGTGTGTGGCCATCCAGCCAGTTCTTTACCCACTGAGTGGTCCATCCATCAAATTGATGTCTCTCCAATTTAGAGACAAGGATGTCATGTGGGACAGAGTCAAATGCTTTGCACAAGTCCAGGTAGATGACATCAACTGCTCTATCCCTGTCCATCAGTTCTGTAGCCCCATCATAGAAGGCCACCAAATTGGTCAGGGAGGATTTCCCCTTAGTGAAGCCATGCTGGCTGTCACCAAGCACCTTGTTGGTTTTCATGTGCCTTAGCATGCCATCCAGGAGAATCTGCTCCAAGATTTTGCCAGGCACAGAGGTGAGACTGACTGGTCTGTAATTCCCTTGGTCATCCATTTTCCCCTTCTTGAAAATGGGGGTTATATTTCCCTTTTTCCAGTCGTCAGGAACTTCACCTGACTGCCACGATTTTTCAAATATGATGGCCAGTGCCTTAGCAACTTCATTCGCCAGCTCCTTCAGGACCCGCGGATGGATTTCATCAGGACCCATGGGCTTGTGCACATTGAGACTTTTAAGATGGCCTCGAACCAGATCCTCTCCTACAGTGGGCCCAAGGTCTTCATTCTCACAGTCCCTGCATCTGCCTTCCAAGACTTGGGTGGTTTGGTCAGAGCCTTTGTCAGTGAAGACTGAGGCAAAGAAGTCATTCAGAACCTCAGCCTTCTCCAAATCCTGTGTAGCCAGTTCTCCTGAGAGCTTGCTGAGGGGGCCTATGTTCTCCCTAATCTGTTTTTTATTTGCTATGTACTTGTAGAATCCCTTCCTGTTATCTTTAATACCTCTAGCTAAATTTAATTTTAACTGGGCCTTAGCTTTCCTAACCTGGTCCCTAGCTTCCCAGACAACATCCCTGTACTCTTCCCATGCCACCTGTTCTTGCTTCCACTTATTATAAGCCTCTTTTTTCATTTGAATTTTCCTCAGGAGCTCCTTATCCATCCAAGGAGGTTTCCTGGCCCTCCTGCTGCACTTCCTTCTGGTTGGGATGCAACACTCCTGAGCTTGTAGCAGGTGATCCTTGAATATCAACCAAGAGTCTTGGGCCCCTCTGCCCTCTAGGGCTGTATCCCATGGAACCTTACTAAGCAGGTTCCTGAAGAGGCCAAAGTCTGCTCTTTTGAAGTCCAGGGCAGTGAGCTTCCTGCACGCTCTTCTCACTGTCCTGAGGATCTCAAATTCGAGCATCTCATGATCACTGCATCCAAGGCTGCCCTGGAGCGTCCCATTTCCAACGAGCCCTTCCCTGTTGGTGAGCACGAGGTCAAGCATGGCACCTCTCCTTGTCGGCTCCTCTATTACTTGCAGAAGGAAGTTGTCTTCTACACAATCGAGGAACCTCCTGAATTGCTTGTGCCGGGCCGTACCGTCCTTCCAACAAATGTCAGGGTGGTTGAAGTCACCCATGGGCCTGCGAGAGTGAGGCTTTTCCTATCTGTCTATGGAGTGCTTCATCCGCAGGTTCTCCTTGATCAGGTGGTCTGTAACAGACTGTTACTTAACTATCAAAAGGAAATGTGTCTTCAGAGATGAATCACAGTCTTTTATTACCACTTTTTGCTTTTAAAAATGTCAGCTTCTGACAAAATGGACAGCCTTCTGCAGCATGTTTTTGTTTGAACTGTGGAGCAGAACAAAAGGAAGAACGTGTAATAAATTTTTAAGAGGCTACATAATAGAATCTGGTGAGGGAAGCTGTGGCTTACCACAGCAGATTCAAAGCCTGACACAACTGTTTCTTAGCCATGCTAAATACATGCCATATTTCAGAAGCAGAGAAAATTGTCTTCCCTGAAGACCTCATCCTACTGCCCAGTAATAATGGGCTGCTTCTATTTTACCATTATTAGCCTTTATATCCTAGAGACCAAAGTTATGTACAGCCTAGTACTATGCATTTTTAAACCTGGAGCTGGATGTTTAACTTGCCGCCCACTCAATCTGTAGGAGCCACCCAGCACAACCAACCTGAAATCTCAGGTCCCCTCCTCACACAGCAGGCTGTGCTAACTCATGCCTGTCACTCAGACTCACAGGAGGCCAAACAAGTCAGAGTTCATAGCCACTAGCTCAAGTGCTCCCATGTTCAGGGATGGAAGAGTTTGTAACAGAGCAGGGAAAAGGAGGAGGACACCTCCTCCTTCTCCTTTCTGTCGTTCAGCTGTGCCCTAAAGGCTGAATGAGAGAGAGGAGGGTAAGAATGAGGGAAGAAGACAATGCAACAGTCCTTGGCATGCTTATTAGACCACTGTCTCAAGTTAGGTTATCAGGAATACTAACAACAGGACTTAATCCCACTTCTCATATGTTTTATTCAGAACTGTAGGAGGGAACCTTTATCAATGAGATGATGCCTGTAGAGATCTAGCCTTGAGGCTAGATTTTAGCATTGTTTCCTTACAGCTTACTTCTTTTTCTTTAAAAGTCATGCCAACCATGGAAGAGGAAAGGCAATGCCGTTGGCTAGTTCCTCAAACTCTTTTTTCTTATTTTAAACACGGAAATACAATTACTAGACCAGTTGCTCAGACAATATGAAAGATGGGCCATTTTCTGTTCATGAAAGAATCAATACACATAAACCACTTTTCAAAAAAATGCCCTGACTGTCAGGCTACAGGCAATTCTGACAATATCTTGGTACTGAAGACCCGATGCCCAAGCAAATGAACATTTCAAGTTCAGTTTACTACTGTGGCTTCGATGCCCAACTGGAGAGCATCTTTCTGACACATTAACTTCATCTGAAATTAAACTGGTTCATGTGCTCCAAGACCTGATGCACAACAAACAGAGTGATTTTTTTTTTTTTTCTGCATGTCTGTTCATATGCATACATATGAACTTCTGAAGTTAACAGAGGGTATACATAACCTAGAAGCAGTATGAGCCAAGGAGTTAAGATGAGTGGCTGAGTTATTGATCAGATGATACTAAAAGAGAAGGTAACAAGTATACTCAGAAAAGCTTATTCGTTGATAATTTTTCCCCCTGAAAATTTAGATTTATTAACTCAAAATTCTGAAAATAAACTAAAGAGTAACTGGCTAGGAAGTTAGTCTGGATATTTTCCAGAACAATTCAAGATAACAGCCCAAAGATAAATTTAGATATCTAGAGAGAGATAGAGATAGCAGGTACTTTTTTTTTTTTTTCCTATTGGCTCTATGAATAGGAAAAAAGTAAAAGGGCTTCTCAGCACAGAAAACAGTCTTCACATCACAAATCTTTCCCAGTACAGAGGAATTCTCTTATTTAAATTATGCAACTCACAAAAAGAAAAGGTTATGAAATCTTTGACAACACATGATCTTTTTCACAGAATTAGATGGGTCCAAAAGGTAAACAAAAACAAAAAAAAACAAACCAAAACAAAAAAACCTAACTGAATTTACAAATGAGGTATTTAAAAGTCCCTCTACAAACTCTTCTAGGAATCCAAAGTTTAGCTGAGGATGCTTCATTTCTCCTTATCCAGATCCATACATTTCTGAAGGATTTGAAATTTGGAATCCACCATTCACTGCTTTCAGTAGTAAAAGAACAACTGATCCAACCCATGCATGCTGGGATTTTCAAGAAAGCCTGAGGAAACAAAATGTTCAAATTACTTTTAAATTCAATGGGAGTCAGACTTCTAACTCCTTCAGGCCTACTGAAAATGAAATCTGTAACTTTCAATATCCTGAAACCAAAGAAATTAAAATTTTGGAAAACCTTCTGTGAACTAGTAACTATCGATTATTTAATGGTTGATTAAAATTTCTTACTAAATGCCTCCAGAATTTCACAGTAGGAACATTAACACTTATATTTCTATTTTTCATAAATGTCAATTCTATCTGACATTGTGTTTTATTCAACGTGAGAGATATCTGGAAAATAATCCTCCATAGAAATAGGCTACAGCATAAAAGCTATCTATTGAATGCTACCAACAATGAACCAGCAAAAAAAATTAGCTAAAAGCTTTCATAAGAACATATTCTATAAAGTAGAACTCCTTCATTTTCAGAACAGAAAACAGAGTTGGAGATCCAGATTTGCATCTCTGTTTTGTTCAGGAACAGCAAAAGGCATTTAGAATTACAGTCCACCAGCTATTCCAGGGTGGGTTCTTCTATTCCCATGTGCTACACCCTTTATCCATGTGCTACACCAAAAGGCATGAAAATTCATACTTCTGTTGCAGTAAAATGCAAAAGCAAATTTAAACAACACATTTCTATTTTATGAAACTAAACTATTGGCTTTCAGCTAGCTCTATGGGTTGAGACCTGCAAGCACACAAGCAGCTAAAGTCTAATAGTTGAGAAATGAGTACCTGCAGTGTCCCAAGAACAAGTCCAATGCCAGCTGCCCTTCTGCCCAAAGCAGAAGCAGCTTGTCCTTGACTATTCATTACAGGGACAGCAAAAGGCAATTTTTTCAACACTGCTGAGAAGCTTTTAGCCAGCTGTTATCCTTTTTGCCATTCAGAAAATCAGAAGGCTGCACTTTGGGGTTGGGAAGGTTTTTTGTACTTATACGGGATTATGCAGAAAGAGATTCAGGGTGCACAGACCTCACTGGGAAGTCACATGTGGTTCTTAAATTGATATTTTCAAGAGGGGCTTGGGATTTCTCCGTATAAGCATCAGAACTGGAGAACGAGGAATTTGTGTTTGGTCTGATCATGAACAAATATCTAATAGCAACTAAATTTTAGTATTTCAATGCAGTAATAAAAGCCAGCATTACTTGTTCGTATGCCAGGTCAATTTTATTCCTGCTTTAACTATAAGGGAACTTGGAAACTGCAACCTTCCATAAGTAAAAGAGTAGGCATTAACTAAATCCAAGATTCCTAACTACTGTGCATCCTGCCTACAGCTGCTTTCATTGCTTTTCCTTTCTCTGCAGGGCACATTGGTTTTGTCCTTCAAAAATCTCTCTTGCACATCAGAACTGAAACCCTGGTCAAACGAGACACAGGCAGAAAAATAGAAAAGGTCTTGGGAGGCCACATATAATAATACATCCAAGCATGAAATGCCCCACATTTATAGAGCAAAGTAAACATTTTACAATATTTGTAATCAACATAGGGAGTCTTTTATCACTTTTCAGAAATCTATGCCAAGAAAAAAATCCAGCTCTGTTATTTTTTAATGACGCAGCATGCTGTTAATTTGGGTATAAAGCCAAAAACCTCCATAGTGATATTCAGGAAAGAGTTGTCTAGAAATCCCTCAATGTCTTAGATAAAATTGAATCTGAATGGCTAAATCAATTTGAAAACAAATCGATTTAAAACTAATTTCATCCACAACATGCAGGTTTTTTAACAAACATCTTTCACTGCAACAGTGATACCAGGGACATCCATAAACCCAAAAACCCAATACATTTATTCAGTTTCTGATGTTGCATGCAAAACATGAACACCTTTCTAGTACTACTCAAACTACAGAGAAAATAAATGCCTGAATCCTTTCTCTTTTGCTCTCATTCCCATCATTAAAAGCGAAGTCCATCTCACAGTTAGGCAAACATATTGAAATTTCTCCTGCCTTGATCTCTCACCTATTCACCAAAACCATCTTCTCTCTCACCAGCAGTTTTAAGGTCACACCAAGGCTCCACAAAGGCTCTTCCTCTGGCTTAAATAGATCAAGACAAGTTTGAAACCTCACCCAAAAGACTGTATCCTCTTGCATTTTGTACCCAGATGCTGCAGATATGGGTGGAAAGGAAGAGGGGTTACAGAGAGGTGTTGAAACTACCTGAAGTCACCTGAGAGGCAGGCCATAGTGCCAGGGTACAGGGCAGCCCAAGAAGGAGGCATATAACTGATCTCGCTCATCTTCTTCCATGCAAAAGGCATTTTTTACTCCATGGCCCAGAAGAGCTGCTTCCTAGAAGAGTTTTATACTTGTTCTTACTATCCCAGCAAATGACTGACTCCACCCTAGCATGCCCAGCACTCTAATACTATGCTATAGGGAAATACTGTTCATCTGGGGATGGTTCCATAGCACAGAATCTGAGCTTTGCCATTAAGAAAAGAAGCCATGCTGCCCACCACTAAGCAAAATTGTTCAGTGCAGCTTAGTTCCTTAGGTGTTAATTGTAATGGAAAACAGAATTACAGTCTCATTTTTAAAAGCTTTTTAACCTAGCAATTGACACGTTTATGCATAATTATATATACACACACATATATGCTTTAGTAATGTCTTGCTTGTCATTATTTTAAAATGCTATCGCACTACCTCATATACATGCTGTGTTACATATAGCTATTACCCTTGGTTTATCCTGTTAACAAAAAGCCTTACAAAGAAATTTACTCCAGCAAGCCTCCAGACTTCACACCACATACTCAGCGCAGGTATTGCCTTAACCACTTCATGCATCGCACAGGGATGGGAATGGTACCTCTTTTCAAGGAATAAGTGAAAGGTCAAAACCTCTCAGAGGCATCTTACATTGACTTGATTGAACTGCTGCCACCTTCCCCTCACATCAAGAAAACAAACATGACTATATAAAGAAAAGCACAGTACATTTGTCGAAAGATGGAGACCTCTTGTGTATTTGTTTGGGCCTAATAACTAAGTATCAAAATAAGAGCATGCAATAGTAAGAGATGTAAGGGCCAAAAGCTTGAAAATTAGAAGGTTTTTTAGGAGTTTTATGGAAACTGTATAAAAAATTAGCCACCTCAGTTCAAGTCTCAATCTCTGAATTTGCACAGGAAACAATCTTGAAAAATCCATCAAAATTAAAGCAAATAAATTGTGCTGTTCGATAAGCAAGGAGACTGATTTTTTTTATATTTTCTTTTATCAATCCATATCAACCCCTAAAAAAACATGATATTGTTTTATTCCATGTTACTTTCAAAAGAGCCACATAAACCCAGACACCAACTGACTTCACAACCTCTTATTCCTCCAGTAGTTATGCTCTGGCCCTTAACATGAAGCATACTTAAGTTTCCTGTTACACTTTTTATTGTTTTTAAATCCAGCCTGAAACTTCACCTTAACCTTCGAAGTACTGCATTAATCACATTCTTGGTTTTTTGCATTGACATAAGGATAGCATGAACGTAGAGAAAACAGTGATTCAGTATTTCAGAAAACCTGAAACAATACAATGTTTTGTCCTCTCCACCCTTTTATAATTACTCTTGTATTAGTTGTTACTGAAATAAATCGCTACTCAATTACAGTGCTTTGAAATCAAGGAGTAGAAAAGGCATCTGAAGAAACACAAAAATACTTTGCTTTAAGTTTAACTTTCAAAAGGAAGCACAGAATCAGGCTATTGTTTTGCTTATTCTGAAGCATTCAAAAGTTGCTTCAAAATGTGTTTTCTGTTTTCCCTTTAACTTTTAAAGCATCTTAAAATCACTTGGGGAAAAAAAAAAGAAAAAACAATTTAATAATTATAAGAAATAATAATACACACAAGAAAATAAGCTTAGTTTCCTTTTAAGGAATTCAGGAGAATTTCTTCCACTGTGTTCATTCCTTCATGCCTTTATGTCTTTGTCCTGTAAGGATTTTCTGTCCTTACAGGGGAGGGAAATATTGCCCTGTCCTAGAATTTGTCAAGCTAAACCAAAATTATATCTCTATTTTAAAATCTTATAGAATTGTTCAACAGCCACAAAGTGCTACAAAAGGAACATATTTCCTGTTACACGACAAAGAATTTAAAGTAATTTTCATTAATATTATACCAAGCATTTTTGGATCCATTCTTAGTACACACTTGTAGTCCTATGGGATCGAAGATGTCATTCAGGTTATTAATAATATTTAATTTTACAATTACAAAGAGATTTCATTTGACCTGAAAGTTCGAATTAAATTTCCAAACTGCATTGTAAAATACAGTGTTTCTCACTAAAGAGAAATGCAATTTTTAAAATGGAAATATAAATGGCACAAAGATTTAAATATTTATTAAAGAAAAAAAAATCTATATATTCAGTTGATTTTACATTTTAACAATAAATAAAGACAGGCTAAAGCAGATTGTTTTTTTAAGGGATTTGTATCATTTTCACAGAAGAAAGATGCTGACAGAAGCATTACATTATTATTTCAGTTCACTCTTTCAATTGAATCCTTTCTTGTATAGAATTTATTTTAAGCAGATGCTTTATTCCAGTGTTAAGAAAAAAAAAAAAGTAGATTTGAGGAACTTTAGAGACATTATTATTGTTATTAGAACACCTCTATGTATATGATACAAATCATTGGAAAATAATTTAAAACTAATTGAAATAGTTTCATAAACCTTTGCACATGCATCTCTTAAATTCTGTAAGAGTTCCATGGAGCTAGAAAAGATTTCAGATTCTTCCTCCTCTCTCAAAAAATAATGACATTTTAGGGTTTGTAAAAAGTGGTATATTTAAATCTAGAGGATTCCATTAATCTTAATAAAGAATATTATTGAATAACCTATCTAATGCATAACAAAATACATTCAAAATGCAAATGGTTTATAACCCAGGTACCAGAAAGCCATTAATAACAGCATCCAGCAAATTTCTAGAACAGTATCTACACCAATGCCTAAGTACCCAGGCTTTAACTTTACTTCCATGTCTCAGTGGAATTACTCCAGGAGTGAAGTTACTCCCTATGTTAGCATCTGTTAAATGAGATCCATAATTACAGCTGGCAGTTGGAAAACTGAAGCAAAACTGAATTAGCATTTCAAATATCTCAGTATATATACTATTCCCATGTCACCAATTACAGTCCCATCTGTACAAAATGCTACCAAAAATACTCATATTTTAATATGTTTCCCTTTCATCTCTAAATACTTGGCTCACATTAAAAAATAAATTAAAAAAGCTGGCTCTTCATCACCAATCGCCCTACCGAATGGTCAACAGTGCTGACACAAGCAGCGATGCATGAATGTAGCACAAACTACTTCCTAATGTCAGAATGAATTCATTACAACAGCAGTACTGTTTTCATTATTTTTGAGTTGTTGACCATGTTAACCAGTATGAAATTTTTTTTATACCTAGATTAAAGAACTATTATGGATATGCTAACAGGCAGAAGTAAGCATGGAGGTAAGTTATCTTAAAAGATGAGCTTTTTCTATGAACTTGAGCATATCTTCAGAGTTTTTTTCCTCTTGCTTTTTTTCCCCCTCTTCTTTTTTACTCTCCTGTTTCTGTAATAATAATTCACTACAGTATTTATAACACTTAAAATCCTCAAATAATGCATATGCTGCTAGAAAAAGAAACTGTAGTAGCCCCAGTTTATTTTTAGGAAGAAATCTTATCTTGAGGGCAAAAGCAGTCCAAAAGTATATGCCATTTAATATTTTACATCATATATTCCTATAGAATATACTCTGTGTTTCTGAAGCATAAATCTCTCTCCTACTTTGTGTCTTGTCAGAGAGCTTGAGCAAAGGACAGTAGTTCAAGCGAGGTAGCCTAGATAACCACTTTATTCAATTAAATGGAAAAATCATAATGCTATATATTTTATTATAAGTTAGTTTCCAGACACACACTCTAATATTATTAGAAATGTAAAAAGCTTTAGTACAACAGAGAAATTTTCAAGTTACCATAGAATAAGTTTTACCTGTGGGAAAGTAAAGACTCTGAATTGAAAAATCCAAGCAAAAATAATCCAGGGTAATTTTGTCAATTTTAAAACCATTCTGAGACCATCTAGTTTACTGTTCTCTGTACAGTAATTCTTCCCAGTAATTCAAGAAAGATACAATGCAAACTTTATGGTCAGAATAAAAACAGATACAAGAAAATAATAAATCATACAGCATCTTTATCTTAGAACTCTTCTGATAAATTTGAACTAGAATAATTTGATTTCATTAAAATTGATACCTTTAAGTTCTATACAAACACACCCAGGAAGGGTTTCTCAAAAGCAGGTGAAGTTTCAGAGGTGAGCAAAATACTACTGTCATGAATGAAAACCAACAAACAATACTTCAAGCTGTATCATTGTACAAATCCTTATTTTACATTTTTAATATAAAATTTAATGATGTATACAAAATAGATAGGTGTCAGCTCTGCAAGTGCTCACTCCAAGAGTCCTACCAGCTTGAATGGATTTTCTCAGATAACGAGGACTATCTACAAGTCATTTGAAGAACCAGACACCCACCTTCTCCCCCAAATATTTATGAAATATGATAAACAGCACACAAGCCCTGACTGAATATAACACTTCAGTTATGACGTAGTATGTTTACAGCACTGTACTTAAAAGCCTAAGTCACTGTAGAGCCCTACTGTAAATTTCCATGGAAAAATATTTTAAAGTATTCCTCAAATCCTCTGAACTACAATAAAACCCCAAATACTGGATCATAGACACTGCTATAATTTATGTTGTTCCATGCCAGAAATCTGAGCAATAACAGCAACTTATAATATTTATTATGAGGCTGAACATTTGCCATGTGAATAAATTTAATCCCAGCTAGTATCTTCACAATTTGGAGAAAGTCAGGTTTTTTTTGTATTATAATAACCTTAAACTTTAATGCAAGACTTTGTAGGTCACTGATGACCTGGCTTTGGGGATGAATACTCACAGCAGTCAAGTGTTCACATATTTCAAATACCACTAGAATCATTTTGTATAAGGGATACACGTATGTGAAATCGCTGGCTTATCATCGTTCAAGTACATCTAAAATGCTGTTTCCATGTGTGGAATGGTTAAGGGGAACAGGCAAGAATGCTGTACAGAGTTACACAGATTTAATTTATTATTTGAGTGACACAGATTCTAATGTTTCCTCCCTTTCATTCATAGCTTAAAATTTGAAGTTGCTGGACATGTAGCTCATCAACTAGAGCATTTTTTTTTAATTTTTTTTTTTTTTTAAGGCATATAAAAATAAGCAGCCACCAGACAGGCAAGGGTGTAAAATCTAATTGCTTATTCACTCACTGACCAGATTCTATGGGAGAAGGAATACTTTTATTGAACAACCTGCTCTTCCTTTAACGGAGACAAACACTGCATCAGAAGCGGCAAAAAGGAAAGACAGCCGAGATGAGCATTTCTCTCCTCACACAATGAAAACCATAAACAAAACCGAGGCCCCCAATCATTATCATGTGAAACAGAAAAGATCGTCTTGAAACGCAGAGTCAACAGAGGGACAAGCAGGTGTTTGCATTCTCTGCAGTTGAACTCGGGGATTTCATTGTGTGCTTCACAGAAAGAAAAACAGTTTCATTTGTAGATCTTACAGGGAGACAAAGAATTTCAACAAGGAGCCCCGATAAACATCTTCCACGGTTAAACATCTTCACCGAGAGAGAGAGAAAAATCTCCTCCGTCGCAAGCAACCGTGGACATCTTTTGTTCCCTGATAAATATTTGCCTTTGTCTTTTGTGATAAGGTCTGCTGCATCCGCTTAGCGTAAAAGGCCGGGTTGTCTCTGTGTAGAAAACATTTAATTAAGATCATTTCCGATTTTCTAGTCCCCCGTGCTCTATGGAAAAGACGAGCGAAAGAAGAGAAACGCCGGCACCCCCTGGCTGCGGTGAGGCTGCGAAAGGGAGCCGCAGGCGCTGCCGGCGCGGGAAGGTCGGTCCCGCCTGCGGACCGGGCCGGGACGACCGGCCTCTCCCAAGGGGTCTGAGGGGCCGGGTCGGGCAGGCAGTGAGCCAGCCCCGCAGCCCGGCGGCGCCTCGGGTGCACAGACAGCCGGCCCCGGCCCAGGTCCCGAGCGGGCGGCGGCCGCCTCGCTCCCACGAAGCGCCGATTTCGGCATCTTCTGCGGCCCCCAGCGCCCGAAAACAGAGGTTGGGAGTGTGCGGGAGGGGACACCTCGACTGGCTGTGCCTGGCCAGGGAGGAGCACGAGGAAACAGCTTTTTTTGGTTGGTGGTTGGTTGGTGGGTTTTGCGTTGGGGGTTTATTTTATTGTTGTTGGGGTTTTTTGCTGTTGCTTTTTCGTTTTTGTTTTTTTTTTTCCCCGTGGGATTAGACCGAGCTGCTCTTCACACCAGCTTTTTTCTTTTTTTGGTTTGTGGGGTTTTGGGTTGGGTGTTTTTTAGTTGTTTTTTTTTTTTTAATTTAAATTTTTAATGCTTTAAAAAGTACCAGACAGTTTGGGGTTTGCCTCTGTCAAAATTCACGCTTCACAAACCCATCAAAACCTTCCCACCAAAACGAAGAAAGGAGCAGCTTAAATTGTTTTAATAATATTCCGTCTACAAAAAAAAAAGGGGGGGGGGGGGGGGGAATAAAAATAAAGCTGTGCCAGGCTCTACAGCCCCAGAGCATCAGTTCTCTGAGGACTTCACTATCTGATCTAGAATTCACAAAGTAGTTCCCACTGCTGTAGTAATTTGAAATACTTGAAAAGCTAGGAAATAAGATCATTATAATGTGTTTATACATAAACACACAGTACGCAACTTCGAGGGCTCTTGTCCTTGTGTATATGTTCATTTGCTGGAATTAATGCTCTTTATCATGTTGACTGCCTGCAGGACCCCATCCCGAAAGATCCCTGCATGCCAGGTACTTTAAACAATATTGTTGAATGTGGACTCATTGCAAGCCTAAGCCACTCAGTAGAGTTCCCTCCTTGTCTACCTCAGAACAAGATACCCACTCTTAACCACAGACTCATTTCTCCACTCTGTGTGAAATTTTGCTAAGAAATATCCACAAAAATACTAGTCTGAAATAGTGAGAATTAGGATGCAAAATTTAAACCATGTGAAATGCAGCAAAGACACTCCAGTATAAATATGCACAAAGTTGGGAGAGACCTGAAGTCCAAATATAAAGCAACAGAGATGAACTCATACTGTGGACACGACCGAGTCCTGAGAGATTTTGGTTAAATATTCAGAGAACAGAAAGTGAAATTTTTTCCCTTCAGACTCCGGCACAATATATGGCATTTCTTAAACATTTGTGCCATGTTTCAGAGAGTACAACCTATTTTTTTTCTTTTCCTTTTAGAATATCAAAGTTTTTCTTTCATGAATGAATTTCAAGACTTATTCATTGTGTGACACTAAAGACAACACCATAAACAGAAAAAAGAAAAAAAAATGCTTAATGTAAATAAATCAAAGTCATTCTATCCTTCTCTGGCCATCTGTCTCTCAATAACTACATGCAAAAAATAGAATTTGCTAAAAGCCGCTACTTTAAAAGTCTATCACATTATTGTTCCAAGTAAAAACCACAAGAGCAGAAAGTGCTAACAGTATCCTCTTACCTGCCTTTTAAGCAAAAGTGTAAAAAACACACCACACAAAAAAGCCTTCCAGCTGACAAAGGCTCTGGATTAGTGACAGCAATTGACCCAGGGAAAACAAATCAGACTCACTTTTTCTTTACATGAAACAGATTACTCCCCTACCTATTAACACATAAAAAAATATGATTATAGCTCAACTTGAAATTACAGTGGGTAAACTTACACCTCTGTGCTCTTAGCAGCTTTGCTCATCAAAGCACTCATTCAACAAGAAATACTTTTCATGATCCCATAAATGTTGTGCTAATAGTTTTGAACTGAGAAAGATAAATGCTCATTATGTTAGGCTGCTTTGCATAGACTCACTTCTTAAAACTCTGTAGTAGCTGATGAGTAAGAGCCCCTTTTTTTTAACCTCCACTAGTAGTGAAATGTTTTGAATTGATGCCTCACTAAAAGTCTTGAACTGCCTAAAACTGAAGTGTCAAACTATAGTTTTATCAGCAGCACCATAAATTTGACACGATCATATCAATATATACATATTAATGTGTGTAAGATCAGTACCTAAAAGACAGTATTTTTAAAGTAACGTAATGCAAAATCTTTGGTATGTCTCTTTTTCTGTGTTTGTGAGCTGTAGGATTCAATGAAAGGTGATGTACATTTTTATAGGGAGGAAATTCTATAATAAATTATAATGACAGTACAACACAAACAGAATACTGTCTTTTCACAGTTTGTGTGGATTTGATAACAAAGAAAGCCATAAACAAGACCAAAGAGTGTAATGGGATTAATCCAAGATTATCTTAATTAATCCTCTCCGTAAGTACAGTGAAACCACATTCACTTAAGAGCATTCAAGAGGATAATGAGTAAGCAGAAATTACCTAACTCCAATGTTAGCATTGGGCTGACAATATCAAATAACTATGCAGAATACTGGACACAAATTAAACTAAGATAAAGATTAAAAGCTTCTGTCACTCACAGAAGGACCACCAAGAGACCTACCTATGCTTCAACTTTTGTTTATATAAGCAGGACAGATAAAGATAGCTGTAAACTTGAGACTACTTCAGTACACCAGGGATACACTTCTTAGCATAAACTTACGTTCTAGAGAAGTGAGATAAAGCCTTTTCCAAATGTGATCTGGAATATATTTTTTTGCCTAAAAAGTCTGGGACCAGAAGAAAAATGTTTTTATTTATTAAACAAGACATGGTAGGACTATTTGTAAGCAGTTCAAATACATTTCAGAAATAAGGAAGTTCACTTAGTACCTACTCCAGTATCTGGCCATTGTTTAAATAACACATGACTAAAAAATGTTAATTGTTAATAATCAAGGAAAACTAGAAACTTTACTTAAGGAGCTATGGATCATAAGTTGATCGTATCTTTATCAACTCAGTAGGACAAAGAAGGAAACAAACAAAACATGCTGCCTATCACTGGCAGCTCAGGCGTGTTCCATACAGAACAGAAAAAAAATATATGAGGTTCTTCCTAGGAAAAAAAACTTTTGTTTCTAGATTAGTCATTACTGTTCTGTTTGCTGTGTTTCACATTTATGCTATTGAGGCGTTTAAGGTGCTTAGTTTTAACCCAAATCATTTGTTCCCATAATATATTCCTGCATATATGCTGTTCACTTTATATGTTCCTGACAGTCCATATTTACATTTCCTGATTGAAGATATATGTAGAGAAACTGTCTGAGTGTGCAGGAATGGGGTTCCTGGATTTGAATCTTGTGAGGAATGTGAAAGGTAACAAGAAAAGCTTCTGCAGATATTTCAGCAGCCAAGACAGACAAGGGGGAATGGGGGCCTGCAGTGTAAATGGAGTGGGGGATGTGGTGACAGAGGACATGGAAAACACCAAGGTGCTCAATGCCTTCTTCACCTCTGTCTTTACTGGCAAGATAGGAATCCCAGGCCCTGAGACGTGAGGGGAAATCTAGAGCAAAGAAGTCTTAGCTTTGGTGGAGGAGGAGCAGATTAGGGAATATTTCAACAAACTGAAATAGACATAAACAAGTCCCCGGGACCTAATGGGATCGACCAATGACTGCTGAGGGAGTGGGCTGATGCCTTTGTGAAGCCACTTCCAATAGTCTCTGAAAGGTTATGATGTCTGGGACAGGTTCCTGAGGACTGTAAGAAAGCAAATGTTACCACCATCTTCAGTAAGGGCCAGAAGGAGAATCCAGGGAACTACAGGCCAGTCAGCCATCACTTCAGTCCCTGTGAAGGTGTGGGGACAAATCTTCCAGAAAAACATTCCAAACTTGTAAAAGACAAGGAAATGATAGGAGTAGTCAGCATAGGGGACTGCAAAAGGAAAATCATGCTGGACCAACCCCAGAGCCTTTTATTATGAAATAAGTAGTGAACAGTTACCTTGATTTTAGACATTTTACTTGGTCTTCTGTAATATCCTCATAGACAAAGTAATGAAATATGGACTAGGTAAGTGGACAGTGAGGTGGACTGTAAACTGCCTGAACTGCCAGGCTCAAAAGGTTGTGATCAGCACAAAGTTCAGCTGGAGACCAGTCCCTAGTTTTCTACCCCTAGGGTTGATACCAAGAGTAATATTTTTCAATCATCTTCCTCAATGACACAGGTGATGAGACAGAATGCACACTCAGAGAGTTTGCTGATAATGCAAAACTGGAAGGAAAGTCTCATATGCCAGAGTTGCGTCATTCAGAGAGACTTCAACAGGCCAGAGAAATGATCAAACAGGAACCTCAGGAAGTTCAGCAATGGGAAATGCAAAGTCCCAAACCTGGGAAGGAGTAACTCCAGACACCAATACACACTGAGGGCTGACCAGCTTCAGCTCTGCAGAAAATGATCTAGAGTCTTCAGGGACATCAAGCTGATCTTGAGCCAGCAACGTGCCCCTGTGACATGTTGACATCCTGGGTTTTGTTAGTATAAGCATTGCTAGCAGGTTGAGAGAAGTGATCCTTCCCCTCTGCAAAGCCCTGGTGAGACGCACCTGGAGTGCTGCCTCCTAAACTGGGCTTCACAGTGCAAAGGAGACAGGGAAATACTGGAGTGAGTCCAGCAAAGGGACTGGAGCATCTGTCATATGAGCAGATGCTGAGAGAGCTGGAACTGTTCTCTGCCTGGAGCAGAGAAGTTTCAGGGGCATCTTATCAACATGTGTAACTAACTGACGGGGGAGTAAAGAAGATGGGAGCCAGAACTGTCTTGACAGGATGAGAGGCAATGGGGCACAAGCTGAAATACAGGAAATTTCATTTAACATAAGAAAACACTTCATTACCGTGAGGGTGGTTTAACACTGGAACAAGCTGTCCACAAATGTTGTGGAGTCTCAATCCTTGAAAACAAACAAAACCCAGCTGGACATGGACCTGAGCAACTTGCTCTGGCTGACCCTGCTGTGAACAGGTAATCTCCAGAGATGCCTTCCTGCCTTAGCCACTGTCTGATTCTGTATGTTAGGCATTAAGATAAACTTCACGGTAAAACACAACACAGTTGCATGTTTACTGTTTTCAGCTACCAGACTCTATTTTTATTAAATTATCCAGGCTGGAAAAAAATCAAGTCAAAACCAATTTGGGGTAAGACAAATGGATACAAAAAGCTACAAGGGAAAGCTATAAAGTGAACACAAACGTGGCTCATCCATTTAAAGAAAAAATACGTATACACACATACACATATATATAATACAGAAATGAAAGATCTGAATCACATACTGGAGCAATTCTATCAGAGGCCACCAAGATGCTGAAGGCCTGGAGCCCAGGATGTAGGAGGAGAGGCTGAGGGAGCTGGGCCTTTTCAGCCCTCAAAAGAGGAGTCTCAGGGAAGACCTTACTGCTGTCTGATCAGAGGATACAGAGAAGACAGAGCCAGACTCCTCTTGGAGCTTCACAGTGGATTGGAGCTTCACAGTGGAATGACAGAACTCAACCAACATAAGCCAGAACATGGGAAATTCTGATTAGATGTAAGGACTTTTCATTTGTTTGCTGTTTTACTGTGAGAGTGTTCAAACACTGGCAAGGTTCCTCACAGAGGAATTGAAGCCTGTGACAGGGGGGTTGGAACTAGATGATCTTTAAGGTCTCTTCCAACCCAAACCGTTCTAAGATTCTATTATTCTATGAATTCAAGACATGACTGGACACAGCTCTAAGCAATCAGATCTAATTAGATGTGTTTTGAGTAGGGAGTTGCACTACAGACCTCTAGAGGTCCCTTCCAGACCCATTTATACTGTGATGCTGTGATCTCCATGATTTCAGAAAGACTAAGTATGTAACATGTAGGCAACTTTCCAAGCATAAGTACATGGAGTACACACAGGAGCTTATAACTGCTTTCTTCTTAATGAAACTTCAAAGAATAAAAAATCATGTGTCATAAAAGACAATGAAGCTCTCCTCTTTCAAACTGGTTACTGAGAATCTTTGAAAAGCTTGGAACAAACAGGTCTGAAATAGATTCACATGCTGTCCTATTTTACCTTAAAATTCACAGTTCCTTGAATCATCTTACAGAGCCCTTGTCTGTTCCAAGTCCTTTCCATAGACAGATACTGGCAATGAACACTCCCCCGCACAAAATAGGATTTTTATCTGCCTACCGATCTTTTGTGCTCCAGATGCCGACTAGACAGAAGTGCTCTATCTCTTTACTTTGGATTCTAGATGCTCTAGGAACTGTTACTTTGGTGATACCACCTTCTCCAAAAATTTCAAAGGCCAAAACCACATAAAAACAAAAACAAAAAAAAAAAACCAAAAAAACCCCCACACAGTTGAACAGTGGTGTTTTTATTTTTTTTTTTTTTTTTTTAAATACCTTAAACCAAAATTAAGATATAGATGTTCAAAGTAGTTTTCATTCTGCACTTACTGGCAGAAATGGAACAAACTCTCTGAGTGTGCTTGATGACATACAAATGCATTTAGAAAAGATTTCCCTGCCCTGAAGACTTCATATATTTTTTAGCTATCCGAGAAACCTCTAGATCAGTGGTTTAACTCACTGGCTACTGTTTCAGAGAGTTTCTCTGAGGTATAGAAGTTAATTTTCTTCAGGGCATGAGTTTTAGGTTCCATTTTTTGTTTGAGAGAAATAAATTCCAAATGTCATCCATGTGCTTTTCTCTGCCTGGCAATCCCTTGGAGGCATCATCCTGCACATCTTTTACTAGGGAGTTAAGATGGGCATCTTCATTCTTTCCTACTGGGCTTTTCCTCCAGAAGATTGATTTCCAGCCTTCCTTGTTTGCTTTCTGCTGGGCTTGTACTCCCAGGCTACTTCCCTAGGAAATTGTGTGTTTCAGACTATCTTTAATATCTCAGAAGCCTGCTTTGAAAGGGCCAGCTTGTCCTGAAACAGGATCCAAAGATAGATTTGGTAGCCACAGGCTTCATATACAAGCACCCAAAGGAAAAGGTTGGATTTTTATTCCTAGAAATCAATCGAAAGTATCTACTACCTACAGATGTTTGATAATATTTTATAGGATATTTTTGTGACCTTTTCTAATTTGATTCTTTTCACTCTGAATTTCTAATATGGTCCCTTAGTCATACTGCTAATTTATACAGTAACAGAGGTGTATAAATCAACTGTAATCACTTATTCAACAATTTTTGCCATTGCCTATGTCCGCTGTCCTTTCTGTTCTATCTTTTGCTTATCCTTTCACTTAGTTCAACAAATAGTTAAAGATTCTGAATCTTGTTTCTTCAGGTTTCTCCTGACTGGTATACTTGGTACACTGAAGAGACTGGAGAAGTGGTGTCATAGTTCACCGTTAGTATGCTCAGGCCAACAGGTGGATATGAAAAATGCCAGTGTCTCTGAAAAGCCAGGATCTTCAGAAAGCCACTGAAACCTTAAAGAGACCAACTGAGCTCTTGCAAGACATACAGAAAAAGTGCCTAGAGCACTTTTATAAAGCACTGGAGCAGAGCCTTTTGGAAATCCAGGGACTACTTTCCCTTTTGTGAATTCCAAGTGCATTTGAAACACTGTGAGGAGTGACCTGTACTCTTCATGGACATTATTGCTTTTTCAGTTGTCCAAACTCCAGTATAGTGAAGGTGTATTAATTTATTCCAATGTTGTAATTATCACCACATACACACACACAAAAAAATAAAATACAGTCAGTATGTGTTATAAATAATTACAATTAATTGTGTGCTATAAATAATTATAATTAATTCTGTAGAAACCAACATGACTTTTAGTTCAGATTACCTCTAATAAATGTAAGTTTCTCTTTCTAAGGGCAATCTTAATTTGATATACTTTGTACTTGTCAAATTCTTCAACATACTTCCAGTTCTGGGCTCACTATTCATGTATAAATATCTCATGAAGGATACTGACTTAATTAACCTCCTTCTGTGCCTAGTTTGCTCTCAAGTCAGACCCAGAAACACAGCCCCTGAGAGCCCAGGAAAGATACAGTCAACCTGCTTTTAGTGTGGGGCTTCTATACTAAAATCCAAATTTGCCTGCAGTAGCGCCTGATTGAAGCGTCAAATAATATTCTGTTTATTCCTAAATAGATGTTTATTCAATGTGGAAGAATACAAACTCTTCAGATGTGAAGGTCTAAAGCTCTCCACTGAGCATGTAAAAACTGAAGCATTCTGAAGGCTTGCAACTTGGTCAATATGGGCAATTTCTGTAGTACTACAAAAGGCACTTTTGCTTCTGCTCTGCTACATTAGCTGAAGAGCAGAAGACACTTTCTGGAGGAGGTTGCCTGAATATTAATAGAAGAAAGGTTTTCCTCTAAATTTCAGAATCCTTTTGGCAGAAAGGGAAAAGTGAAGAAGATGAATAATTTTAACTTAAAAAATTAGTTTGCCAGAAGTTGATTGCAAGCAGGATCTTAGAGTGGAAAATAGGAGGCATCGTTCATAGAAAACACTTGCCAGCCTGAAGGCAAAACCACTGTAAAGCTGGCTGATACAAATCAGGAATTCTAAGCAACTATATATTGAATATTTTAAAACATTAACTATGTTAAAAGGTAGAAATCTATATAACAGAAGGCCTATATGCAAAGTCCAAGAACAGCAGAGAGGTCAGTGGGAGCTTAAGAGTTGCTACAGCTTTTTGCAGCAAGCAGATAGTTATGAGCATGGAAGTGATTAAAAAGAATTTGCGTGGATTTTAAGAAATAGTTCTTTGAGGCGTATATTGACTCGAAGCATTAAAGTTCCAAACAAGGAAACTAGAATGGCACTTTCTTCATCCAAGTCATATTAGGTTCACACTAATTGAGCAATAAAGCACAGTAATGCAGCTTACTATTCAAGCTGTAGACTTAGTGTTTAAGTGGTAACTTGTTTTTTCCAGATATTCAGTGTAAAATCCCTAAAGACCTAGAAAAGGAAGGCAATGAAAGCCAGTTAGAAAAACATGTTTTACTAAGTTTGACTGGAGGTCTGTTTAATTTTGTATGATTTCTGTTTTGAGATCCAGCTAAACATATCAGTGAAAGGCTAATTTAAATGATGCTGGAATTGATGCCTTCTGAATTTTCAACATGATTGTGCCCATAAAGGCTAACTTAGTAACTTTAAATCATTAAGTCACATGCCAAATATTGTGTTCATAGCTACCTTCAAGTCCTTGGGCTGAACTCACCTGACCATGTTGTTTAGGAATGACACGTTTTCACATTGTTTCAATATCACTCACTTTAAGAAGACACAGATAATACTTCTTTGCATTTATTTACTTCTTATAGCACAGATAGTTTTAAGGGTATGAGAGATTAATATGCATATTAAAATATCCTGTATCTACTTAGTCAGTTAACTCATAAACTCCTTATATTTCTAATTGCAAACTTACATACTAAAGTAGGTGAGATGTGCTACAGCAAAATTACTAGCAGTTATTATAGGTCAGAAAAAATCCCAACATTCTCCACAGTTAAAAAAAAAAAGAAAAATATTTTAAAAGACCATGTTGCTTAAGGTTTCGCCTAATTTAATACTGAAAAATTCTCTAACTTATTACTTTATACTTACATTATCACTTGAAATAATGATTAAGGTTATCTCTTCTAGAGATTCTGATTATGAATCTCTTAAGTACTAGATAAATAAATTGGCCTACAATCTTTTCATAACATACAAAACCATCTCTTTCAACCGCATCATAGTCTAAGCTAATGAGTCTTGCAAAACACAGAGAAATCAGACTCCAAAATAAGAAGCTACAATATAACCAATTTTTCTCAAGTACCTTCAAAAACAAAACTCTGTTTTGGGACACAGTTAGCAGGAAAAGTGGCACTAGGAGCATCCTAAAGGCCAAAGAGGAAGAAAAATCAAATGTGATGAGAAACATCATACAAATCCAGTGTTTCTGTTTGATTTTTTAAACGGGAGGTATATTTCAAATTATCTATAAGAGATTTTAAACAACAATTTGGACTTTTAATATTGCTAGAAACATAAAAGATTATTAAAGTGTAACTGACATCTAATATTTCAAAATATTCTATGTATTTCTTAAATCAGTATTTTACTTATGATATTCACCAGATACTATTGCCACTATATAAGAAGCTACGTATAACCAATAACTAAAACCAAATAAACTGAAGGAGAACTAAACAGAAATATCATCACTTCCAATACAGCTAAAGTATTTCCTTTGTACTATAGGACGTACAGATAGCCTTTAGTTATAAGGAAAATGAAGACATGCGCACCAACCGACACACAGGCACGCAAATGCCAGAGTCCTTAACAAACCATCACAGCATGATCTCCACTTATGTATGTTCCCTTGCGGAGTGCTAACATTGTGTATAATGGAGACTCTGGAGTGGAAATATCAGCAAAGATCAACCATTGTAAATATTTCTGCAAGCACTGGAACTGACACAGCTAATTAAACTGGTTCCTATAAGAAACAAGCAAGTCCATAAACACAGTAGAAAGACAAGTAATTCAAGTAGCTAATTCACATAACAAAAAGCAAGTCCATAAAGTTGTTTCCAATTCAAGGCTCCTTAAGAAGTGCAGTCTCCTTAAAAGGGAGCATGTAGAGGCACTAAGGGTCATCAGCTCAGCAGTAGACATGAACCAACTATCTGCTCCCAAAGAGAAGCAGGCTAGAAGTTTGTGAAAGGGCCACAGCAAAGTCCCAAAGCAAGCTATTCATTTCTCACCTTTATGTTATTGCATTTGGGAATTCAAAATGTACATGGTTAGTAAGAGACACATGAATAAAAATCCATTGTCTTGAATTTCAAAGTGTCAGTTGTTAAGAGTCACTTGACAAGAAAGTGGAGCTTTTTGGTTTATTTACGTAATTGAATTAAATGGTATTATCTTCTGCACATTTTACGTAAGTATTCACACTGCAAAGATTTATTCTTCCATCCCGTCCAAAGTAAAGTGCAGAGTAATTTCATTTTCACGTTAATTTCAGTACTGGAACTAGCAAGACTCCTGTCGCTGTTTCTTATTACAGGCTTTGTCTTGCTTCAAAGACAGCTTTGTTAATATTAAATATTATAGAAATAAGAACCACTGGAGTGATTTTTCTGAGCAAGCAAAAGTTTAGAACAGTTTCAGGAGAGCCTGAAGGTACTTGTTGGGAGAAGTGTGGGAAGGAATACAGATCAAGAAAACAAAAAGCCCAGCTGTTTTTACCTGTGGAGTATTTTACTGAAGGTCCAAATGTCAACTAAACGCAAACAGAATATAAAAATGTAAAGTTTGGGTAGAACTGGATTTTGTCAGGATGTTCTCATGTTGAGCTTAGAGAACAGGAACAGGAAGATAGGTGGAGATGCAGGCAATTATGCTGTACACACAACTTTCAGCTTCATTCTGGTTTACATACCCTGTTCACAACAGAATATAAACTCTTTGCATTGAGCCCCATTGTCATTAAAAGAAAAAAATGGCTTCCAAAAACTAGCTGCTTTAGATTTCCACAGCTCTTCCCTGTCAACAGCTAATCCAGCTGTGAATGCTGTCCAATACTTTCACAAGGCAGAGGAAGGAGGAGAAAGGAAAAATTACACCCCTGTTCTCCAACTGGAAACTTTCACTACTGTCTTGGGCATCCTGTTTTGTGAGTGCCAATTTGGGTTGCACAAGCAATCTTTGCAGCCAGCCATTTTGCCCTTCCCTATCAGCCTGTGAGGAACAGATGGAGCAAACCCAGGTCTTCTGCAGGGATTTGAGTGACAAGTTACTGCATTTCCAGTTTTGAAAAAAATACACAAATGTCAAAGAGAAATCTAATGAAATGTGCTTGTTCATAAAAGCATGCTGAAGTGTACAGGAGAGAAAAATGTTGCTAGTGGCAAAGAAAGTTAAACAAATAAAGTTTTAAGTACAGAAAGTATGAGTGTACTGTGGAATACTATATATAATTTTTAAAAAAAAAAAAAGAAAAAAACTAACACTGCAATTACTTGAAAGCCCATTTCACTGCAGATATGTTCCCCCCCGCCCAAGTATTTGAATACTATTTTCAAATGCCCTAGGTGCAACTTTAGAAAGCATAATCCAAAAGAAAGTTCCTGAGGTAGAAGAACTGCAAAAAGCTACAAAAATTCTAGACAGGCATAGGGTGGAAATCTTTAGTTTATTAGCATCTATGGATGAGAAACCATTTTGGGAGGTAAAGGATGGATACTGTGTTTTCACAGCTGACTTGGACTAAATAGCACAAAAAACAAACAAACAAACAAAAAAAAACAACGAAAAACCTTAATAGAAACTTGCTTCATCATTAGAAGTATTTTAGCCAGACAAGGCAGTTTCCAATTTGATTCAACTGATCTACAGAAATTAGAAATTCATCTCAGTAATCTTATAACTTGCAGATCATTACTGTTGGGTATGCTCAGCCATTTGAAGATACTGTGGTGAAGCTTGTAAGTTGTCTGTATGTAAAGCTCGGACACAGAGAGGTGCTTTGTATTGCCGATGTCTTGATATGTATGATGTAAACCATATTTGTTTTCAAACTAAAATGTTTTCAAAATATTTTGCTTAAGGTAATATAACAAACAGAGAACATGATATGGACCTCAAAGACATAGCCCTGGGGCTATTTTATTCCACAGCCATTTAATATAGGAACTTCTAAACTGCAAAGCACCTGGAACTGGCTGCAATCACAGAAAACATATTGAGCAGATGGCCTGCAACCTGTTTCAGCTTGCAATCTCCATGGCCCTAAAACATTAATTTCAGTAAAATATGTAGTGAAACCTCATCAAAATGTGTGGTATTTGTAAAGTAGGATCTCATTTTAAAACCCTCTTGAATCAACATAAGTTTAATTTACATTTCATTGTGCTACTTACTATATGTCAGGCATATAACCCAAACCTATACCTGAACATCATACGCATCTCCTACCAGAGGAAAAAAGAACCCCATATTAAATAAAGAGTAAAAATAAGAGTGGGGCTTCTTGTTTATGAACATTATTCTCTCTGATCATAAACGAAAACACAGTCCACAGAACCAGACTGGACCTAATCTGAAGTAAAAATCCCCAAAGTGTCCTCAGCTGTGGACATCAAGTCCTCAAGGCCAAATGTTTTGCTTTTTAGTTTGTTTCTATTGCACTCTAACATTTGCTAATGTAAACAAGCAAACTGATGCATTAAATTCTATAATTAACTCTGAAGAGCTACATTTAAAGTTCTAATATCTTAATAAGCTTTCAGGATAGTGCAGTTGTCCTCATAAAGATGTGATGAAACTGTAATGCCAAACCTTTAGTTTGGTTTCAGACAGACACAGCAAACATAAGAGGTTCAAACAAATGGATCTTTAGTACTGTTTACTCAAAGGTGATTTGACCTGAACCTTCAGCAGGATGCAGTGGTATTCTTGGTGTGGCAGCCATCATGTTTCTGGCATAGTCCACTGTAATACCAACTGCATGAATGCTGCCTGGGACCATCCGCTGTAAGTCAAACCATACAGATGTGAGATTTTTGAAACTAATAATTCAGTGGTTTCTTAGCTTTTTAAAAACACATTTTTAAAAGTGTCTCTTTTCTGCTAGCCAGCATTATGGCTTGAACTTTATACAAGTCATTTATAAAGATATCTGTGTACCAAACATCTGTAACAAAGTTAGGATTTCAGACAGACGGAGAGCTACTAAATGCATGGACAGGTACTGCAGACTCCTCACTGGGCATCTGACTGACCTGCAAACAGTTCTGGATGCCAAACTGTGTCCTTTAAACGAGTTACACATTAAAGTAGACTTATTCCACTTCTGTACTTCCCCAAATATTTATTAATTCTCCTAAATCTTTATTTTGCATCCAATTGCTCTTCAGCAATCTGCAAAGCCAAAGATGCCAGGCCTCAGCTGCCTCTGGCAGGCCTGCTCAAGGTGCACCCGCTTTTGTTTTCTTTCAACATAATAAGCTCCCTTCTTACTTTTGGGCTTGCTTGTCCCCATCCATGCCCCTTTTAAGTGCTTCCACAACACAGATTTAAATTCTCCTCTGCAGCAAAAAGTAAAGATGCAAGCTGCACAAGTTCTCTCTGTCATGGTACCTCTCTTCTGGAAAGATACTGGGCAACTCAGGGCTTAGCAGATATCACTCTGGAGAAGAAGCATCAACAACCACAGAGATGGTTCTGAAGAAATGCCACTAGGCACCTGTGTTGTCCACAAAAGGGTTTAGAGAGGAACAACACAGGAAGTTGCTGGGAGACCAGGGGGCAAATTTCATTAGGATTTATTTAAAAGAAAAGAAATATATGGCAAAGGAACAAGGTCTTGGATCCTACAGTGAGGTTAACCAACTGTATTGATTTTAACTGTCTAAGAGACTTTAGCTCCCATTACATTTATCATTATCGGCATTACATGTATATTTTCTACTACATTAGACTTGTCAGACAGTATTTCTTCAAAGTTATCAAACTATGATGATACACCAGCAAAGTAACATTTGCTTTCCTATGATGAAGTCTATGGGTGGGCCTAGCTCCTCTACTTCATTGGCATTAAGAGAGAAGTCAAACACAGGCTCAGAAAACAGATCTCAGAACAAGTGTTCTATAAAACACTTTTCCTTAGTTTTAAAACGGTAACTTTGTGCTATCTTTCGATATAAGGACAGATTACTATACAGATTACTTTAAGCAGTGTAAATTATTCCATAGCAGCAAATCTCAGTTATAAAATGTGAACAGTACATACTCAAATGGTGAAGAAACTTTAGGTCATATGAGTAGATACACTTAACTGTTCTATTAAATGTTAGCTTCATAAATCAAGTCACTACATAGGCTGTCCTGCAGAGTTAGGACCTTGCTGATAGACAGTGTAATATGACTACTTACTATTCTCTGATAAATTGTAAGGAGGAGACAAATGCTGAGTTTTAAAAAGCAAAACCACTACCTGAGCCCCAGTACACTTTACATTATCTGGTGATGCCTCCTTCCAGTTATTTTTCTAATTCCTAGTGTTATGTCAAATTCTGACTTTCCAACACAGAGCTGACTTGGTCTATGAGCATACTCAGCAGACAACTTAGCTGAGCACCTTGAACGGTTACAGAATTCACTGCCAAAATTGATTTATCCCTCCCCAGCTGTTTAAGCTGGAGAAATTTTTAAGAGCAGGGTATAATCTACTTTCCTCCCTAAAACCAAACCCAAATGAAAAAATAAAAAAACCAAAAAACTTTCTAAAGCAGCTTCAGCTTCTGAGCGTCACAGAGGATACAAACCCCCAAAAAATGTATCTAAAAGGAAAACTCTAAACAGCTTTAAACTTCATTGCATGTAACACCTCTACCCCATTCACTGTAACTGCATCATTTAGGAAGTGTGTTAGAGGTGTGTTAATCATAACTTCCACACTGTAAGCATATGCCAAAAATTTTAAAGCTAGCCCTAACAAAGAGGGGAAAGGAGTAGCTTTGCTTACTTTGTCACTTACACTGACCTATTTAAAAGGAGCTTTCACAGTAATTTAAAGGTAATCAATCACTTAAGAACAAGCCAATCTTTCTATTTACCCAAGCCAGACAAGGATTGCTTTTCTAATTTCATAAGTACTCATTACCTAGTAGCTGAAAAATAAAACAAAAAACTGAAGTATAAAAATAATTGTGGTCATCTTTTATTCAGTTTAACATATAAAACGGAGAGCAGATTTACGGATTTGAAAACTTAGCAATTTTGAGTACTGTAAAATGCATTTCTAAATGCCTCCAAAAAGCAAACTACTTTGTATGGACACTCAGTCATTCATCTCCCTGCCCTGCTTTGCTCCAGTGATTCATTTTAATCCTCCAAGTACTTCTGATGCACTTAGACTGTAGCACATAGATACCATCTAGTTCTTAATTCAAGAACTGCCACAAGAAAGCATTGCACACCAGCCAGCCCAGAAACTGAGAGGTTTCACAAGAGGAAGAGTCTGCTGGTCTTGCTCTTTCTAAAATGCTTTGTGCTGGTCACTGTGTTTCCCCTCTAGAGGGGTCCAGGTCAGAGCAGGGGGAGGGACATGGGGGGCTTGGCCATCTGCATTGTAGGGGAGAGGGGTACCCTGTGTTGTGGCCAAGCAAAGTGGGTGTGTGCTCTGACCAGCTCTGGCCACCACCAAGGCTGCTGAAGCACCTTATGGCCTGGCCCACAGCACTGCAGACCTGATGCCAATCAAAAGGCCGAGGGGCACCCCATCACCCCACAAAGACTAGCACCCTCAGAAAGGACACAGCACAGGAGCGCAGCAGCTTGCACTGGGCTGGCCCCAGGGGTCTCCTCCAGACCTGCTGTAGCATGTGCCTTAGCCCCACAACAGCACTGCCACCTCTCCACTTGTCCTGTTAGTCACCACCGGAAAAACATAGAGTGAATGATGTGAACTCTGGATGATGGGCATCCATGCCACACTGTTTCAAGGCACTCTGTGATGGCCACACATCTCTGGAAACCTGTCTGTACTGTCTGTGTCCCCTCAACACAATAGCATTCCCTGTCCATGCCAATATTCTACCTCATGGTACTAGCCAGTAGCCATGGTGATGTTTCAACCCTCCTGGTGGCAGATAGTACATAACCACACACAACGTGTCCCCACAGCAGCGGGAGACCTTGAATTCCATAGTGTATGCCACGTGTCCAGAAACAGGGAGCCACTGCTATCTCCACCCACATCACATCAACCACACTGCTCACTGCTCCCTTGACGGAGGCAGCTCTATCTGCCACCATGGGCAGCTCACTGCACCTTGGTAGGACCCAGCATGGCTGTGCTTGCCTGTAGACCTACAACTGTATAATTTACACCAGACAATTGCTTTAGCAATGAATTTCAAGAGAAAATTATAACAAAAAAAAAGAGTCCTCCTTCATTGCAAGTAAGATGAAAACCTGTTCCAGAAATCATTAAGAAAACCTAGGAACTTCAAGTTGGTTCAGCTTCTCAGGGGATTCATTTTTTATTTTCACATACAGTTTCATATCTTAAGGGATCAAGTTGTTGGTTCAGTTTTTGTGTTGGCCTTTTTTATTTGGTTGGTTGGTTGTACTTGCTCCATCCAAATAGAAGCATTTCATGACAAGAGTATTACTAAAAAAGTAGTCTCATTCTTCTACTTGGCAGCAGGGAACAGTCTTCTACCATCTGAGTTGGGAAATTATAGCTTCTGCTCTTAGTGCAAGGGTGTCATGTTGGTAACTTTAATCAATTTCAAGAAGACAGGGACACCCTCTTATTCTGCTGCATTTAGCCCATGAGGTAGATTTAAGGTTCAATTCAAACTCCTTTTTCTTGAAATAATTAATTTCTTGGTGCACTTTTTAAAAGCAGAAGCAAATGAAATGGGCATAACCAGACGTTATCCCTGGAAAAAGGGTTGGGCTGCTAATGAATATTACAAACAAGCATGATATCATCTCTCCAGAGGAAGCAGGGGAAGAGTACCACCCTGAACAGGGCCCAGCCGCAATGAAATAAATTTAATCCCAAGTTAAATGAGATGGGAGGCATTTCATACTATTCTTGAGATGAATCTTTTATTCATCACACAACTACATGAAATAATTAACCCTATAAGATAAGATTTTGTAGCAATAATAATAAACACTATTAGAAATAGCACTGCCACCTTGTAATCCCTAAAGTATACTCTGTTCATCAGATGAAACTAGACCAAATCTAAAAGGAAGATGTAGAGCTGCAGATTATGCAGGGAAACCAGGAAAATATTCAGTCATGCATCACAAAGAATAGGGGAAGAAAGGAGTAAATGAACACTTCACTGGCAAGGACATCATATGATATTTAAGAGTTTGATTGTTCCTCCCAGGCTGTGCCACAGTGAGCCACTGTTAGCGTAAGTCACTTCATTCTCAGAAACAATTTATATATTTATAAATTAAACAAGAAAGTCAGGTCCTCTTGGCAGAGCAAGAGTTTATGCTGGGAGCAACAATTCTTAAAAGACTTGGCGCTAAGAGTGAACTGCTGAACATGAGCTGCCGATGTGCTGTTGGGGCTTAAGGGAAAAATGCATCCCCAGAGGCCTCTGTGGAAGAAGCCTGAATAGGACTGGAGAATCTGGATTAAGTGTATGCTTGGCACTCAAGCATCTGTGTTGGAAGGCTGTATCCATGTCTGGTGTGCACAATTTAAGAAGCTCACTGAAAAACCTTGTAAAAAAAAGGACTGGAAGAAACACTTTAATGCAGCTCTATTTATCCTATGAAAATTATGCCTTATTTGATCACTGTCTATAAGAGTCTTGACAGGAGGCTCTCACAGGTAACAGATGACACTACAAACAAGCCCTAGCAGACAAGTTCAGATCAGATATATGATGCAGATACACAGGAAGCAGTACTTCACCACTGGAACACCTTCCCCAGGGTGATGACAGGTTCTCTGTCCTTGACCCTTTTAAATAAAGACTGGATCTTGCATTCTGAAAATCATACTTTAAATAGGAATTCATTTACATTAGACACAGCAGGTTAGTCTGAATTATCACAGTTCTTTTGTTCTGCTTTTTCTTTTGATCTACAAACACCCACTACACATAACAATAATTCAGGCTTATGTAATTCAATAGACATTGTAAAATAGCCTTAAAAGCTCTGATGAGAAGTCATAGTTGCAAAGTATTGTTCATGGAAATACTGGTTGCTTAATATGATGTAACTCCAATATTGGCGAGTTACTTATTAAAGGTACCTTTTTTCTTCTCACATATTAAATTAACGTTAACAGCAAAGAATAACGCATATAGCAAAATTACTGCATATAAAACACGACACACACTGCACAGTTTAGACTGATATATACAGGTGTGGAAAAGAGGTGAATGAGAAGATTTAAAAGTGACTAAATAAAAGCTTTTAGGGAAAAGCTTTGTGTAAGAGCAACTACTACAATAGTAAAGATTTTCAAACCTATTCCTGGCTCCAGGTTTTCTCCTCATCTCAGTCTTTATTGTCAGGTCCCTGATCATAGAATCATAGAATAGTTAGGGTTGGAAAGGACCTTAAGATCATCTAGTTCCAGCCCCCCTGCCATGGGCAGGGACTCCTCACACTAAACCATCTGGCCCAAGGCTTCGTCCAACCTGGCCTTGAACACTGCCAGGGATGGAGCGTTCACAGCTTCCCTGGGCAACCCATTCCAGTGCCTCACCACCCTAACAGGAAAGAATTTCCTCCTTATATCCAACCTAAACTTCCCCTGTTTAAGTTTGAACCCGTTACCCCTTGTCTGTCACTACAGTCCCTAATGAAGAGTCCCTCCCCAGCATCCCTATAGGCCCCCTGCAGATACTGGAAGGCTGCTATGAGGTCTCCACGCAGCCTTCTCTTCTCCAGGCTGAACAGCCCCAACTTTCTCAGCCTGATACTTCTACATCCCAGCTGCTGCCTGCCTTCCTAGCCAGAGCTCAGCTCAGAGCCTTCCCCAGCCATGCACCCCTTCTCATTCTGGCTAGGACAGTGGTCTGAGTCTCCAGCATCTACGTACTCCAGCTGTTAGATGATTCTAATAGATGTTATGGGCCAAACAGCCTATAACTGATTAGTTCATTCAAAGAACTTCTTTTGTGGTTAATTTATAGGAAGGGAGAGGACCATCCAACATGCGGGACATGTTGCTTTTAGGCACAAACTACTCAGATTACTTAATGCTATTCAGGTTTGCTTTAAAAAAAAAACAAAAAGAAAAACCAAAGGCAAAAAATATAGGCCAGTTTCATTGATACGTGTTGATCTGTTGCATCACTTCAATAACACAAAGCAATCATAAACCCTGTTTAACTGGCATTTTAAGGCAGGTTTATGGCTACAAGCATTGCTAAAGCATTACAAAGCAGAAGCAGCACAGAACCCTGTCCCCATCATCCCAGACACTACAAACATCAGATACTTACACTGTCATCTATTTATTTATTAAATTGCCACATACCATTTTCTGTGCTCTGATTTCTGCTCCATTTTTTATGTGTTCAGCTATTTTCAGCAAGCAAGAACCAAAGAAATCAGATGACATTTTGAGGTGATCTCTTGCTTTTCTCTACATATATATACAGATACATATTCTATGTTTCTACACAAGCTAAACCTCTGGTATGTACAAACTCAGAGTAAGACTTTAAATGATTGTGATATTAAAAAATTAAATTAAAATGAATTGTGGGTTTCTAAGCTTTACTTCCACTAATGACTTGAATTCATGCTAAAGTCATGTCTTACAGTCCTTTCCATAACAACTTGGACCATGCACCTTTTTTTTGACATTTTTTAATGAAAATCAAGGTTTTTACCTAATCTCATAACCTCAGGACTTTAAAACCTCAATGCACTCTCCAAGTTGCCAATACTACTATTATAAGTTCCTTGCATGAGAGAGTTCTGCATTAAAGGATCCAGTGATTCCTAGTGCTGGTCAGGATGTTTTTCCCACATGCTGTACAGAAGTCTTTATGTAGGTTAAGATTAAACCATTTGCTGCAATAAGTAAATCACTTGCAAGAAATTATACTGCTTAATACCTAAGTTTTAGAAAATTACTACTATTTCTATCAAAAAGTAAAGAAAATAGAAGGTAAGAAGAACTTCTTTGTCCCAAGTTACATTTTTCTTCCAACTTCAGAATCATAGATGATATTAACATGCTTAAAAAATATACAAGATGAGCAATAGTAAATACTTGCTTTCTCAGTATAAATGTAGTGCCCTTATAGAACAGTAGATGCTCTATAGATTCTGCCAAAGAAGCATGCAGTGGACAAAAATTCACACTCCTTACGAATACACAATAAGATATGCTTATAGGTACAAGATAATGAAACTAAATAATGGGGATTAAAAAAAAAGTATCTGAAAACAAGCCTTTAATGGATCTTGCCATGAACTACAACTGGATGAAAGCACTAACAAAGGGACCTTACAGGGTCCTCTGAATACGTGGTAAACAAGTAGGCAACATCACTAATGGATTCGAGCTTGCATTTTATGTTTGTCTTAGTTATTTTATCACAAATCACCTTTAAAAAAGATGAAGTTTCATACAGCAACGATTCCTTCCTTAGGACAAGTATTTCAATGGAAGATTGCCTCAGCATTCATTTTAATTGCACACGTAAGAAAATAATCTTTATTTTGTCAACATAGAAATTGAAAATCAGATGCCACAGGAATGATTCAATGGATCAAAACCATCCTAACTTTAATTATATGAATAATTACATAATAAAAAGTGAAAAAATATATAATAAAAAGTAGCAGTAGTTTTTCCTTTTTAAAGACAGATATTGTGAAACAATTACTCCTAGACATACTTCTCACAAGAACCAGCAAAAAAGGTTAAAAAATTCAAAAAAATAACCTCTTCCTGTGACGATTTTATAGTTCTAGTTCATGTTTTCCAGCCTATGCTGGAAAATGCGTATCAACCACTGAATATTCTCCAAGATGTCCATTCTCAGCAATTGTGTGTGATCTTCATACAAGCACATGCACTGTGGCAGGGTTGCAGTTATCATCACACACCATTGGGTGTGGTACAGTGGGCACTGCTTATGCTCTAGACGGTCAAGGAACTGTAAATACATCAGTTTGACCAGATATGGGGAAAGGGCTCATAAGATCACATCTGCATTTGAATTAGATAAGCTGAGATTCCCAATTAGTTGAAATTTTCAGTTGTATAAATATCTAAATGGATGCACACATTTGCAGATATGTCTGTACTCATATTTAGCTTTATTGCCATCAACATTATGCCAGCAGGATACTGTTCAAAGGGTCGCTTTATAGATGCAATCAGGGATTTCAAATGGAAGCTGTTTTCATAAAAAATTCTCCCTTCATCAAAACCAACTTTTCTATTTATGGAAACATAGTGGTTTTAATTTAAATGCCACTGGTGCACAAAGGCTGATGTGAGACTCTAACTGAAAAGATTTTAAGTATTTCAATCTTATTGCAATAAATACTTTCCCCTCCAATTTTTTTCTAATTCAGCATGTTTAATTACCAGGCTTCTGTTATTTCTGCTCTTTATACAGCAATTCTAGCAACACACTTCCAAGAGGGCTAAAATTGCTCTCTCTATAATCTACCCGCAGGGCTGTGATCTGAATAGAAACTGTGTTACTTGATTCCTTGCACAGTACATTTCTGTTGTACATGTTTGTCACCATATGACAGAAATACTGGCACAGTCCTTTTGAGTTTATCAACATTTGGGATGTCCCAAGTGAACCAAATAAAATCTGCTTTTTGTAAAACTCAGCAGCATGCAGCCTCTGAGCCAAGACTGATTTCACCTTGCCACATTTGAAGTGATTCAGATAAATGATGAACATTTTTGTGCAACGCTTGCACGACCTTTTGTTTGAAGATTTTCCTCAAGCTACCAAAAAATGCCCCTGCATGGTCTGACCTGAACAAACTTCAGCAACCATCTCTTCCCAATTCTCCTAATTTACTGTTGACTATGAATAAATATATCACGTAAAATTTCTTTTTCGCATGTTCCAGTCACTGAGTCCTTTAAAATTATCCAATTTTACTTTTGTGACAAACTTACAAGTTCTTGATTTTTCCACCTATAAGCTGAGAACTTCCATCTGTCCCAGAGCCTCCAGTTCTTCCCAGAAGTCTATTCCATGGCCATTTTTATGGATTTCTTCTTGTTTAGGACACTAGATTCCCCAGAGACCCCTTCTCCTCCAAACCAGGAGAGTTTCAAAACGGATTATGTGCAATGAAGTAAGTGGCTTCACCTGCTTCCCACCACCTGCACTTAAGGGGCACTACACAGAGCTGCTTTACATTTTTAGCTTTCCATACAAGTCTGCTTGAGCTCCTATAGAACCAGATTTAGCAACAAAGGACATACTGGTGTTTTTGTTAATGATCCCTGCTTGGAAAGGAAATATATGTGAAGCACAAGTAGGAATGAGCCTTCTACAAAGCCAACATGTGCTTCACTTACTATGCATTCACTTCCAGTCACTTATTGCATTATGTAAGAAATTTATCTCATCCTTTTCCTGCTTCCCCTAGGGGCATTCCCTGTGCCCAGAAGGACTGGCTGGTGGGAAAGTACCAAGGGCCTCTGGTGAAGTGATGCCATGAACAGATATGAATTTGCCAGTCAGAGAAGAGGAAATAAAGAAAATTTATCAAGTCATTTTGCCTGTTATATTAGCATGTACAGGGCATTTGCATGAAGATTTTCTAAGTTCAGAATACATTAATGCGTGCAGAGCAAGACTAACATTTCCTGCACCGATATATGGTAGTCCTAAGCACACAACCAGACTCTATTTGACTGGGTGTTTAACCTATCTTTGGCAAGAGTCAACTAAAGCATGAGTAGATGTCTGATTTATGAAGGAGGAATGAAAAGGAAAAGCATTTGTTCATGCAATAGCACTTTTCATGTTACTAAGCTACTGTAACTATTGCACTGTTACTGAACACCTCTGAGGAAACTGCCAACCTGAACCTATTGACTATACTAACAACTCCAACAGACCAAACCAGAACTTTTGAAAGTCAACAGAAAGCCACATATTGATTTAAAGGCTGTTGGATGCAGGCTGTACCAGTTTATCAGTGCGTAAGCATGTGCAGTAAACTGTAACCAAATATATGCCTTCATCTGGAAGCACTTAAAAAAATGTGATTAAAATATAAAAAACATATGAAACACATGATTTTGCAGGAAGTTCTAACATCATGACATGCTGCTAAAAGGAAAAGCACACTACTGGTCTGGTTCCTGGTTGCTGAAAGGACATTAAATTGAAGAGCTCTGAAGGGGAAAAAACACACTTGCTTGGAAGCAATAATTTGCTATTGCATGTACTGAAGAATCTTTCCTTCAGAAAATCCCCACGGTTTACCCACCGAAAAAGGATGTTTGGAAATACACAGAAAGGAGTAATAAAAAGACCTTCATATGCTACTTTCACAGTACTTATTATGCTCTGATTTATAAGATGTAAGAATGGAATATTGCTCCAAAGATGTTTCTGAAGCTCTGAATGCACTGAAGAGGGGATAAGACTGGCATCCTGAGCACAGAATTTATATGTACAGCAGATTTCAGAGAATGGCCACTGTGTCCAAATGCCAGAGAAGTCTCTTGCTGGTAGTTAGGTTCAGATACACAAGTTTGCAGATGTATTGCCAAATAAAGACATAAACACATGTAAAAGCTATTTTAAAACATATTTTATATGTTATTTGTTTGTATATTAAAGAAGATCAGGTGCTTTTTAAAATTTGACTGCTTGCCTTAGTGTCTATCATCACATTGAGCTGTTCGGAAAATCCATTCTCATCTGCATGATTCCATCTTGTGAAATGTAGCTAAACACATAGTGAAATCCTGCTCCAAGAGAATTTAACAAATTTTACATCTTCTAAACAGAATTTTGTATTTTGGGTCTCACATTGTTCTGTCAGTTTGTCACTAATTTAAAATACCTTTAGCATGATCAGCTGGAGTGGTTTTGTTTGCTTTACCTTCTGGTACCTATAGAATACTCTGTGATGGACAATGAGGCTTCTTGCAAAACTTGCTCCTAGACAGAACCAACACTATCACACAGAACCACGAACTTTCATGTCTGTTGCCCCTTAGACAACCTTTAGGATCATAACTGCATGCAAGAACACTTAGAATGAATAAGAAGGAGAGGACTACTGAGGCAGAAAGAGGTCTGTGATAAATTCCTTACTATATTTAAACTCACATAAAACTGCACTGTTGCTGAAACATAGGATTTTAGCATTTCACTTGGCTTTTTTTTCATTTAAAATGTATATAGTGCTCCCTCTGTTATTCAGCATTTCAAAGCACAGAGTACATCCTAATTGCTAATAATTTTTTAAACTCAGCTACAAATTCCATCCAAACTTGCTGCTGAATGGACTTCTGTCTTCAGTGACCTGAATCATTAAGATTTCCTTTTGCTAGTGGTAACATTCCTATCTTGAAAAATACCCAGGAGAATATTTAGAAATAGTACCTTTTAAAGTAGTCTATAAAAGAGAACTGATACTCAAATGTCACACGTTTCTATTTTCCTCTAATAAATAAACTAGTGATTGCTGATGATCATCATCAGGTAGTCACTCAGCTTGTAAAACAAAAGCATGCTAACGAAAACCATTTGGTGTTTTCCCTTATCTTGAATGACTTTAGGACAAGGAAAGATATCTTAAACACTAGTTCCAACATTTTAGAAATTGTATCCATGTAATCAATGGACTCATAAAAGGCAATGTTGATTCATTTCCACTGATGCTGCTTATTTGGCCAAGAATTAAAACACTCTTCATAAATATTATTTAAACAAAAATATTAGACAAGGATGAATATTTCCAGTATTATCATTCTCATCTCCAGAAAAGTAATCCCAAATCTAAAGATGCAGGCAATTTGTCCAACGTAAGATGGGATACATAGTAATTTTAAATGTAAGCAAACAAAATTCTGAACTGCTTTAAAATCAAGCTTTTAACCTCTTCTAAACATGTCAATGCTAACAGAGCCAAGAAAACAAAAAAAAAGTTCTGGCTAAATTCCCAGCTGGAAAAAGCAGGTTTCCTCTAACTTAACTTTCATTATTGTAATTTAGTATTTTGGCATCCCTGTTTTATTATCTATGCAGAACTTAACTGTAGTTGGGCATCTCATATGAAATAGTAGTACGAATCTCATGCATTTAGTGTTGCTTGTGATGACTGAAATAATGATTTTATTTTTTTTCATACAGGATAAAATTCTCAGTAAAAACAGAAATCCCCAAAAAACAACAACCAAAACCAGCAAACAAGATGTTCTTGTTTGCCTATAGCAAGCAATTTACATCCTCTTAAGATCTTCTGGCATTTGGCCCTTTATTCTTTTGCAATAGCAAACCCAAGGTGTCCTGTAAGCACAGATTGAATGAAACCTGCTTTCCTAAAGATTTATGCTCTTTGCTCTGTAACTCTACATTCTTTCTTCTCGTTGCAAATGGCCAGATGTCTCCACATTGCCTATTACACTATCACCTGGCAGGAGAAACTGTGCTGTGTCTAGTCTGGGACTGCGCACATTATGTTTGGCCACTGAGCCTCTGCCAAACAGAATGTATAACAGCTATGCTCTGCCTGCCTTCTCCTCAAAATTGGCACCAATCTGGGTGTCTTTCTTCCATACAGTCACAGATTTTCATAAAACATGATATTCATTGAGAATTCCGCCTTTCAGATTTAACTGTGAGAGACAACAGTGTTCAAAACCTATGGGTGAGGGAAATTAAAAAGAGGAACGGGCAAATATTAGTGGAAGATTCACTTTCTTAGAGTAATAACAAATATTAAGAATAATACTGTTGATAATGTGACAGTTCTCTAGCTCTGTGAAATGCCAGGCCAAGGTTTGGGTTGTCTTTCTTTAACAGATTCTAAGATTAGGCTCTCAAATCCATTTTTAGGAGTGATAACTGACCATGCTTTCAATATGGCAGGAATCTGTAACTGTGACGTGCACCATACTTAGCACATTAAAATACAGAACTCTCGCTTCCTGATTTTAGATATACCAATGAATGCCTACAAACACATCCAACCAGATGTTAGCAATTACACACACAACACAGAAAATTTGACTTGCAAAGTAAAAAAACACAAGCCCCTCTATGCAGATGCTATCAAATTAACATACTTGGAGCTAAAAAGGAACACATTAATTTATAAAATAGAAATACTAAAAATATTTTAGTAGTAAGAAATTAACGTGTTTAACAGGTACAAAGTTAGATGAAACCTTTTGATTTATAAATTCTGATGTAGACCGAAACTTTTCGGACTTCTTAATATTACAGTAAACCAAGAGTAAACCCAGAATGGCAGACATGGACACAATGTCAGTGCTACTGTATACTACATTCCTGTTTCCAGTCACCCATAAAATGGTTACCTTTTTAAGTATTTCCCTGTAAGCTGTCATGTATTGCTTTTACTTATGGCTTGCTCTGGGTTCTTTTGTTTTTTGTTTCAGAAAGATATACATTTGGGGGGGGGGGGGGGAGTTTGGCCAAATTTTAGGCAAGTGTTGAACCAATACAAGAAATTAAGCATGCCATTGAAAAAAAAAATGTAATATGACTTAAGACTTAATGACATAAAAGATGTAACAGATGCAATAAAGTCAAGACTCTGTGTCACAATCACACTGCTCGCTGATACTTAAATATTAACTAGAATAATTAAATATTTGTTTAGTATTTTTCCTATGGAACTATCTATATTTAAAAAAAAAATAGATAAAATCAAAAGTTATATTCTCCACGACCTGCTGATATACCAAAAATAAAATGTGTCTCCACTCCATAATCTAGTAGTGAATGGCATGATCCTATTAAAAAAAAAAAAACAATTTTTTTACACACAAGTATCTGAATAAAAGAAGCAAACTTAAATTAGTGTTAGCTTTGAGGTAAAATGCGGGAGGCGGCCACTGCCTGTCCTGCCAGAGAGCAGCCAGACAGCCAATTAGCTGAGTTGTGTCTACCAAGTAGTGGCAGCACTGTTGTGAATTGCCTGGTGGCAATGTCAGGAGAGATGCAGAGGTTGCTGAATTATTGTAATTATGTATACAGGGCATGAGATAAAGAGGAGAAAAAACCCCACACGTGTATATTTTGAATTGATGCAGCCTGATGCTGCTTAAATTATGCTCTAGGAAGGCTTTGTGGGGAAAAAAAAAACAAAACAACCCAAGCATCTCCTTGTATTATTAACCATACACACATATATAGCAACATCCATATGAAACTTGAGCAAGCCCTAGTAACTCAGAATGCCTCATAGTGGCATTCCTTCTTTTTATAAAAAAGAAAAACAAACAAAAAATCCCCAAAACCCAACCAAGCAAACAAAAAATAACCACCAAAACCCAACAACATAAAAAACCTAGTAGAAATTGATTGTGATTCTTAACTTCTGGTTTAGTAATGAAGTCAAAATTATCCTGGGAAACAGAGCCAACAGCAGCAATAAAATTAATAATCTACATCAAAATTAAGTATTAATAACTCTTTAAGAACCTGGAAGATGGAGAGAGTTCATTTCTTCTTGGCTTTCTGTGCTTTCGCTTCTCAGCACCCAGCAGTTAACCTTGGATACATGCTCATGCCAAGTTCCTTCAGCATCATGGTCTCTAAGGACACTACACTCAGTGCTATATATCTGCAATGCCCAATTTATTATGACCTTCATAGCAAATAAAAAACCCATAAAAAATCATTGTGTAGCCTAACACACCCAAAAGACATGTAACTATAATTTCACATCTCTAGTATTTAAAAATTTAGATCTTTCTTTACCTCAAATCCTTTAAAACCAGTCCACAAACCACCTGTAGATCACAGTGTTTAAAAAACTGCTTGAAGACTTTTGTTGTGTGTCCTGGGTTAGTTTGCTTCACTTTTAACAGGAAAAGTGTAATTTATTCCCACTTCCGCCACTTAAAATAATTTTAATATATTTCCTTTAACAAACAAGCAAAAAAAAAAAAAGAAAAAAAGAAAAAAGAAAAATCACCTGTGATTTTTAACTACACAATGGAAAATTCCAGGCCAAAAAATACAGTTAAAAAAAAACAGCAAAATGCTAGAAAGTAAATGGTTTATTTTAATATAAAACATGATTAAGTTACCAGATCCTGCCAAATGTCTTGTTTTTTTTCCAGAGGCTGTCAGTAAATTGAAGAGGAAAAAATACAGAGGAAAGAATTTGAAGAGTCCTACTCTTTCTTTAGCTCAAGCTATCAATTTTTACAGTTTTTGCTCTATACTGACGTTAACTCTTATTGCTTGCAGCGGAAGGTTAGCTGCGCTGGGTACTTCTGGAAAAAATTGTCTTGTACATTTCCAGCCAGAGCTTGAAAGAAGTTTTACAGAGCCAGTACATCGTGCAATCCGATTTCCACATGATAAATACAAAGGTATTTTCAAGACAGACTTATTCTATCACTCTGCTGTGCCCTATTTTGTATATTTTATGAATAAAATTCCTTGCTGATCCCTTTCCCCTGCATTTTTCTCATTTACTCTCTTATAACTTACACTAGTAGGGGCACGGATTTTTTATTTCAGGAATTTATTATATGCTGGCTGAAATAACAGATAGTCAGTGACAATTAGGTCATAATTATGAATAACTCATAAAATATACACAAAACCAGTTGATATTTTCAGAGGACACTGATCCTGACTGTTGGCACAGCAAAGTCGAGCTGCCTTAGGAAACAGCCACTCAAAGGCACTTCCACTAGCCTACCCATAATAATCCAGATATTTTTGGTTAACAGTGAAGGAAATTAATGTGCCTCCCTCCCTGCAGCTTTACTCTTTTGCTTGCACAGCCCTGGATCTAGTAAAAATGCTAGTGGGGTATATGCTGAACCAGATCAATCCAGATTAAAAACAGTCTTCTTTTTCAGCATTATTTTTAACCAGGGTCAATTCTGATCCATTTCTCCAAGTAGCATTCTAAGGATATAAACCATTACAGCAGCAGCAGAGAAGTGGAAGAAGAGGCAGTGAAAGCACTGGGGTACCTTTAACCCACTTTGCCACAAAGGACTATTCTTGGAAGGATGTCTTTAGCTGGTGCTGCTTTTTGAAGTAATGAAAATTACCAACAGTGATGGCTCATGTACTTCACAGTAGGGCCTTCTCTTTAATTTATAATTTGCTTTATCATTTAACACCTTTAAGTATGCACAGTTCAAAACAGGACTGATTAAAGGGTCTGCACATCTTCCACAGGACATTAATGGTCCATAGGACATTTCTTGGGTTAAGAGGAGATGTGGAGAGCTGGTGATATGAATTGAATACTTTCACTCAAAATGGTTCAAAAGAGAATACTTTCACTCAAAAAAGGGAGAAGGTGCTTTTTGCAATACTTGAAGCTATATTTCTTACATACTTTTATTACTAAATAAACCAGGATTACATAATACTAAAATATCATATTTGGAATCAAAAGGCAACACAGAATTGGAAAAATGATATAGATATCATCTAAATCACAGCACATTTCTATAAAGGAGAGGTAGGTATTTCAGCCACTGGAGGTAACACTACAGTGTACTACCCTGGCTGTGTAAGTATGGGTGTCATTTCTAGTAGAATGCTGAGAAATGTTAAACTTAAGGGTGACACGTATATATACACATTTCAGACCATTGTGAATACTCTTTTGAACTGGTGGGTGAGTGATTTGAATATAACGTCTCACCAAACCCCTACTCTAATCAGTAGGATCCTTGATGGAGTCCTGGATAAAACCCTGGGAGATGAAAAAAGAAAAAAAAATAAATAAAAATAGAAGCGGGTTGTCTGGTCAGAGGAGAGGTAGAGGCAAATCCACTGCCATTTCTCTTGTCCTTCACTCCACTGATTTCATGTTTCCTCTTGTTTCATATTCCATGCTGCAAATGGCTTGCACCTTTCCCAGACCCAAAAGATCTTCCAAAGGGTTTTACATTAATTAAAAAAAAAAAAAAAAAAATCTGGAATCCTGTTGGTGCTGAAAAAAAACTAAACTTGTGCTCAAAAAACCAACCTGTCACAACAGCTGCAACCATCTATCCTCACCTGTCTACCTCCACTGCTAGAAAGAGCAAAGTAAATATAGGAGGATGCTGGGCAGAAAAGAGAGATTTCCTCCCTCCCATGTTCCCCCGTTCTGAAATGCTGTGACCATAATTTTGAAAGGAAAGAGCTTTTATTCTTGGGTGAATTTAATACTTCAGGTATGAAACCAGATACCAGCAGTGAAAATGCTTCTGAACAACTAGAAGAAAGACAGCACTTTTGACTTTGTTTTTCCTACTTTTTTCTTCAGTATTTTGCCTCTCGCTTTACTGAAGCCGGATGATTTCACATCAGTTGACAAATTCCCAAGGCATGGGCTCATCTCAGTGACTGACAGACCATTTTAGACAGGGTGGGTTTCCTCTTTCGTGCCATGTTACTTCTGCTCTTAGACCACCTCTGTTTTCCTCTTTAAGGTCATGCCTCTCTTCTCACTGCTCCTATCCTCATATCCAATTACGTCTGCTTGTTCTCTGTGTCCATGTGTTTTTACCCACAAATTATAATCACTTAAATCACTTCATGAGCCAAATGTTTCTCTTTATATCTGTTCTTCATCACCTTTTGGGATTTCTGCTAATGGTCTGAATATGTTTCAGGAAAGTAAAAATGAACTGAAAGTCACCTTGGGTATTCTAAAGCTCAGGTCTCTGCTCTATGCTTTATCATGGACAAGCATGTGTACATCTTATGTTTCTTGCTCCCTCAACTATTTACTGAACTACAGAGCTCCAATGCCAGCAATTCTCACTTTTGGTTTGGTTTTGTTTGGGGTTTTTTTTCCTCCCTTTTAACAGTTATGGTTCCTGGATCCATAAACTTGGAGATCAAAGCAATTTAAGGCCCAAGAAATTCTAGTCACAAAAGAACTTAAGAAATGTGATTACGAGTTGTAGCTGAGAAGATGAAGGAAATTTTTGTCTTTTTAAAAATTCTTTAAAAATAAACTCTTTCAAAATTGCTAGGATATAAATTAGATGGGTATTTTTACTTTGACTAACACTGTGTTTCACTGAAATCATGAGAGCTACAATTCTCCTGTTTCTGTCAATTTTCCTTCATATCTCAGTACATAAATCACCTTGTGACAACACAAACTAGTTACTCTCTGACAGAAAATTCAACTGTTGGCCTTGTATTTCCATCCTTTCTCATGTGAAAGTAAAGATATCCATAAGAACCATGGAGACCTGTTTCTGTAATATATGGATGTCAACAAAATGAACATGTCTAGTAGATAAAGTTTTTCCTTCTTCCACAAAGAAGAAGAAAACAAATCTAAAAGTGAGTCTCCAAAATCACAAAATACACGTGATTCCTCCATGAGTAAACATTAAAAATGAAAGCTATAAACAATTTTGTTTTAACCTTTTTAAAACTACCTTTTTCTCTAACTGGTGTCAGAGAGAATTCAAGAAGCCAGTATACTGGCTGGTATACAGTCTGAACTCATGATTCTTTGCCTTTCTATAAGAAAAAATAGTATTTGGAGATATACTATTGATGTTTAAACTTCCTGCCAGTCACATTATTTTGTATCAGTCCTCAGACAGTCAGTAAGAACACCACATTTAATCATCATTTGCATCATTATTGTAGGGGTTTCCATGAATCACAGAACTACTGGGAGCAGATATTCTCTTTTTCATGATAGATTCAGGCATAAAATCCTCACTAAATTCTTCTCCTCGTTAAACCGTTTCCCCTTCATCAGGCTGGTCATCAGAGCATGAAGAAATGTTTCATAATCCTCTAATCTGGTGTCACAACACTACTGGTGTTATTTTGCCAATCGAAACCCTACAGCACAGAAACGGCTGGTCCTATACTTGTGTGCCTTTGGAAGAAGTGGACACACGTGAGCACCCACCGTGGCCTGCTCCCCAAGTACCTTGTGACCACCAGGAGATGGCTGGCTTCCTGGCAGTCCAGGACACCAAAGATGGGAGAAGACCACCTCCTCAAAGTTTCTTTTACTTTCAGGTTTTAAGGGTGTAAAGAGCACTTCAGGAGGGTACTCCTCCATCACAGCACAGCCAAGAAGAAAGCTATATATGTTACTTAAGACGGCACATTTCTTTCCCTCAAAGTGAACACTGAAACTCTTAGAAGAAAAGCACACCTTAACTGTACTAAGGACACAGCCAAGAATTTTCTTCTAGGAGGTAAAGGTTTAGCCCAAGTCAGCATAGACAGGAATTAAATAAGAAAACAAGAACTATGAAGTCCATTTGGATCATCTTCTGTTGCAGCAGTGCCTTCAAATCCATACTGTTAGCATTTCTTTGAAATAATGCCCCTCCCGCCTTGTCTTTTAAAAAATATTTTCAAAATTCATGGGCAAACCCGAGATCGCAAACTGGAAAATGAGATGCACACAGTAGACGAACAACATCAACTCCTGCACTTAGGGATCAGATCAATTCAGACCTGAAGCATCATCCTATTTTTTTAAGACAGGCATCTTGCTGATTGCTAGTAAGTTTCATATGAGCATACAACTTAGATGGGAGAAGAAACAAGTAGTAACATACATTCTGTACACAGCTCATCTGACCAACTTCTTACATTGCATATTAGAATTATTCTATCAAACGAGCATTTCCCCTTTAGCTCCAAATAAGCACTGTGCAATTCTGAGATTTTTCTTGTACCTTCTGTCATTAGTTAATTTTTTTTTTATTTTAAGAAAACTATTTATTTAAAGAAACAACAAAATAATTTTGTGCAGAATCACATTTCTGCAGGAGGAAAAACAGACCCATTTCTCCTCTAAATCACAGACATCTTAAAACATCAGAGTAACTTTGACACGCCTCAATGATATATTACCCTAAATTTCATTCACTCAGCAGTTTTTGCAAGCATATTCCTAATGTTACTGTCAACGTGCAATCTTTAATTCTGTTGCTGTGCTAATAAAGCAGCTATTTCAAACTTAAGTCAGTAACTGAAATAACATTCTATCTCAGATCGTATTTATTACCATTACACTATATGACTAGTGTCTCTAACACAATCTGTTCAAGAGCTTATCCAGAAGTATTCTGTTTCCCTCCTTAAGCAAGGCAAAAGTTACAAAAGCCTTATCTTCTGTATAATTTTGCAACTTACCTAAAATTCAGATAGCTCCCTGGTATTTTTTGAAATATGAATCCAGTGTAAATCCTTTTTCTCTTAGCAGAAATCAGAATCACTGAATGTTGTTTTATGACAAAATTATGTGCATCACAACAAAGGAATGCAAAAAGCTGCAGGAAAGCTTGAGTAAATAAAATAAATATGGATAGAATAAAACTGGCTTCCCCCCAAAACCCAAGTTTGTCAAAAGAACAAAGCACACACAAACAGCATGCAAAACCTGAATTTAAAATACATTTATAAAAAAGGGATGAGGACATATGTTTTTTCTATTTCAGCTTGAAAAATAAAGGGACACAGCAATGAGTCTTGCTGGCAGGCAGATAACTCATAGGCCCTGACCCTTCGACTCACCAGGAATTCAAACACAAAGCTCTTTTCATAGTGACCGTACCATACATTCTCAAGATAACACAGCAAAATAAGGAGCAATGGAGAGGTGCCACAAAGCTCAAACTGCAGAAAACTGTGCATGGAAGTTATGTTCATTTATCCACCTACATGCAGCTGCACACCAAGTGCTAGCTGCAAAACTATTTCTTTCCAAATCAGAAGTCACGCAGAGCGCTTTAGAAATGGGACCTGTCTCCTAAGCAAGCAAAAGCAAAAAGAGAGAGCAAGCAGCAAGGAAAGGACTATCCCTGTGCATTTCTGTATCGCTCAGAATTGAAGTGCACATCCGGACATATAGTCTGTAACACAATGAGCTTCCCAAAAGGACTGCTGTGGTAAAACGGAAGGGTTTTTAGAAACAACAAAAATAGCTACATTTCAAACAACATTTTCAAATCTGGACTCACCATGAAAAAGCAACAGTTGCCTGGAGTTAATGTGTTATTTTCTGCCCTGTTCCATTGCACTTTTTGCCTAGTTGTCCAACACTTGGTAGCTCAGAGCTGCCACACAGAGGCCCCTTCCGTGATCTGGCTTATTTGCCTGTCAGTTTGAGTCTCAGCTTCTGTATGATGCAGCTGTGCACTTTGCTGATGGTCTAATATCATTTCCATAAGCTTTCTCTCTGCCTGGAGCAAGCAGTTTGTTCTCCCTGCTCAATAAATACTCAGATCACTTTTCTGGTACTCACAGGGATAAAGCTTTAAGTTGTTAAGGAGTTCTTACTAAGTAGTGGGTGGAGAACATAAGCTCAGTACAAGGAAACTCTGCGCATAATCAGAAACTGAGAAACTTCCTCCCTTTCCCCCAACCCCTCCTCTCACCAGGCAAAGCTGCCAGTGCCTCCTTTACAGAAATTTAGGAATGTAAAGGGAGGACTCAAAGGGGCCCAGTCAGACAAGCCTTTCTCAATCAATTAGCTTGCAGCCATTACTTGTGACCCTAGGTCACACAACATAAGTGTGTGGGGTGTGCCTTTAGGGGTACACCAAAGCTACTTATTAAAACTTACATAACCAAAAGTGTTCAAAATCAAATAAACTCTGAAAGCTGGAAAATATTTTCCATGTACCACAGTTTTGCAGGAAGAAGAGTTTTGAGAAAAGAAAAACGTAACTTTGCTTTTCCAATAACAAATCATCTGATGCAGGAAACTAACTTTTTTGTGCTTAAAAAAAATAAAAGCAAGATTGAAATCTGAGATACACAATCAGACTTTAAAGCAATATATGCTTTATAATTATGCAAAAAACTAAATACTGGCATGAGTGATATTTAATGAAGCACATGATCATGTTTCCTAAAATAAGACTATTGTCTGCAGCTGCAAAGGAATAGATGTTTATAGGACTGTTTAATTAATTCATGAGGTTCAGCCCACATTTTTTAGTCCTTTGCAAGAAACAAGTTCTGAGCATTCTGATTCCATTCTTCATTTTAATGAAGAACATAACAAATCAAGCAATATACTTTTTTAAAGGGTCTGGAATATTTAAATACTGCCATAAGTTATTCTGCATTGAACACACAGGGAAAAGAGGCTGTAACTTACCGTGATTCCCACACGAAAAGTATACACCCCTTGGTGTGAAGGAAAACTTCAAAAAGACCCTCAGCCTCATATCCTGCCAACACAATGACATGGAGATGATGCCTTGGCGAAATCCATGAAGGAGACCTGATTTCAAAAGCAGATCTATGACAACCCCTTTCGGGGCCAGACAAGATCAATGCGCCCCAGGGGCGATGCACTTTAATCTCAAGGTGCATCGCAAAGCATCTTTAAGTAGTGCCACAGATCAAGGCTTATATATAGTTGAAAAAAAAAAACCAAAACACTTCAACCCAAACTTCACCCTCTATTTAAGGTAACTGAACAACAGCTACACAAAAGCTTGTAAAGAACTCACAGAAACACATAATAATATACGAAAGTAGAGGTAGTGTATTGAAATTCATTGAGGATGTTGTAGACAACCTGCAATCTAAGTGTCTCTTCTCCATTAAAATCCCAGTCAAACTCACTGAACAGGCAGCATGGCTTGTGTTAGTTCAGACATTCATTCCAGGGATCAGATTGCACGATCAGGGCCACTGAGTAGGTGCCCTGAGGTAAGGATTTTTCTTCTGTCTTGCACAGAAGACAGCATTTAATAAATTAGGTCACAATGAAATCCTTGGAAAGCCCTGGCAGTAGAAATACTAATCATGAAAATTTTAATTTTGAATTAAAAAAATGGGTTTAGGATTAAGATACTGGACTGGGATTTAGGATATTTGGGTTCTGTTCCCATTCATGTCTCAGACAGCCCAAATGATTTGGGAGACACTGTTTCATCTTTTGTATTTATGCCAAATACCACTTGCCTTACAGATGTAAGGCCTTCACTTCCCCAGTGTCTATCAATAGAAAAGTGATGAAAATAACATTCAGTATATGCATCCCTTCAATACTGGTTCACAACATATGCTCTACATAGTGGAACTAAATACAAAATATTTACTGCCACAGGACTTCTGAGTAATTGAGAACAAGGAAACTATAGCTATATCAAATCTCCTGAAACATCATTCAAATCCATTATGGGCTTCAATATACACACAATCTTCAGGAGATAAATGCAAATCCATGCACATAATTACAATGTACACTTCCTTCTGTCTCCTTTAGCCATCTAAATGGAAGGATGCCGGAAAGCCTACATGGTTGGGCTCTTAACTCATAAGGAGTTGGGAGTCCTTAACAGCAGAAAAATTGGGAAGATGGTGCCTGTCTGGCAACAGGCTGTCTACAGTGTTGTTCACAGCAAGTGAAAACGGAGAACTCACTCCAACTTTAGCCAATCTCTGTGAGCTTCCAGGCTAAGTCAGAGGAATTACCACTAATTTCACCCATTCCCCTTTAACACACAATTTCTAAAGCAAGATACACCCAAGCACTACATTTATATATACATTATAGGTTCAAACACCTTTCTTTTGGGAATGTTGATATGGAAAATTTATGACACAAATAACAAAGAAATTTAAAGGATGTTTTAATGAAACCTAAAACAATACTTCCAGACTGGAAATAATAATAGAATAATGGCTCCTCCTGGCACTGTTCAGTCCCCTGGCTAAGGGCTCTTCCTTTTCCTGATTGCTGGCTGTAAAATTACCCCTCCACTGGCTCCACTCCATTGCTGCCACATTTCAGCCAAGCAAAGGCAATGTGAAACATTTTAAAGTAATCACTAATGAAGAAAGATGCAGAGCTAGAAGAGGGGCATGGCCCTCAAACCGAAGCTGGTAGCCAGAAATATACAAAACTCTAGCATTCTGAGGGTACTGTCCTACGAGTGAGATGCCTTTTAATTAATAAAAAGTAAACACCACTTTAGCCTTTCTACTTTTACATTCTAACAAGGATCAGTCCAGAACAGACTGTATTTCCAGGAAGGATAATATAAGTTTTCACATATTTTGCCATATTCTGCTCTTTTTCCTCAAAAGTCATGAGTTTTGGAGACCTTCCTTAATTAGCTGATTTATTTTTTTTTTTGGTCACTTTATACTTGTCACTTCTTTGTCATACTAACAAGTAAATCCTCACCTAAAGTGCATGCATCTTCCTCCTTGCACTGAATTATTTTACTACTTACTAAATTACAGGTAGAAGGGCATGAAATGTGCAAGTATACATTATACAGCTTCTTTACGTACGCAGATTTTCAGGATGAGAATACACCAGAGCTTTCAATATATCAATATATGATCATGCTACATTAGGGGATCCTTTGAGAATAAAAGGGATTTCTTGTTATGCGGGGGGCTGTTTTTCTGCATAACACTGGTCAATATGAAAAACAAGACCTGTAACATTAATTCAGAGAACTAGCTCTCTTCCTCTGTTATGCTCTTAAATTAAATTATATTAATTTTTGTTAGAAAGATAAAAAGGTTATGTGCAAAACACTTGTGGTAGAATGTGTAAAGTTTATAGTGTTGATAGTGGTACTCAGTAAGACATTCATATCTTTAGTCATGCTCTAAACACTCTACAGTAAAAGCAACCACTCCTTTAATAAATCAAAACAAAACTAATTCCAGAAAATTATGAAAAGCTTGCAAATACACTACAGTACTTTGAAACAGATTTTCCATTCTTTAAGCCTTCTTCCCCTGCCTTCTCGCCCCCCTTCCCCCCCCCCCCCCCTTTTCCTTTCAGGAAACAAAACTCAAGAAGAGAAAGAGAGAGAGAGTCAAAAGGTTACAGCCGGCTTGTAAGTGCAAAGAACGTGAGAGGCCCATTCTTCCCCTTAACACCTGACATCCCAGGGTACATTTTTTTCAGTACAGAGTCTGGTGGATTAGACATGCAGCTTCTATTGATAATGGAATCTGTGCATCTCATTCACCATGCACTGCTATTGAAAGTTCTCCTCCTACCCCTGCCTCTATAAATTGTTGTCCCTCCTGCTCCACAGTTACAAACTTAATTAATGGAAACTTGCATTCTGTCATGATTAGACCCAGTCAAATATCTTGTCTGAGCCCCGGATAGCATATAAGAATTCCTTCCTGGAGCTATAAAGTTTGAAAAATTTGCAGCAAGATCAGTAAAATTATGCACTTATTCTTAATTACAAATAAAACTCAACAGAGAACCTGATATAAAGGTAATAAATGTTAAATTTTTAACATTTAAATGTTAAATGTTAGGAAAAAAAATTAAATACTGATTGAAAGCATTTGTGACAGTGTTATAACTTTCATGCTACCATTCTTTGGCAACCCAGAACACACAGGTTTCCAAGATTTCCTCAGCTTAGTGAAGGAGGTGAAACACATCTAAGGCATATTCTTTACAGCTACAGAACAATGGAAGAGCCAGAGAGAAACAGTAAATTACCAGAGTCTTTGCTGCACTTTTCCTGGGATGAAGCCCCCATATAGGCAGATGTAGCCGAGAGCTGCTTGCTTGGATGATGCTGTAGGAACAAGGAAATAATTACCTCTAATTAGGTGCATAATGGTACACAAAATGGAAAAGGACTGAGAACAAAGTTAATTCTAAACACCAGAAGTCTTCAGGCAAAAAAAAACCCAAACAAAACAACAAAACAAAACAAAACAAAAAAACAACCCAAAACAGAAACAAGCTTGATTAAGGTAAAAAAGGTGCAGTTCGCAGCTGCCTAATTAAACATAGGAGGAGAAAGTGAGACAATATGGCTATTCAGACATTCACGTTATCAATAAATACTATGATCTAATGTAAAAATAACTTCCTTTCAAGAAACGATCAAAGCTTTAAGGTTAAGTTGGGTAAAAACTTTTAAAATTAATTAACAAAACTGTGGAACTGAGAACATGGCAAAAAATGTGAGTTCTCTGCTGTTTAGGATACCCCCTTGATTTAGTAGTGTGGCAACTCTGCGTAGTGTTGCTCACCACTTTGAACCAAGCAACATCAGCCCCTGCTTCCTATCATCTCTCACCTACCGGCTCCTAAACACCAGCCAAGTGTTTTCTTTAGCATATACAAGTGCATATACAGGCTTGAACAAGTTTGAGGGTTTGGTTTCTGTTTTTTTTTATTTTCCTTCATTCTAGTAGTATGAATATTGTAAGTTTTTGGCTTTGGCTTTTGCAAATGTCTTAGTATAGTAGCTACTAAGGAAAAACAAAGATCAAAGAGGAAAATGGAAATTCTGGCAGGTGATAGCCAGGTCTCCAGAAATACACCAAGATAACTCAAAATTTAGGACTCAAAATGTGTTAAAAATTGAAGGAGAAGATCTCAAAGCAGGTTTAAAGGAAGACTGTGGAGACCTGCAGCTTCTTTGAAGATTTTACAACCAGCAGTATAAGACTTTCCTGAAGAAACTAATTCTTACAACTTGTTACTGTGCATTGTGGTAAAAAACACTTCAGCTGGTGCAATTCCAGGAAATGAAAACAAGTGGATTTGAATTTGTCATCTGGTACCTCATTGAAGGAGCAATGTAATTTATTTCTTTTTTCTAAGTCACTTGGATCTTAGAAGTGTGAGTGAATACAAAGACAGAGATTCAAGAAAGCACGGTCATTCCAGAGACAAACACTAAATGAGAGTTTAATGAGGTCTGACCATCACTTCACCAGTAACCTGCCAGGTACCATCATAAAAATCTCACTAGACTCACCCCTTGGCCAGGATGGTTGGATTAATCTCTGTTGGTCAGGTTTGACGCAACGCTCATTTTGACCATGTAAAACAGACCAGATACATACATAGACACCATTTTATTTTAGTAATATTTATATTTGTAAAAAATATTCCTAATGTCAAAAAGGCCTTGAATGGGGAGATACATTAACAAATCCTAGCATCTCTGTTAATGCAGCAACAATATAGTATTTGTGTCCAAACACTGTGCCAGGCTGACTGGGGAAAGGGAGCGAAGGGTGGGCGGATGTAGTCTGGAGAAAGTTTAGAAAGCAAGTCATGTGCTGCATGTCCAGACACAAGAGCCTAATGTAAGAGAAGAGAGGATCTAGCTCTTCTTGATGTGAATGAAGACTTCATAAAGGACCTGTTTGGCAGAGATCCTGCATCCTCCCACACAACTCACTACATTAATCCATTCATACCTGCAAACCCCACCCCATGTCGCCAATGTGGACAAGCAGTGCATCTGCTCTTAAAAGAATCTGAATGTCCTAAAAAATGTTACAGAAATTTTAAAAATTAAACTCACAACATACATGAAAAAAAATGGATGGGTAAAACCTTTTTTTGCCATTTCCAACACCAGTATTTAACATGTGTTTCAGAATATAAGTACAGAAAAATGTTACCTACTGCATATCTAAGCACACTTCCCTGACAGAGAACTGTAAAGAGACTTGGTAGTATTTGTTTCTATTTATTTTCTTTGAAGTTAATGCTACTTTTTTGTCTGTGAACTTTTTTTCGGTGACATGAAAAACATGACCTCGCTGCAGCTTCTAAGTTAAAGACGAATTCTCGGTAGAAAAATATCCCTAATGTAGATTCTCTCTCTTACCAGGGAGTGCTCCAGCAGCCAACTTCAATTTGCCTTAAAGACAAAAAGGCATCTCTCTAGGGATAAAAATCAATCCCCAAACTGTCAGCAGCAACAAACAAAGTTTAGAAATGTACTTAATTCAGCACAAACAAATGCTTGTAAATTGTCAAGCTAATATGTGAGAAGTGACTCTTCCATTAAACAAAATCATGAGCTAAATGAAAAAAATGGGAAGGGGACAAAGACACCATATTTTATCCACCTGATATCTATCAAGCACACTAGTATACAAGAAATAATAAGAGCCCATTCTTTACTAATCTATTACTGATTATGTTTAATATTGTTTTAATTGCTAATAGCTTTTTAAAATATTTTCATTACCCTTTTTGGTTCAAGTGCACATAAAAGCATACCTTCTCCATACAGCTTGGCAACAACAGTATTGGACTCCATCAGCTCACATTTACCACCTGAAAGTGATCTACACTCAGCAATCAGGAAATAAGTTTTCCAGCTTGGAGACATCACAAACTGCAACAACTGTGCATGCAGCCATTGCTGGCTACAGATATGCAGCAGGGATGCCCTTTCCTCCTTCTCCCCTCAAGGCCAGAACAAGGTTAAAAAGTCCTTGCCTTCTCTTCTGTGCCTTGTGGTACCTGTGGAAACTACTAATACCCTTCTGCCTTCCTAAATCATCCCTGCCTCTACCTGCCATAAAGCCAGACAGCTGTCTGACATAATGGAAACTGCCTCTACACCCACTACAGTGCAAAGATAAGGTCTGGTGTCTGGCTGGGCAGCCTGTGGGCAGGCAGGGTGACCTTCCTCAGCTGGCCATTTTGTCTACAGCCACTCCTTCACCTCTGGAGAGAAGGATGGGGCTATTTGATAGGTTTAGTTCAGGCCTGTATCATACTCCTGGATACAACTGATCAAAACAGACAGGACAGAGACAGAACATACTGACAAAAGGAATAGTATAGCAGTAACAACTGTTACAGTCATTGCTCCCTATCTCCCCAGGATAAAGAGAACTTGAACTTTTCCTTCTAGAAATGTCTTTCTTACCCTAGTAGATAAGGGCATGATGATCTATGCTTGTAAGAAAGAAAAGAAGTCTTAAAACACGCTCAAGATTTGACCAGAGTTACACCCCAGATCTCTTTAATCTTCAATGAAGCAGCTTAATCTTTCTGTACCTCAGTTTCTGATCTATAAAATCTCCACATAAAGTATAAGCTGTTTCAAGCATGGATTTCATTAGCATATAGGTTTTACACAGTAACTACTAAAAAACTTTAAGTTTTGTTCCCACATGTGGCTCTAAACATCAGAAAGTCCTGAAATCAGAAAGTGCTATTCTGTGTAAAGTAGGTGTTTTGCAAAAAGTAGGCTGCATTTTTTTAAAAAAGAACCCAACCATGCAACAACTAGAAAATCAAAAAAAAAACAACCCCTTCTTAGAAAGGATCTAAAACAGATTCAAAGATCAGCTTCCAGGTATTTCTGCAGAGTTACACCAAAACATCAATATGTGTTAAAAATGAAAGAGCATGTTCTACAGTATTGAAAAATCCACAATAAATCAGTTAAAATATGAGATCATTTAAACATTTGAAAATACGAAGTGAATGGACACTGCAAGAAAAGGAAGGTTCCATACAGCAAGGGCAAGTGGGGGAACCATCAAAGCAAGATCAGTAATAAGCAGTGCACAAAACAGTGCTATTTGAGGGTTCTTTTGTGTAGAATGTGGAAATAAAAAAAAAAGACCAAGTTCCATGCTGGAGATCCACCGCGAGAAAGACATGACCATGTCTCACTACTATGCTTTTATGTTATTTTCTGTGAGCACAGAAACACCACGAATTGTGAACTTTTATGTAGATCAAGGAAAGAAGGAAAAAACATAGCCAATGAGATAAAACTGTAAGACAAAAGTTGTCACCTCTTTCTGCCATTACTTTCAGAGGTAACAATATAGTCAGATTTTCACACACTGACACACCATGTCATGCAATTTCACATACAAAGTTATAAGTGCCAGATACAGAATGGCTATTGCTACTCTCTGAATTGCTTTATTATAAAGCTGTCTATGGAGATTACCAAGGATTGGAAACGGAGGGGAAAAAAATATCCTGATTTATCTTGAAAATCAAAAAGTCTGACCCGTTTGCAGCTGATACTTCAGAATGGTCAGGAATCTTTTCATCACTACTATACCAAATAAATTTTCTGATACACAAGATCAAAGGCAAAGATTAGCTCAGGAATCCAGCCATCATTTATTCTGGCAGCATGCATATGTTAGTAGATTCTTTTGGTCCTCCCTAGGATTAACATGAATTTCCAGAGATGGCATGGGGTTCATACAAAAATCAGAAAGTACAAAGCTATATTGCTTAGTTTACTTACCCAGGAAAGTAAATTAGAACAGCTGAACTATCTCACATTCAAAAATAAGACTGTAAACAGTTACAGAAGAGAGTAACAATTCATAATCAGAGGTATTAAAGATCTCTTTTGTTAGCTGGTTAGCTCTTCAAGTCAATACACCATCACCAGTGTTTCATCGTAACAGTTCTTAATATCAAAAATCCCTTCTCCAAAATGAATATATAATTTCTTTTCTTAATTACTAGTTATAACTGTAACTATTTTTCATTGAATGTAAAAACTTTGTTGTTCTTTGGGTTTCATAACACTGAACCATTTATTTATTTTTTTTTAAACCAGTTATTTCTCTGCCCCTTTCACAGAAGACACTGGCTATTGCTCAGGTCTACAATATATATGTAGCTATTTTCATTGGGTGCAAAGGTGACAACATTACAAGTTCAGGTTAAAAAGACAAATAAATAGGTTTAAGTGAGGATTAAATAAATGCAGCTCTTGGGCAAAACCACATACCACATCCTGCCCTTGGACGGCAGTGATACATTTTGGTTAAGTCGAGGGCAGTCCATAGTGCCTAGAGTGCTTGTTGCTGTCTGCATACACCTTCAAGCACTGTGTCATATTTTTAATCTTTTCTTTGTATCTGAGCTAGAAGTTGTATAAGCACGGATTTTATAAGCACGGAGCCCATCACCTCTCAAAGTATCAGGAGCTGCAGTCCTAAGCACAGGGTTACTGAGTTTAAGCCAGCAGTTTTCAAGGAATTATCAGTGTTTAACATCTTTGCGGTAATACTTTTAGGGAATTCCTGACTCTGCAAGCCAGGCTGAATCCATGCCCCATGCTTTGCGGAACTGACAGGAGAAGGGATTCCAGGGGTAGCTCATGAGCAGGGTATAATCATGACTTGAAGGAATGCTGCTGCAGAGTGAGCTGAGGGGAGTGTACAGTTGGGACCTGCAGCCGTTCTGATGGCAGCCTCAGAGAAAGATGCTGAGTTTTTTGTTTCAGCAGCCAGGGATCTGAATTACTGAGTCCTGACAGTGATCTTAAGAGCTAAACTGGCAACCACATTTCAATTGCTGGCAAACCATTTACAACTCCAGAGTTGTAGTCCAGCTACTCCCAGGTTAAGTTACATTACCAAGGCGGTGGCGGCAAAACGAAAAATAAAAGCCTATGCTTGTTCTCTTTGCAGTACCACTCTTTCATCACAGGCTTTCACAGCATGCAGTCTGCTCATCAAGTGCGCTGGACCCTACCACAGTAGTGAGGGCAATGGGGAATGCAACTCTAAAACCTTACTCTAAAGGCCTATGAGGAAAACAGGTGGAGATTTCCTAAGGGAAAGGAAATTCCTAAGCCCTTGCCTGGACTTAACTAAGAGGCGACTGGAAGGGTGTTGTGCTTTCCCTGTCCGCCACATGAGAGCCAGACAGTGTCTGAGCAATTGCTGTTTGATTTGGGTTAAGAGTCAGACACCACCTGGAGCAATGTCCAGACTGCAGCAAGGGATACTGTTTCCGGAAACACAAATGACAGGTAACACTTTATACTTTCAGGGCAGCACTGTGTTTCAGTGCAAATCATTAAAACACAAGCACACAGCATTATCTAGACTGATTTTTTTTGCCCCACGTTGCTAGCTACTAAGGAGAAAAATGACTGCTACTGCTGAACCCAGGACAATTAGGCCACAGCGATGTTGAGAGCAGAGTCTACCTACAAACCCCCTGATTCTTCACAGCAGCTGATCATAGAATCTTAGAATCATAGAATCAACTAGTTTGAAAAAGACCTTTAGGATCATAGAGTCCAACCATACCTCAGGACTGCCAAGTCCACCACTAAACCATATCACCGAGGGCATCTACCCGTTTTTGAACACTTCCAGGGACAGTTATTCCACCACTTCCCTGGGCAGCCTGTTCCAATGCCTGATCACCCTCTCTGTGAAAAGATTTTTCCTAATATCCAGCTTACCCCCCCACCCCGGCACACCTGAGGCTGTTTCCTCTTGTCCTATGGCTTGTTATTTGTGAGAAGAGACTGATCCCCACCTCACTACAACCTCTTTTCCGGTAGCTGTAGATAGCGATGTCTCCCCTGAGCCCTTCCTTCCCCCAGACTAAACAACCCCAGTTCCCTCAGTTGTTCCTCATAAGACATATTCTCCAGACCCTTCACAAGCTTCACTGACCTTCTCTGGAGTCACTCTAGCACCTCGATGTCTCTCTTGTAGTGAGGGGCCCAAACCTGAACACAGTATTTGAGGTGCAGTCTCACCAGTGCTGAGAACAGGGGGATGATCCTGCTGGCCACACGATTTCTGATACAAGCCAGGATGCCACTGGCCTTCTTGGCTGCCTGGGCACAAGCTGGTTCGTGTTCCATGGCTGTCAATCAGCACCCCCAGGTTCCTTTCTGCCAAGCAGATTTCCAGCCACTCTTCCCCAATCCTGTAGCTGTTGCATGGGTTCCCATGCTCAAGGATGCAAATACTGCCTTACTTTTTGTGCTGTTTCAGGTTTGTCAGATAAATGTGCACCACGTCATCCAGCGAGAGAGCATAGAGGCAGTGAAAGTGAACTACTACATGCCTGGAAAAGGATGTTACTTTTAGAATTCTGTCATATCAGTTACGGCTGCAATCCTGATTTATTTTGTTATCTGATTTAGAGAGGAGGAAAACTGCAGCAGGTTGTTGGTAATTCCAGTAATGCAAAGCTATGGAGGAAAAAAAAGAAACAACCCTCTGATTTCTGGAACTATGCATGCTCTATGTGGGACCTTCATTTTGTCTTTGCCAGTAAGCACAATATATAGATAGACAAAAACTGGTCTCTGAAGACACCAAATGTTTTGTGAAACAGGCTAGCCTCCATCAAATGAACCTATTTTTCCTGCTTAGCAGACAATTACAGACAACCAAACATTTGTCACTGCTGCTCTTATTCATTCGTATATCCAATGGTAAATGGAGGTTAAGAAAATTTGCCCAACTTCTAAATCTGACAATATATTTTATCACCTTTGACTACCTGGCTTAAAATATGAGGTAGGTTCATTATTCATTTCTTAATTTAGTGCTACTTCACTGCCTGTATTAATGCTGAAAGGGTCAATGGCTTCAAGTTCATGACATTATTTCCACCCTGCCTGAATGACTGAAACTTTGCAAACAGAGCAACAAAACAAGAAACAAACTTCTTAAATGCAAGGCTCTGGGGAAGATAATAAGCCATAATAAACTTTCTGAAATTATGGTCTGGGAACAATTCCAAGTATAGGAAGACTATGTGTTACTATGCTTGTATAATGAACAGAACTTCACAGACCTACTCACAAAACAATATATTTTTAATATATAAGCTGCACTAATTTATAACCTTTCTGATCCTAACAGGTGGAAAAGTTGGCAAAGGTACTTATGCGTGCTGAGCAAGGACATGAGAAAGTTTTGCCTTTAAGGAATACACGCTCCTTCTCTTTCCCTTTTCCAGTGCCACCTCTCAACTGGAGTGGTTATTTGTCATCTGACACCTCAGAATATCAGGTTATTGCTTAGTGAATGCTCTCTTCATGTTTATGTCTGCAGGAAAGATGAAGTGAGTTAACGGTTTAAAATGCCCTGTGGCATTCAAAATGCCCTAGAAAAGTCCTGAGGAGTGCAGTTCCCTGGCCACAGCTCCAGTCTAGCATTGCAAGATGCACAACAAAATTCCACATATGACATTACAGATGTGCCCTAAACTCTGACCCAGAGGGACCATCTTTAAGGTTGAGAGAGCACTTCAGTTGCTGTTACTCTGCAGACCTTTGGCTCTCTGCTTAGGCTGCTAGCCAGGGTGCCAATTAGTGCCAGCTGACTGCTCTTCTGATGTGCACACCTCTCTAGGAACTGGACTGAAGCTACCAACTCATTTCATATAGGTCACTGGATGTTGACAACTTTGTAAGAGATTGACTAAGGCCCAATTTGGATTAGCAATTTAGCAGGAAGGTCCTGTAGCCCACTGCCCTCCAACCTCTCTCATGTACGTAATTTTAATATAGCAACTTCTAGGCTGCAAATTGCCTATGATTTCAGAGAGAGGGGTGTCAGAAAACTCCAGAAGCAAGTAGATTTACAAAGATTCCTATAAAGTGTTATTGGGAAATTAAACCGTGCCTTGGCCCCTTAACCTTTTGCTATGTAGACTGCATATAAAGGATTTCATTAGGGCCAGAGGCCATAGCTTACATTTCTGCTGCTAAGTGAAATGAATCATGCAAGAAATTGGCTTAATTGGGAATTCCAATAAACTACTTGTTTTAGAACCAGAGAGCCAATTCAAAATTTTTAAGACATGAATGGAAATTTGTATTTTGTTTTAGAATAAGGAAAAAACACCCCATAATTATAAAGCCTTCTGCAATCTATCATAATAAACCCACTTCTACAAAACTGTAAGAAAAAGGAGTGGGAGTCTTATTTGAAAAGTACCTAATTTATGCCTTAGAATACCTGCAGGAGTTAAATATTCACTGCTGTTAGTCCCGTAAAGTATACTCTGTAGTATAACAATGTATATATTCTTTAAGCTGCAACCATTGATTTTATTCGCTAAACTTCTGCCAGATTTTTATTATAGATCCTACATAGTTTATTGCAGTGCCAGTCATTATCATCAGGATAACCACACTGTGATGGTTTCTTTTCTCCGCATTCTCTTTCCCAACACTGCTGTGCAATGGAAATGGGATGCAGACAGGATGTACAGTCTGGAGACTTCAGGGAGGAGAAAAACATCGTATCACGCACAATAAACAACGCTCCTCCATCTCAGACTGATTTCTTTCAAGAATTTCACTGCCTTAGCAAATTTGAAAGAGGTACAATGATTGGTTTTAGCCACAACGTTATATAAGTACAACTGCCATGTTATGTCTGGCATAAGGCAAGGCCACGACTGCATCCATGGCAAAGGAACTGTACTCATAGGTCATAGCCATTGCTAAACTCATATGATTTTCATGTGGCATCCAGGCTGCCATTATTATAAAATGAAGGTATTACAACTTTTCTGTGTATCTAATCTAGTTCAGACACATCAGTACTCTGGTGGCATGTGAACACTCAGCAAAAATAGAAGGATATCTGCTCAGCAGTGTCAGCCACTTGAGGTGCTCCATTTCCTTTACTCCTGCTCATCTCTGACAGGCGACTGTAACGCAATAGCTTAAAGGAGATGATAGGGAACAGGAGGCTGAGTCACCCCCGCAGGGCTCCAGTGAGTTTTAAAGGTGCTAGCAGAAAAACAGAGACAGTAAATTAAAATGACAAGCATGACAAGAAGTGCAATCTTCAGGCTAAATATATATGGTATGTTGTATGAAGAGTCATAATACAGTGTAACTCCTGCTGGAGAACAGCTGTGAGGTAAATCTTTGTGTTGAAGAGTTAGTTGGGTAAGCTAATTTATAAAAAAAAAAAAAAAAAGTTTCCTGTACTGTGGGCCATATGCAGAAGAGCATAAGAAAGCAGCTGGGTACTTTCGTGTTGTTCCCCTTGCTCCCAGCACTCACAGCACCCCACAGCCAAGTGGAAATGGGATCTGCTCCCCCTTGTGTTTGCGCCAGGTTACAGACAACTCAGAGGTGAAAATCCCAGCATTACCTTTGCTGGAACACTGTTCATTTCAGCATGACACGATTGCTGGGAATCCCCACAAGTGGAGCGGAGTTTGGACTTTGTGGTACCTAACATAACCATTTTGCTGATGATTCATGCCGCTATTGCAGCATTTTAATCTGCTTTGCTCAGTTTCAAGATCAAAAGGATTCTCCCTATTATTCATGTTTCTTGAAGACTGAGCTGTACAGAGCTGTTCCAATGCCTTTTATACAGAAAGAAGACACAGAAATTGTCATGCTGAATTGCAGACTTCAGGGCTTGCATGGACAGGAGAAGTCCACCTATGTTCTCGGATATTTGTACTTAATAAGGAGAACTTCACAATACCATAAAGAAGAGGGGCCTCTTGCTACCGGAACACCTTCTATTTATAATCCAGAGCTGTTCCTATTAGGAAACAAATAAAGTCAGCTAGTACTTTCTGATACATAGGTGGGAAAAGACTACTTTTAGAAAGTAATTTGTCACAAGAGGAAGCTGGACAAATTTCTATTAGAGGAATGACATTTTTAGCATACAGAATAAAAGCTAATTAAAACTGCCTGTTTATGGACATGGCAGATAAATCCTGAAAGTCTTTAAGTCAAGCCTGAGCATCTTTTAAAAATCTATGTTAGAGCCCAACAGAAGTGATGAGCTTGAGACAGCATTATTTAGTGTGGCACTATGGCCTTTGGTAGGTCATGGGGTCAGAGAGTATAAGTCACTAGGGCTTCCTTTTCTAATGGCTTTAATCTTTGAAACCTTCCAGTGAAACTGTGTGACCCATTATTAGCAAAATGCATAAAAAATGGCCAAAGTGCATATTTGGTTGCACGTCACACCATAAATTACCAACAGGACTATTCTGACCAATACATTTTCACTGAAATTAGCCAAGAAAAAAATGGGGAAACAGTGTTCCCACTGTCACTGCTGCCTATCAGCAGACATCACCACAAAGAGGCAATGTTTGCAGTCCCCCAGCCAGACCTCTGCCCCCAGGAGGAATGCTCACCTCTGCCAGACCAGCCAGCACTGCTGCACGAACAAGCAGCATGTCAGTCCACTGTGTTTCGATCTGCTGGCCAGAGGAGCAGGCTGCCCATCCTCACTGCCCATCTGCCTATGGGATGAAGCCATCCTCCCATCTTTTTGAAATCCCCTTCATGAAGCTCCTCATAGAACTCACCTGTAAAGCACCAGCACTAACACCTGACTGCTTTACAGACCGGGAGGCATAGGATGTTGTTGACTATCTATGTTTCAGCCCACAGGAAAACAGGGGATTTCAAGAAGAAATGGGATTTAAAATAAAAGCACAAAGACACCTTAGATCAGGAACACCGTGTCAGGGCACAACGTGCAGGGCCTGATGTGGCTAGAGGAATTTGGTGCCCACAGCAGTGTTGGTTTTCCTGCCAGCAGCACCAGCAGAGGGCACAGCCTGGAAATGTGCCTCCATTCCCTCAAGGTGCAAGCAGGGCTCAATGATCGCCTCCTGCCCCACTGCCTCTCACAGAACAATCTCCCAGACCATGAACAGGACCAAATTCCGGTTTTATACATTCTTTAACAAAAGTTTTACTTGGTTAGAGCTATGGTTGTTCCAATACCTTTACTCATAAAAACGGACATATTAAAAAAAGACATTATTAAAGAGTTATTCATCTTCAAGCTAAGACATTGAAATCAAACCGAACATAAAAAACTGGGAAAACACACTGTAACTCACTCAAGAGTGTAACAAAATACTACCACTGCAAAAAACCACAAAAGTAATAAAAGTAACTTCAACCTTAGTAGCTTTCAAAGCGTTAGGTAGTGATGGAAATTTTCTAACCTCATTTAAGAAATCTATTCTGTTCTTCAACCTCCTTTCCCCCCCCCCCCCCAACAGGAAACGGTGAAAGCATCCAACATTTTTCCTAATTCTAAGATGAAGCGCAAGAAATAAATCTATCATTTGCTGAAAAATTACCTTAAATAACAACAATACTTTAATAACATCCACAGCCACCACAATTCTTTTACCCCTCCTGGGAATGTTTCCCAATGTATGGGAGTGAATTAGGAACTAAACTTCTTTGTAAATACAATTTGAGCAGTAAATTAAAGTATGGCTCCTAAATCACTTGAGAATATAAATTAAGCTTCTTGGTCATTTGGTCTCATAACATTTTTATTTCTCTCCCTATCTCTATTTGGATTGAAGGTATATGTCAGTTTATTTTTATAGCAAAACACAGCAGCTGTAACGCAGACTCCAATACATATTTTAAAAATAGTATTTCTGAGGTTCCCTTTCTTTCACACTCCCACGCTACAGAGAAAACAAAACAGATTTGAGTAATGAAAAAATGCTATAGATAAAAATCGCAGCTTGTATTCTGTATCCTGCAAGTATATTCCAGGCCACATTACAAAGTCAAACATAGAAATCTTTTGCTTCCTAATGCATACAAGTGGGGTGAATTATTTTGTTTTATGAATTGCATCTCTAAAGTTTTTTCTGGGTTACTTTGCTGGATTTGGGTGTTTAAACATCTTACAAGCAGGAAAACAAGTTTCAGAGGCAAAAAGGCAGCTAGGTTTGCTGGCTGAATGAAAGGAGATTTCTTAGTTTATCACATCCACAGAACACCATCTGCAAATCTTCCAGGGTCTCTTTTCTACAGTTTGGAGAGTAATTTGCTAAATTGCAAGCTAAAAAAATTCTGCACACAACACAAGTTGCATAGACAGGCAAAAGGGCAAAGGTGGAGTAGCTATCCACTGTGTACTTGATGCCGAGTCTAACGCTTCTGGAAAGATGCAGCTCATCACCCCATCTGGCTTTGTAGAGCATGTGTGATAAGTCTGACACTTCCTGAGCATCCGGAAGCAAACTCATTCAGCATGTGCCATAAAATTGTTTTGTTTCCATGCAGTGAAATGTAGAAATAAAGGACAGAAACACAGTAACTCCATTCTTCTACATAAGAAAGGGGAGATCATGTTAAGATTAGTGGCTGTAGAACACATAGAACCCTCCAATCAGAAAACAGACCCATTCCCACAAGTTTTTGTTCTTGAACAGCTAAGTACCTTGCGCCTTGTTGCATGAAGTACATTTCACTTTTATACAATTTACTCAGGGAACCAAATAGAAGAGTTAAAAAATTAGAATTAAGCCTTATTTTAGAATCTTACCTTGTACAACCTTCCTTAACTACGAAGTGCTAGCCTGCAAGCTCAAGATTTTTTCCCTTTTTAATCTACACACACAAACAAAGCAATATCAGTCAGGTTACAGAATCCAGTACATATGTGTTATGAAATTGCAGAAGTAATGTGCAATCTAAACTCAACCTAAATATTTATCTAGGCTTGATTAATAGTTTATGATAGAATCTTTTAATACATAGCATTAATGTTGCTTTATTTAATGCACAAGATAAACAGTGCTCATTTTAAGAGCAGCCTGCTCTGCAGTATTTTCTTTTGTTCCACTGCTCATATTATAATCCTTTATAGTGGGCTGTATTTCCTATACATGGTTCAAAACATGCTATGAAGACAAATTTATTTACTTTGTCCAGGCATTTGTATGGTGCTCATCATTAGGGGATACAAGTGATTCAGATGTATTATCTTTATTGCAGCATTGTAAAAGTCTGCATCTGTCTTCTACAGATGACAAAAGATGTGCACTGAGATTACAGTTAGAGCGATACAGGTACACAAAATCTCAGACATCTGGCACATGAGCTGTAATAGTAGATAGCACTATCCATTATTCTGTAGGCTCAAAACAGCTCTCTAGTGACTTCAGGAGTAAGTGTGGGTGTTCAGCACTTCTGATTAATCAGAGTGTGGGATCTCACAATCAGCATGCAGAAGCTGGGGAATACATGCATGATATGAAAAATTTACTGACTTTACTAAACATCAGTGGCAGAGACAAGACTACAGTCCTATTTTTCAGACTCTTATCTAACTTCTCACCTATGTATTTCCTTTCCTATAGTCTCTGATTTATCTACTACATGCCATCCAATTGCAAGAAATGAGCAGTCTTCCACTGCACAAGCCTATGTGGCTCTAGGCGGGTCTAACTTGTAGTCTGGATAAGGCAGAAATCCCACAGGAGGTGAGGACACAGAGAAAGAGAAAGGCAGCATGTAATTACATAGTTAAAGACTGTGTTCTAATACCCATGAAAAAATGAACTATCTTAAACGTTCTAAAATTTGTCGTAACTTCTGAGTACTCCACTTTGCTACCTTAAAAATGCTCTTTGTACATTATTTTTTCATGTTATTGCCATATGAAATCCCATCCTTTGTATGTCAGAGAACTCACTTATGCTACAATAGAATTTTGGAAGGGCAACAGAGGACAAAAAGAAGAATATTTCCATACAAAACTTATCTGAATTTTATGATTTGCTTTTTGCTTAAGGCATCGTTGGTTTATTTTGATTTTTTTGGTGATGTTGTTTTTCAACTAAAACACGGAACTAATTTCACATGTGTGCCTTTTATGAAAAAACATACATGGTAAATAGTCCCTTGTTTAATTAAGAATGTATTTTCCATTATATTTATTGAAGAATAAAACTGAAGTCTCATTTAAGCACTGTGATTTGGATCACTTAAAAAGGTTGGATGAAAAATGAAAGCTAGCTGAATATCTGAATGACCAAGGTATGATTATCCACAGGAGGACTTTGATATTGTGGGTTATGTGGCAAATATACCATTAAAAGTATCCCCTAAATAATCCAATAGAAACCCATTCAAATTCCTACAGTGTCTTTCTCTTATTGTCATTAGTATTTTGTGGTTTTGCCTGTAAACTGAATGGAATTTCTTTTCCATTTAGACGATGGAAAACACCCCGACTCTTCCCAGCACAGAGTAGCATTTTATATATCGCAGGCTATGCGGGTAACTCCTGCTGGGCGATCTCATCTTCGGGGGGCTGGGCTGAGGTCTGTGTCGGGGAGGAGGATTACCGGCCCCGGGCACGCTGCTTTCCAACGCCTGACCAGGAGCATCCTCTAGCGGCCAGTGCCTTGGGAAGGCCCTGCGTCACCCATAATCAAGAATCTTCTGGAAAACGGAGAAATCAGCAACTGAGGGAAACGGGCACAAGCCAAAAGGCCACTCACAAGATGAAGGATTTTTCACCCAGTCTTATTTATGCCCTTGTGTCAGACTAAATAAGAGACAATTCTCTCCTGGGCCCTGAGTAGCACAGAGACCTCTTTATCTCTCTACTCAGGAAAACTCTCATCATCAAGGAACCAGCTCAGAAGCGCTTTGGCATGTCAGACAAAAACAAAAGGAAAACAAACAAAAAAAAAACCACGAGTAAAAAACCCCAAACAAACAAAAATACATCTCAACAGTCCCTAATCCCCCCCCAAAAACCTCCAAACCAAACCACCCCACAAATCTAAACAGTTTTAAAATCCTAGAAGAATGAAGAATGAAATATGTGCAAAGAGATACAGGTGGGTACTGTGTACGAAACTGTGTGAAGTGCATTATATTTGCATTAATTTTGTAGCCGCCTCAGTTAAACAACAGCCACATTAGATTCTAATCAGTATACAGTGCAAAACAGAGGCCAATGTGAAGAAAGAAAAAAAGACAGAAAAAAGAGCAATCCCATGTGCTTGCCATTTCCCAGCCCATAAAACAATTAATTGTGGCTAAAATAAATAAATAAATAAATAAATAAATAGCCCAGTGAGGCTTCCCCAATTTAACTGCTTGGGAGCTTTACAGATGTGGACTGAAGTTTGTCTCTATACTTTTATTATGACCCAAGATTAAGGCAAGTAAAAAGCCTATGGTGGGTACGCTCTGGCTGAAAACATAAACTAGTTTGTTAGGGAATAAATCGCACAGCAAGGTAAAGCAACTAGAAGGCAAAGCACAGGTGTCTAATATCTTACAGGCTATGAGGATTGCATCTGGGACCAAAAATGGCCACCTCAAGTGTTGCAGGATGAGGAACAGGACCAAGAGCACACTGGAGTTTGGTAGCGACACTGGCTTTCATGAGGCTCCCAACCTCACGGCTGCGCTCTTGTCTCTTTTCCTTTGCTTGTGTGCTTTCTCTCTAGCAGCATTTGCCCTCCAAACAAATCAAAACCCAACACACTCACCTGGACTACTCCTAATATTCTAAAACATTCCAGCCATGTCTGGTTTAGGAAAATAGGTAGCATACTTTGACAGGTATGACAGCAAGATGGACAAGTGCAGACAGTATATTCACAAAAATTACTATGTTTGACTTCCAGGCAAAGCTTAAAATTAGTCATGTCTTAATGGGTAATATTTTGAAATAATATTTCCTATTTACCTTAGGTTTCTACTGAGAATCATTTTAGTGAAACTTTGCCATGTTTTAAAGCACCCTGTATTTGCCTGTCTTCTCATGAAAGGAAAATATGACTCAGTTTTCTTTCAGTTGTGACTGGATTCAGTTAGAGACAGGAGAGCACCATGCCAGGAGCAATGACTAAGGCACCATGCGTCTTTGTGGATGAGTAAAAGAATCATTGTTACTAATATATAAACATATGGCACAGACCATATGCATTGGTGATGTAATCTTACAAATTATCTTTTATATTGACGTGCAGTGGAAACCAATAAACTCCTCTGGTAAAGATACAACACAGTAGGGAACCAAATATAAATTCTTAAGTCTCAGTCAGACTACTTTAAATCAGGTCATGGCATGGCATAGATATTTGCAAGTGGCAAATTTGCCAGTTCTTTATGGTTTTCATGCTTTTGTTAAAGTGTTAAAGAAGACTGCCTGATGAAGCATTGGTCTGCTCCCTCTCTTTCTTTCACTGACCTGGAATCTGGCTGGGCCAGTGTGAATTTAGGTCTGATTAAAAACAAAATACAGACAGGTGATAAGGTGATTCGGAACTCTTCTGTTGGCATCTATGACGTTTAACTCTAAGCTAATTGTGAGGACTTCTGAAAGTCACATTCAGTGACCAAGGTATAATGTTTGATCCAGCAGAGAAACAGGGACCAAAGTGATGTAATGGATCTCCCTAAAGAAAGTGTACAAATAGGAAAATTGACTTTTTTTTTTTTTGTTCCTGTTGTGGTTTATAAGTCAAATACCTAAAAAAAACCCTGAAGTCTCTTACTAACTATGCAGCTACTACAAATGAACTGAGATAATCACTCAGCAACACTTAAGAAGTTACAACTTGTTTTAGCTGCAGTGCAAAGTAGGTACTGACATTTTAACAGTTACTGACTTTTTAGTTGCTCTTAATAAGGAAACTATGCCAAATCATTTTGGTTTCTTTTGCACTGATTTAAAAAAAAAAAAAACCAAAACAGTTAAATTTAGCAAATGGCATTCAGATTATGCATTTAAATTGAAATAGCTACAAATCAACTACAGATAAATGTAAGGTTATATTAGATCACACTATGTTCTCCTGTGTTGCAAATTTACTCAAAACTGTTCTGAAGCTTTCAAATTTGTTTAAATGTTTGTGACATGAGAAAAGCAAAATTAGGAAAAAAATTCAAGCTTTTATTAGACAAAGAGAAGAGCTGAGGACAGATCACTGTTTGCCTTCTCATATTGGTTACTTTGGCTTTCAGCATGGCTCTTAAGATAAAATAGAACAATTATGAGCTGGTTAAAAGCAAGGAAACAGAGTAAGAAATTAATGTTTGGTTTTGACAATAAGAGAAATCTATCAGAGCAATCCTATGCCAGGTCTATGCCAGGCCTTGTACCATTCATGATGCGGTTTTTGTTATAGGAAATAACAAAAGCAGAAGGAATAGTGAAAAGACCCTGTTATGAATACAAAATTACTTGTGTAGCCAAAAGGATAGGAAGAATTATAGAAGATCCTGTCATATCAAATCATCAGCTTATAAAATAGCAAGTGAAATTCATTGTTGATAAATGTAAAGTAGTATGCTTAAGAAAAATTGACCCAAATATCCATACATATTTATGCATATATATTTGCATGTAAGTGTATATATACCCTGTGTAACTAATTATACATATACATAATGATACAATCTTAATTGGCTATTACAATTTGGGACAGTTACTGCGTGTAACCTTATAAGTATACCAATTTTATGTTCAGTGGGAGTCAAAAAGACAAATAGAATATTAGAAGCTTATAGAAATAGAATAGATAACAAGTGATATAAGCCCATTATGATAAAGAATAAGCCCAGGTACAATTCTGGCAACCTTACCAAAAAAAGATGTATGAGAAATCTACAAGGGAAAAATTAGGAGGATGGCAGGGTTCAAGGCCAGGTTGGACATGGCCTTGAGCAACCTGGTCTGCTGGGATGTGTCTCTACCCATGGCAGGAATTAGATTGTCCTTTTCAACTTTTCTGTGACTTATGGTGCATGAACATTTCTGTACCAGGATAAGTTAGAAAGCTCTAAGATCACTAACCAGGACAGAGAAAGTGAGGAGTAATGATTATTGCTTTTACCCATTACGGAGCCTCAAGTACAATTATCAGGCAACAGCTTTAAAACATAGAAGTATGTTTCCTCATAGCTCTTATCTATCTTATCTAGGTCCTGGAACTCATCGTCATAAAATGCAGGTTTCATTAAGTGTAAATGTTAAAAAAATTAAAACAAAAAACAGTTGAAAATGGATGCAAGAAGGTAAACCATAACCCATTAAAACAAAGACATAGATATAATCTCTAGCTTAGGACAGTAAACTACTTGATCTTCCAAAGGATGAGAGAATTTTTATTTCTTGGGTTCTTCATGTTTTCCCACATTTTCCATTCTTAAGCTCTGTAAGGTTTTGTTTTACTTGCCTTCTCCATGTAAGCTTATGCCTGTAGTCTGACAACTATTTTAACCATTATGAATGCATCATACTTTTCTGTAGATACTTGCTACTAATTGTCAAATGTTCACAGCATTCTTAACCTGCCAACTGCTATGAAATTCAGTGATGCAATTTCAGCATCCCGGAGTAATGCAAGAAGTGCTTCTATTTATTCCTTTCCAAATTACTCATTAACTTTCACCTGGTATATTTTACATTTTCTGATTATATTTAACCTTGCAATTCTGAACTGCTAAGGCTTTCAGGAATGGAAAATTGAATAAAACACACTTTACAGATACACAGTCCTATAATCATCCCACTCGCTTAGCCATGAAATGAAGAACTGAACAGCCATTCAAAACCATTGGTTTACCTTAAACTTGTGTTCTGAAAAACACTTCTAGAGACTGATTCTTAGTGAATTATTAAAACTCTATTAATACCATGACCAAAGAGAATAAATTAAAACTAAGAGAAAAATACATAATAAAATACACTTCCACATGTAGCTGGCTTTCACTTGTGATTCATCATAATCTTGTAACTTTGAGGAATGTATTTTTTATTCTCAAAACACAAATATCCACTGTTACATTTGTTATTGTCAGTTGAAAACTGTGCAGTAGCCTACAGTCCATGGCACATTCTTTGAAGCAGGTGAGAAGAGAGAAGGGGCAGAAAAGGAAGCAGGACAACAGAAAAGAGTTTTGAAACTTTCAGACATCATTTCTGAACAGTTAAATTTCAAATTCAGGCCACTCTGCAACTGGGCAAATAGAGGAGAAAAGAAAAAGACAAAAAAATTCTGTTCCTTAAAATGCCTGAAGAGGTTGTGTGTACAATTATATTCCACCACATTTAAACTATGGTTGTACAAGTACCCACTCCTAGTGATACATGTGGGTGCTAGGGATATAGATAGTAGTAGCCTGGAGAACATAAAGAAGGACTACAGAGCCCTGGGGGAGGTGGTTAGGGGCTCTGGAGCTCAGACTGTCTTTTTGTCAATTCTCCAGGATACAGGGGAGGACCTAAAAAAAGCTAGGAGGATTAGCCAGGTTAATAACTGGTTAACAGGGTGGTGTCATAGTCAGGGGTTTGGGTGTCTTGAACACGGGACCCAAGCCTGTAGGCCAGGTCTAGTGGGGGCTGGTGGAGCTGGTCTGATAAAGAAGGGGAAGAGCAGTTTTGGTAGGAGGCTTGCCAGACTGATCAAGGAGGCTTTAAACTAGATGTGTTGGGGGAAGGGGGCATCATTCCACCCCAACACATCCAGTCAGTTGCCAGCACCTATAATAAATGCTTGGAGCAATGTAGAGATATCCAGCCAATGAGCCGGCTTCATTTGGAGCTTGGCTCAGATGCCTCTATGCAAATGCCCGTAGCATGGGGAACAAACAAGAGGAATTAAGAGATGTGTGCACATCTACAGGGGTATGATATAATAGGCATCACAGAAACATGGTGGGATGGCTCCTATGACTGGAGTGTTGGAATGGAAGGTTACAGGCTCTTTAGAAAAGACAGGCCTGGCAGGCGGGGAGGGGGAGTTGCCCTTTATGTTAGGGATAGGCTGGAGAGTATGGAACTCTGTCTGGGGACAGGTGAGCACTTAACAGAGAGTTTGTGGGTCAGGGTTAAAGGGAATATAGCTATGGGAGACATTACTGTGGGGATCTGTTACAGACCGCCTCATCAAGGAGAACCTGCAGATGAAGCACTCTATAGACAGATAGGAACAGCCTCATGCTCGCAGGCACTTGTCCTCATGGGGGGGCTTCAACCACCCTGACATCTGTTGGAAGGACGGTACGGCCCTGCACAAGCAATCCAGGAGGTTCCTCGATTGTGTAGAAGACAACTTCCTTCTGCAAGTAATAGAGGAGCCGATAAGGAGAGGTGCCATGCTTGACCTCGTGCTCACCAACAGGGAAGGGCTCATTGGAAATGGGACGCTCCAGGGCAGCCTTGGATGCAGCGATCATGAGATGCTTGAATTTGAGATCCTCAGGACAGTGAGAAGAGCGTGCAGCAAGCTCACTGCCCTGGACTTCAAAAGAGCAGACTTGGCCTCTTCAAGAACCTGCTTAGTAAGGTTCCATGGGATATAGCCCTAGAGAGCAGGAGGGTCCAAGACTCTTGGTTGATATTCAAGGATCACCTGCTACAAGCTCAGGAGTGTTTAATCCCAGCTAGAAGGAAGTGTGGCAGGAGGGCCAGGAGACCTCCTTGGATGGATAAGGAGCTCCTGAGGAAAATTCAAATGAAAAAAGAGGCTTCTAATAAGTGGAAGCAAGGACAGGTGACATGGGAAGAGTACAGGGATGTTGTCCGGGAAGCTAGGGACAAGGTTAGGAAAGCTAAGGCCAAGATAAAATTAAACTTAGCTAGAGGTATTAAAGATAAGAGGAAGGGATTCTACAAGTACATAGCAAATAAAAAACAGACTAGGGAGAACATAGGCCCCCTCAGGAAGCTCTCAGGAGAACTGGCTACACAAGATTTGGAGAAGGCTGAGGTTCTGAATGACTTCTTTGCCTCGGTCTTCACTGGCAAAGGCTCTGACCAAACCACCCAAGTCTTGGAAGGCAGATGCAGGGACTGTGAGAATGAAGACCTTGTGCCCACTGTAGGAGAGGAACTGGGTCAAGACCATCTTAAAAATCTGAACGTGCACAAGTCCATGGGTCCTGATGAGATCCATCCATGGGTCCTGAAGGAGCTGGCAAATGAAGTTGCGAAGCCACTGACCATCATATTTGATAAATCATGGCAGACAGGTGAAGTTCCTGACGACTGGAAAACGGGAAATATAACCCCCATTTTCAAGAAGGGGAAAATGGATGACCCGGGGAATTACAGACCAGTCAGTCTCACCTCTGTGCCTGGCAAAATCTTGGAGCAGATTCTCCTGGATGGCATGCTAAGGCACATTAAAAACAACAAGGTGCTTGGTGACAGCCAGCATGGCTTCACTAAGGGGAAATCCTGCCTGACCAATTTGGTGGCCTTCTATGGTGGGGCTACAGAACTGATGGACAGGGGTAGAGCAGTTGATGTCATCTACCTGGACTTGTGTAAAGCATTCGACACTGTCCCACATGACATCCTTGTCTCTAAAGTGGAGAGACATCAATTTGATGGATGGACCACTCGGTGGATAAAGAACTGGCTGGATGGCTGCACGCAAAGAGTTGTCGTCAGTGGCTCAATGTCCAGCTGGAGACCAGTAACGAGTGGTGTCCCTCAGGGATCAGTGTTGGGACCAGTCTTGTTTAACATCTTCATCACTGACATGGACAGTGGGATTGAGTGCGCCCTCAGCAAGTTTGCCAATGACACCAAGCTGTGTGGTTCGGTTGATACCCTGGAGGGAAGGAATGCCATCCAGAGGGACCTTGACACACTTGTGAGGTGGGCTGATGACAACCTCATGAAGTTCAACTATGCCAAGTGCAAGGTCCTACACCTGGGTCAGAGCAGTCCCAGGCACAGCTACAGATTGGGCAAATAAGAGGTTCAGAGCAGCCCTGCAGAAAAGGACTTGAGGGTGTTGGTTGATGACAACATGAACATGAGCCGGCAGTATGTGCTTGCAGCCCAGAAAGCCAACCGTATCCTGGGCTGTATCAAAAGGAGCATGACCAGCAGGTCGAAGGATGTGATCCTGCCCCTCTACTCTGCTCTTGTGAGACCTCACCTGGAGTATTGTGTGCAGTTCTGGTGTCCTCAACATCAAAAGGACATGGAACTGTTGGAACAAGTCCAGAGGAGGGCCACGATGATGATCAGGGGACTGGAGCACCTCCCGTATGAAGACAGGCTGAGAAAATTGGGGCTGTTCAGCCTGGAGAAGAGAAGGCTGCGTGGAGACCTCATAGCGGCCTTCCAGTATCTGAAGGGGGCCTATAGGGATGCTGGAGAGGGACTCTTCTTTAGGGACTGTTGTGACAGGACAAGGGGTAATGGGTTAAAACTTAAGCAGGGGAAGTTTAGATTGGATACAAGGAGGAAATTCTTTCCTGTTAGCGTGGTGAGGCACTGGTATGGGTTGCCCAGGGAGGTTGTGAATGCTCCATCCCTGGCAGTGTTCAAGACCAGGTTGGATGAGTCCTTGGGTGATATGATTTAGCGTAAGGTGTCCCTGCCCATGGCAGGGGGGTTGGAACTAGATGATCTTAAGGTCCTTTCCAACCCTAATTATTCTATAATTCTATGAATCTAAGTAACAGAAGAAAGGTAGATTTGGTTTGCTATAAATTAGTTTAAGCTGCGTAGCCCAGTCTGAATAGGAACCGTTCACTTCCTTTCCTTTCAGAAATGGGTGCTCAAAAGCTTGGTCTCACTTGAGCCTGCTGGACAGACACAACAGCCAGGCAGGCCGTCTTTGCTTTGCAGGGAGAGGCCCAGAGGTAAAGGTAGATTCTGAACTGCCTGCACTCACAGTGTCACTGTGCTAGGCATGACACAACACTGCCAAAATAAACATATTTCCAGGAATAGTTCACAGATGGTCAAAGGCAGGTTTGGTTTATCTTTCAAAGACTTCAAAGTGCTCTAAATTCAATTCCACATTTCTGCAATTTTGAGAGTTTACCAGAGCAGAGCTAAGCACTGTTAGAGTTCTTTCAAGCTCCATTCAGATTAAGAAATCATATAACCTTAAAAAGGATTCCTATCTGAAATTTGTACACCTTTACTAGAGTAGAGTTTAAACCTCCATTGTTGAGGTTTGTGACCGCTATCAGGTTACAGAACAGCAGGAGCATCACTATCATAACCAGTAGATCAAGAAAAAAACCCAACTCGTGAAGCAGTTACTCATGCTTGAAACAGAAGGTCTAATTCCTTACTCCGTTACCTACAGAGGACATCTTAGCCATGACGGCAATCCAGTATTAAACAAAAAATAGTCAATGATCATTGAAACATTATTATTTCTTTTTGTTCACAAAAACATGTGAGCATAATAGTCCCTTGAAAACAAACTGATACCCTTTCACAGGAAGGGATCAAATAACTTCAGAATGTTATCATCCATGTGTAAAAATACAGATAACACCTGGGTTTTTGTCATGTCATGCCTTGTCTTTTTCCCTTTTCTTTTTTGCTCCTTTTTCCCCCTTCAAATCAGTGAAGATTAAATTACCCTCTCAAAGTTTGACAAAGAATGGACAAATTCACCCTTTTAACAAAAGAATGGTTACTAAAGTTGTGCCTTTTAACATACTTGCTGATGATTTTATGCAGGTGTCCTGGGTTCAGCAGCAGCAGTCATTTTTCTCCTCCTTCATAGCTGGTGCAGTGCAGTGTTTTGACTTTTGGCTCAGGAACAGAGCTGATAACACTGATGTTTTGGTTTGGCCAAGGACTTTGTGAGCCTCATGCTCTGCCAGGGAGGAGGGGAAGCCAGAAGGAAGCAGGGACAGGACAGCTGACCCAAACTGACCAAAGAGGTATTCCATACCACAGCACGTCATGCCCAGGATGCAACTGGGAGTTACCCGAAAGGGCTGGGAGTCTGCAGGGTTGGAGGAGGTATCGGTCAGTGCTTGGTCAGGCTGGGGGGGGGCGTGTTATTGGTCGGCTGGTGGTGAGATGTTGTATTCTCTTCCCTTGTTATTTCCTTTATCGTTATTATTAATGGCGGTAGCAGTAGTGATTTGTGTTATACCTTAGTTACTAAACTGTTCTTATCTCAACCCGTGGGAGTTGCATTCTTTTTGATCCTCCTCCCCATCCCTCCGGGAGTAGGGGGAGGGCAAGAAGGGGGGAAAGTGAGTGAACGAGTTACCTGACTGGGTTTAAACCACGACAGCAGGTCTCATGAAGTCAGGAAAATTTTAAGTATAAATTATAAAGTATAAAATGGAATGTTCATGGAGGAGAATAGGTGCTTGAGTTCCTACTGGATACAGCATACAGGCCATCATGTTATTGCTGCCTGGCTAATATTAGACATGGTTCACATTCTACCTTGTTTGACATAGGATATTTTACCCCATATTCTGCAACAATAGCAACAAAAAATAGCATGTTTTGTAAATCAGTCAGAAAAAAGTAAGGACTGTGAATAGTAAGAGCAAACTGATTTGCCTTTTCCTGAATAGACATTATACTGAAGTTTATATGGTCCCATATCATGTCCCATCTGCTTCTGTTCTTCACAGCAGAAGAAACTTTCCCAAATAGATGAGTATTCCAGTGACTTTTTAAAGCAGTTTACAGGTTATTCAAGGCTACAGAGGTGTACTGTGGTCTAGGTACTGTGACTGGAAATTTTGTTAAACAGCAAATAAGCATTTTGTATCTTTATTGAAAGTAATGAAAGCTGTTCAGCTTGGCCTTTGCTAATGAAGCCTCACCTCCCTCCCCAGATTACCTCTGTTTTCACTGATACACTATGACCCTGCCTTCACAAGGCTCATACTATCTTAAATCACCCATTTAGAAGAACCTGTAGATTATCTGATCCATCTATCTCCATCATGAGCCTTTCACAGTAGAGGACATTACGTGTTAGTCTTCGTATATTTAACTACCAGGAATAAGACAAGGCTTACAAGCTTTCATTTTAGTTTGTTTATTGTGGTTTGGGTTTGGTGGTTTTTCTTTTCATACAACGTATCAAATTTGACTTGGGCCTAAATGAAAAACTTGCTCAAATTATTCTGTTTAAAGAAGCAAGTAGTGAAATATTTTCATGAAAGATATGCTAAAATATTTGGGAAGTGGAAACACTCTTAAAAATCCTAAAAAAAACCCACTGTATGCTTTCAGAATACGTGTTAAAATATCCATAATTTTTACAGTGCAATTTTACTTATTTGGGAAATCTACACAAACCTGCTACCACATCATTTTCTATTCAGAAAAATAATCTTACTAATTGCCTAGATACTGTACTGCGTATATCTGATATGTTTATGTAAGTTTAACAAAATCCACATTGAGATTACACCTGAAAGAAAAGTTTGCGCAAGAAAATGTCCAAGGCTCTTGGACTCAAGTTGTAGCTCAATCTGAACTATGCCAATCGTAATCTCAGGTCCTTGATGACAGGAGAACAAAATGCCTCTGAAACTGATTTAAGATAAAACTAGATACTCTGTTTTAAGTTTGCAAGGGAACAGAAAGCGAGTTTAGAGTAGCTTTTATTAAGAAGCTACTGACAAAAAAAAGGAAACTGGCTTACTTTACTGACAAATATATTTTTACCTGAAATTGAAGAAATACAAACTGTAATAAATTAAAAATACAAAAATAATATTAAAAAATATACAATTGTTTCACTTCAGAACAAGTGTTTTAGATAGCAAATTTAATTTTAACATGCTACCAAAGAATTATATACATTCTCAATGTGTCTGCATTTCATGGTATTAATTTATATTTACAAAAACTGCAAAGCATTGGACAAAGCCATTACCTGTGTCAGAACTAAGGTAGTTATAATTCTGAGGTATACTGGTGTCTGATAAATACAGACAAACAGAAAACCTATTGCATTTCTCATATTCACATGCAGTCAAAAGATATAGCCATGGGCATCTGTGGCTCCAAAGCATGTCTCCAGAAAGCATATATAAGAGGTGAAAGTAATATTATCCTTGTAGCTGACTACAATCTGTAAGATGCAGAAGTATCAGAAGCATAGAAAAGCATATTTATGAAGAGTATGTGTTTAAGGAGTTTTCAAAGTATCAATCCCAAATCCTCCCAAATTCAGATTCTACACTTTTTCACTAAAAGTCATTGAGAACATCTCACCCAATTTTTTTATTTTTTTATTTTTTTTAATTATGAGATTTAAAATAACTCAGTGCTTCTTTAACAGTTCACTTAGTCTAATAGATCTTTTGGAAACTACTTAGCAGATAGGTGTTATGAGAGACAAATAGGATATGTCAGGTGATCTTACCTGGACTTTCAAAACTGGTGCACCCATTTAACAGCTGTCAGTTTGTGAGAACCAGAGCAGAGAAAGAAAAATTACCTACTTCCACTGCCAGATTTCCCCATACTATCTAAGGGAACAGATACTACATTTCTGAGATAACATGCATCTTACAGTTTCAGGTAGCTAGGCTTCATACATGGCCAGTTTCTGTGACTTGCTGAAAACAGCTCGGTTATGAAAGACTTATAAACTACAGATCCTTTCATTAGCCAAGTTCCAAGGCCTAATGCCTGCCCCTTCCAAACAGCTTCTCTTTGACTGCACATCATAAACTGATTACTAATCTTCCCAGTCACTGTGGTCAGCACCTGGGTTCAATTATGGCTCATGTGACTTTTGCCACAGGTGATACTGATTCTTGGGTGACCTACCTGATAATCAATATGATTTTTTTGTACATATGCCACTTGCCTTGTCAAAAGGAAATTTCATGAGAAGGCAACTTCTTTTTACTGACCTCTTATGTTGGGTTTTCAGCTGTAATAGTTATTTTTTTTTTCCTAGTAGCTGGTACAGTGCTGTGTTTTGGTTTTAAACCATGACCACTTATGATTCAATAAAATAATAAGCTCCATCTTTAATATAGGGAGCACTGTTGGTGAATTAACTTATCATATTTTGCTAAGGTTGTCTCCTCTCCCATCATTTGGATTACAGCTTAGAGCTGTATAGAGCAGAATACAGATGAATTCACTGCTCTACAAACTGGCAGAAGAATCCGTTTATAAAAGATTGTTTAAGACAACCGAATTTGCCAGAAGTTAAGTATTTGCTGTGCTGATCATTTAAAAGATAAGATGGGGATCATTTAATGGAATCCAAAGCACAAAATGGTTGTGGGAGATTATAGTTTACAATCCATGCTTTCATTACTAGAATAGCATTTTTAAGTAGTATCCCACAGAAGTAATGGTATAGAAGATACTGCAAAATGTTATAGTTGCATATGCACTTTTACTCAGTACAAATGTACATTATTGCCTTCCAAAACAAGCCAGGGATTAAAACCTGTGAAGATACATACATACTGAGACAGTCAATAATTAAAAAATAAGGAAGATAGCTCACAGGAATCCATGTTTTAAAAAAAGCAGTTAAAAATAAAAAAAAAAAAGGCAAGGGCAATGGAAACAGACACTGCCTGGTTTCAAGCAAATGCTATGCAAAGTATTTCCCCCGCAAGAGAAAACTTAACCCAATTGTGAAACTATCTCAGTAGCTTTTCCATCCTTAGGCAATGATTTACAGCTATTGCTCATGCTGTGCTTCTAGCAGGCAAATGTAATTTTTAAATAACATGGGAGGAATGCAGACTAGGAGTCAGAGTTCACCCAAGAAGATGAGCACAGGGCTCAGGGTTTAGTATACAGCCCAGTTGGAACCAGCAGTCAACATTTTCTCCATAATCTCTATTGATTGGAGAAACCACTGTGGCTCACAACAAAGACAGAATGTGCCTGCCTGGTATGGCAGGTATATAACAGGCCTCAAAACCAGGCACTTTCAAAAAATATACTAATTTAGTCTAATGCAGCATACCAGATAGACAGAAAGAATCAATTTTAAATTGTGACCTTTCTGCTGACAATTGCCATCTGGCAGAAAATGTAGCATCGTGTCATCCTGTGCCATTAAACTGTAGGCAAAAAAGTGAACGGCAGAATAAAGGTTCATCCTTTGCAGAATCCAGTAATGAGAGAGCCCAATTTTCTAGGTTAAAATCCAGTTACCAACCCAGTTCTGAAATATTTTGAAAAGTAGAAGATATCTATTAAGCTTGGTCTTTAAAACTAGCATGTAAAGATTTTCCCTGAAAAAAAGTTCCTATTAAAAAGGAATCTTTGAATCCTTTCTTGCAAGGCTTTGGGGCAATATTTGACTGTTTACAAAGCTGTGGTTTTTTTTTTTTTCCTTAGTCAGTTTTTCTAGCCTTTTTCTTGAAGCAACCATAACGAAGGAAAATATAAGCTAAAAGTGACTGTTGCAGTTTATCAGGAGAAATCTTCATCAGTTTCTTCAGTTGAACAAAGACTAGAACAGGCATACTTTCTCTTTTTTGATTTTCTTCCTTTTTTTTAAGCTAAAAGCAAGAAGATTGAATCACCTTAGAGTCTGAAAGACAAACTTATTTAGTGGCTGTTATTCGATTACAATAAAACTTAAAAGATTATACACCAAAATTTAAGCTTCAGTTTCTTTTCAGCACTCTCCAACAAATTACTCCCCCTCTCCACCAAGATCACTGATCTGATTGCATTATAGAAATTGAAAGGTAATGTTAGGTATCCTTTGAAGTCAATGAGAAATACTTTATATTGTACAATATCAATGAAATTACTATTTTAAATGCTAGAGAGAGATTTACAATTTTTAACAGTTTAATAGGGTTTTTTTGTTTTTTTTCTTATATAGTTTCCATTTGTGTCAGACTGTTGATCACTTGCTCCTGGAGACATTCTGCACCGGTAGGATGACTGAGCACAGCAATTTCAATTACCAGCCATATTCTCCTTGACAAATTCACTTCTGACCTCAAAGGAAGCCAAACCTTCTCTGCATTTGTAAGGAAAACACCAACTTGTATATATGCATGGCCAGAAGTGTGACAATTTCAACTGGCCTTTGTCTTCAGAAAAAAAAGCCTACCTAGCACCCAAAATGAGACCTCTGTACAAGGCTGTGCCAGGTGAAGCTATCTGAAATAGTTTAGGCTTCTTATAGTTCTGGCATCTGAAAAATGAGCCATACCTCTTTTTTTTTTTTTTTTTTTGAGAAAGCAGAAGATTTTTTCTCCAACATCCGCCCTATTGCCCATGAATAAATATGGCTCTTGAAGTCCAAAAAGCATAACACATCTAACTCTTACATTATTAATACTAAAAATTGGATGTGAATAAAAATTTACACGCTTGTTTTCTTTTCTTTCTGTCTTTTCTATGTTACACGAAAGCTGATGCATTTCCAAGTAGGGTCTCCAAGGCAGAATTTACTCCATATTTAAAGTAAAAAAAAAAAACAACTTTTTGTTGATCAAATGTGCTGAGGTAGCACAAAAACAGAAACTTCCAGATTTGCAAGTTGTTTCTCAGAAGTGATGCTTCAAGTGACTGGGCAGTTGTCATGGGTAAACTCCTGGCATCATTAAAATTTTCACAAAGCTTTCCACAATGGTTTGCTAGGCTAAGAACATTCTACAAGTACTGCTAAAATAAAATGCTCAAAGTACAAACTCATGGCTGTTTTCCACAATCACTGTTGAATATTATTAGCACACTACACATTTTCAAAAATAACAAAATATAAACCACATGTGATGTAAGAAATGCCCAACTGGAAAGATTTTGCAAATGTTTCTGTTTATCACATATTTCTTTATCTCAGCACAGCCATTTCTACTTCAATGTGCCTAAGTGGGTATTAAAATGAGTGACACTACCCATGACCCAGTGCATTGAAAGCAAGTAATGATGGGCAGCTGAGCCCCATGTTGAAAAGAGGTTGCCACCCCCCCCCCCCTTTTCCTCCCTCACTTTTTCCTCAACCTTTTGGCCAGATCTAATTTAAATGTGAATACCTTAAGTAATTGCCAATATTTGTAAAGTCAGTATATGCAACTGCATTAAAGACAACACATTTTTGTGTACTGTTGTGCAGGGATATTTTATTTTTTTTTTAAACGCCCTGTAGTTGCTGGGAAGGTGCTTGCTAAAACTTGCCTCAGTTGGTGTACAATTGTTTTATACACTTTCCCCTTACTTCATTCTTTAGTGAACATCTTTGGAATAAGTAATTACTGTGGGAACACTTCTTTACAGCAATTCTCAAACAGCAAAATTGGCAGAGGTTGGTTTTATAAAGTTCACAAACTGAATGGTGCCTTATTGCCATAAACAAAGGGATTTTAACTACTAGCATTAAAATACACTAAGAATAACAGATAAGTGAATCTGTGAATAAAGATAAGTCCTTAATTGACAAGAAAATGAAGGATTAAGCTAATGCAGCATTATAGCAATATGCCAGGGATTCAAACTTCGGCCCACATCACCATTTTGGACTAAGTGATTATAAAAGCTTTCTGAATGACAGAAAGCAGGACTCCCCTGAGAATTTTTCTGCCTAAAATTTGTCAAAATGCATGCAACTGGTACTAAGCCTCAATATAGGCTCTCTAAATGAATACATAATGTATTTAGTTACTTAAGATAATTGAAGTCTTGCCAATTTAATTAAAAATAAGCCACCTATTGAAAGGAAAAGATATTCTGAAATCTCACAACTCCTGGTACCACTGGATGAATTCAGTGAATTTTATTTTATCATATTCTGCCTACTGGCCTTACCTGAGAAATCAAAGATCTTTTGCTTGAAAAGACAGCTCATGCAAAAGTTCAGCAATCAAATCGTGAAGTCTTAATGGGTTTAACTGAATAAGAACTTCTTGCCTGAAACAGAAATTGGTGTGCATAAGCTTCTACGTTGCTTTAAATTGCATTTAGGGAGTGTCCTAAAAATATAATTGCTTTTTTATTTGTCCTTGACACCATACCAAACCTGTGTAAAATAAATAAATGAAATTAAAAACTAAAAGGAACTTTATGGACCCCAGAGTTAAAATTTCAAGAGGTATTGCAAGCTGATCTTACTTCTGAGTGAGCTAGTGGGTGAATGCCTCAAGGATAAATGAACTTTTTGTTAATTACACTAAAATCAACAATGTGAGAGAACAAGTTCATGTTACAGCTAGTGGAAAAGGATATAATCAGAGATCCTTGTATAAATTTTATAACTATAGCAAAGGAGGAGATGAGACAGCCTCTATCTACTAACAAGTGCATAACAATATAACTTACTCCATGTACAGTCAAAAAATATGACAGTAATTTCTTATTCAGGTTGCTGGGTACAGGCACATTTCTCCTCTTCCTAGTCTCATGAAATCAAGTCTTAACCCTACAAGAGTGTCACATTGTGGGGTGGATCTGAAACCTAGTTCTCCTGAAACAGAAATTGCTCATAATACATCTTCTCCTGAAAGAGACAACTAGGGCACTTAAGCATATAAAATCTTGTTTTGTTGGATTGAAAGGAAATCACAGAATCATAGAATAGTTTGGGTTGGAAGGGACCCTTAAAGGTCATCTAGTCCAAACCCCTTGCAATGCACAGGGACACCTTTCACTAGGTCAGGTTGCTCAGAGCCCAGTCCAACCTGCCCTATCCAGAGACCTTAAGATATACAGACAAGTCCTTAAGTGTCAACCAAGTGAATTGTTTTAAGAGTGAGATAGACAAGGCAGAATGTTCTGCAGCACATCAGCTACTCTTTGGCCCTCAAAGGGGGAAGGAGAGGACAAGGAGGAAAAGGAGGAGAAGGAGGAGGAGGACAAGAAGGAGGAGGAGAAGGAGGAGGAGGAGAAGAGGGAGGAGGAGGAGAAGGAGGAGGAGAAGAGGGAGGAGGAGGAGAAGGAGGAGGAGAAGAGGGAGGAGGAGAAGGATGAAGAGAAGGAGGAGGAGAAGGATGAAGAGAAGTAGGAGGAGAAGGAGGAGGAGGAGAAGAAGGAGAAGGAGAAGGAGAAGAAGGAGAAAGAGAAGATGAAAAGGGAAATAGAAGAGAAATAGAAAGGGAAAGGGACTGGTTGCAGAGTCATATATTTGCAATATTTAGTCTTCATTTACGAAGTTTAGGGAACTTTAAATGTTGCTTTAATGGTATCACTGTCTCATGTAAGGTATTTTACAATAGAATTTTTAACAACCTACTGCACATAATCAACATTTGGATATAGATTCTTTGTCACATTATGGAAACATATTTATAAAAATTTGGGAACTTCATTAAAGTTTCACAGACCACATTTAAAACTGTGCTGCTGAAACTTAAAAAGTAAGCAGAAATTACTTAATTTTTGAGTCAATGTACTGATTAAAAGCTTTTAGGAGCTATGGATGGTTAGCTTCTCTGAAAATCAAACATTTATTTAAGCTGTCTGGGTTAAGCTTTAAACCTTGGTATTTGAAATGGTTTTAGATTTGAGGTTTTTGTTTGGGTTTTTTTCTTTCTTCTTTTATTTTTTTAAATTATTATTTTTAACGTACGCCGATATTTCTTTTCCTTTCCTCCCAGGTAGATGATCATACTACTTTGGGAAGATACTTGACTGCAAAATTCATGTACTTTTTTTGGTAAGCAGACTGACTAAGATCTTCTGGGATTTCAAAAAAAACCAAACAACCAAAGTATTCAGTTAAGTTACAATGTCATATACAGAGCTACAGCAAAACTATTGAGTTAGCCTAAATAAGCTGATATTCAGTACTGGTTTTAATACTGGAGATTGGTTTACCCCCACAGTGTGGACAAGGCCTAATTTGTTCTCTTTCTTCTTCTTACTTATCTGATATTGTATAGAAAATGTCAGAAAATATTTTCTACAAGCAGATGGGCTTTCCCATGGCTCAAGCAAGATAGCTGCTGGTCTCAGGTCTACAATATGAAAAAAATTATCATCTGTGAGGTCACCCTGCTTGCTGGCACTCTCTGTTCAAAAATCAATAACCTAAAACGCACAGACTTGACTAACATCTCATGCCTAGCATAAGTCTCATGATGCTGAAATGATGCTTATGATGATAATGAAAACCGAATTATGAAAGCCAAGTAGCATAAGTTAAAACAAAAAACAAAACCAAACCACATCAATTTAAGCACACTTCTGATGAAGCACAAGGTGAAGTCCAATGATTCCCTCCCTGGAAGGCTTCCATGCAAGCCACACTTCAGTAACCTGTCCTAGGGTGTGAGGCTCTATGCTGTGTAGCAAGAAGCCTGGAAGACAATTCAACTTCATCCTTTACTATGACAGCTAGCCTGTTAGATCTGTAAAAAAAGGTATTGAAAGACCAATGGAAAGTTTGTGTTATTTTTTACTGGGAAAACAAAACCTGTCCTCTGGCCCTGAGGACAGAATGGCAAGGCTTGCAACCATGTAGTTAGTACTGTTCCCTAAAAATAGGATGCACATCCATACTGTCATATCATATTGCTTGGCCAATGCTATTGCTTGAGACACGTTCAGCCACAAGCCAAAACTGTGTCAAGAAGCATGCTAACAATTAAACAGCACAGACAATTGCATACTACGCCTAAAAATAATTACCTGATCCTATTTCTTTTATTAATGTGGACATAAACTAGAAATGATGAAAATTACATCCCGTGCCTTCAGAATTCCTTCAGGAATTCCTTCAGGAATTGCTTTCAGGAGTTTAATCACCACATCATTGGAGTGCCAAAGCTGTTCAGTTTATCTGCGGTTCATAGACATCTGAAACCACTCTGCAGCCAGTCCAATAGGACTGAGGGGCACCAGATCTTCAGAAGTGATTGGAGACATTCAAGGCCAAGCTGGATATGATTCTGGGCAACCTGATCTAGTTGGAGATGTCCCTGCTCATTGCAGGGGGGTTGGACTAGATGACCTGTGAAGATCTCTTCCAACCCAAACTGTTCTATGGTTCTATGATTCTTTAAGTCCTGGGTAAGCTGATATATACCCAACTCACAGGATCATTTTAGTTTGGAGCTATCTGAAAAGAAATATTCTATTTATTTAAAAGTGATTTTTCTCTCTTTGTACAGATTTGACTTTCTATTTCAAAACCTAACAGAATTTTTAGCTTTAGATTCTTGCTTCTGATGACCTTAACTTGAAGTAAATTGTCTGATACGCTATAAGATCACTTATGGGCACAGAAACCTGATGAAAATACTAGCTCTGATCAACTTTGTGTGGAATACTACATAGATGATACGTAGGAAGGGAAACATCACGATCGTTGCTATTTTGACTGAACTCTGAAGTATTGAATTCAGTGCGGATTCTTAAGATCAGATAGAAATTTTACTTGTATTCTTAACTTCACAAATACCTTGTCACTCATAGCATCATGCCAGAGGAGGCAGAAGCAAGAACAGCTACTTCCCAAAGTGTTTAGATTGTATTTCTAGTGTTTAGAACTAGAAATTACATGTGGCAGTATGCTTAATGAGCAGTATGCAGTTCAGCAACTTAGCACAAAACAGGGGAAGACTAAAGCAATCACAGAGAAACATACTTAAAAAAGAATTCTGAACAGTTTTTCAGTCTCTTTAGCAACTTTCTAGACCATGTGAAAATGCGATTTTAACTCTTCACATTTCGGGATTGTTGAAACTGGAAAATAAATAATTGACGGAAAGCCCTTTCCAATCCATTAATTTGGAAAGAACACATGCGTAGGTGCTGATGGAAGTAGAAAATGGTATTGAAATAAAAACAAAGTGGTTTTATTAGGCAGATCCAAATGAGAAGTGTTTGAGCAAATGCTGTCAAAGCTCAAGGTTTGAAAAAAAAAAGGGCAGGAAAACAAAGGAGGAAACGGTGTGGCAGGGGAGGACAGTAGTGCTATTATGGTTCATGGCCAGTACTGAAACCAGGAGCATCCTCAGTTCTGGTTCTCATGGGAAAGCTACTTCATCTAAGGAACAAAAACATAATGAAATTAAAAAAAAAAAAGGAAACAATAAAAATTACTAAAGCCTGACATTTACAGAAGTTTACTTAAACAACAACAAATACATTATCCTACTAATTTAACTCTCTTGGTTTAGATCAAGAAAGCCTTCAGTTTTCTAGTTAGCACTCTTTGTGAGAACAGTCATGCCTTGAAACCTGTGCAACTTCATAACAAACCAGAAAATCAGCTTCCTTTAGGTACTGGAAGGCTGCTCTAAAGTCTCCCTGAAGTCTTCTTTTCTCCAGGTTGAACAAGCCCAGATCTCTCAGCCTGTCTTCACAGGAGAGGTGCTCCAGCCCTCTGATCACCTTCTTAGCCCTCCTCTGGGTCTGCTGAAATTGCTCTATGTCCTTATGTTGAGGGTCCTAGAGCTGAATGCGCCAGGTGGGGTCTCATGAGAGCAGAGTATGGGGGAGAATCACCTCCCGCAACCTGCTGGTCATGCTTCTTTTGATGCAGCCTAGCATACGGTTGGCTTTCTGGGCTGCAGGAGCATGCTGCTGGCTCATGTTGAGCTTCTCATCAGTCAACACCCCCAAGTCCTCCTTCTCTGGGCTGCTCTCAATCCAGTCTCTCCAGACTGTATTTGTGCTTGGGATTCCCCTGACCCGGAAGCTGGATCTTGCACTTGGCCTTGCTGAACTTCATAACATTTGCAGTGACCCACCACTTGAACTCGTCAAAGTCCCTCTGGATGGCATCTCTTCCATCCAGCATGTGGATGGCACCACACAGCTTGGTGTCATCAGCAAACTTGCTGACGGCGCACTCAATCCCATTGTCCATGTTGCTGACAAATACATTAAAACCAACTCCTGAGGAGCAACACTCATTCACTGGCCTCCCTTCAGACATCGAGCCGTTGACTACAACCCTTTGAGTATGAACATCCAGCCAATTCCTTATACACCTAGTGGCCCATCTTTCAAATTCATGTCTCTACAATTGAGACACAGATATTGTGCAGGACAGCGTCAAACATTTTGCACAAGTCCATGTAGATTATGTCACTTTTCCCTTCCCACCAGTGCTGTAACCCCATCATAGAAGGCCACTAAATTTGTCAGGCATTGATTTGCCCTTAGTGAAGTTATGTTGGCTGTCACCAATCACCTCTTTATTTTCCATGTGCCTTAGCATAGTTTCCAGGAGGGTCTGCTCTATGATCTTGCTTGGCATCAAGGTGAGACTCATTGGCCTGTAGTTCCCTGAATCTTTCTTTTTAACTTTTCTAAAAATGGGGGTTATATTTCCCCTTTTCCAGTCAGAGGGAACTTCACTGGATTTCCACAACTTCTCAAATATGATTGATAGTGGCTTAACTGCTTCATCTGCTAGTTCCCTCAGGACCCATGAATGCATTTCATAAGGTGTGTGGACTTGTGCACCGTCAGGTTCTTTAGATAGCCTCAAACCTGATCTTCTCCTACAGCAGGTGGTTCTTCATTCTTCCAGTCCCTGCCTTTGCCTTCTGCAATTTGGGTGGTGTGGCTGGAGCACTTGCCAGGGAAGACTGAGGCAAAAATTCAGTGAGTACCTTGGCCTTCTCCATATCCCTGGTAACCAGGTCTCCTGTTTCCTTCCAGAGAGGGCCCACATTTTCCCTACTCTTCCTTTTATCACCAATGTACCTATAGAAGCTTTTCTTGTTGCCCCTGACATCCCTGGCCAGATTTAATTCTACCAGGGCTTTAGCTCTCCTAACCTTATCCCTGGCTGCTTGCACAATTTCTCGGTATTCCTCCAAGGCTACCTCTCCTTGCTTCCACTCTCTGCAGGCTTCCTTTGTGTTTTTCCGTTTGCCCAGGAGCACCTTGTTCACCCAGGCAGGACTCCTGGTATTTTCTTGCCCAAATTTTCTTTGTCGGGATGCACTGCTCCTAAGCTTGGGAGGTGATCCTTGGGTTCTCCTTCCCTCCAGGGCTTTATCCCATGATACTCTACCCAGCAGATCCCTGTATAGGCCAAAATCTGCTCTTCTGAATTCTAGGATAGCGAGTTTGCTGTGTGCCCTCACCCTCCTTACTGCCTTAAGGTTCTTGAATTCCACCATTTCATAGTCATTGCTGCCATGGCTGCCCTCAAGCTTCACATTGCTCACCAACCCCCTTCTTTTTGGTGAGAACAAAGTCCAGCAGAGCACCACTCCTCGTTGGCTTCTTTATCACTTGGAGAAGGAACTTACCATCAGCACATTACAGGGACCTCCTAGATTGCTTATGGTCTGCTGTGCTGTCCCTCCAGCAGATATTGGGGTGGTTGAAGTCCCCTCATAAGAACTAAGTCTTCTGAACATGAACCTCCTCCTACCTTTCTACAGAGGGCCTCATTGGTCTTCCTCATCAGGTGGCCTATAGCAGACCCTCACTATAATGTCACCTGACCCTGCCCTTCTCTTAATCCTGATGCATAAGCTTTCAAATGGCTCTTCATCTATCATCAGGCAGAGCTCCATGCACTCAGCTGGTCAATGACACAGAGGATGACATGTCCTTCTCACCTCCTTTGCCTGTCCTTCCTAAAAAGCCTATATCCTTCCATTCAACACTCCAATCTTAGGAGCCATCTCATTACATCTCCATGATGCCAATAAGATCATAGACTTGCAGGGGCTAACTCGTCTTGTTTATTCCCCATGCTACATGTTTGCACAGAGACATTTAAGTATTCATACATATTCATTCAGTATTCATACATATTTATAGAGGTTTCCTAATGACAGCTTGACTTTTCTGACTACATCATTTCTGTGTATCTGCATCTGACTGCAAACTCCTTTTAGAATGAAACACATTTATCTTCTGTGTTGTCTTTGTGAACTTCCCATCAGGCTGATAGAAAATTTCCATCTGTGGGATAAATGAGGCAGGGTTAGCAGCTAAGGAACATTAAATCTTGGTGAATACTGTTTGGACAAAATCTTCTTTGAATGATTTATTGAATATCCATTGGGATATGAGGGGTAGTAGTGTGTCTTCAAAATTTTTGTTACATGAGAGTGGTAGCTAGTAATACATTAGATGCTGAGGTATTTTTTAATAATCTGATAAGACCAGTCAGAAGGTCACCTAACAAAAAATTACAAGAATGTATAAAGAGAAGCTTAGTGATTACTTGCTTTTTCTTAAAAAGAGAGCAGATGGAACATAACTGCAGGTACAAGAGAAACTCTGTTCCAGAAGACACTGATAAAAAGAAAGAAGACTTCTGAGTGCCATAGGCAACTCTGGCTATTTCACTGAGAGCTGTCAAGAAACAAGGTGAGAAAATATATTTATTTCTTTATTCTATTTCTTACATCGTTTGAAATAAAAAGTGATTTTTTTTTTTTAACAAAGTCAGCATGCCTGTTTGTTTATGCTTCAGCCACATGTGATACTTCAAACAAAGACTGTCCTGTAAGCCAAGAAAAGGGTTACTCAAGCTGTGAAATACAAGTACTTTGCTTAATTCAGCTAGAGCAACACAGCCTCCAGAGTCATCCATATATAATTAAAGAAGTAATGTTGAAACTTTTCGTAAATGCTTTTTTGAGGACCTATCACACTTTGTAACATTTCATTTGCAAAACTTCATGACTATGCATGAACAGAAAGACTATGAATTAACTTGATTTTGTACCCAAAGAAGAAAATGGGAATCCTAAGAGGAGTAGGGTATATAATAACAAGGATAGCTGTAGGGCAGTCTGAACCTCAAGGGGAATACCTTCAGGCACACTAGTTATAGTCCTTTCCAGCACATCTTTAAGTCATTCTATCATCAGACTTGCATATAAAGTTTTCCCATAACAAACCCTCATGACATCTGGTGAAAACAACAACATTAACCCCATAGATTGAGCTAAAATTGCCAGAGCTCTGAGAGAGATTTCTACATTACCATCAAATCTTAACAATCGAGGTCTGTATTTTTCACTTTTATCATTTTGCAACACAAATTCAAAACCACAAAGAATAATAATCTCAGATCATATTTCAAGAGCTACTAAGGTGTTTTTAGAAAGATGGAGCTATGTAAAAAAAAAAAAAAAAAAGAAAAGAATTGTGCCAAAGGCTCTGAGAGAAACCAAAGCAAACTGAAAACACTCAGCCACCTCTGACAGAACCTAAATCAAAATCTTAAAGACCTAATAAGTATGGCAGAAGACTGCCTAAATTTGACCAGACTTTCCTATATTTAAAGGGGAACACTGCCTGAACAACTCTAATTATCAGTCCATCACGTTTATAGCCACAATTAGCAATGAAAGATTTCAGGCAGCCAGTTAAATTTGAATGGATAGCAGAAGTATAAGGCAGTTCAAGTAAGTGAAATGACATGTCTGCCATGGGCACGCATGAAAAAGGACATGAGAATGAGATGTTCTGTTTTCCAAAAATGTAACAGATGAGTACAACTATCATAACAGTTGTTCCATAATGTATTCAATATGGTACGAATGTGAAAAGGACAGCTTATTTTATTTCAATGATCATCAGCTGGATTCCACCTTCAGGACAGAGTGAGACCAATGCTGGAAGTATTCAAGAATGGGTATCACGTTGCCTTTCTATGCTGAAGGCACTCATCTTTTGCTTTTCAAATAATGAGTGCTTTAACTTCTCCATGATACATCTGTAAAATCTTTGCTACCCTACCCACCTACTTAAACATTTTCAAAGCACCTCATTTCGTTATTCAAGTCATTCTCATTCTCTTGAGTACTTTCTTGCCATATAAGCAATCGCGATCACTGCAACAGTAGAATTACTTGTGTGTAAAGACATGATTCAAAGTGAGATGAAGTGGTGGGGTAAGACCCTAATTTAGAAAGTCTAATAATAAAAGCTGGGGATTTTTATTGCCTGTATGTTATAATTAATTAAGTACAGCAAGTTAAAGAGGAGAAAAGAAACAGTTTTAGTGACAATATGTATATGGCTTCACTTAATTGAGACTAGGATTTTAATCATTTAAAGATGCTATGATCTCTTCATACACTCTTTCGTTGATAAATTGAAAAAAATCTGCAGCTTCAACAAATAAAAGTGAAATAAGTAATTAAAAACAGTGATAGCAATTAAAATTAACTCTAGATCCAGCTAGAAAAGCCACAGTATTATTAAAGGCTGTAGTTGGATTCACAGGAAAAATATAAGAGTCAATTCATTTTGAAAATAAATAGTATTTATGCAGCTAGTTGAGAAAAAAGGATAAAGTAATAGCATTTTTGGTCTAAAGACACCATTTTATCTCCCAGTCTTTTCCTAGGCAATGACCCTCAATAACAAAACAAAGACTCCCCCAAATTACCCTTTAAGAATAACAATTAGTTTCACTCTAGTAGTCTGTGAAGTATGAGCATTTTCTCCATCAATGTAGTAATAGAACACAGCTCAAAGTTCCCACATTTGCTTGCTAAATGGCATTAACTGACATTGATGGAGGAGCCACCTGAATACTATCAGAAGGTAATTTTGCCCCCAGAGACACAGATTCCATGGGTGCTTTGCTGGAAAATACATTTAATTAGAGGAATGTCTTGCACAGGGGAAAAGAGGGGTGTTCCTTGTATAAGAAAAATGTGTCTCACTCCCATTTACCTAACCTGATTGTCAGGTTCTTTTCATGGTCTCAGCACTTTTTGCTCTGGAGTATGAAGAGCAGATGCAGAAATTCCGTAACAAGAAACTGCTTCTCACTAGATTTCTTGCAAAGTTCAGCATACCAAAGGTTTTTGAAGGTTTTGAAAACTATTTACAGAGTCCAGAAGAACAGCTTCAAGGTAACAATCAGGTTCTGAAATCAAATCTTCACGCTTTAATTAGATCCAGAGACTGTAGTAGAATGCAGAGAATCAGAATGCATTAGAAGAGCTTATGATTAAATCAATGGAAACAACTTTCAAAACAATGTAAATTGTTAATTTTGCTACTTCCAATTCTGACACTATGTCTTTGCTAGTAGCTCTGATTTCCAGTGGATAATTTTCTTTTTATCCCTTCCCAAATGTCCTTTTCTATGTCATTGAGTAACAGCTTTCCTATCAAATCATGTTTCTTCATTTTACTTTTCACATCCCTTTTCCTTTTATTCTGTATGATATAGAAGTGGTGCATTTACAGAAAATTTCAAAAACAAACAAAGCACAAAAGATAGATAAACTCAGAAAGGAAAAGCATCTTGGTGAAGGTTTTATGCATAATTTTAGCTAGATGATATCTCTTGTTCAACATGCCCTGCAAGGGAAAGCTGTGCTCATCTCCTGAACAGCAATCAGATCAAAAAACATTTGTTGCAGGAAGTAGAATTTACCTTTTGACCTTCATTCTTTTCTGTGAGTTTCACTCTCTTATATGAGAAACACAATTTGTTTTCACTAGTCAAAAGTTGCTTTATAGTTATGCTGAACTTTCCAAAAAGGATTCAATGTAAGCATGAGCATTGTGTTTTCCCAGGCCACTCCAAAAGTAGAATGGGAAGAACAAGAAAGACAGAAGTCAAAGTTCTTACATAAAAATGACATTACTTCAACATGCAGCAGTCCTTTATTTTAATCCACAAGTCTAGCTGTGGCAGACCTATGTGTAGAAGAGGCCTTGGAGTTCAACTCCTTTGTTACAGTCCTTTGCTATATACCTTTGTAACTGAACCTGCCTCATGGACATGGGTTCTGTTACCCCTTGGTCCTTCTTGCTAAAGGCATTTAATCTTAAAAACAAATTCCCAGAAACATGACATAAGCAGCCACACATGCACAGTACAAGACTACACAAAGGGTTACATAGGCTTAGCTACTTTTCCCAACCTTTCCATGTTCAATTACCCATTAGAATTATTTGTGCTTCATCTGAAACTCAGCAGAGTACTGTAAGAGAAAAGCCTTCTACCCTTTCTGAAGAAATATGTCACTTTTGGCAACAGTTCCCACGAAGATACTAGCCATAAAGACAAGATATTATGTAGCAGCAAATCTGCAATCAAAAAAAATTCTAATATGTGCTAGAATTGCCTTTACATTTTAATCACCATATAACAGAACTGGACAAAACACTCTGACTCAATATTTGATTGAGAAGAGAAAAGCTGAATTAAGAAACATGACAATTAAAATGTATCCCTAGTAAAGATATATTTTACCTTGCTATCTGATAACTATAAAAATACCTAAATACTTTAATTAGGGTCAAAAATTCTCATTAAAGAATTTTTGGAAGAATTTTTTTAATATAATTTTAGTTTGTCTCTTTGTTTTTGGAAGGGAAAAGCAGAGCAAGTCACACAGACAGATGCTGTCCTGGCATTTTTTAATTATCGTTTTCTCTTAGCAGGTTTTTTCAGTTCTTGTAGCTCATCATAGTGGGATTGAATTTTTAGTTTTTCAAGAAGCTGTCTATAAATACAGTGTTTCTGCTCAGGCTGGAAGATTTCAAAATGCTTCTGAAAATTGCCAGTCTCTCAAGGCCAACGTAGCCCAGAAAAATGCTGGTGTGAAAGGTTCCAAGGACTATGTTCACAGAAAATTCAAGACAGTGCAGTGTACTACTGAGCAAATCAGGAAATGAAAGCTAAATTTTTTGCATCACATAAAATTTACACAAAGTATTCATGCCAAACTTGAGTCTGATGAGTTTTTTGTACTGTACCAATGCAGGTGTTCACTGACTATTGATTTGTATCTTGTATCTCCTCACAAGCCACATTTAAACTGCTTCCCTAGTCTATATTCACTCAAAAAAAATAAAAATAATAATTAAAAAAAACCAAAGGAAAATCACAGTTATTTACCATGATTACCATAACACACATCCTCATCCCATATCATCCAACAGAATTACTGTTTTTAGCAAATTTGCTATCATCTTCAACACTGTATCCTGCCTCAATAGTAATTTTGTTAAATATTATTGAAGAATGTGAATATTTATAACAAGATACACAAAAATAATAGTCTTTCAAGTATCCTTCCTCAATATACTGTGATTTTTAATGTAAAAGCTATACAAAATATATAAAAAGCCATAAAAATCCACATGGAGACACAGTTGTAACAGTTAAAGGTTAGCTCTTATTTTCCAACTATCCATAAAGTAAATTCAGTAAATACACAAAATTAATAAAGAGAACACACAACACAAGCAAGAACCACATGCAAAACTAGCAATCTTCCTGTGATAAAAGGTAGCAATACCTGACGGTATCTCCAAAACTCATCTCTGAACAGGGAAACCCACCAGGGAATAGCTACCAAACCGCATTATCTTTTGTAATAACACTGAAGAACTAAACTCATCTGTGAAAGTCATTAATACATTTAGGTGCTTCTATAAAGATAACGTATAGCCACATATGCCCTGAGCAAATGAGCTTTTTTTTTCCCTAAGTAGCACTTCCCAGCAGTCTCACAAGTGATATTGAAACCTCTGGTCTGATTGGCCCAGGCAAATTCAATAGCTAATCTAGAAAAATGCATGAGTTTCTTCTTTCTAATAGATGTCTGTCACACATTGCTATAATAAACAGTCACTGAATACGTGTGTGACGCTATCACACAAATGGAAAAACTTTTTCAAACAACACTGCAAAGCAGAACTTTGACAAGGAGGGAGTTTAAAGCAAGACTGAGGCAATTCCTCTAAAGAACGTTTCATTTTCAAGATCCTCAAAAACCCAAATTTGAACAGAAAGGGTGCAGATCAACTAACTCATAATTCAGAGAAGATGATGGTGGAATGGGTATTAATGAATACCAGATGTATGTTATCTCTTTCAATAAATGTGAACACAAAGCTTGTTCTTTATAATGCAAGTGTATTCTCTACGGCCAATTGATGCCTTTTAAGTCCTTCAAATTGTATGTTTTATCTACATACAATGAGAAACGACACCACTAGAATTCCACATTCATTCATTCATTATATTTTCAAAGATTCTAGTCATATGATTTTATCAGAATTTAGAGCATCTGGCAAAAAATGCACAGGACAAATAATAACTTAAACTGTGTATCAGGGTTAAGTAGTGAAGAATAAACATTGTCTATGCACCAAGGAATCATTTCAACTAACAAGAGGGTAAGCTATGGAAGCTGGAAGCATATTTCTGTACAAGGAAGAAGAAAGGAGTGTGAATCCTTGTAAGTTTAACATGTAGGAATAGCTCAACAGAAGTTAACACAGGTGCTGCAGAAAACATCTAACACTGAGGTTTGTGTGCATATTGGAAGATTGATATGATGCTGATGCTTCAGACAATCAGGTCAAAGAGATAAAAAAAATCCCCAAACCTTTTCAAACTGACTTGTAACATAACTCTTTTTTCTCTCAAACATTTCCTTGAAGGCCTCTTAAATAGAATTTTTTTTTATTTAGTGAGCAATTCACAGGATCTCTGTCTATAGCAAATAAACTTTTTGCTGAAATGACTTGCTGCCTGCTGCTTACCAGGTGCACTTAGCCCTATGGTTCTGCATCAATACATACTACACAAAGCATTGTTTTCAAAGGCTATTCTAGTGGAAAAGGAATTCAAGAATGCCCTTATGTTTCCTGGTTGGTGTTTCATTTTTTTCACCAATGACTGAATAACCTTAACAAAACTGATCCAAACAGCTACTTTAGCTCCCTTGAGAACCCATCTAATTCCCTTGAACTGGATGAAAATGCACGCCGGGAGACTTGCCGAAATTATCCACCAAGTAAAACAGGGAAGACAGAACCAATGGGCCAAACTGGTTTAAGTACAGCATGAAATAAGCTTTCTGCTATCAAAGTTTAAAATATGACCTGTACAGAAGAGAGGGAGAGCAAATTGTCTAATTCACTAGCTAGACTCCAAAGTTGGAAAAGAACTGATAAATGGATTATCAGAACAGCTAAGTCCTGAGAAATAAGTTCTCTCTTTTCCAATCCCTCCTATGACTCTACCTTTCCTGAATACAGTAGAGGATGCATTTACTTATTTATCACTGACTGAATTCTTCAAAGTATTTGAATGCTTCTGCGTATTTGTACCACTTTTTAAAGTACATCTTACTGACACAGATAAGAAAATACAACGTTAAAGTCCACATGACCAGGCAGTTCTATGATTGCAGGTGATCCTTTATCATTCAGCTCTGTGAATCAAAATTAAACATCCGTCTAGGCTGGATTTGGAGAAGGCTGAGGTTCTGAATGACTTCTTTGCCTCAGACTTCATTGGAAAATGCTCTGACCACACCACCCAAGTCTTGGAAGGCAGATGCAGGGACTGTGAGAATGAAGACCTTAGGCCCACTGTAGGAGAGGATCTGGTTCAAGACCATCTTAAGAACCTGAACATGCAAAAGTCCATGGAAACTGATGAAATCCATCTGCGGGTCCTGAAGGAGCTGGCAAATGAAGTTGCTAAGCCGCTGGCCATCATATTTGAAAAACCATGGCAGTCAGGTGAAGTTCCTGATGACTGGAAAAAGGGAAATATAACCCCCATTTTGAAGAAGGGGAAAATGGAAGATCCAGAGATCTACAGACCAGTTAGTCTTGCCTCTGTGCATGGCAAAATCTTGGAGCAGATTCTCCTGGAAGGCATGCTAAGGCACATGAAAATCAACAAGGTGCTTGGTGACAGCCAGCATGGCTTCACTAGGGGGAAATCCTGCCTGACCAATTTGGTGGCCTTCTATGGTGGGGCTACAGAACTGATGGACAGGGGTAGAGCAGTTGATGTCATCTACCTGGACTTGTGCAAAGCATTTGACTCTGTCCCACATGACATCCTTGTCTCTAAATTGGAGAGACATCAATTGGATGGGTGGACCACTCGGTGGATAAAGAACTGGCTGGATGGCCGCACACAAAGACTTGTGGTCAATGGCTCAGTGTCCAGCTGGAGACCAGTAATGAGTGGTGTCCCTCAGGGATCAGTGTTGGGACCGGTCTTGTTCAACGTCTTTCTCGATGACATGGACAGTGGGATTGAGCGCACCCGCAGCAAGTTTGCCAATGACACCAAGCTGTGTGGTTTGGTTGATACCCTGGAGGGAAGGAATGCCATCCAGAGGGACCTTGACACGCTTGTGAGGTGGGCTGATGCCAACCTTATGAAGTTTAACCATGCCAAGTGCACGGTCCTACACCTGGGTCACAGCAATCCCAGGCACAGCTACAGGCTGGGCAGAGAAGAGATTCAGAGCAGCCCTGCGGAGAAGGGCTTGGGGGTGTTAACTGATGAGAAGCTCAACATGAGCCAGCAGTGTGTGCTTGCAGCCCAGAAAGCCAACCTTTTCCTGGGCTGCATCAAAAGGAGTGTGACCAGCAGGTCGAAGGATGTGATCCTGCCCCTCTACTCTGCTCTCGTGAGACCTCACCTGGAGCATTGTGTGCAGTTCCGGTGTCCTCAACATAAGAAGGACATGGAACTGTTGGAACAAGTCCAGAAGAGGGCCACGAGGATGATCAGGGAACTGGAGCACCTCCCGTATGAAGACAGGATGAGAAAATTGGGGCTGTTCAGCCTGGAGAAGAGGAGGCTGTGTGGAGACCTCATAGCAGCCTTCCAAGTATCTGAAGGGGGCCTATAGGGATGCTGGAGAGGGACTCATCCTTAGAGACTGTAGTGACAGGACAAGGGGTAACGGGTTAAAACTTAAACAGGGGAAGTTTAGATTGGATATAAGGAGGAAGTTCTTTACTGTAAGGGTGGTGAGGCACTGGAATGGGTTGCCCAGGGAAGTTGTGAATGCTCCATCCCTGGCAATGTTCAAGGCCAGGTTGGATGAAGCCTTGGGTGACATGGTTTTAGTGGGAGGTGTCCCTGCCCATGGTAGGGGAGCTGGAACTAGATGATCTTAAGGTCCTTTACAACCTTAACTATTCTATTATTCTAGGATCCTTGATTCCCCTGCTTGATCTTAGGTAGTGTGTGGTTAACTCTATTTACAAAACCTCTTGAATAGAGCAAAATAACACCATTTATAGAAACAAGTAGGAGATAGATTTTAATTATGCATAATCTGGAAAAGGTACCAACATACATTTTTACATGATTGTGTAGAGGAATCTTCATGTTGTTGTATGATGCTAATTTTGAGCAACATGAGAATGTCTACATTTTAAAGAAATTAGGTGGGATTTAGGTACTGAGGCTGATAAATTTTGCAGCAACAATAAGAAATAAGACTACATATGCTGTTCTGATACCTGCTACACTGCATTGTTTGGGGTTGTTTTTTTTTTTTTTTTGGTTTGTTTTGTTTTTCTCCTTTTGTTTTCCTTTGTTTTTTCAAAAGGATTTGTTTCTTCATATTAACTGTAATGACACTAGCTCCCAGTTCTAGGGAGGCCTCCTCTCCTAATCCTCTAGGATTAGGCCTCCAGTGCCATCAAAAGAGTTCTTCTGATTGTTATCCTGAATATTAAGATCAAAATAATAATTGCATTGGTATAAGGGCAAGAGAAGTTGAAAATTATTATGAAGTCTTTGGAAAATTTTAGTAAGTCACATCAATAATAAGCAATAGAAGTAAAGGGAACTGCAAAAAGGAATGAAAGAAAATGAATAACGTAGCCACCAGTTAGGAGAGCCTAAGTATTAGGAATATGAAACAACTGGTTATGAGGTGCACAAAATTTGTATCCAGGTCTCTCTCAGAGATACATTTTAATGAAGACACATATTTCTATTTTTCATAGATACTTGGAAAAGAAACTATACTAATCAAAAGGGGGCCTGAGCAGCTAAATTAAGGAATAAAAGAAATAATAGTAATTTATCCCATATGTAGAGTTGCCTGCAACATAATGTCTCACATACCTAGCCCATTCCAATGCCTGTTCATGGGTAGCTGTAGATCTTCAATCAAGCGGAAGGTATAAAAGTATAAATAATGGCTCAGCCTGTGTTTGGGCTGTCATTTTCAGGCTGTATCTGCATATCCTGCAATAGCCATGTTTCTAAATGATTGTCTCCCAGAAGTCCCAAGAAAAGCAGACAGATTTTTGAAAATAACCTTCTTTACTACATTGCTCCACTGATCATGTCCATTTCTTTTGACCCCACAGCTGTGACTTGCACAGTGTGAATCTCTGGATGCTCTGCTGGCCTCCCTGTACTGGGCCCTGAATAAGCACACATCGCAGTGAGGTAAGTTTTGCCCCAGATAGCTCACATCTACATAGGCCAAAAGGGAATATCATGGCTCCCTATATGCAAAATGACTGGTAATGCAATAAAATCACAGGCTATTTCAGATATGCATCAGAATGGCATAAGAAAATCCAACTGTGGGGCAGGTCTTCATTCAGTCAGCTAAGTCAAAACTTTTTGAAAATACACAAATATAGTTCCAAATACATGCCAGGAAATGAATATGTATAGTAAAATTATGTAACTATGTCAACATAATGGTTTACATTCACATCAACATTCATGTTGATGTTGGCTCCCAAACTGGCTCACAAATTTGGATCGAAAACAAAACCACCCAGTGTCTTCAAAAAGAACTCAAAACAAAAAAAAAAAAAGAAATTACAAATGCAATTATTGGTTTTGATACTGACACTACATTGACTATTTAGAAATATTTCCACTGAAGCACTAAATCCCAGAATTTTCAGGTCTCTCTGATCATTATAACTTTCTAAAAATTGTGGAAACACTTAACACGTTGTTGCTGTTCAGTGACTCAAATGGAAATATATTTTTGCTACAAAACACCAACAGATTGTCAAATCCTTATAGTCTTGTTTTCAGCTTTAACTCGTGCTTGGGTGCTATTTACAATGTAAATATTTATTTTCAGCTTGGCAGTCATCACTATCATAGTTTTAGTTCTATGTCCATAATTTGCAGGACAAGAAACAAGGAACTAATTTCACTTTTGTAGACCAGTTAGAGCGGCTGATTTAAAAGTATGTTCATTTACATGTACCTAGCCCATTCTGCTTGGGCAGTAAACCTACATCATTTTCAAGATGTTGCATTCATTACCATGAACTATATCATAAGAACTTAAAGACCCAAACGATTATGGCTGCCTCTCACAAAAAATTGTAGCCTAATAAATCTACAACAGATAGCCATTGAATGTAAATTTTGTGTGAGAAATAAATGGGAACCTAAGAAGCAGCTATTTCACACACAGAGTGGTTGTTTCGTAAGTATTTCAGGTCAGGACAGCATCCTTCTGTTACTAGAAAAAGGGAATACAGCCTTGCAGCCTAATAAATTATCAAAATATGAATTTTTCATGTAGCAAGATGTTTCACCATTTTAGATTTTTTTCATCACCAAGTTGGTCAAAGTACAGAAATTTCAAACTTTTATGTTGAATGGGACATTCCAAAGGAAATCAAAAACTCAGAAATATTTTAATTTTGATGATGTGGTAAACACCTCTGAACATTGAAAAAATCAAAATATCCTGGTTTGACTAGTGTTTCAACATGCTTTATTTCATGCACTATAAAAATACCTCTATCTTGTATTATCACAACATCTAAAAAGAACAATTTAGCGTCTTGCTGTTTTCATTTTTGTGCATATACCATCTGCTCAACTATATTTTGCTTATTATAGCTAAAATCAATTGATTCCCATATACAGCCCTGAGAAAAATTTGAATGGTATCATACTTAGCACCTCAGGGAACCTAATAATGCGTGTACTATAAAACATCAGAGTCCAGTATCCTACCTATCTCTGACAATAGGTGCCTAAAGAGAAAAGTGCAAGGACACACAAACACATACTGTCCTACCCATGTAACTTCCTAGCCTAAAGCAATTCACATCTCAAGGATATCCCAAGTTAGAGTTAATGTCAATTTGTTCAACAGTTCTTCATGGATGTTTTATTTGGTGATTTTTATTGGTTTTGAGGTGACTCGATCCACTGATGAATCCATTCCTTACCTGATTCAAACTTGAAAATTCTTGATTACAAACATTACCCAAAGATAGCTCAGATTTTACAGAAAGAGTAATTTTTCTTGGACAACCAGAACAATTATAAATTCCCAACCCACTCTATGAGCTGCAAAACATTCCAAATTCTGCACACTAGATCAGATGCACTAAAATGGTCATAAATGAGCTACAGTGTTTTTCAGGACAGACTTTGTAGGTCTCTCTTCATACCAACCCTAGGAGGACCAAACACCACTCCACCTTCCCTGGAAAGTCCAAATTATTTTAAATATGTTTCTTATCACCATTTGGCATTTGTTCAAAGCCTTTGAAAAAAATAGTAACAGGCAGTCCCTTAATCTGCATCTCTTCTATGAAGAATAGAAAAGAATAATTCCCTAGATTTCTTTGTGTCCAGGTGAGGTTAAATCCTAGGGATTCAGGATCCTAAGGATGAAGCAACTAATAAGAGAAGCAGGCAAGCCTTGCTCCCTAATTACAACGCCCACACTAGAAGTCAGTCATCCTCATTGCTGCCTCAGCCCAAAGCTTCCTGCCCCTTTCAGAATCCTCCAAACCACCAACAGATGAATAGCTCTAGAGAAAAACCAAACAAACCAAACCATTTCTCTTTGCAGTGGACAAGAAGACCTGATTACACTTTGTCAGATACTCAGCAGGTTGTGACTGATGCATTTTTCAATCCTTGTACATTCTTATTAAACTTATTTCCAGGAATAAAAGCACTCAACAGCAAGGATTCAACTAGTGTAAAAACAGCTTTTGATGTATTTAACAATCAATTTCAAACGGATGACATTGCACTCATAGCCTCTTGCAGTAAGGTTAAGTTCCCCAATGATTCAGTTTCAAGCTTTCTGCCCTGAAATTTAAAGACCTCCACTTATCTTTTTACAAGTACGATTTTGCACAAAATTTATACCCTGCCAGACTAAGGACACTGCCAGATAGTATGGGAAGTCTTTACATGTCATATAAAGTAATTATGAAATATGGCCTTTCATGAAGAAAGTTCATTTCACTTCCAATCGTGGTGGTGCTAGTTTGTAACTATAAGAATGAGGGTTGGTTCTCAGCTTTCAAGCTAATTTTGGCTCATAGGGCTTTTTTGAACTTCTGTTTAGCCATTTTGGATATATACTGCACAACTCGGAACCATCCGGTGAAACTATATTTACCTCAACTACACTAGGGATCTATTCCAGCTAATTAGGTTATCTGCAAAGGTATATTAGCCCATACCTTGTCAACAAAGCAAGCTTGCTACCACCTCCAAAGTAACTTGGTTCATGCTACAGCTGACATCTAATCAGATCTGTACCATTCTTTGTATGCTACTCCTGGTTTAGTTCTACCCCATTTTATGGTTATACATTGTCTGAGATTATTTGAATATACTTTAATAACTATCCTGCAAATCTAAGGTTTGGGTTTTGGTTTGTTTTGTTGGTTTTTCTTAATGTCTATGTCATTGGGCCTTTTAGACTAATTTATGAAAAATTCTAAATGCATTAATAAAACATGTCTGATTCCAAAATATTCACTAAGCGCAATACAACATTGATGTCTGACATGAAAAATGAAAACAACTGTAAGAAACAAAAACACAACCACAAAAGTCATCAGTTCACTGCCTTGCACATCAAAGACCCTGTCTGACGGCCTTCAGGGTGATGTACTCCAACACGCATTGCTCAACTGCCCTTCCATTACCCACCGGTAAAACAACATTTCAGAGCAGTGTTAAGGCCAAGTAAGAGCCCCTTTTCCTGTATGACCCATAAGTCATGGTAGGATTGACCCTGAACAACTGATGACTCCATCTATTATTCACCATCTTTTTTTATACTTGGTTCTAGAAAATGGTTTTCAGTCCCTTACAGGCTTATTCTGATACATAGAATAGCCATTGCACTCTATTTCCCACAGCCTAATTTAAAGTGAGAAAAGCTAAAGTGTTGCAATAAAATCACAACTGACCTTGTTTACCGAAGATTGTATTTTGATTCAGTATGAAAAATATCCCATAAATAAGCTCTTTCCTCCACAGTCTTAGACAAGTATGCATCTCAGTACTGGCTAAGACCAGAAAAATAAACAACACTTATATGCCCAAGTGAAATATATATGTATGTACTATTCTAGAGTTTTAGAACAAACTCAGCAAAGGCAGATGTTTCTCTATAGCTTTCTGTTGACTGTTGCCTATAGAAGAATCTAGTGTGTTTAATCGTTCAATATCCTCTGCTTTTAGGTAAACATATACAGGGTATTCTAGGCTTGATTTATTCTTTAGTATTAAAACCAATTCAATGTAGCATGCTGCAAAAAGAGAGGATGTACACGTACCAGCTGAAAGGGCATCAACAAAAAAGAAACAATTACATCTTCCTCACAGTTACACTTCTTATTTTTGAAGGAGGAACCTAGAAGTTACTGGTTTCTTAGTGTGTTTCCCCAGTATCATCACCCTTAATTCTAAGAACTGATTGAATTAATCTGTTTGTTTAAAAAATCAACTATTTGAAGAAACAGGAACATTCTCTTGAACTATAAAAAAATAGATATGATATAAAAATTTAAATGCAGTCTTTCACATTAGCAGTCAGGTCTGCCATGCAATATCATTGTTTTCGTTATAAATGGTACAACTTGAGCTGCAAAAGGTAGGCGTTTTATAGACCATGTCATGGAAGAAAATATTTACCACTCTCTGTATCCTCCTCATGTAGGTGTCCTACTTAGAAACATTAGATATTGAAATAATAGGCTTTTGTTAGAATAAATATAGAATCATAGAATAGTTAGGGTTGTAAAGGACCTTAAGATCATCTAGTTCCAGCTCCCCTACCATGGGCAGGGACACCTCCCACTAAAACCATGTCACCCAAGGCTTCATCCAACCTGGCCTTGAACACTGCCAGGGATGGAGCATTCACAACCTCCCTGGGCAACCCATTCCAGTGCCTCACCACCCTTACAGTAAAGAACTTCCTCCTTATATCCAATCTAAACTTCCCCTGTAAGTTTTAACCCATTACCCCTTGTCCTGTCACAACAGTCGCTAATGAAGAGTCCCTCCCCAGCATCTCTATAGGCCCCCTTCAGATACTGGAAGGCTGCTATGAGGTCTCCACGCAGCCTTCTCTTCTCCAGGCTGAACAGCCCCAACTTCCTCATCCTGTCTTCATACAGGAGGTGCTCCAGTCCCCTGATCATCCTCGTGGCCCTCCTCTAGACTTGTTCCAAAAGTTCCATGTCCTTTTTATGTTGAGGACACCAGAACTGCACACAATACTCCAAGTGAGGTCTCACAAGAGCAGATTAGAAGGGCAGGATCACATCCTTCGACCTGCTGGTCACACTCCTTTTGATGCAGCCCAGGAAAAGGTTGGCTTTCTGGGCTGCAAGCACACACTGCTGGCTCATGTTGAGCTTCTCATCAGTTAACACCCCCAAGCCCTTCTCCGCAGGGCTGCTCTGAATCTCTTCTCTGCCCAACCTGTAGCTGTGCCTGGGACTGCTCTGACCCAGGTGTAGGACCTTGCACTTGGCATGGTTAAACTTCACAAGGTTGGCATCAGCCCACCTCACAAGCGTGTCAAGGTCCCTCTGGATGGCATTCCTTTCCTCCAGGGTATCAACCAAACCACACAGCTTGGTGTCATTGGCAAACTTGCTGCGGGTGCACTCAATCCCACTGTCAATATGTTGAATAGACTTTTTGTTGGGATTTCCATCAGAAAGCAGAAATGCCAGCACACAAGAACAGAATCAAGAACAATGTATTTGTTCACAGAATTAAAAAAGAACATGTAATTTCCAGTGGCTACTTGCTGGCTTATCCTCCAGAATGTTATAACTCTTCTCTTAAATAGGATGAACTATGGCAAATGCCATACTCTACTTACTCTGTTTCCTCATTTCAAAGTAGAGTTCAGCTGTCATAAAGATGATTTGTCTCCCTGGCACCTATCAAATCTTTATATTCTTTTGTATTGTTTTTCCAACTGATCCCTAGAATGGAAAGCTCAAGGACTTTATGGAGGATGTTCTTCAAGGGAGCATTAATGGTCTGTGAAGCTTCCTTCCTCACTAGTAGGTTGGTGTGAGCTGGAGAGTAAGCAGTAACCACCAACTTGTTTGTCTAAACTTTAGTTTATTTCTAGGCCACATGACTGCATTTCCCTTATTTCTTTAAAGAATGCCAATCTTTTTTGTACAGTATTTTAAACATGACAGATTTTTCAGGTGCTGAGGTTATGCCTTCCCTCTAAGAAGATTCCTTAAATGTTAGCCAGATATTTAACTATCATTCCTCTAGTCTCAGAAGCAAATCTGTTCCTAAATGTTAGCACTTCCAATCTTCAGCCACGTTATGGATCTTCTTTCTGTCTTTTAGAAGGTAAAACAGGAGATGATGGCAACAAGAAGACTCCCTCTCATCTCTGTATGTCTCAACAGTACTGTAATAAATGCAGTTTGTGTAGGATTAGTTACTACAGTTGTATTATTGTTCTTCGATGAGGAATATATATGCTCCACGATAAGATAAACATTCTAAATTGGATTTTTCTTCTCCCCAATGCTTTATCTCTCTCATCCCTGAATCGAAAATAACACCTCTGCTACTGCTAACAGGAATTGTCTAACCACTGGTGCGTAAGAAAAAATTCCACTTCACTATATGATCAGATGAAAAGAATATTTGTAAAACAAAAGCTCTTGATGGGTTTTTGTTTGTGGTTTAGGGATGATAGCTACATGAATGAAAGAAAAGAGAACAGGCCACAGTGTTGGTAGATATGCTACATATGGCAGCAATGTACATTCTATAGATGATAGAGTTGAGCAGATCTGAAGTTTTTCTTTCTCTGCCCCCACACAGTTGCTTTCACTAACCTTCAGATGCCCTACAGAGCTTTTAACAACAGATACAATGCATAAACTTGTATTTTCAGAGTATTCTCAGATTCGGCATTTCTGAGATCTGCTACTTCATTGTGAAGTTTCCATATTTTCTATAATCTTAGACCCTTTTTATATCTGTTTTTTATTCACTACTAACTGATAATGCATCCTGTTGAATATATCAAATAATGTTAGATTCTCAACTTGGGAAACGCAGCACATTAGATAAAAAAGTACCTTGTCAGCAAGGAAAACATCACATTTTTAATATAGTACTAATCATCAGATAAATCAATACTCTGAGTTTGAAAAAGTTGAACAAGAGCCACATAATAGCCTCCAGCTTCTATTTTTTGCTCCTCTGCCCCTGTTAGCCACTCTAAATGTCCTCACCAGCTGGATTTCAGCACATGGTACATTCAATACACTTTTGAGAATTCCTGCAAATGTCCAGTTTTTATGCTCCAGTATTCTCAACTATTCCTGCTTCCAAGAAAACAAAATTTACAACGTGAGGGAAGGCTGCATATTTCTGGCACATGCAGTTGTGCAGATGTTATTCCTTAAGGAAGACTATCTTGATTGCCTTCGTGAATAATGGCTACGAGATGGCAAGAAGCCAACAGTTCTCTTATAGCAGAAGGTATAAAACCACTCTCCTACTGAAAGAAGGCCCCCAGTAGGATAATATATTATTACGCATGATTCAAATTACAGGATCTGCAGCAGGGGAGCTAGTGGCTGAATCAGGACAGCCGCACACAGAATACTGATGATGGGATGATGGAATGCATCATGCATTGAAAGAGCTATGGTTTAGTGTTTAAATCCTTGGTACGTTCAAAGTGACTACAAGGGTCAATATATAACTGAAGCTCCATAAACTAATTGTACATTATTGTGTGTGTGGAAGGGGGGAAATTACCATGTTGTAACAAAAATTCTATTTAAGAATAGTTGTTAAATAAAATTTTGCTTTAGCAAAGACTTGACCTCCCAAAGCCCACAAGCAATAGATATGGTTTTAATTTAGTAGCACAATATTGAATTTGTCTAATATCTGATTCTGTTTCAGCTATTAGAATACTGAAGAGAAAAACCTTGCCTCATTAGATTTGCAGTCTGAAATCTCTGCATTCCACAGTATTCTGGGCTAGTTTTAAATTGTTCGCACAACAAATTACTTTACCCACAAAGAACTAAATCCAAATGTTCAACACAATGTTGGCTTGTCCAAACGTTTTCCATTTTAATTGAACACATCTCAAGAAAATGTGCATGTTTATTATTAAAAAAACCCAAAAAACAAACAACCCAAACACCAAATCTATTTCCTAATACAAAAAAAAATGTGTAGAGAATAATTTTTCAAGCTAAGATCTGATCTTTTCTATGTAGGTTAAGAAGTAAAGAGAGAAATAGCTAAGCAAAAATTCTGTATTTCACTTTGCTGCAACATACCCTGAAGCAGTATGCAAGCTATCCCTTGACTTCCTTTCATACTGCCTCTTGTATTCTGTTATTCCGGTAAATGGATGCAAATCAGGTGCATTGTATTGAGGTGGATGGAAGGGGGTGAAATTTGTTCAGAAATGATCTCAGTTCTATTTATTAATAAAATGACATCTTGGCTGGAAGTGGTGAAGAATGAAATATAACAGTACTGAACTTCACTCAGTTGTAACAGATGCATGTAAGAACCTTTAGAGAAAGCCAGATATGTAAAATGGCCACAGCGAAATGATTTCTAAAGCATTAGAAAAAGTACTTAGACCGTGATGGCAGCTAAAGATGCAAACTCAGTGCTGCAGCAACACCCTTTTTACTTCCAAGATGGTTAAAGGTAATCTCAGACTATAATTGGAGGAAGCAGTACCACATTAGGTAAGGACTACAAGGAGACAAATATACATGAAAGAAAAATATATGCACAATATTAATAATAAAAGACTCTTAAAGGCTTTATGGGGCCAACAGGAAAAAAAAAAACCAACCCAAAATGGAACAATGCCCATGGTTACCTGCAGAGACAGCATACAGTTAAAAAAAAATCAGAAAAATGTAGCCCCCGTTTTGTATAGCGATTCAAATTATGCTGGCAGAATAATTAATGGAGGACCTAATCTCTGTGAGGAAAAAAAAAAAAGAAAAAAAAAGAAAAGAAAAAAGGATACGTTAAACAAAGTTCATTACTGCATGATGTAAATGAGTTTCTCACCAGTGATGTCACTGATTGGCTGGGATGTAGAGCTGGTTTCGAACAGTGCAGCATGGCCGGATTGGCTGCTAGCTCTTCTGGTTACTGCCTGCTTGGGCAGCGGTCGAACCAGACACTTTCTGTCTCTCTTGTTGTCGTTTGAAGCAAATCTTGTTCAGCCCAGCTGTGTCTCCATAGTAGTGGCACCCTAAGAGAGTCTCCCTCCTGCTTCCCACAGCTCATCTGTAAGGCGGTCGCTGCTGTGAAATACCAGCCTTTGGCACGGAGCCCAGACTGCGTTGCTAGATCCGTCTATAATACAGAAAAGAATTTTTTTTAAAGCAGTTCTTTCACCGAATTACATCCTAAGAAGGATTAATAAGCACTAAATTGCAACTGATTTGTGGACTTTTAAATTATGTAGCTAGCACACTTTCTGCAATAAAACATTATCTAACCTTCAATAGCACAGCATCATTGGGTTAAAAAAAAAAAAAAAGGAAAAAAAAAGAAAGAAGAATGAAAGAAAAGCAACAACTCTTCTTTGTTTACCTTAATTACAAAAAAAAAAAAAATCTTCGTTTTTTTTTCCCCTAGAACGGTACCATATATCTTGGTGCTATGCAAGAATATTTTAAACTCTCGCCAGTTTTCTATTTACATCCAAGTCATTATTTTCAGGTTAAGACAAGGGATCTTAATTAGCATTCTCTTTAACTATGCAAACTGAGACAGGGCGTGAAAGAAAAATGCTGTATGGAAGAGACAGAGAGAGAGAGAGAGACAGAGGAAGAAGGGAAAAAAAAAAAAAAAAAATCTGTGCAGCTTTTACAGTTCAGCTGTCTGACCCCCTGCAAAAAGAATGCAGTCATATCAACTTTGCTAGACAATGGAGTACCTACAGGCTTTCCTCTAGACAAGTCCTTTATAACCAGTCAGTATTATGTGCTGCAGACAGTGGCCAATCGCTAAGCTGCTTTCTACAGCAGTGACACAATAGGTGCACTGGCCACACTGTCCTCCTAGCCTCTGACAGCAGTTCGGGTTTATTTTTTGTACACTGGAATACGCATATGTCTTTAATGTTCCCACTGTATGGAAAAAAATATCAGCCTAAGCTTGCTTTGTTTTGCCATAATTACATCAGCCTAATTACTGCAGCTGAGCCGCAGTGCCACTGCTCAGAGCGGCGCATAGGCATGCACGTCATATAAATATGCATGAGCACGCCTGCTTATTTAAATACAAAATCATCAATTGCTGGTGGTGCCTTTCTGTTTTTGTTTTCTGAATGTCCTTCCTCACCCTCCAACACCCATTCCTGATAAACCAAATGAGTTAAGGAAGCCTAGCAAATACGGTCACCATTTTCTCCCTTTATTTATCCAAACTTTTATTCGTTCTGTTCTAATTACAAGCATCGAGTAGGAACAAAAAAAAAAAGAAACAAACCCAAATTTTAAATGTAAATGAGTCTCAGTTAGTAAAGGGAAGGGTACTTCAGACCTAGGGCATTTTTCTCCCTTGTCACTAACCATCAGAGTAAGCGCCTATAAATGAATCTGCATGCACTCCATCACAGCCACACATCAGATGCCCAGTTCCTATTAAAAGCCTGATGATCCCCCAGATTGTGCATGCATCCAGCTTGTGTGCTTGGGTATTCTGTAATTATAGCATCTCTTGTAACAGTACCTGAATCCACTCATATAGTCAAAAGATTAAATCATCACTATTCACGTATTAGACAGACATAATTGGACACGTTCTATAATGGGAATCGCCATGCTAATTTTTCTGATTTTATGCATGGGATTTACATATTCATGAAGAGAATAGCTGTTATGACCGCCGACAGAGCTACATGAAAAGAAAAGACACCATTCTTCAGCATACAGAGTATACAAAACCTAGGGGGAAAAGATGCAGCATATGGCGACAAGGAGAAGTTGTTTGGCTTTTGAGGGTTATTTTATTTCCTATTTATAAATTGTGGGTAGATGGCTTACAAAAACATGTAAGTATTCTGAACACAAAGGCAAAGGAAATCTGTGTATTAGTAATCATCCACTGGTAGGTGAAATAAAATAATTTTCCAGTTGGTGCCCAATGTTCTGCAAGTTTTATCTTTGCATTAGAGACCATTTTTAGTTTATGGATGCTTAGGACATATCCATGAATGCACAAAAATAAGAATGATTCAGAAAGGAAGAGAAATTCCATCTGATACTTAAAAATCTTTATTTCATATTCTAATACCTGCTCTGAATTAGGGAACTACATTTTTTCCCAGGAAAATTGGTGTTCATTATCATAGGTGGCTTTTTCCCCCAGTTTATTAGAACTGCATGTTTTCCAAATCTGATAAAATATATTCTCTGAGTGACTTTCAGGCTTTATTTTTTAAATAAATAGAAAAACAAATCACCAGAAGAAAGATAATTCAGGCAGTACCGTAAACACAGTGTGCACTGATTTTTATAACAATTTCCCCCACCACATTATGCTTACTGTAACCTTGTCCCTTATATGCATTTAGTATAATTATTTTTAAATGTTTGTGTATCTCTCTGGTAGCTGCCACTCAAAACAGCCCAAATTTCCTTATAATAGCCAGATAAGATCACCTACAGATGTGTGATTTTCCCTACATTTCCCTGTGTTTGGTAAAGATAATACTACATACAGCAAGGTGAAAAAAATTAATTTTTCAATGGAAAATTTTAATGTAATAGCCATATGTTTGACAGGCCTTGCTATATATCAGTTTTCAGAAAACACTGTGTTCAACAATATTGCAAAAGAACCAAAAATAGCTTTTTTCTTTACATTTTTATACTATAGATTTCTTTAAAACACAGCCCTTCAATGCAGTCATGCAGCAATATTTCTGAAATACAGAAACTATATATTACATTATAAGAATATATATAAAAAGGTGATATAGACTTTTTAGTAAGACAAATTTAACTAACAATATTGGAAGTGTATTTTAAAATAATCAGAATAAACTGGGTTTGGTTCACTAAAGTAGGGTTTTTTTTGTTGGTTTTTTTTTTTTTTTTTTGCAAAACCGAAGTAAACAGAGAAAATAGATTAAATCCATTAATATTAACTAAAGCATATTTCTTCAACCAGACCACTGTCAATGTCTCTGTCAAAACAATAAGCTGCCAAATACCTTCTTTGTGTTTGTCTCTGCCTAAAATTCAAACTCCAGCGACTCCAGATCTGTGAGCTAATTATAAATTTTTCCCTTTAGCTTAAAGGTCTGGGCTATGACATCATAAAGCACAAAATTAAGCTTCAGTGCTAAAAGGGAAGCCTTTAGACAGCAGAATGGTGATATAATTTTTAAGGCACAAGCCTTTTAAAAGCCTTCAAGCCTTTAAAAAACTTCAAGTATTCATGGAAAATTTTGAGGCAGTTTTGCTTAAAAAAAATATGTTAATTGTGTTCTGTGCTTACTGAGAGACAAAATTAATGTTTCTTGTTTGTAGCAATGAACCCCAAAAATTTCAAGCATTTTATTGCAGAAAATTAAACCTCATACCTCTAAAGGTGGGCAGATTTTGTCTTAATTTTATAATCTCTACCGTACCACAGTTTGTTGTTTGTTTAGGGTTTTTTTAATTCATTCCAGCAGAGTCAATGTTTGTAACAATAGTGTAAGTTAAGAAATTTCAGCAAAAAAATTACCTGATTTGTTATACCTACCATCAAAATAAATGGATAATAGTTAAAAAATATACCTGTGTTTAGACTAAGGCTTCTAATTCTAGAACCACACTATGTATCATATCAGTTTTCTACACCCTTAATTTTAATTGCTGTTTTCTTTAAAAACATCTTTTGTTCTGTATTTGTATAGCACGTAGTACTATCAGCCTCAGTCCCTTATTCAAGTTCTTATAAATTCCCAGAACAGACCACACTATGTCAACAGCATTAGTTATGATGATATTTGGTGTATATACTTGCTACATCTTTAGCTTCTGAATTATGGTCTGAATTTTCAAACAACTCTCAGGCTCTGGCATCCATGTTTAAACTCTAGCCCCAATACAAGCTTCATTCCAGAAAATTACTGCATAACTGAGATTTAAGGTCCTAAATATGCAGGTAATCTGACTTTCAGAAGTGCCAGAAACAAGCAGCTCAATTACACACTACAGGAGCTCCTGTTAACTGAACAGCCTTAATAGGGTGCACATGCCAAACACTTTTTGTTGTTAAAGGACCTGATGTAAATATTGACCTGATCTTTTTCACTCTTACAATCCCAAATGCTCTGATGGCATAGAGCTTTGTGAGCTTGAGCTTGTAACCTTTTGTGGAAAAGCAGCAATGGCTTAAGAGGTGAAAAATGTAGTGTTCAATATTAGTACTTAAATTTGTGGCAACTAGTATTTGGGTTGGTATACAATATTAGGTGTTTAAAAAAGTAGCAGTAAAAAAAGTTTAGCCATCATCTAATAATCTCTGTGTCTAATATCTGTACCTGAAGAAGTGCTTGAAACTTAGAAATTCATTGCCCAGGGCCTAACCAGTTGAGTTAGGGCACCGACAGAGAAACACATTAAAATTCACTGAAGGATTTCTACCATTGTATGTTTCATGAGAATATCCATCCAGACAACCCTACATGGGTTGAGATAGTGAGTTGTAGCAATTTTTCTCCCTTTTTAAATTCAGATTTTCCAGGAAATTTTGCTGACCTACATACCATATTCCCCTTATTCAGAATTCATCCTTTCCTCAGGCTCTACTTAGTCCTCCTAAAGGGGAAAAATTCAATGATACGGTTTTGACAGTAATTTAATTGAACTGATTGTACAGGCATGTAAACATATGATTAAGCATCTATTTCTCCACCGTAGCTATAGTGCTGTAAGCACTTTTAGCTTGCAGCACACCACCCACCTTAAACCAAATTTCAATTTACCTGTCTCTTATTTACTTGGGAACAGGATACTCTGGGAGAAGTTACGTGGGCTATGTGAGGATCTGACCTGTTGTATATTTGCAGCCTACCATAAGCTGTTGCTGTAACTGTATTACCTGAACTAAATTGCTAAATTGCTTCTTTTTCTTGCACATGCACGAAGTAAAACTCAATAAATGTTCCTCTCCAGTAGCAAACACTCTGGGTTATATCACTTGATAAAAGCAACCACATACTAAATGATGGATCTATCTCTAAATGTTTTATTTCAAGACAGAGTGAGTCTGTCTGAAGCCAAGTGAATGCTATGGTACTGTTGAACGTTTGACTTACCAGGACACAGGTAATAATTTTGGCTTTATTAGTCTCCTTATTCATGATGAGGTACCAGTGCTGTGAAGAGCACTGAACACACCCACCTTCATTAGGAAGGATTTTTGTTGTTTGCTGTGAAGACACACTTGGAATTTCTTAATCTACACTGAACACAAGAACCTGCTTTTAATGGAGCCTTCTTTGGCTAAAATTTCAGCATACCACATAACCAGCAACCAAGCAGAAAGCCTATGGTACCTACCTTTATCTGACAGCTGTTTTGTAACCACAGGTTAACTCTCCTCAAATACAAAGAACAATCACTGGGCAAGATTTGGCGGCCTTTGTTTAGTGTTAAACAATTAAGTGTCAGCTGGCCTCAAGGGACACAAGACTGTGAATCCTGTGCCATCCCTATTAGGCATGTCTACTACACTAAATGCACTGACAGAGAAAGATATGCATTCTTACCCACCATTTGCAGTACACTATCATTATGTTATATTGGGATGGGTTGATGTTGGCTGGCTGCCAGATGCCCACCCATCCACTCCCTCACTAACTCATCCCTATTGTCAACAGGACAGGGGAGAAAATGAGATGCAAAAGCTCATGGGTCAGGATAAAGACAGGGAGATCACTCACCAATTTCCATCACAGGCAAAACTTCAGTCATCAACTTCATGAAAAACAAGTTAACTCATTGCCATGCTCTAGTGGCACAGAGATAATACAATCACAGAATCAGAAGAGTTAGGGTTGGAAAGGACATTAAGATCATTTAGATCCAACTCCCCTGCCATTGGCAGGGACACCTCCCACTAAAACCATGTCACCCAAGGCTCTGTCCAACCTGGCTTTGAACACCTCCAGGGATGGAGCATTCACAACCTCCCTGGGCAACCCATACCAGTGCCTCACCACCCTTACATTAAAGATCTTCCTCCTTATATCCAGTCTAAACTTCCCCTGCTTAAGTTTTAACCCCTTGTCCTGTCACTACAGTCGCTAATGAAGAGTCCATCCCCAGCATCCCTATAGGCCCCCTTCAGATACTGGAAGGCTGCTATGAGGTCTCCACATACCCTTCTCTTCTCCAGGCTGAGCAGCCCCAACTTCCTCAGCCTGTCTTCATACAGGAGGTGCTCCAGTCCACTGATCATCATCGTGGCCCTCCTCTGGACTTGTTCCAACAGTTCCATGTCCTTTTTATGTTGAGGACACCAGAACTGCACACAATACTCCAGGTGAGGTCTCACGAGAGCAGAGTAGAAGGGCAGGATCACCTCCCTGACCTGCTGGTCACGCTCCTTTTGATGCAGCCCAGGATAAGGTTGGCTTTCTGGGCTGCAAGCACACACTGCTGGCTCATGTTGAGCTTCTCATCAGTTAACACCCCCAAGCCCTTCTCCGCAGGGCTGCTCTGAATCTCTTCTTTGCCCAACCTGTAGCTGTGCCTGGGATTGCTCTGACCCAGGTGTAGGACCTTGTATTTGGCATGGTTAAACTTCATAAGGTTGGCATCAGCCCACCTCACAAGCGTGTCAAGGTCCCTCTGGATGGCATTCCTTCCCTCCAGGGTATCAAACGAACCACACAGCTTGGTGTCATCAGCAAACTTGCTGCGGGTGCACTCAATCCCACTGTCCTTGTCATCAACAAAGATGTTGAATAAGACCGGTCTCAACACTGATCCCTGAGGGACACCACTCATTACTGGTCTCCAGCTGGACATTGAGCCATTGACCACAACTCTTTGTGTGCAGCCATCCAGCCAGTTCTTTATCCACCGAGTGGTCCATCCATCCAATTGATGTCTCTCCAATTTAGAGACAAGGATGTCATGTGGGACATGCTGGCTGTCACCAAGCACCTTGTTGATTTTCATGTGCCTTAGCATGCCTTCCAGGAGAATCTGCTCCAAGATTTTGCCAGGCACAGAGACAAGACTAACTGGTCTGTAGATCTCTGGATCTTCCATTTTCCCCTTCTTCAATATAACGGGGTTATATTTCCCTTTTTCCAGTCGTCAGAAACTTCACCTGACTTCCATGGTTTTTCAAATATAATGGACAGTGACTTAGCAACTTCGTTCACCAGCTCCATCAGGACCTGCAGATGGATTTCATCAGGTCCCATGGACTTTTTTGCACATTCAGGTTCTTAAGATGGTCTTGAACCAGATCCTCTCCTACAGTGGGCCTAAGGTCTTCATTCTCACAGTCCCTGAATCTGCCTTCCAAGACTTGGGCGGTGTGGTCAGAGCATTTTCCAATGAAGACTGAGGCAAAGAAGTCATTCAGAACCTCAGCCTTCTCCAAATCCCGCGTAGCCAGCTCTCCTGACAGCTTCCGGAGAGGGCCCACGTTTTCCCTAGTCTGTCTCTTGTTCACAATGTAACTATAGAATCTCTTCCTGTTATCTTTCACATCCCAAGCCAAGTTTAATTCTAACAGGGCTTTAGCTTTCCTAACCTGGTCCCTAGCTTCCCAGACACCATCCTTGTATTCTTCCCAGGCCGCCTGTCCTTGCTTCCACATTTTATAAGACTCTTTTTTCCCTCTAACTTTCCTCAGCAGCTCCTTATGCATCCAAGGAGGTCTCCTGGCCCTCCTGCTGCACTTCCTTCTAGTCAGGACACAACACTCCTGAGCTTGTAGCAGGTGATTCTTGAATATCAACCAGCAGTCCTGGGCTCCCCTGCCTTCTAGGGCTATATCTCATGAAACCCTACTAAGCAGGTTCCTGAAGAAGCCAAAGTCTGCTCTCTTGAAGTCCAGGGCAGTGAGCTTGCTGCATGCTCTTCCCACTGTCCTGAGGATTTCGAACTCCACTATCTCATGATCGCTACAACCAAGGCTGCCCTGGAGCGTCACTGTCCTGGGTTCAGCAGTAGCAGTCATGTTTCTCCTTCTTGGTAGCTGGTGCAGTGCAGTGTTTTGACTTTCGGCCTGGGAACAGAGCTGATAGCGATGTTTTGGTTTGGCCAAGGACTTTGTGAGCCTCATGCTCTGCCAGGGAGGAGGGGAAGCCAGGAGGAAGCAGAGACAGGACACCTGACCCAAACTGACCAAAGAGGTATTCCATACCACAGCACATCATGCCCAGGAGGTGACTGGGAGTTACCCGGAAGGGCTGGGGGACTGCAGAGTTGGAGGAGGTATCGGTCAGTGCTTGGTTGGGATGAGGGCGGCAAGTTATCGGTCGGCTGGTGCTGAGGTGTTGTATTCTCTTCCCTTGTTATTTCTTTTATCATTATTATCATTGGTGGTAGCAGTAGTGATCTGTGTTATACCTTAGGTACTAAACTGTTCTTATCTCAACCTGTGGGAGCTGCATTCTTTTCAATTCTCCTCTCTGTCCCTCCGGGAGCAGGGGGAGGGCAAGAAAGGGGGGGAAGTGAGTGAACGAATTACCTGACTGGGTTTAAACCATGACAGTCACATTTCCAAGCAGCCCTTCCCTGTTGGTGAGCACGAGGTCAAGCATGGCACCTCTCCTTGTTGGCTCTTCTATTACTTGCAGAAGGAAGTGAGGAACCTCCTGGATTGCTTGTGCCGGGCCGTACCGTCGCTCCAACAGTTATCAGGGTGGTTGAAGCCCCCCATGAGGACAAGTGCCTGTGAGCTTGGGGCTGTTTTTATCTGTCTATAGAGTGCTTCATCCATAGATTCTCCTTGATCAGGTGGTCTGTAAGAGATTTCCACAGTAATGTCCCCCATTGCTGTTCTCCCTTTAACCCTGACCCACAAACTCTCTGTTAACTGCTCACCTGTCCCCAGACAGAGTTCCACACTCTCCAGCCTATCCCTAACATAAATAGCAAGTCCCCCCTCCCCGCCTGCCAGGCCTGTCTTTTCTAAAGTGCCTGTAACCTTCCATTCCAACACTCCAGTCGTAGGAGCCATCCCACCATGTTTCTGTGATGCCTATTATATCATACCCCCGTAGATGTGCACACATCTCTAATTCCTCTTGTTTGTTCCCCATGCTACGGGCATTTGCATAGAGGCATCTGAGCCGAGCTCCAAATGAAGCCGGCTCATTGGCTGAAGCAGCTGAAATATCTCTACATTGCTCCGAGCATTTATTATAGGTGCTGGCAACTGACTGGGAGTGTTGGAATGGAATGATGCCCCCCTCCCCCAACACATCTAGTTTAAAGCCTCCTTGACCAGTCTGGCAAGCCTCCTACCAAAACCGCTCAGACCAGGTCCATCAGCCTCCAGTAGACCTGACCTCCCAAATCGAGTCCCATGTTCTACCCAAACCCCTGACTATGGCACCACTGTTCTAACCATTTATTAACCTAGCAAATCCACCTAGCCTTTTTAAGGTCCTCTCTCCTTTATCCTGGAGAATTGACAAAAAGACAGTCTGAGCTCCAGAGCCCCTAACCTCCTCTCCCAGGGCTCTGTAGTCCTTCTTTAATGTCCTCCGGGCTACTGCTATCTATATCACTAGCACCCCCACGGATGACTAGAAGCGGGGACTAGACCAGGCAGCCTCTCTTCAACATCCCTGATCTGTGCCCCTGGCAGGCAACACACCTCCCTCGAGACTGAGTCAGGCCAACAGATGAGTGCTTCTGTGCCTTTCAAAGTAGAGTCCACTACTACTATGACCTGCCACTTCTTCCTGGCAGTGCCAGCAGCGATCTTCTTCACCAGTGCACCAGCTGTTGTTCATGATACGAGTGTTTCTTCATTAGCCCCCTGCAGAACTGCAAAGCGGTTCTGGGTGGGGACAACAGATTTAGGAGGACGCCCCTTGCTTTTAACTGTCCTCTTCATTTTTTTGTTTTTTTTTTGTGGTTTTTGTTTGTTTGTTTGTTTTGTTTTTTGTCTGGTTTTTTTTTTTTTGGGGGGGGGGGGGTGGGTGGTTTTTTTAATTACTAATTCGCAGCTTCCTGGGTTAATAGCCACCTTATTTCCTGCATGAGCTACAGTGTATGCTTGAGGCCCCTGCACAGTTTGGGCCGGCAGCAACCATTCCTGCTTCCTCTCAGTTTCCCTGACATCTCGCAAACTATTAACAGCATCCCGCAGCTCAGCCCCTGCTGCAGGAGGACCTCCACCAGGGAGCACCGAGTGCAGCCGTGCCCATTGTGCCCCCTCCCCTCACCAGACCGGTGCAGGCACTCTCTGCACTCCAAGCTCTGCACTGCAGCCTCCCCTCTCATCGGCTCTGTCTGGGTGCCTACGCTGCCACCGCCGGGGCAGCCAGAGCAGAGCTCCCAGCCCGGTCCCTGGTCCTACGCCGAGCGCTCACCATCCCGCTCGCCCGCCCGCGGGAACTGCCCCGACCCGCTCCGCTCGCCGCGCTCCCTGGGGCAGGTTTTTAACCACTGAGGGCTGGTGCCGCCCCTCCTGGCTCCGCCCCCTGTGAGTCCCTGCTCGCGTCCGAGTTGAGCTGCCGGCTCCCGGGCAGGTCCTGTCGAGGACTGGAGGCTCCCTCGGTGTCTCTCGCCGCTCTGGGTTGAGGCGCCTGGACGCTGAGCTTCCCCCCGCTCCGGTGTTGAAGGCGTCCTCTCGAGCTGCTCACCTCAGCAACTGATGAGGACCAGGAGTCAGTCAGTCGGTAAAAGCTGCCCTATGCCACTCCCTCCTCACACTCTTCCTCTGCTCCAGCATGGGTCTTTTGTACAGGCTGCTGTCCTTCGAGATAAACCTGCTCCTGTGTGTGGGTCCTTTACAGGCTGCAGTATGGATACCTGCTCCACAATGACCCTCTCCGGAGGCTGCAGGGGATTCCAGCTCAGGCACCTGGATCACTTCTTCCCCTCCTGCTCCTCTCCCCTCAGTGCTCCCAGGGCTGTTTCTCACTTTTCCTCTCCCATCCAAGCAGGGTTTTCCCTTTCTCCCCCAGGCACCACCACCTGTCTGTGGGGCTCAGCCGTGCCCTGAGGTGAGTTCACTGGAACTGGATGTGTCCAGCATGGGGCAGCCCAGGCTATTTCTCACAGAGGCCCCTGCAGCCCCTGACAGAGCCGGAGCCCCTGAACCCAATGTACTCTGTTGCCTCTCTTGACTGAAAAACTTCAACAGTTCACACAGGTTTCTCCTTAACTGATGAAGTGTTTAAACGAACATGCACAGTGTTCATAGTCTGCCTGCATGAAACACTACAGTGCTTATGGCTTTTCATCCCAAGCTGAGGTTTCTCTACAGACTTTCAGTTTTCCATGGACAGGTATCCCAAGGTGAGGTGTCCCTACTGACTGTTTCAGTTTTCCATGGACAGGTATCCTCAGTGAGCCTTCAGGACAAAACATGTATAAAGACCATTTTCTGATCAATACATTCCCTCCACAAACAGATACAAGAAACTCCTCCTGCTGTTTCACCTCCACAAAGGTGGAGGCATAGAAAGAAAAACTCATACAAGAATTGCTCAAAACCTCTCTCTGACTACTCCAGCAATTATGCTGCGGTGATCTAAGAGGTTACTATCCCCATTTATGTATCTGCAATGCAGGAGCAGGACAACTCTTTGAGAGCAGAAGCATTAGAAATAGCTTTCACTATCAGCAGCTGCTCTACCCAGGCCTACAGGTCCAACCACTGACAGATAACAGACTGCTCCATAGACCTCTTGAGCTTCTCCAGACAAGCACGTTGCTGAAGAAAGGAACAACAGTTATAGTAATGCTTACTTTAACTGGAAAATGACAAAAATGGTTGACCAACTCAACCCCAGACACATAGCCATGGGAATATCCAGAAGAGGCCACCTAAACACTTCCTTTTTACTAAGGAGAAAACTTGTAATCTATTACATTAGGTATTTCCCCTGTGTGTAATTCTTGAGAAGCAGAGCCAGGCATCAATCAAAGCACCCTATGTGTTACTTAAATAGCTAGGATTAATAAATTATAGGTTTCCTAGTATAAATATGCGTGTATTCAGTACAAACTGCTGTTTGAAACATGTTGATAATTGTGAAAGGATTTGGACTGTTCCCAAGTCAAACTGCACACTTGATGCAATAACAACCTTCCCTACAATGTTGACAGCCAAAGTCTGTATCACTGCCTTCTCCCTGATTTAACACGGCTTGGTGATGCCGAAATCCTTGACAAGGTTTGTATACAATGATCTTCTGATATAACACACAAGGTACATAAGAAATTAACAAGGGAACATGAAACTAAGATACTGGTGTTGTGTGGCTCCCACTATCCCTCCTGGTAGTGATACTGCTCTTGAGCACTGAGAGTCTGCCCCAGTTTGTCTGGTGAGCAGGCTTCTCTACACAGAGCTAGGAAATCCCTGCTCTAGAGGCACATGGCTGAGTTTCTCACCCTGGTTTCCTGATGGAAAAGGTCAAGGACTGCTTCAAAAGGGCTCAGGATTTCTTGTGCTCTGGGAACTGGGCAGAAAGTCAGAAGAGTCTCTGCCTCATCAGAGGTTCTGGGCTGAGCAACATGTGCTGTAAAAATCAGGATTCTCTGCTGTTCCCCGTAACTGTTTAGGCTGTTGGTTTGTTTGTTTGTTTCAACTTGTCTGGGAGTAAAGTGAACACGCCTACGAAGTTTCTTTGGTAACCCTGCATTACTTGCTTTCCTAAGGATTTAGCTAGAAAAACTGAGCTGCTACAGCCAAGTTAGTTAACCAAAAGGATGACCAGTCACCCGAGTTATTTTCAACAGTTGTCACCCTAGTTTCACAGCCTGCATGGTCAACCCACAAGGCTCTTGATGAACAACAGTGTTGTCAGAAATTGATTCTGCACTGGGAGGTTGCCTGAGAAACCCAGATCTGTGGGTGATCCATGACCCATGATCACCAACACCCTGCTTTCAGACCTTCCTACTGATGCCACTTACAGCCAGACACACCTTCCTGGAGAGACACTGGACTAGGTTGCAAGTTGTGGCATACTTCAAAACCAATCTCCAATCTAGTTATTTCTGAGGACCAGTAACTTGTTCTAAGAATAAATAAAGGCAAGGGATACTGAAATAAGATGTGCAGAGGAACTTGCAGAGAAACAAAGCTGCTTTCTTCATTCTCACTGATGAAATAGCTCTGCTTTGATAAAAGCCTTAAGTAACAGGGGGTTTTGTGCTAAGAATTCTATTTCTACCCCTATCTAAAGAACTAGCTCGTACGTTATTAAAAAAAAAAAAATTGAAAAGGAGCAATCTTCAATACATATGTGACATGCAAGATATATTTAGCATTAATTGTTCTGAAGGAAGCTAGAAAAGGAAAGGAACAGAAAAAAAAATCCATGAGGCAATGAGGATGCAGTCAACATCATTGTTTGAATGCTCAGGAATACAGGTACCAAGAGGAACTCAACAAGAGTTATGAGTAGGAATTGCCTGGTGGTGAGATTTTTGTCAAGTTTTTGTTCAGAAATAAATGGGTCTCTTCAGACAAGACAGCATCCTAACCTGCCTCACGGTGCCAGGGTAATGTGGAATTTCATTCCCCTGCAAACCTGCACACAAGACATGAAAAGTACTGTCCCGAGAAAGTAGTCATGTGGCTAGTACTAAGGTAAGAAAAGCTCAATCATGCTATCACTTTGTTCCCAAATGCTAGTGTACAGTAAATCCACATCTTCTGGGAGTACCCCCTCTACTACAAAACAGGTCTTCAGACATGAAATCCATGTAGATAACATGACCACATAAAGAACTACTGAATAAAGACAAAATGAACATGATGCATGTGAGATGTACAAATGGACCGTGGATATGAAACACATCATTTCAAGTTAAAGTCCGAGCACTAATGTCTGCTATGTTGCTATGCAATGTCTGAACCTATGGCTTGCTGCTGTAAACCTCTTTATATAAACTTCAGGGCATTGAGGAATTGACATTGATCATCAATTGTGCTGCAAGCTACCTGTCCCATATGTTGACACAGCAATACTATTTTTTAAACAGGAGGCAGACATTACATATCATCCCATTTTTTTTCAGCATAATCACCCAAGAAAGATATTATCGGGTGCAAGTGTCTTGCTTGGTTTGGCAGAACAGTGATGAGAACTGTCCAACAGTCGGAGAGGGTTTAACTTATTGTCCAATTCTACAGAAGTCCTCCATACATATTCTGTTAACAACACAAAGTTACAACATCTTCTTATCATCATCTTTCTGTTACAACACAAAGATGATGAGAAACATCATATAGTTTCTTTCCATAAATGTAACACACAGATTTGTATGTGTTCTCCCTCTTGCAATGGAGGGAAATGAACATAATTCTCAAGGGCTCTGATCTACCTAGTCCTCTGCTTCCTTCATTTCTATTTTCATCCTGCTTTTCAGAGGCTGCAGAGGTCTGATTCTGGCCCCTAAAACTTGGGATGAAAAAACTCAGTTTTCCCTAACCGTGATACAGCTGTTCCATATGCCAGTCTGCATTAATCCAAATAATACATCCCCATGGCCTTTGACAAGCTTTATCAGTAGTGTTAGATAAGGAACATTAATACCATTGTTGATGTCAGGTGTCTTGTTTCCTATAATTGCTGCAGTTATACAGACGCACTTTCCAACTAATAACCAATGCTAAAACCACTGAGGAGTACAGGATTTAAGCATCATGAACTTTTTTTAATTGCAGTAAAGCAAAACTAATAACATGAACATATCTGATCTTTCTAGTCATTTGCATGATATAAAATACTTTGTTCCAGGAAATACCAGATATGTATTTCCAAATAAAAATATCAAGAGATACTATATTTATACAGAGCAACAAGAAACACACTAATTTTCAAGAAAAAGATTAAAGTCAGACTGAAAAGCCTCCAATGGGTATTGCTGTCAGGTAAAGGTATGTGTTTCACATGTGCATATTACGCATTGACACTGAGACAATAAATGATAAGATTTGCTACAGAGGCACATTTATAAAAAATAATGTTTAGATGCTATTGTTCACATATGTGCTATTCTAAATGCAAGGATTTTTTTTTCTCCTCTCAAATTCTGAAACGGGAAGTAGTAATTATTTCTTTTTTTCAGAAGGCACTCCCGCTATTTTGTTTCCTCCTACACACCTCACTCAATGTATCAAAAATTCTTCATGTTCCACAAAACATACTGTAGAAGGTGTGTAAAGGAGAAAGACAATGTTGCATATACCTTTTAATACTTAGTATCAGCCCAGCCAGGTTATACTTCAAATGCAAGCGTGGCTGGCTAAAACCAGTCAAGAAAGTTCCTTTATACGATACGTTTTTGCCATATGCAGGAAAATAGAGCAAGTCAACATGACAAATGCAAATACAGCAATGGACAGCAGTCAGATCTTGTAAAACCTTGACAGAAAAAAGTAAATACGTTCCCTTAATTATTGTCAGATGACATGTATGACATATATGTCATCTGCTGTCTTATGTGAGTCTCTCCAAAAAAAAGCTTTGCAGCTGTTTGGTGTGGAAATTTACATAGCCCAGCTTCAAACCACTGAGCGTCTCACATGGCCACAAACCATGTCCTCTCAAGTGTCACATCCCATTGCCCCGGCACTGTTTAGGAAGCTACACCCTGCTGTTTGTGAACACACAACAAGGGATTTCTTCATCTTTGTCTTCTCATGCTGAAAAGTCAAGGCTGACTTCAAAACTGAAACGGTCTCTTGTCACTGAAAATTTGATCGGGTTTTCCTCCATTGCAGCAGTTCAGATTACAGTTCTAACAAATACCACAAGCAGCAAAACGCTTTCAGCTATTAAATCCCTTACATAAGTGTTGAAAGTAACTCAAACCAGCTGAAGCAAAGTGCAAGATACATGGATAGTGTCACTATTCTTGTTGTTAAATTTTTATTGGGCTGTTGATAACTGATGACACCCACTGGAACATGATTCTTTATTAGTTTTTGGGGACACTGAATAGCGTTACAGTTTCAACTGCTACCTTAACTTCTGAGAGATTTCATTATAACACTCTAACAAACCAGGAAACATGATGAAAAGGTGTAACATTCGACTTTTCCTGGCATGGCCAGTCTAATAGGGAGCCAGAAATGCTTTCACTTAAAATGAAAATGAAAGAAAAAAACCCATAACCTAGATTTCTCTTGTGCTGCAATAATAATTGCCTTTATCTGCCATGCTACTCATATCAGCCACGGTGTACAATGAATGTTCCAGTAAAGTACTGAATGAACCATATTGCCTGGAAACAGTTGTACTTGCCAGTCATGGTTCTAGCAGGTTAATAAAGATGCATATCCAACCATTTAGTATAATTACTGGAAACAAAGGGATTGGTTTGTCCCAAGTAATTCTGTGCACTCTTGAGACAGTGCAAATGAACAATCCCTCCTTCTCCTTCCCTGTCCCACACAACTATCCAAGAAGAACATTAAACACAAAACCATGCAGAAGTTACTGCTACATAGCCATAAATGCAGCTAGATGAGTGAAAATAGGTGTACACATCTGGTAGTCAAATCTACTGGACAGAGCTGAAAATGAGAAAAATTTTGTTTGATAGGAAGAGAGGCACCCAGCCAGGAAAGCAAGTCTCAGCAAGAAAGGGGAGGCAATGTAACTCACTGACTGTGCTGATAGAGCTCATGGGCATGAGGTTCAGTGGAGGCCAGCAAGAGAAAGGATGTATGATAAAAAGGGAGTAGAAAGCATGAAGAACAGCTGAATCAAATTCAGTCTTCCAGAGAATGGAGGGGGAGGAGCAAAAGACTGAAACTGTCAGGCAAAGGAAATGCAAAGCAGTGGACCACATTCTCTTCATCCATCTATAACAGACTCTCCAGGCAAAGACCATTCCTGCCTCAGAGTTTAGCAATCAACTACATGTTTGTATGGGATCTTGGCCTCTGGATATTGCAGAATTATTTAAAAACAACAAACAACAACAGTAGTTCTCAGTAATAGTTCAACAGTAATTTTCAATCCCTGAAAATAAAAAGAAATAGAGAAGGTTAAAGTATGATGCTCAGTTAAGGGCATCATAATTATGTTTATACCACTGCTGTTAGTTCAGTTTAAAAACTGCAGTGCAATTCAGAATTAAGGCCAAATTTACTTGACAGCAGTAATAGCAAATACTCCTGTAAAGTGTATTATAACTGATGCAGCACCATCAACAAAGGTTTATACAAAGAGAGAGAATCGATCTATGGGTAATATTGCAGAAAGAAAGGATGCTGTGTTTTTTTTTTTTTAGTTTGTTATTGTTTTAAAGCAATAAATTGTAAAAGTAAATAAAAAATATCCTGATTTCATCTCCAAATAATATCTGTCACTGTTGATATCACCATTTTCCACCTCATTTGAAGAGGCCTAAAAGCCTCTGAATATCTGGAATGCTAAAAAAAATCACTCTTCAGACTTCACACTTATATGTTTACTCGGACTGAACACAAAAACTTGGACCCAAGAGCCCTCATTTGTTCCCATAGTTCCCCCTTCATTTTATCCCCATCACTCATTCTGTGTTGGAATAGGCTTGAGAGTTGCTTTTTCAAAACTCACACGTCAATGTTCTGAAAATGTTAACAGTCTATACCTGAAGTAGATTCCAAATGGACCGGTTAATTTCAGCAAATCCTATGCAGTTTTTGAAAAACAAAAACGAAACCAAAATGAACAACAAAAATTACCCCAGAATAAGACAGCCATAAAATCAAGTATACATGATCTGCACACGGATAACCTGACCCTACCTGACATTTACATTGCTGTCATACTCTTCATATGTTGTTCTTTCTTTCTTACTTTCATGCACCACTTTCTTTTTCTTTCATTCTTAAACTGCTTTCCAAACAAGGACTACAAAGATAGTCTGTTGCAGCCCCCAAATAGAAGAGTTTGGTTATTTTTTTTAATTCTCTTTGTGGTATTATTTAGCTTCAAGTCACAGATTCCAACGTTAGGCTACAGATAAATTTCAGTTTACTTACCTATTTTATTTTTTTAACCAGGAACCATTCCTGGTAGAATATTTTAAGAACCAGAATGTTAACTTCCCCTTCATAAGGCTGTTGTCCAACAGCGTATTCCTAAAAGAGTATCCTCCCGATGATAACAATTTTTTTCATCTTCTGATAAGAACATATCTATGTTATTGACACAGTCTCACACATTATACTGGGCAGGCAGTACAGCAACAAAGTGTTAAAAGCTGCTTTGAGGTCAAAAGTGGTCTACAACAAATGCTTCTAAAATTATGTAACCACCTAATGTATTAGGCTTTGTTTTAGGATAACTGAGAAATGATCAGTGGATACCTAAGTATTCAGATTTTTCGCTCTTCAGTGATGAAATCATAATAACTTATTCTATAAACTGACTGCTTCATACCAGAGATATGAAATACGTATGTTACTATCAATTAATTAAAATTCTGACAGCAGTTCATGCTTCACTAACACATGCCAGTCCAACAGCAGAGACTGAAAACTTCTTCAGAAAGAATAAAGGCCACCTCTCTTTCTTCCAACTCTGAATGTTGACCACATTGTTTTATCTTATCTTGAGATCTTATTTTCTGCATGATAGAAAATAGAGTAAGGTTCCCCCAAATTTCTTTTTCCTCTGATGCTGTTGTTGTACAGCTCTGATCATTAAGCACTAATAAAAGATAAGTAGCATTTCTGTAAACCCCTGGGCATCTGCACTTCATAAGAGCTAGGAATTACTTGTCCTTCTTGTTAGCATTTTTACTAGGCTTGTAGTACTTAGCTGCAGTTGATCGAAAACTTTTGATGTGGGTATGAAACAATATATTAATTAAATTTGTATTTGTAACAAAACTCTGCTGATCATGTCTGATCAGCCTGATAGTCTGATTCATGGAAAAGGTGTTTCCTAATCCTTTTCCTAACAGTCATCACAGACAAACATTGGTCTGTTTCTTGATAGCTGATGAGTTTGAGATAACAGTGCACAGATCAACTTATATAAAATAATCTGTATGTATCTGTTGTGTACAAAATACATGTTGTGGTCTACTTAGATCGTTTTGGGGGAAAAAAAACTTCAGGCCTAGGTCTGCTGCTAGGTTCTGTCATCCAGGACACTTGCCACATATTTGGAGACCACTGAGGGGCAGTGTAGTTGGAGCTCTGATGCTGTGAAGATGAAATTTAGCTTGCTCATTTAGAGAATCTTTTCCCTCTTTTTAACCACAGGGAACAGCAAAGAAGTTTCAGCTATTGTTTGACATAATGTCCTGGGTTCAGCAGTAGCAGCCATTTTTTCTCCTTCTTAGTAGCTGGTGCAGTGCTGTGTTTTGACTTTCGGCCTGGGAACACAGCTGATAACACTAACATCAGTGTTAGTCTGACCAAGGATTTTGTGAGCCTCATGCTCTGCCAGGGAGGAGGGGAAGCCAGGAGGAAGCAGAGACAGGACACCTGACCTAAACTGACCAAAGAGGTATTCCATACCACAGCACGTCATGCCCAGGAGGTAACTGGGAGTTACCTGGAAGGGCAAGGGACTGGGGGGTTGGACTAGGAATCAGTCAGTGCTTGGTTGGGTAGGGTGGGGTGAGTAATCGGTCGGCTGGTGGTGAAGTGTTGTATTCTCTTCCCTTTTTATTTCCTTTACCATTTTTATTGGTGGTAGCAGTAGTGATTTGTGTTATACCTTAGTTACTAAACTGTTCTTATCTCAACCCGTGGGAGTTGCATTCTTTTTGATTCTCCTCTCCATCCCTCCAGGAGTAGGGGGAAGGAAAGAAAGAGGGAGGAAAGGGGGGGAGTGAGTTAATGAGCTGTCTGGCTGGGTTTAAACCACGACACATAATATAGGTTTGAGACAAGACACCTGCAAAAAATCCTTTAAGCTTCTCCACCCCCAGCAGCATGAATTGCCCACAGAGAAATAGAGTAACAGTTGAAAAGGCACTGCTTCCAACCAGCAAAGCAATATTCAGTGGTATTTTCAGGAGACTTGTCTGTTCTATGTGTGTATATTTAATCCAAACCATTTTAAGACACCTTTAATACCTAAACATTCTGATACAAACTTTCTAGACTATCACAGCATCTTTTTCATTCCTATTCCCTAATGAAACCTGCTGGAAGAAATATCCATTGGATGTCCAGTTCCAAAACAGTAAGCTTTACCCAACTTGGTTTAGTTGACTGATATCCAAAAAGGATAATACTGATTTTCATTTATGTGAAACTTCTGTAATTTTAATCCAGGTATGTTTAAAGACATTAGCCTTTTCCAGCAGCATAGTATCAAGAAAAATAACTAGCATAAAGAAAATCAGGTCTGAGGGATAAAAAGCAGTTATCAAAAAAGAAAACCATATAGATATTTTTATTCATAAGAAATTTTAGAAGTTGGGTTTTCCTTCATCTGAGATCCTGATCACGGTGCTCTAAAGAAAAACATATACAGACGGAGTTACAAATTAAATAACTACTACTCAGCTGTATAAGTCATCCATTGGGTGTTTAGTTTGAAACTAAATTATCTGTAACAAATGAAACTTTACAGAAACTCAAATAAAAAACTATGGAGGGTATCAATATATAGTTGGTATGCAACAGAACATGACCCTCACAGAATATGCTTTCTCCTCTGGAATATTTTTACTGGAACAGGAGATTGAGCTTTAAACATGTAAAAAAAGACATTCTAATAGGTTACAAAAGTGGGATAACTTTTGTCCTAGAGTCACACCTGTGATACATGCCAGTGCAGGCCGTGGGAAGGGAAACCAAAAGATTTGTTCATGGAATTTTGGCTTTCTCTAAGAATTATGGAGCAGGCAAGGAATCTGTTTTTGCTTTCTATCAAATTTGTAAAGCAAAGCCAGTGAACACTAATGCACCTGATTACAGACATTGGACAGCCAGACGGTTACTTGAATGAAATAAAATCAGATTTTGTGGCCTTTACCTGCCATGGATCCCATCTTTGCTCTAAATGAGAACAGGAATGGACAGCTGCACTTTGCAAGTTAAGGACTGGACTTCATAAATGAGCAAAGCATTCCCCATACACCACATATTAAGAACATGCTTAAACTCTCTTTACTAAAATAGAACTAGAAAATGAGGGCAAAGCTTTGCTGATATGTGAAAGGCCTGAAAAGTGCTGTTATAGTCAAAACTTAGATGAGATCTGTCACACAGATTTCTCTAGTAATATTGCCTTAAACTAAGTCTTGTGTTTCCCTAAAACAAACACAAATTAACATGAGCAAACAACTAGCTTTCTTTGAAAGAGTAAGCCAAAAAAAAAAAGAAAAGAAAATTGAATAGATTATCATTTAAATTTCCAAACTCAACGTCCAGAATAGCAAGGCCCTTTCCACCTCTCCTGCCACCTTAAATATTGGGTTAAAAAAATACCTTGGCTCAAAACAACAGAAATTCTAAAGCCAAGCTGTGATTCTTCTCTCTTGCGGCCATAGGGTACAAATAAATGTAGATTACCTTTTCATTTCTATATTGCACTGTGTTCCATAAATTGCTAGTTAAGATCTTTTGAGATAAAGTTAAACAGCACACCTTAAATAAGCTTCGGTAATAACCTGTCAAAGTTCAATAAGTAAATTAACTTCAATAAGGATATGTGGAGGCACTTGGACTGAGAGCATAGACACATCTATCTTCAATTGAAAGCTAGTATTTAAATTTAGGACAAGGCTTCCTGATCAGAACAGCAGATAAAAAACAACAAACACAAAATACTCCCCTTTTGTTTGAACAATGATACCTTCTGTAGTTCATCTCCTTCTTAAATTAAAGCCACATGGACAAGAAGATCATCCATGATAAAAGTCTTTTCCTGGCTGAAGTGAACAGCAATCACCATTTTTTTGTGGCCATTGTTTCAGCACCAGCCTCTAGATGAAGAACAGAGGGATGCTGATACTATTAATCACTGGTCAGCCAGAAAGGGAGATATTAAAGAAACAGGAGAAACTTGACTTATTTAAAGTAAGGATAATTTTTTTATTCACCCTGTTTGGTATTACTCATGAAGAATCTGAATAATCTATTCCTCAGTCTTTTATATCAAGACCAAAATGTAGACACAGTAAAATATTTATGAAGGTGTTTATAGTCCCTACTAACCCAGCTCAGACTGAGGATGGTGAGGAATACATCTGGCCAATCCTTCTGCCAGAATTAGTTTTATAGCTGGCAATTCTAAAAGGCTGTGTCATTGTATCAGTTAGTCGGCCGAGCTATAAAATTTATCAGGTTGTGAACCCATATTCCAGAAAATGAAAGATGAGCCAGACTATAAATTTCCTATGCTTAGATAATTTTGATTATTTATTTTTCAAATGTACTGAGAAAATATTCTTGTACAAATCATAGTTTGTTTAAGAGAAACATCAGGTCAAGCATTTTTTTTCTGAGTGGTTTGAGACCAATATTGTAAACTTGAAGAACCCAAGACAGCTACAAGTGTTTGCAGAATATAATTAGAATATAATTTCACATTCTGATTTACCATCAATGTCTTAAAAGACAGCTTAAGCATTAGCTCAATAACAGAAAATAATGCTGACTGACAAAGTCATCCACTAGTCCCCACCATGCAAGAAGGCTGGAGAATGATGACTGCTTCCCCAGCTCCTTTTATGTCCCTCTGCATGGTTGGGATGATACAAAGCAGAGTGTGCTTACAGGGCTTTGTAATTTTAGGGAAGGGTTGCCCCCTTACCTCATCACTACTTTATATCACAGACCAGGCCTTAGCACTGATCTAAATTTTGGAGAATCTCTCTATAGAAGATTGCATATATAGTTGACATAGCCAGATGCAGAAACATCAAAACCCAACTTCATTTCCTACTATGTAACTTACTTCTAAAACTCACTACTTTTCATCTTAGTATACAAATACAACAGTAATACTATTAGCAATAGGCAGGACTGACAACCTCCAGCCCATGAGATGCCATTGTCCTTGGGAGACAAGGTAGAAATTTTTGCGACCACAGAAAGCTGTCACACTGAAAAGCAAGACTGGAAAATAGGGTCTCTCTTGCAAGGACACAATGGCTTGCTGTGATAAGTCTCTGAGGCATGGTTATGTGATTGCTTCCTGCTCTCCACAGAGATCTCCATCTCATTTGAGCTGTAGGCTGCCTGCCTGCTTAACCCTGCACTCCAGAAGTCTCCTCCAGCTAAGCACACTCAGGCACTGCCAACACAGCTGTTGTCTCCCCCTTTTGAGGCTTGCACCTCAAGCGCACGTCTTTTTAAGAAACACAACACAGAATATATGTGCATTTAATTTTTAGCATAGAACAGTTATAGAACAGTTATCTATCACAATTTGAAGAACGGTTCTCAAAGACAAGATTCACTGTCAAACTGGAGGGCTGCATCATGCAAGGTCTTGGCAAAAATCTGGTTGGTTTTAAATATTTTCAGCAACAACTTGGATAGCAACAAAGTTAGAATATTTATTGTTATCACTGAGCTGGGAGAGGCTGCAGGCACCCTCGAGAGCAGGATTAGATTTTGTACTCATTCCAGAAATTGAAGCAGTGTTATTATACCAACAGGATTCAGTTCAATTAAGGCAAACTTCAAAAAAAGTGAAAGGACAATATAAAATGGAAGTTACCTGGCTAAGCAGCAGTAGTTAAAGCAAAGTTGATGCGCTCTAATAGCTCAAACTGACTAGAAGCCCAGAAACATAATGCTGTTACAAAACTGGAAAATGTCAATCCGAAACATATTTTTTAAAGTGTTGTGCAAAAGACATAGGAGGTAAGTTTTTACTCTCCTGGCAATGAAGAGACTCTGCTGGAACAGTCTATTCAGTTGGGTCATTTCTCCTTGAGAAAGGCAGAGAAATTGCTGAGAACCTTGAGGGAAACTTTAAGACTGACAAGATGTTCCACAAACATGATCTGAGAAGGAAGGTTAAGGGAACTGCATTTGTTTAGTAAAAAGAAAAGGAGATTAAGCAGGAGGAAGGTCTTAAAAACAGACTTCCAAATTGTAAAACCTGTTATAAAGCAGGCAACAAATAATTTCCCTCCATAACTGCCAAGAGATAGAATAAGAACTTAGTCAATTTAATACTACAGGAGAAGTTTCTTACTCTAAATATACAGGCAAAGCGAGAGCCCATGTTGTTGTTTTTGCTAGATTGGGAAATTGTCAGAAGGAAAAAGAGCACATACCAATGCTAATATTGCAAGCTTACGTAGGTAAACACACGAAGAATGATAGTGCTGGAGTCTCTTCGCAGATTTTCAAATAAAAAAAGTTTTTCACAAACCTAGTTTTCCCGGGGAAATTTTTTCAGAAGAGTTTCAGCGAGGAATCTGTTGGAATGGAGTCAGCCTGCCTGCAAAAACTCTGACATGAAAAAAAAATGCTTTATTCCTGACATAGAAATGGTGACTTTTTGAGAACAAAATACTGCTCTTGTTGCTGGGATGGGAGTGGGGGAAGGTCAACATCAAAGAACAGCAAAAAAATACTGCCTCAAAAATCCAGATCTTCAGAGATTCCTTTCAAACACTATTTATAAAACAAAAACAGCTAACAAAACACAAGTATACAATACACTTGGAAAAAAAGCTGTCAGTCTGCCAAGTGACACATGAGATCCTTTTGGTAACAGGATAAATCAGTGACACATATAGTTTAATAGCTCAAGAACAACCACATATTTTCTTTTTAAAGGTACAATACAGTGAAATTATATTACATAATGAAATTGCTGGTTTCTGCTTTCAAAAAGAAATCTTAATTGTTCCCAAATAACTGCATGGCCATACCTGTATACACACCACTACCCATCTTTCCTTCTGAAAAAAAAAAAAAATAAGGAAGGAAAAATAAATTAAAATTAGGGAGAAAACATATTGTGCAAATACTTTCTACCAAGCCCATGTTTTACACCATGTTTTTTAAAACAGAAATAGATGCCTTTCCTCTAAATTAGGTGATTCAATATCAGAAATACAATACAAGCAGGTGCTAAGGTTTTTTTTGTTTTGAAGAATATTTTGGGGGTTTGAGATCACAGATGGAAGAGTGGTTCTTGGCATGTGGCTGTGATTCTAGCTGGAGATAGACGATGAGGGGTAAATGAACATGCTGGGAGAGGGGATGGAGGTACATCTTCAAATGCACCTGTGCTCACCTAAGACAAGTACGCTGCTCCTGTTGCTGGCACCTGTCACCACTGGCACTGATATTGGTGGTGTCCATAGAAAGAAATTCTGGATTCTCTTTAATAGATCCCATTCTCCCTTTAGATATATTATTATTTCCTTGAAGTTAATAATAATTTCCAGTGTGGAAAAAACAATGACAAGTAGGATTTTTCATTTTTAAATTCCTTTTTAAATAGGGGATTGCATATCCCTATTCTACCCATCATGCATAGACCCAGAAAAATCAAGAGCTGCAATTTTTGACTTGGAAGCATTTAACAGAAAACAACTGGGTTTTCAACTTCAAAAAGGATCTCAAGCATGAGGAAGGCACAGATAAAGGATATTACATGTTTCTCTACCCTATAGTGGCTACAACAGTGCCACTAGCTGAAAACGTACATAATTTCTAAATGAACTGAAAGGCCTTGAAGTTAGCAAAAACATGACTAATACATGTTTCTTCTAGAAGAATCAGTGACATTTAAAATACTGAATAAGCATCTAATAAAGATTTTTTTGGTTGTTCTGGGTTGGAAAGGGGGAGGCTGGGATCAAGGCTGGGCTTGTTGTTTGTTATTTTTAATTCCTAGTCCTACAGTCAGTTTAAATAATTATATGAGAACCAACAATTATAATCTCTTACAAGATGTACCTCTCTATTCTACATTAAAATAGACTTTGAAGACTATTTCAATGATGCTATATATCTGGCAAATTTCACTGACACTATAGGTACCAGTAAAAAGCTCTCTAAAGCTACCATTGCACTATTTAATAAGCAAATAAATGACTGGGTAACAGGGTTTGATAAGGACAGTTGCAGATTATTAATGCTTCAGATCCAGGCTTGAATGAAAATGAAATATTACAATGGCCTCACTCTGATTTCCCAAATCAATGGACAAATCATTTGAAGCTTCCCTGAGCATAAAGAATTTAGAGAGGGTTTGGGGGGGGGGGGGGGGGGGGGTGTTGTTTGTTTGTTTGTTTGTTTTTTGGTTTTTTTTTTTCCCCAGGGAAAGTTTTTTTGTTTTCTTGGGTTTTGGTTGCAGTTTTCCCCCTCAAAAAAAACGCCCACAAATGAATTTTGTTTTGATTTTTTCAAAAGAATTTGCAATCTAAACACAGATGGATGTGGTAAACTACAGTAAATCAAACTGCAATCCAAACAACAGCCCTGTAAAATACTTTCAAGTAATGTAAGTTAAATGAAAACTAATCAATTTTAATACTCTATACAAATTAATAGGAAAAAACAAAACAAAACCAATAAAGAAAAAATCCCAAAACAAACCAACCAAACAAAAAACCCCGATTTATTGGTGAAAAGATGCCACCATTAATCTGGTTAATCTGATAGTGTCTTTGTAAACTGTTCACGTAAAACCTCTGGTTAAAAGGCAGCCAATGATGGATGAAACAGGTCTAATTATATGTCTCTTTGTAGGTTTGTCAAATGCATAAATATTACACTAAGAAAATGGCTGTGTGACAAATTATAGTAAATTACTATAATAAAAAAGTTTACTTTTGTTTTAGATAATCAGCAAATTAATTGTATTTGTTGCCAATTTAAAATGTATAATTAGTACCACATCTGTGTCATTTAAATCAGCTAAGCAATTCTCATTGTATCATTACTGGAGGAATTTGAAGTGTACTTAATGTATTAATGATTCACAATGGGGAAGAATTCTCATTAGTGGAAACTTTTGCACAGTCAATAACTAAGAAAATTAGTAAATAAATAAATGAGTTCTTCACTAACATATGAAGTCCACGTAGGGAAATAAATACTTGGTATAAGGGTAAACCGCTCAACAAATGAGGTTAACGTGATGGGTGGCTGTTTGCAGAAGCCACACACAGTTTTGAGCATTTAATGGAAAAATTGAAAAATTAAATAGACAATGCTTATATCTTAACTATTATGTACCAGGCAGAATCCAAAAGTTTTACCTGTCCTTGCTACCAAATCACTCATGTATTCCAATCTGGTTGAATACTATGGAAATTACCAACATTTCAAGCCATTCAAGCTATTCACAATATTCTGCTTATGAAAAATACAAGAGGAAAGAACGAGAAGTAAAGCACATAAATGCAATATTACAGTGTATCGAGATACCCTTATCAGCAAATCTCAGCAGGCATATGACTGGGACAAGACTGCTCAGTAAGGGATGCAAGTAGCAGCCATAGACTACCCTATATATATTTGGTCAGCAGTACTTTCTTGCCCCTATGTAAAATAGGTAAATTCATGCACGTGGCAATGAGCATGTGTTTTCACCTTCTCTGCGAGGAGAGGTCAGAAGATGGAATGGGTTCAAAGCCTACTTAAGTATGGGCCTCATCATCATCAATATACCTTTAATGAAGAAATGAATCAACTTCTGTAATGGTTTTTAGCTTCTACACTGTTAACCTGGTCCCAATTACCTTTCTGCATTAGTTATTCCAGGTTCTTTTAGGGAGTATAAAGTGCAGGCACAAACTGGAGAAAGTGCAACCAAATGGAGATATTAGTTTCTGTACCCCTGTAAGACAAGATTCATGTTCATTTGGGTTTGAACATTTGAACTAAGACCAAGTGTAAGACTAAGATCTCTTAGGAAGACCTAGAATTTTATTAATTTCCTCTTCAGGCAGCATACTGTTTATTTCCAAACAACAGCATTCCTGTCAAATTGGAAAATATTTCATAGAATTTCTGGCTTTGAGCAATAACTACCCTGATATTTAAATACACATATCTTCAGCAAGCCAAGAGAACAGTTACAATAAAGCTGACTTATCTAACCAGCCAAAAATCTAGGAGTTTGAATTATAAAAACTGGAAAAAATAAGTTAATGGTTGGTTGGTTTTGCTTTGCTTTTTTTCGTGTTTCTGGTTTTTGGTGTTTTTTTTTTTCCAAAATTTCTGAATCTACTTAGAAGCTAGCACAGCTGGAAACAGACTATATGAGTGAAAACATTAAAAAAAGAAACCCACCCACTGCATTTAACTACTAATCATTTTAATTTACTAGAGGTGAGAAGTGTAATAGTAGTCTGCATAAGCCTTTTTCTCACAAATTATTCTTGGTAAACATTAAAGATTATACTTTTCCTCACAAATTAGTTAAGATTCATTCAGGGCACTAAAATGAACACAAAAAATTAATAATTGTACATACATGAAAAGACAACTTACTCTGTGACTAAAACCACTACAGATTATGTCCTTAATTCTCTAATCCACTTCATGAGGAAAGCCAGAGATTGAAGCAAACGTCTGTGGAACCAATTGCATCATCAGAGCCTAAAAATATGTTGCAAAAATAAAAACAGGAGTGGTCTATTTTTTCAGGCTAGAAAGAGAACTGAACTGTTCTTCCACTTCCCTCAGAAACTGAGTGAGGAAATTTCCAGCGAAACTGGGTAAGCTTTTTCACCTCATGCCCATTTCAATGCCCAGGTGTAAGTGGCAAGGAGAAGCAAGACAGGCCAACCCAATATGGGTGTGTCCTGGGTTCAGCAGTAGCAGTCATGTTTTTCCTCCTTGGTAGCTGGTGCAGTGCAGTGTCTTGACTTTCGGCCTGGGAACAGAGCTGATAACACTGATGTTTTGGTTTGGCCAAGGACTTTGTGAGCCTCATGCTCTGCCAGGGAGGAGGGGAAGCCAGGAGGAAGCAGAGACAGGACAGCTGACCCAAACTGACCAAAGAGGTATTCCATACCACAGCACGTCATGCCCGGGATGTAACTGGGAGTTAGCCAGAAGGGCTGGGAGTCTGCAGGGTTGGAGGAGGTATGGGTCGGTGCTTGGTCGGGTTGGGGGGTGAGTTATCGGTTGGCTGGTGCTGAGGTGTTGTATTCTCTTCCCTTGTTATTTCCTTTATCATTATTATTATTGGTGGTAGCAGTAGTGATTTGTGTTATACCTTAGTTACTAAACTGTTCTTATCTCAACCCGTGGGAGTTGCATTCTTTTCGATTCTCCTCTCCGTCCCTCTGGGAGTAGGGGGAGGGCAAGAAGGGGGGGAGTGAGTGAACGAGTTACCTGACTGGGTTTAAACCAGGACAGGGTGATAAGCAAACTTCTACTTTATTTGTGACACAGTTCACTTATATAGGCGTGGTATTTAGCCACGCCTCCTAGGCACAACAGTATTGGTTAGATCCACACAGCTTCCTCCACATTCTCCTCCCACCTCCGGTTTCCGGTTACCTGTGGGGCCTACCCCTTGCCTTGCTCGCACAGGCCTCTAAGGCTCCATGGCCTTGCTCTTAGAGCCATTCTGCAACAATTCCCCCCTTTTTCTTTGTGCGAGCAAGACATTGTGGGTTGTTCTGTTCACCTGTTTTATCACATAACTATAAGCAAGTCTAATAGTTACAGTGATTAACCTAACAATGATACATAAGCGCAGTACTTCAAATAGCAGTGTTTTAAGTCAACCTGTAATGCCCCATGAGGACAACCATTTAGTCATCCCTAGGTCACTGCTCACTTGCAGTTGCTGGGTAAGCTGAGCCACGGTTTTCAGCTGTGCGTGCATCAAATTAAAATGACCAGAAAGATTCATACAACACATTCCATCAAACTCTTCACATCCATGTCCCTGTTCCAACAACAAAAGGTTCTGTAGTGTTGCATGTCTTAGAGAGTCAACATTAAACAACAAATCAGAAATTGCCTTCGATGTAGTATTTGTCTGCTTAGCAACTCAGCAACTCAGTCTGTTTAGCTGAGCCAAGGCCCCGGCTGAAGCACTTACAGTGATTTGGCATATTATGATTGGATACGTGCCTTGAAGATCCTTAGTGACTAGCATATAATTGGTTAAACCCAGGTGTGAGAACTCAACCTTGAAAGCTTGCCAACAGTCCACAGTTCTCATTAACCTGGTGAATTCCAGCCTCTTATCTTGCTTGCTTAAGCTTCTTCAGACCTCTCATGGCCTTGCTGTATCTTTCAGGATTATTCAAAGTTTATGTACCAATTATGCATTCTCCCGTGAGAACACTGTCTCCACATCTGCCCCCTTTTGTTTTATCCAGTAACAAGTCGCTACTACAGCAAGGCACACACACATTTACATTAGCAGAGTAACTATTACAGGGTGCAGCAGCATGTTGAAGATGCTGATGGCAGTGAGGGACTAGCCAAAGAAATTTCTTACCAGTGGAATTCTCCCACCCTCTTAACTTGTTCCATTACCTGCTTTATAACACTACCATTGTATTAAAATCTTTCCAGCTTTTGCCTTAGCATTTTCTAGCAGCTACTGCAAATTTCCATACTCTAACATCTCTTTTACAAGTGACAAATCTATGCAATACAAGGCGTAGTTTCTCATTAGCAACTAGCTAGTAAATACAGGTGGTTTTATACACAAAATCACAACCTCTAATAATAGCTACTTTACAAGCACACATATTCAGGATGTTACTTTTCAGTTGTCCCCAAGTGATGTTTTGCAGTTATTCGTTCTTTCTCTTCCTCTATCTCATTCTGCTTGGGGTAATCACGGTCAGCTCCTGTAGCTGAGGCATCAGGTTTTTCCATTCGTCTGTCCAGCTCATGGCAAGACTTGACAAACTTTGCAGGCAGTTGCCATGGACCTGTAGGCAGGAGGACACAAGTATACCCCCTCCCCCACGTTATCAGTTCTTGAGAAGTAGACAGGTTAGACAGGTTAAATGCAGCATCATTACTCCCTCTCTCTCCCCCTCCCATTTTTTTTTTTTTTTTTTAGTCCCTGCAAAAGCCGTCCTGCTGGGCAGCAACTATAGCAGCTTCAGCAGCAACCATAAATACCTGCCGGCAACTGCACCTTTACGTTAACCCTTTCATGCCTGAAATGTTAAACAGCTGCCCATTGAAAGCTTTTACATGAACCCAACAACAAGAAAAATACACAGAACACCGTCTGCCCTCAGCGCACACACACACACACACACACACACACACACACACACACACACACGCGTATGGGATCCCCCAAGCACACGCCACACAACTACAATATTTGAAGCACAAAATCCAGACAATCATTACTCCCACTACAGTTCCACATACAGAACGTGGCACAAGGACCCTGTGGAGACTAACAGCAAACCAGCTCCGAGAAGCATCATTGCAGTGGGAGGTGGCAGGCTCAACCTTAGCGGGCGTCCCCGCAGAGGCTCTGCCTCCCCCACATCGTATGAGGCTTGGGCTTTTATACTGACCAAAATGCACACTCATTCCGACACAGGTGGCCAGCCTGTGCTGGAAGAAGTGGCCAGCAGTATCTACAGAGGTCTCCAAGGGTTGATAGAAACCTGGACATATTTATTTTTACCAACTTCTAGTACATGACTGTCACAGAGAAACTGTATGGGCTCCCCCTGTCAATTGCAAAAAAAATCATAACATATACAGCTTGAGTATAAGAGGATTTTAACCCATATGTGGTCACTGCTCGTCAGGCCTCCTTAACTGTTTTGAGATCAAGAGCTTCCCACTCTTTAGCCCCCTGCTGTGTAGTAAACACAGAATATGCAGAGATGCCCATTGCAGAAAATTCCCCAGTAATGATCGCATCTTTGGTTACCCATTGTTACAGCTGAGCGTCTCCAGGGCCAGTGAGTCTGAGCAGAATGACCCGGGAGACGAAGAGTCAGAGTCTGGAAGCAGAGGATATAAATCTGGCTCGGATTCAGGGGATTCGGGGGCTGATCCTGCGCCGAACTCAGGGTCTCTGTTGCTCGCAGCTGTGTCTTTCTTATCAGATGTATCTCGTTCGGTATGTAGCCATCTGCAGACCTGGCTCCTCCGTAACTGAGTTAAAAATTTTTCCACTCGAGGGCATAGTGGGTTGGAGAGGCTCGCGGCTCCTTTAAATCTCCCGCTGGCGCATGATCCCTATTTTCTACTGCGTGCTTCAAAATGGCGCCCCAATCGATCCGGCGCCGAGGCACCGCCCTCTTCCTTTCAGCTTCCTCGACATTCATCATGCGTATCCTTCATAATTTTTTCTCTGTCCTTTTCAAAGTCCCTACTTTCGGAACTGGGGTGGTGGGGGAGCAGGGGGTTACACCTCCTACGCGGCACCTTCTGATGGAGGGGGAGAAAAGGAAGGGGGGGGGGAAACCCTGTGTTCCCGCGAGTTGGGGGAAACGAGTTGTAATCTTCCCCCGGTTTAACCAACCGGGGACGTCTGTTCCTAGTTTCTCCGTTGCTACCGCGGCAGTTATCTTTTCCGCCTTGTATCTTTTTATACAATTTATTACTTCTCTCTGTGGCTGACGGAGTTTCTTTGCTGTTTTATCATCATTAAGCATTGAGTCAAATAGTTCATCACCAAACTTTCGCCACTCACTCACCTCAAAACTGTATTAGGATCTACAAAAAATCCCTTAGCCTTCCCTACAGCCACTAGACCTGCTAGCTGCTTTAGAGTCGCAGGCTCAATTCCCCGCTTTTATAAAAGCACTGTAAAAAGTTCAGGGCTCAGTTCCCCGCTTTTATAAAAAGCACTGTAATAAGTCCAGGGCTACCTCTCGGTACATTTTCATGACCAGCCTTTTCCGGATCCTCTTCTTCTGGATCGTCCTGTAACCTCGGTCTCCGGATCGGCCTCCCGAAGCAGCAGTGTCTGGTTTGCCCCAGCGGCGGACTCCTTTCGGTTAGTCCAAGCACCCGGGTCCGTCACGCCACCGCAGCAGCATTGCCCGTGCTCACCGGCCACTGCCGCTGGCACCGCTAACTCACCATTCCAGGTCCCCGTTAACCGGGGCCCTGTATTCCGGGTCCCCGCTAACCGGGGCCCTGTAATCCGAGTCCCCGTTAACCCAGTCCCTGTAATCCGGGTCCCCGGTAGCTGGGGCCCTGTAGTCCATGGTCCCTGTTCAGGTGCCATTTGTAAGCGGCGAGGAGAAGCAGACAGGCCACCCCAATGTGGGTGATAAGCAAACTTCTACTTTATTGGTGACACAGTTCACTTATATAGGCGTGGTATTTAGCCACGCCTCCTAGGCACAACAGTATGGGTTAGATCCACACAGCTTCCTCCACATTCTCCTTCCACCTCCGGTTTCCAGTTACCTGTGGGGCCTACCCCTTGCCTTGCTCGCACAGGCCTCTAAGGCTCCATGGCCTTGCTCTTAGAGCCATTCTGCAACACCCAGGCACCAAGTTAGCAGGGATGTTCCGAGGTACATCCTTGTTTGATTCGCGATTAGACTCTTCTCTTACTGCAGAATGATGAAGGTTTCCACTTAGAGCAAGACTGATCAGGCTCCCAATTTGAAATAAGCCAGGACCACTCTGAAGCCCTCATATGAGTGCAGGTTGGTTGGTTGGTTGGTTTGAAACACTGGCTGTCTATGTATATACTGTAAGATGATTTCTATGTTGGTTAAAAGGAATAAAAGTGAAAAAAATTTTGAACCCTCTCTCAGCTCTGCTATGTACAAAAAAAAAAAATAATCTTTCAAGCTACCACTGAGACATTTAATTGTAAAAATTGACAAAAATGCTAACAATACAAAGCTTGTGTTTTGAAAGAGCCCACACTTTTCCCCCGGTATACCATGCAATTCCTATTAGAAATCAAGTGTAATGCTTTTCTCAAGGGCCTTTTGAGTGGATTATTTATTGCTGTTTCCTGTTCAAGTTTTTATGGGCAGGTCAAGTGTCAGAGTGTTGTACTGCTCTATCTGCCAAGAATGATAAAAGCTGGAGTACAGTTTGACAACAGGACCAAATTTAAGTATTAAAGCAAGCAGTGTACGGATTGCAGAGGGGTCTCCCCACCAACCCACTCACCATTGGTTTTACTACTTTTACAGGCTACATCTTGATGGCACGGTATATGACAAGAGAGACAGTAATGTTTAATCATAAGGTATTCTTTTCAAATTTCATTTTTAAGGTTTCCTTTTTCTTTGCTTTTTCAAAAAGTAAATAAATAAAAAAGAATGTATTCTTGCTTCTTCCAATTTAAGTACACAGTGCCAATGGGGACTAAAGATCTCTTTCACAGCCATGACTAGTTGCAGCCATGCTGCTATACTTGAGTCCCCCATGCTGTGCTGTCAGTGACCTCAGAGGTGACCTGAAGTAATGGTTATATTTCTTTTTTTTTGTTAAGAGTAACAGCTTCTGTATTCTAGACATTAGTTCTGTGCTTCTAGTACTGAACAGAGACCAACCATTATACCAGTGAGCATTTGTTACATTTCTTACACAGTCAGATTTTCAATGCAAGTTCATTTGAAAATGTACACAATACATGTACAGCACATGATTTACTTAAAGTGTTAATGGCAGCAGGGTTAAATTTAGTTTCCTTGAGCACTGCCATAAAGTGGACTGCTTGCTTCCCATTGTAATCAGTCCCACAATTTGGAGACTTTTGAAGAGGTTCTCTTACTAAATAAGAGCTTTCTGGAAGAACAACTATTCCAGACAACAGCCAGCCAGTCCCTAATTGTCTAATGAAAACTGCATATATATTTACATTTGCAGTGAATAAAAAGTTATAAAAAAATATAAAAAATAAGAAACCAGAGAAAAAATTAACAAGACTTTTGAGTATGAAAATTTTGTTAATATTGGGGTGGTTTTTTCTCACTTCTGGGCTTTTAATCTTTCTGTGCTTCTTGAGGAAGTTCAGAAGTAAGCTAGAAATTTATATGGTATAAAATATCTAATACTTAAAGTAAGAGGAAAGCAAGTAGACCTTCTGTGGATGTGCATGCTAATGAAAATTTAATTCAGAGGCAGGTGCACATAAATATGGAGCATATGGAATGGGGCAACAGTAAACACAATAGGACAGAGCTCAACACAGATTTACACGACAGAATTTAATCTTTTTTGTACTCGTAAGATTTCCTGCAAAAATGTACTCACATAAACATTCAAAATTCAGGACACAGTTTATATTTGTGCTCCAAACCATGATCTGAGAATAGTGATCAACACTATATATTTGTTACAAAAATGGTGACACTTACAACTTTCTGGTTATTAAATACTTGATGTATTAAATGAAATAAATTTAAAAACAGGCTGCAACAAGACACTAACGTGTCATGTATTAACTACAGTATTTCAGAAACAGTAAAAACCTGTCTTTATAAATACTTCATTGGATGTTCTTTGGATATCAGAGGTTAAAAGGTAAGCACTTTATGGTTCTTACATCTAAGAGGCCATATTCTACATTACAGGTAAGAAATAGGGGCAAAAAGGAGAACAGGATAGGAGCTGAGCCTGTTCCGTTGGTGCTCTGTGGCATTTTCAATTTAAATTTCGAACAAAAAACTAATACTAATAAGAATGTAAAGTTTCTTACCTCTCTGCGAAGGAGTCAACAAAAGTGAAGTAAGCCTGCAATGAATATGAAATAAAAGTATAAATCAGATCTTTGCATTTAAATTGAAAGTCAAACAATACTGAGTTACTGCTCAGCAATAACTATAATTATGGTAGGCCTTTTCCTGAGGACGGCACATTCCTAAAACACTTCCCTGGAGAATAGGTACTTTGTGTATTGCAGAAATAAGTGTGTATCTTTTTCCAGAATGAAGTAGCAGTCTTTTACAAATATTTTTGTGCTTTATTTCTTTAATATCTGCTCTATCAATAGTGTTAACTTTGTGCTTTGACCAGGAAGGCAGACATATGCTGACTTCACCCTTTTTACACATTCCAAACAACAAACTAGAGTGAACTGTTTTCTACCTAATAGCATAAAAGGACTAAAAAGCCCCACAAATAACGAAAAAAATCCCCAACTCTCCAACCTTGCTCACTGTTTTTTGACAAAGTAGATATAAGACACGTAATAGGACTCAAGAAGAGAGAAGAGTTTGACAGGCAAAATTAGAGTTTGGCAAAGTTGAAAAGGATACCCTTCCTTCTCACTGGTGTGGTAGGTGCTGCAGAGATGTATACGTTAACAGTTAAAAAGGAAAATGTTTTTAGCTGGAGTATTATAAGAGATCAAGATCTTCCACTGGTGAAGCTTGGGTGATAAGTTTATAGTTAGACAAAAGGCTAGGTACTCTAGCATAGCAGAAGGCAGCTATTCAGGAAAATGAATGCAAGGAGGACTTGAGCATCAGTACCCAGTTTGATACAGTACCAGTAACCATCAGCATTGCCTTGCTCAGAACTAGCTAGGGCTGGGGCTAGGGCTAGGCAGGATGAAGTGCCATTGGACAAGGCTATCAGAAAGTCTGCCACTTATGAGAAACAGGAGTTAAAGTTAGGCCAGTGACAGAAAATAGCTACCAGAAGAAGCATGGGAGTGATGGGACTGTCTTCAGGGAGGCCTTTGCAGGAATGCATCTTGCTTAAGCCAAACAGAATAAAAGCTGGCAGAACCTGAACACACTTTGTATTCCTACACTGGGTGTAACTGCTAGGGGGAGACAGACAAGAACTGAAGAGGGACCAGGTTAAAACCACCAAAGGTGTCTCATTTAAAACTCCTTATAAATCCCAAGTAATCCAAATGCCACTGCACTACCAATAACGTGTGGAAGACAACAACTTCCTTCTGCAAGTAATAGAGGAGCCAACAAGGACAGGCACCATGCTTCACCTAGTACTCACCAACAGGGAAGGGCTGGTTGGAAATGTGATGCTCCAGGGCAGCCTTGGTTGTAGCGATCATGAGATGGTTGAGTTCGAGATGCTCAGGACAGTGGGAAGAGCGTGCAGCAAGCTCACTGCCCTGGACTTCAAGAGAGCAGACTTTGGCTTCTTCAGGAACCTGCTTAGTAGAGTTTCATGGGATACAGCCCTAGAGGGCAGGGGGGCCCAGGACTGCTGGTTGATGTTCAAAAATCACCTGCTACAAGCTTAGACGCATTGCATCCTGACTAGAAGGAAATGCAGCAGGAAAGCCAGGAGACTTCCTGGATGAATAAGGATGGATGGATAAGGAGCTGCTGAGGACAGTCAGAGGGAAAAAAAGAGTCTTATAAAAGGTGGAAGCAAGGACAGGCGGCCTGGGAAGAATACAAGGATGGTGTCTGGGAAGCTAGGGACCAGGTTAGGAAAGCTAAGGCCCTGTTAAAATTAAACTTGGCTAGGGATGTGAAAGATAACAGGAAGGGATTCTATAGGTTTGACTGATGGCTTGGCTTCGTGAGTGATTTGGGAACGGCTTTACCCATGCTTACTACAAGCACAAAGACCAAGGGCATGTGGGATATGCAAATCTGGTTGGAAAAAAGGGTGCTTAGGCAATCAGGAAGTGTCTGACCAGGACGGTCATCTCCTGAGCGATCTTGAGCTACCCATGCGCTGGTCCACCCGCATGCAAGGTTGGATCTGCAGCTTCCCAAGCACCTTGTCACCTGCCGTTTTGACCCTCGCCTGTCCATACAGACAAGTGAGAGTGAGAGTGAGCCCTTCCAGCCTGCACAGTGGATTTTTCAGGTGAGGCGCAGCTTGCACAGAATTGGCCCCACCCTTTACACCTGAGGTTTAACTGCCATGGCCTGGCTAGCTAGGATGGTGACAGCAAAGTGCTCAGGTCGTAGGTTTTGTAAGAGTGTCCTTCTCTTAGATGGAAGACCTTACAAGGCTAGACGAGCTCCATCTGCCCAGGTTTGAAGATCGAGTTTTCCTTCTCCTATGAGGAAGGCCTGTCTTTGCTACCCAAGATTCGGGAAGGGCTTTAACCCACACATTCTGAACAAGACTGTCATCTCCTGGGTCAATCTTGAGCGACCAATGACGCAACAGCACAACATCAAGCGTCTAGGTGTGATTCTGACTTAGAGGCGTTCAGTCATAAGCCTGCAGATGGTCACCTCAAGCCACTGGGTCCTCAGGCAACCGCACCCACCAGGGGTCTGAACCAGTGGTTCCTCTCGCACTGAGCAGGATTACTATTGCAACAAAACATCATCAGTAGGGTTAAACTAACCTGTCTCATGATGGTCTAAACCCAGCTCACCTCCCCTATTAGTGGGAGAACAATTCAACATTTGGTGAATTCTGCTTCACAATGACAGCAAGAGCAGACATCGAAGGATCAAAAAGCGACGTCGCTATGAACACTTGGTGGCCACAAGCTAGTTATCCCTGTGGTAACTTTTCTGACACGTCCTGCTTAAAACCCAAAAAGCCAGAAGGATCGTCAGGCCCCACTTTCACGGTCTGTATTCGTACTGAAAATCAAGATCAAGTGAGCTTTTGCCCTTCTGCTCTGCGGGAGGTTTTGGTCCTCCCTGAGCTCACCTTAGGACACATACGTTACTCTTTGACAGGTGTACCACCCCAGTCAAACTCCCCACCTGCCACTGTCCCTGGAGCAGGTCACACCTGGCGCACACATGGCACTTGGCACCAGAAGCGAGAGCCCCCCTGGGGCTCGCCCCCCCTGCCTCACCGGGTAAGTAAAAAAACAATCATAGTAGTGGTATTTCATGACAGACTAGGGACAACGTGGGCCCACTCCAGAAGCTGTCAGGAGAACTGGCTACACTGAATTTGGAGAAGGCTGAGGTTCTTAATGACTTCTTTGCCTCAGTCTTCATTGGAAAATGCTCTGACCACACCACCCAAGCCTTGGAAGGCAGATGCAGGGACTGTGAGAATGAAGACCTTGGGCTCGCTGTAGGAGAGGATCTGGTTCGAGACCATCTTAAGAACCTGAACGTGCACAAGTCCATGGGACCTGATGAAATCCATACACAGGTCCTGAAGGAGCTAGTGAATGAAGTTGCTAAGCCACTGTCCATCATATTTGCAAAATCATGGCAGTCAGGTGAAGTTCCTGATGACTGGAAAAAGGGAAATATAACCCCCATTTTGAAGAAGGGGAAAATGGAAGACCAAGAGAATTACAGACCAGTTAGTCTTGTCTCTGTGCCTGGCAAAATCTTGGAGTAGATTCTCCTGGAAGGCATGCTAAGGCACATGAAAAACAACAAGGTGCTTGGTGACAGCCAGCATGGCTTCACTAAGGGGAAATCCTGCCTGACCAATTTGGTGGCCTTCTATGATGGGGCTACAGAACTGATGGACAGGGGTAGAGCAGTTGACATCATCTACCTGGACTTGTGTAAAGCGCTCGACACTGTCCCACATGACATCCTTGTCTCTAAATTGGAGAGACATCAATTGGATGGATGGACCACTCGGTGGGTAAAGAACTGGCTGAATGGCTGCACACAAAGAGTTGTGGTCAATGGCTCAATGTCCAGCTGGAGACCAGTAATGAGTGGTGTCCCTCAGGGATCGGTGTTGGGACCAGTCTTGTTCAACATCTTTGCTGGTGACATGGACAGTGGGATTGAGTGCACCCTCAGCAAGTTTGCTGATGACACCAAGTTGTGTGGTTCAGTTGATACCCTGGAGGGAAGGAATGCCATCCAGAGGACCTTGACATGCTTATGAGGTGGCCAATGCCAACCTTATGAAGTTCAACACAGCAAAGTGCAATGTCCTGCCCCTGGGTCAGGGCAATCCCAGGCACAGCTACAGGTTGGGCAGAGAAGAGATTCAGAGCAGCCCTGCGGAGAAGGACGTGGAGGTGTTGATTGATGAGAAAATGAACATCAGGCAGAAGTGTGTGCTTGCAGCCCAGGAAGCCAACCTTTTCCTGGGCTGCATCAAAAGGAGCATGACCAGCAGGTCAGGGAGGTGATCCTGCCCCTCTGCTCCCACGAGACCTCACTTGGAGTACTGTGTGCATTTCTGGTGTCCTCAACATAAAAAGGACATGGAACTGTTGGAACTGTTGGAACAGGTCCAGAGAAGGGCCACGAGGATGATCAGGGGACTGGAGCACCTCCCGTATGAAGACAGGCTGAGAAAGTTGGGGCTGCTCAGCCTGGAGAAGAGAAGGCTGCATGGAGACCTCATAGCAGCCCTCCAGTATCTGAGGGGGAATATAGGGATGCTGGGGTTTGACTATTCACTAGGGACAGTAGTGATAGGACAAGGGGTAATGGGTTCAAACTTAAACAGGGGAAGTTTAGATTGGATATAAGGAGGAAGTTCTTTACTGTAAGGGTGGTGAGGCACTGGAATGGGTTGCCCAGGGAAGTTGTAAATGCTCCATCCCTGGTGGTGTTCAAGGCAAGGTTGGACAGATCCTTGGGTGACATGGTTTAGGGTGAGTTGTCCCTGCCCATGGCAGTGGGGTTGGAAGTGGATGACTTTAAGGTCCTTTCCAACTCTAACTATTCTATGATTCTAATAACTTTTCTCTTAAAAATGCACCTGAAGTGTAAAATAAAGTAAGCCCGCCTTGTGTCTCTACTAAAGAATTACTTTTTTAATGGTTGATTAGTGAAGATGAGCCTGAATTTCAAGCACCCAGACAGTTCTCAGCTCAGAAGAAGCAGCTTGATCCTACTGTGTTGAACACAGAAGCAACTAGTTTTGAAAAGACCTTTAAGATCAACACCCTAGGACTGCCAAATCCACCACTAAACCATATCATTACGGATCTTGTCTACACGGTCACTGCCCTGGGCAGTCACTGCCCTAGTGATTCCACCACTACCCTGGACAGCCTGTTGCAATGCATGACTACCCTTCAAGTGGAGAAGTTTTTTTCCTAATATCCAGTCTAAACCTTTTGTGGCACAGCTTGAGGCAGTTTACTCTTGTTCTATCACTTATTATTTGGGAGAATCAGCCACCTCCTCACTCCATCCTCCTTTCAGGTAGTTGCAAGGAGCCTTCCTTTCTCCAGACTAAACAACCCCAGTTCCTTCAGCTGTTCCTCATAAGACTTGTGCTCTAGGCCCTTCACCAGCTTTCTTGCCCATAAGTTTGATAAAATACCACCCTTCTTTACCCAACAATTGTATCTCATGCCCAATGTATCAACTGACTTCTCTCAGGATTTCTGTGCAAATAAGAACGTATTCATTGCCTAGTTAGGTAGACTTCTTAAATGATAATCACTATGAGGAAAGAGACCCCATTTTTGGTAAGAAAACCTAACCTCCTAAAACGCAAGTTGACCTTGTCATTTATAAACTATCCTTGGCTTATATGATACATTATGGAGCATATAATGTGAGACAGTATTGCTTTAGTTCATTTGCAACCATCTTGGTCCAGAACCGCTTGATTTCATATTATCCTTGTTTCCAATAAAAAGATGAAATATCTATGTGGATGTAAAATAAATCCTAAAACAAGAGAGATAAAGCATGATATTTAATTTTATTTTGTCACAATAAGTAGATCAGAAAAGGCCAGCTGACCTACCTCATATATCTCGCTGAACTTTTTTGATTCATTCCCTATAAGCATCCAAAGTGTTTTTTCCAGGCTAGCAATTAATGTCACCAGCAATATGAACTTCTACCACTTCCCCTTGGAAAGCATGCTACAGTCTGATAAAACCTTTATTGTCAAGATAATTTAGAACAGACATCAGGAAAAGCAGATTTTATTTCATTTTCTTCCTATTGCACCTCAACCTCAGTTGCAGTTGCAACTCTACATGTTTTATATACTCAGAAATGGTGAACATCATCTCCTCCTTTTAGGTAACCAAGTTGCATTTTGGGGCCTGAATGTTACAAGCATTTTGTAGTTAGCTCCTACTTCAAGTAGAGTAAACCATTTTGTAGCTAGTCTAAAAGGCAGTAAAAAAACAGGCTGCTACAGCTCTTTTTGAACAGAGATGCTGAAGTACCTCTGAATACAATGATGACATGAGTGTGCCAGGCGTTGATGCCCACTGAAAACTTGGTTGCATGAGTTGGGTCATACACACCTCCAGAGAAGACCACCATACATTTACTGCAAAAGAGCTTTGTGTGTACATACATGTAAATTGCTGATGTGCTACTAATGGGTGTGCCAGTAAGAATATGGAGCATAAACACCACAATTTTGGAATGGCAAGAAGGCATGGAATACACCACAGATAACTTCCTGTGCAGCATGGGTGCAGAAGCACTTGTGGGGGCATATTTGAGATCTTAGAGCAAAGCAAGCCTGAAAACAGAAACACATACTCCAATGTCAGCTACCAGTGGACTGTGCAAAATTAAGTAAGCTATTCTGTGATCTGCCTGCGTATGTGCATGAACAAACCCACAGTGTTAGGTGACAGCACCAGCACACACATACTTTGTGGTTCTGCATTACAGAGTCTGTCACAAAATCTGCCCTGGTCGAAAAGCTACGTTGCAGAGTCTAGAAGAAGATTCAATTTTTAGAAATATATAATGTGTTCCTTAGCTCTTTTCAGTCCTCAATACAGCTTAGGTAGCCCTGTTTCCCTCAAGCAGCTCAGTGCATTGTGTTGGTATGTTTATTTGCATGGTTATGCTGCAAAACTGATCAAATAATTGGCATGGCTGAAAACAATGTATGCCCCCCCCCCCTGCTTCCACAGGGTGGCTTTTTCAGCCAGTTCTGTTTTTTCACTTAAGCCGAACACAGCAGCTACAATGACAAAGCAGAAATGAGTGGCCAAAGCAAAGGCTGCTTAAGTATTGCTGCTGTGCAGGAGAAGCGCAGCCTTAGATAAAAATACATGCATGCTCATGTATATATGTATGTCCGTGTATGTGTGTGATATGCATACATATATACATACATATACATGTACGTATACACTTGCATACACACACTTGGTATAAAGAATTAAAACAATTCTAAACCAATTTCCCAGGCCCTCTAGTCCTAACATTTGCACTTTAACAGACCTTTACCTCAATAGCAGTGTTAATTCTTCAGGGTCACCTCTTTCCCACTGTTATGCTTCTATTCCCAACCTTCACATTTTCTCAAGAGACTTGACACGTTTGTCACCAAACTTTACAGAGTTGCTGATGAAACCCAGAGGAAACAAAAATAATTATACTATGCTTTATCTTCATATTAAAAAGTAAAACAAACAAAACCCACCCAAACGTTTTGTCTGTGAGAATAAGGAGTGTTGGAAGGTTCTTAGGTCAACACGTTTACAAAATATCTGACAATGTCATCCTGACCTCTACTGGAAGCCCTAAGTATTTGCTGGATGAAACCGTGGAACATCAGTAAACCCAGAGCAACACATCATTTAGTGAAATACGACGAGTATTTCCCCAGCATCTTTTCAATATTAATTACAAATACTACAGGAAATAGTAGTTGAGAGTTGCAATGCTACCAGCCACTAAAGAGGCTATAGAAAAAAATATTTTGCAGTATTACAATATGTTCACTTCTCTAGCTATATATAGGGTCATGTCTTCCACAACTATATATAGGGTCCAGTAGATGCACTCACTTTTAATCTGATATTTTATTTGCACTAATTTTTACATGCCCATTAAAGTAATGGAACTATGAGGGACTAGGAGTTAAAGTCACAATAGGTACATTTACATCATATCATGAGCTCCTAAAGCCCTTAGTATTTAGCAGATTAATCTGAAATGCAGAAAAAGGCAAGAAAATTAGCTTATGCTAAAATAATCAGGTACTTATAAAGGAATACAACTTACATAACCCTTCCAGGTTCATACCAGAAATCACAAATGCTGCACAATTCAGCTGTGACAAATCATGGTTAGAAAACTTGCAGTCTGTAAACTGCACTTGAAATTTGCAGTTCTGCATTTCAGCACAACAGTATCATTTACTAACACATTAAAAGTGACATCAAAACTCCTGTAGTGCTTGTATTTAGGCTCACTACTTCTCTCAGTACATAGAAGTTATATAAAAAGCCTGTGAGAGGCCTATGTTTTCAGCAGTTAGGTATTTGCTAGTGCAATTGCTAAAGATGAGTCAAATTTAGAATTGTTCTACTCTGCTTGTATCGGATATCTGGAAAGCCAGAGCTCTCCATCCCAGCTAGGACTTCTCTTGCAAAATCAGTATATGCTAGGCAAGATCTCAGCTGGTGCAAACCACTGTAACTCCAGGGACATGTAGGAGAAGAGATACACTCTTTATGTCTAGCTACTACAGTTTTGCTTTAAGCAACCATCTTTGCCTCTTCTGAATTCATGTAGCTTTTTTGGATAAGATGATAAGAAACTTTATTTAGTAAGTGTTGCTTAAGATACTACTCTTATCGGGACTGCTTACAGTGGCCTCCTAGACAATACCCTCCTTTAAATCTTTGCCCTGAACACAGACAAAAATCAAGATAGACAAATGTGAGGAACAGCAAAGGGAAGATTCAGCAGGACTGAAACACATACCGAGCAGCTGAAACCAGTGTCCCAGACTACACAGGGAAATCCCTATTCCACATACTATTAATCAAAGACAACTGAAGCCATCTTGACTATGCAACAAAACAAAGTCTTCCTATAGTGAAGCACATAGGGTTGTCAAAAAACCTAGAATCTGGCCTGCTGCAGTGAAATTGAAGAAATTGAACCTTCAGCAGAGAGGAAGAACTTTTCTGACCAGGGGCATTTGGCAAGAATACCATTCAAAACAGCATTATTTTAATAGAAAGGAATGACTGGATGTAACCAAATATTGAAATGGCACATGTTTGGAAGAGCTCATCTCAGAGCATACCAAAATGCTGCATATTTGTCCAAAGGCAAATCTAGCTCTATGAAGTCTGAACCAGGAATCGGGGGATATCCATCCTGCCGTTACAAGTTATGGAGCATCTCACATGGCCAGTTCCTTCTTACATAACATAAGGTGATAAATCTGCTTGACATAAATCAGTTGTGGAAGAACACAAGCTTACTAAATGCACCTTTAAATCAAGAGCAGGATTCTCTCTCAGTACTAGATCAAAAGCTCAAGTTATATTTAAACTCTAAGAAGAAGCAGCCTTATATATTGGTGGTTGGGGCATAGGGCCAAGAAAGCTTCTGGGTTCCAACTCTAGCATGCCAAACACTTTACAGTTTTGGACAAGTCTATGACTCCAGTTCTCCATCACATAACCAGGGATTATAGTATTTGGTTACCTCATAATGGCTTTAAGAGAATATATATAGCCCTTCTGTGTTGTATTTAATAAACTCATACCCTACAGGATCTGTAATCTAAGAGGTGTCAGATCTAATTGAAAAGAAAGCATGGGAAAAGATGTGAAATAGAAAAATAAAGCTGTTATTATTACATTAGAATAATACAGTGCCAGATCTGATGGGTTATCATAAAAAAGTCAGTAGGGAGGGTCAAATAGACCCCTGTTTCTCTAACATGTTGTTTAGCTATGAGACGAAACTAAACAACTCCCTCAAATGATAGGCAACCAGAAAATATTAGTCACCCTTGATTCTTTCTGTATCTGTCAGTTTCATCTACAGCAGCTATTTCTTATAAGGAAGTTATACTTTCAGCAACCCATACACAGCCTAATGCCACTGAAGATATGGCTTGGTTTGTGTGCCTCTCGTCCTCATGCTGCAGAGTGAGCAATTCCTATCGGAACCCACTGGGAAACAACAACAAAGCCAAGTATTTGCCTGTGAGGGAAGCAGTAGGGGTACTGTGGCTCAGTTCTCCATAGAGCCACAAGCCACTCCAGAGGCTCAATGAACAGTAAGAGCCACTTCAGAGGGCACAATGAACAGGTGTTACTGCCAAGAGGAGGAGAATACATCCGGGAGCAGCTCTGCATAGTGCACCACAGGCTCGAGTGTCAGACCCCGGATGTACAGCTCATATACATACACAGACCACCTGCCAGACCCCCTGAGGTGCATATGTACACACACTGCCTCTGCCCTCGAAAGCCATAAAGCCTCAAGGGAAAACCACAAGCTCAATCTCACGCTTCTCTCAACTCTCTGCCAATCTAGGTGAGCAGAGGCTTTTCACCCTATGCTAAATACAAGCTGACCAGGAGCAAAGCGTGACTTTCTCCAAGGACTTGCATGGTGATGTGCTATGGATGCATGTGGCAGCTGGGGAGGCAGGACACCAGGGAGGCATGTACAGTGTGAGCTGACCACACAAATTACGTTCAGGCACAAGATTTTTAATGGAGTATAAGCGTGTGCTAAATCCTTATGCTTTTAATAATGAACATGTTTACAGTGGTGCCTTTCGCACTTTATTACTTGAAACCTATCCAAGCACCCACACGACTGACATCCCAGTGTCATCATAGAGGAACCACCTCTTACGGCAAAGTCCTCATGCGCCTTTGCAGGCATTATGAGTTGAAGAATCTCAAGAATCTACCCACAGTAAAATTCTACTGCATGCAGCACAATAAGAGAAGAAGAAAAAACAGTTTAACTTTCAAGTTTCATACCAAATTTGTAGTATTTACATTTTGGAAAAAAAAACAAACCCACCTTTCCCCCATTCTTCATCAATTTTTATTTTCAATGCCACTTCACAGTCTGAATTTCTCAAATCGAAAAGGATGTAAGGCTCAGACTTTTCTAAATAGGCCTTGAACTTGCTGCAGCATGTAGGAACTCAGCTGTCTAGCTGGCATCTAGAAAGAGATGTATTTTCAAAAAACCTGAATTACATAAAAGAGACCCAGTAGAATAAGGGAAGATTTTGAGTTTCAACAGTTACAAGTTCTTTTTATCTGGGTTCTATTTAATACTTCAAAAGCAGGTGTAGAGAGAAAGCATGGCTGCGTATCTAGATTAAGAAGTTCTAACATGAGCTACATGTAACACCGTACCAAGTTTAACAAAATTTGAGTTAAGCTTCCACTAAAAGCAAACAAACAAACAACTATTTCTTGAACTGAAAGGGTTTCTCCACCACAGAACAGCAACAAGGTTTCTAAAGATATAAATACTGAGCTCTTTTGCAAGTCACTAGCTAGGCAACAAGTTTCAAAATATGTATGCTTGTGTTGTCTGTCAACAAGAAGCTAAAATTAACTCATAGTTTGAAAGGTGCTTGACCAACAGTACCTTTGATCTGTATTTTCTTTGTAGTACTGATATTTAACATGAGTAAAACATGCAAGGGTGACAAAAATGCATTTTCATTGAGAAAACGATTGTTTTAAGAGCTATTCAAATTTTAAAAACTGCTAAACCCCAAAACTATTTTCAGCTTTATCTTAATTCCATTGTTTAAAATTTACAAATCCAATGGCAACGTTTTATAAGTAATAAGGGGTAAAAAGAGAAATAATGACCAAGGGTCACAGTACTAGACAGAAGCTCAAGAGACTCGGATGCTGTGCTTCATCATTCTCTATAAATGTGATGCTGCCTACTTGCTTGCACATGTATATTGTGAAGAAAAGATTCTCACAGTCTGCAAGATAAATATTCTACAGAAGTGAAGGGCATAAGAGTGAACATAAAGGACAAGATTATTAGGAGTTGATGCATTTCATCATCTATATAGAACACAAAATTCCTGTTACTAGTTATGATTTTGACACTAAAGTCATTCCTGCAATTGTGTCAAAATGCATATTTCATGGCAAAGAGATTAATACAAAGACTATGGAAGCCTAAAAAGCATCTCAGTCAAAGTCATGCCTTTGCTTTCCAATGCTGGGTGCTCTTATTTTTAGGGTTTGTTGGGGTTTTTTTTTATTCTTTGTAACACATTTGGGCAAGGAATAGATAGATGTTCTAAACCAGATTAATTTGATGAAGTAACGCTGCTTACACTTGAAATACCAGCTAGAAAAAAACTTTAAAAAAAAAAGAAAAAAGAATAGCATAACATATGAAGAGGTTTTTTGGGTTAAATCAATGAGACCCACAGCTGGAAGTCAAACCACAGTTCTTTATATATAAAATGAGGGTTATGTCCTAATGTGTTCCTCTACCAGTAGGACCACTAAGCTGAACAAATATTTTTGCAACAGTTCACAGATCATGCTATGGATTTAAGCTACATGTAAAACCTAGGGAAAACAGAGAAGAGATGCCTTAAACCCTGCACTGAAAGTCAGTGAGATTCTTCCTACCTTTACTGAAGATTTCTTCTGTTATCTTTATTAAATCAATCAGGAGCATATTTCCCAATATCCAGAACTCAAAATCCTCAGCCTGTATCTTCAAAATTGCTGACTGAAATACAGAGAAGGCATCCATACATCCATAGGCAGCCGCTGCCAACAGGACATGTAAAGCCTAATTGTTCAGCACCTGAAATTGTAAGCTTTCAAACATCCTTGCTTCGAGATCATGAAAATTTGATCTCTAATTTTACTTTTTTGTTGTTGTTGTTGCACTTCACTTTACTGTCTCTGCAAAACAAGAATTACTACTTATTTTCTCTCAAAGAAAGTCTTGTGTGATGAGACTAAACCAGGCTCTAGTTTTGTCTCCTTCTACACATAGAGAGGCAACAGAATCACAACGCTGGCTGGAGCTTTTAAATACAACTACAATAAAAATAACTCTCCAGTCCTTTCCATATATTACTCTTTCTTAACAGACAGCCACTACATACGAAGGAAATTATGTAAGGCACATAAGAAACCAAAGTGTTTTGACAGTGGAAACTGATAAATTGTTTCAGACTCAGTACAAAAGATGAATAATTCCTAACTGGCTGCAGCATATATACTATAGACAAAAATGTTCTCTATGCATTTAACTGTATTTTTGAGGGGAACAAAAGGCTTCCTAAATATAGCTGTATGTTCTTTCAGAAGAATCGTGAATTAACAATGAATATTCTATTATTTGGGACTTGATGACAAAAGGCTACATGTCAATGACTATGCTGTTGAGACTAGAAAAACAAACAAACAAACACAGTCCCCAAGTTTGCACAGTATTACTTGGCCAAAGGGTCTACATGAGCAAACTCAGACCTCCAGCCTGGTAGCACAGCCTGAAATGCTGTGAGGCTTTCAAAACCATTAGCTTTGCAAGCTTTTGTAGCTCTAATTTAAACACTCAAGGTCAGTAAGTTCAATCATTAAATCAGTGTGAACTTCAGTATAGATCACAGGACACAGCATATAATTAGCTCTAAGGACATTCAAGGTGAGCATAAGATGGTCCTAAGAGCAAATCTGTTGACAACTCAGAGCTGGCAATACTTACAGTTTCAAGTGGACAGACTTGCCTATTATTTCTATATAATGTTATTATACACTTAATAGCCATGCTTTCCTGATGTAGTAGATTTACATGTGTGCTATTTTACTAAGAACATCTGTTTCCTCCTCAGGAGGAGTTCTAAGTGTAGAACTTGATTAAAGAAAAAATCATCCAACCTTTCCAAACTTTCCACAAAATAATATTAATTTAAAAATAATTTAAAAATATTATTATTTTATTAAATTAATAACAATTAAAAAATTAAAAAATCCTGTCTGAATCAGTCATACCTCATCCCAAATCATGCAACTATAACCCTCCCGCCAAAACAAAACCCCAAACCAAACAGAAAACAGACCAACATCATCAGGTCAATATTACCAGGTGGTGGGTTTTTTCCCTGTTTTGAGTTTGGCTTGGTTTGTTTTCCTTAAAGCTGTATCTCCATCTCAGAACTTCCCACATGAATCCCACAAAAGCAGTGGATTCATTTTTGCTTCATCAACATCATTCTTCCTTTTGCTCTCCTACAGTAGCTTTACTCAAGGAAATATCAATCAAGATATCACCTTTCAGAATATATTTCCATGTCTGAATTTGCATGTTCTGTAATACTCTACAAGCAGACATCTGCCAAAAATGAATCCTTAATATGTACACATAATTCCAAGCAGTGAAACTATCCTCAAATCTGAAATTGCAAGCAAGCTCTAGAAGAAAGCAATCTTTCCCAGGTCTTTTTGAACACTCAGATGCATCAATTTGCTGACCATTCTCATCATCTTCTAGAGGTTCAGCATACTTCAATTCACAAGTGTTATCAAGTAGGACCTTAAGGCATTTTCAATGGGGTTGAAAGTACACGGAAAGCAAACAGATCAGAGAGCAGTGTACAGAGAATGTTAAGAGGGTGAATTGCATTCCTGTCACAAAACATTTTCACATTTTCAAAGAATCTAAGCTGTAGGCATTTGCTGTCACTAAAATACCAGACTTTTTCCTGAACTTCAAATTTGAAGAACACAATGTTATAAAAGCACATTAAAAACAGTATCAGCCGCCACTACAATTTTTTTTCAAATCTGAGAGAAAGGAATAAGAGTATATATTACTGATCACATAAAGCATATGAAAAAGACCCATATCACCAGATGGAGAGTTCATTCAATAAAATCCACATGTACATGCTGAGATAAGTCTTACTTAAATTGTGTGGAGCTGCAGAAGCAAGGCTAGGTTTGATAAAGTTGGATCTTACTGCTGCTCAGCTCCCTCCTTTCTCACTTGCCCCTTCAAGTCCCTGGACAATAGAATTAACTCATTTTATTTAAAGTATAAATTTTCCTCCTACTGAGAAGGACAACATTGCACCTCTCAGAAGAGCAAGTTCAATACATTATTTATAGTCCAATTTTAATTATTTAATTCTTCATAACCCACTGAGAAAAAAATTAAGACAAGCAACTTAATTGTCCCAATTTTTCCTTCTGCACATTCAGGAGGGAAATTCCCTGGGGTTTACAGAACAAAAATCTAACGTTACCCCAAAACACAAGAGCATGCATGGAGGCTATCTTGAGAGTATGATATATACTATATCCCTACAGTACACAGACTGCTTCCCAATCCTCTCTGAATTGTTAACGAAAAAATAAAACTCACTTCACCCAGGTAGCTCTGAAATACGTGCACATACCTTTTAGAGAGAGGATAATTTGTTGTTACAGAGGCAGAGTTATGAAATCAGCTCTCCTGTGGAGAGCCACCTTCTACATAACTAATCAAACTCTCAGTCAGTTGTCCACAAAAAGAAACTAAGATCTCTTTTCAAATTTCTAGAAATAGCATTTTCATTTTCTTTGTTTGGTTTTGTTTTTTTTGGGGGGGTGTTTGTTTGTTGTCTTTTGTTTTCTTTTTACAATAGGCTGTGATTTCTTTTCCTGTGGAAAAAAAAAAGAGTAATACTAACCTTGTTTTACTTGTAATACAAAACAAATCTACTGAAACTTGCACCAAAATACTTGTCTTTGCAAAATAATAATTTAAAATTGTAAGATCCAAATCCTGCTGAACAACACTGCAGGGAGCAAGGAAATGGCAGGGAATCTTCCAGAAAATGATGCAAGAATCAAACAAGTAACCAGTTTGTCTCAACTTAAATAGGAATAACCTTCCCCTTCCTATATGTCTCTGCTTCAGTTATAGCCCTAGTTTTAAACCCAAATTTTATAAGGAGGATTTTAAAAGACACTAAAACACACCTGATTTATGAAACATTGTTTAAACTACATCATCTTGAACAGGCCAGCATTAAAAGATCTAATGGCGACTGGTTCATGTCATTTACATTTTCCGCTCTGAGGGGAACAAAGATTTACAGGCCTTCATCTGAGTATGAACTTCGAATACAGAAACAAAGTGGTGCAAGTACATTACCCTGACTGGATGAAAACTGAAACCCTTTCAACATAAAAGTTCTAGTCACAAAGGCTTGCAGTATATACAACATTTACAATTACTAATGAGTAATTACCTACTAATTAAACATAAGTGGTACTGCACCCTAACTAATGACTGTATTGGGATAGCACATTCCTTTATTCTAAATGGTAATTACTGCAAAGCATAACATCAAGCTAGATCGACAAACACCACATGAAATTCAGATCTGTTTGTGAGGAGACAAGACTTTCTCACCAGAGTGAGGCACTTCAGTATGATTGCCTCCACTGTAAGGTGATTGTTTTCAAACTGAAATATTGGCATGTAACTATTTAGAGCTAGGGAATAGGAAATGCTGAGAATGAAAAACAAAACCAGTTCTCCAGTCTTATGCCTCTCCTGGATATTAGACATAGTAATCAGAATTGCAAGAAAGTGCCTGTATGCACTGGGGATCCTGTGGCTTGAGACTTTCTGGCTAATTGGTCCTTGAGATAACTAGTCTCTAATCTCTTTTTTCCTTCTAATGAGTTTTAAATGTTCATAAAAGTTTCACTCACGACAAGTAACACCAGAGAGGGGGTTGTGTTTCACAGTAAAAAGTGGTTTTGAAAATGGAAGGGAAGTTGTTAGATGCTTTGGCACATGTTTACCAAGAAATTTGAAATATCTCCCAAAATATTTTGGTTTATTACTTATCAAGTATAAATCGAACTCTTCACAGGCATGTAATGTTTCTCTTTCCTAAAAACAGCACACTGAAGGCAGACATTTAGGAAAAGGGCTCAGACACCTCTGCAGCCTTCCTTCCATCACACCACAGCACAGGAATACTGTGATCACAGAGGTATGGGACGGGTGGAGACTCCATCCAAGCAGGAAGCTTGGACACAGGAGGCAAAACAAAAAGAAGGAAGAATGGTAAATAAGCTTGTTGGCGCTTGTATAAAAGTTGAAGTATTTAATTAGAGACTGCCAAGTGAAACAACTATTCTAATCACTGTCTTCCTATGTGGTTCCTATAGTAGTGAGCAAAAAAGGCAAAAAAATCTTCTGATTTCAGAGAAAACATGTTTTATTTCCATGGCATGAAATCCTGAGCTTTGATCTACTCTTCTCATAACAGGAGAATTACTCTCAGAAGAGCTGGAGCTATTCAGCTTTCTCAACTCTTCCCTTATCTAGTCTTCCTCATATGAACTGTGAAAAGATCTCTCACCCATATTGACAACAACTTCATGCTTTGATGGAATTTGGAAGCAATTCCTTATTTCTCCTACATAAGGGCAAATCACAGTATTCTTTGGCCCAATTACATTAAAGCACAATATAGTCAACTGTTTCTCACCTACATGATGGAAATATCTACAAGAAAAGGCAGGAGAGAATGAAATGAAGAAAAATGAGACAAAAGAAAGGTGTGAAGAGCCACTTAAAGAAGGCAAAGCTATAGTTTCCTAGGGGCACAAGAAAAGTAAGTGTGTGTGTGTGTAAATAGCAGAAACTGTACAGGGAAAAGGGAATGCAAGAGAGAGAAAGGAGTAGGCTTGTTTTGCTTCTAAAATACACATTGATTATTTTTTTCCTGGAATGATACTCTGGGCTCACCAGTAACTCTGGTAGGTTTACATGCTGCTTTTTTTTTTTTTTTATTTCATAATGGAAAACTGTTAAAATGCCAGAGTAGTCTCCATTTAGTCTGATATGCCAAAGCCTTGCCAGTAGTCAGTACAGAGGATTTCTCTGTAGCATGTAAAAATAAATATTTATGTCTTTTTTGTACAAAATCTGGTTTATGTCATGCTGTAGTTTAACTATTAGCATGACTCAGAGGATTAATGCAAAAGCAAGTTTCCAAACTTACAAAATATCCTGTATTTTACACTGGGGTTACGCAAAACCCCTCTTCTAAAACAGATACTGACAGAGACTAATGGTAGAAGCTGTAACTTAATCTCAGAACCCCAATTATGTCAAACCTCCTGAGCACCATATACCGTTTATGGTACAGTATTATCACAATCCTTCAATGGCATTTGGGTTTTGTAACCGATCTCTCCCTATCTGTTACACTACACACAAACTGTGAAGCCCAAATACAAAGACACCATAGGTGTGATGACTGCACTTGAGTCTTCTCCGCCAATCATATATCTAAGCCTGAGAGTGATAAATGGTCCACCAGTTATAAATGGGCAATAGGGTCAGTGCAACTAAAAGCTGAGAGCTCAAAAAAAAGTCACAATTCTTAGGAGTTCAGGAAAAGGCCAGAGACTGATTGACTGCAACTCTTGCTGATAAACGGCCGGGGTTGTTACACCCCAATTAGAGAAGATAGGTGACTGGCAAATAACCATGGCAATGTGAATGCTACAGCCTCAGACCATCCAAAACACCTTACTAGTCTGTAAGTGTTGTAGTTTTCCCATACCAACCTAAGTTTTTCCTTGACAGAAATGGAAGAGCCACAAATAAAATAGCCACAAGAAGTTACTTCAATAAGGAAATTAATCACATGAATAAAAAATAAATCAGTCAGATCTACACTAGTCCACATGATGACTCCAAAGTCCGACAGGAGAAGGACTCTGTCGTTATGTCTCTGAACAAGATTTATCATAGCAGACTGAAGGCCAAATCTACTGAAAATTTAGGTACCTAAAGTGGGAAAAAAAAATAGTTACTAGAATTTAGGCACACAAGTTCAAAGGCTGATGCAGGAACAAATCCACTGAATCTCAACCTGTGCAACTTGGAGAAGTGGAAGCTGTCAGCACCTTTCTTTTGTGGAGTGGATATAATGGTTAGACCATTTTCTCAGGCATTGAAAGAAATTGGGCCAGGTGAACAGCTTGCACACCAGAAACACTTTCTATCCTGCGCTAGAGTACAATCGGGAGATGAAAACTGGTGGATCCAGAAGGAGCATCAGCAGGAGGGAACTTGAGGACCTGGACTTCTGCCAGAAAAAGATAAGCTGTTTCCTCATTTCATCTCCAATATTGCTTCTACTTTCTAGACAACAGTCTAATGTAAAAACAGCCACCATGGTGAGGCCTGAAATGAATCTCCTTCCTGCTAGACAAGAACCAGATTCTAGATAGCTAAGTTAGAAAAATCTCAAGACAAATTTCCAGAAAAAATTTCCCAAACAGACTTTCCAAGGCTGTGTTTCCAGGGTTTGTTCAGAGCTGAAGGCATCGGATTCCCAGAATCTTATATCATGATCTTCTATGGCTGAACTTGCAGGAGCAGGGTCTAAAATTGATTTCAAAAGTAATCATGTTCTGTAAAATACAGGAAGATTTGACTCAGGGATTAAATTACCTGTATTTTCTAAATCCACCTCCCCAAAATAAATCTTTGCTTATTGCTTTTTATTGCATCTCTGCAATAACAAAAAAAACAATTTTATGTCAAATATTTTTAAATAAATGTTTGAATAGTAATGAACTAAAAATAGGTATATATTTGCCAGAAGATTCTTAGAGACAGAACATAAGGAAATTTTACAGGGAGCAGCTGCTCACACTACCCGAAAATATACTCCAGAGACGTATGTCAGTGCCTACAATGAAATTACATAACATGGAAATAATTGGCCATCCTCACTTTTATATTATAGACTTACATGACGGCTTAAATGTCCTAGTAATGCTAAAATAATTCACCTATAAAATGAATGACAAGGCCACAACATTTAAAAGAACTTGCTTGCCTTTAAAGACTAGAGTTGCAATGGGAATAAGAAACAACATTCAGAACATTGCCTAATGTTATTTTAAATCACAGAATCACAGAATGGTTTGGGTTGGAAGAGACCTTAAAGATCATCTAGTTGATTTCTCCTGTCAAATCATTTCTTACCATGGGGCTCTCCCCTTATTTTCAAAACATAAGAATGTTTATACTATTTTTTAGTTAAGTAAAACATTCATAAGGCAGGAAATGGGGAAATTATTTCCCCATCTCACTCATACATACAAACTGAACACAGAGTCTTTATGTGCTCATATAACATTTGCTAAATGAGCGTTCACTCCCTCATTACAAATACTAAATGGGTAACTATTCAGTTTTCCACTGCAAAGTCACTACCCTTAGTTCATAAAGTTCCTGAACTACAAATTGCTGGAGGTTAGGAAAATATTCTTGGGAAGTATCACTGCATGCTGATACATTATACGTCCTTCTTTAAGCATCCACTACTGGCAACTGTCAGAGATGTAATGCTAGGCTATATGGAGTTGTGTTACAACCCCGCAGGGCCACACTAATAATACTGGGACTGGTTACAGTCTTGGTGTCACAAACACTACACATGCAGTTAACACTGCTTCCTTTTATTCTCATATGTCACAGAATTGTATTCACTGTGTCAGGTTTTTTTCCAATGTTCTTTGGAAGACATGCTCATCTGAGCATATATTTTGACATCTCACAGTGTTTAGAGGTAACTTTTCCAAATGAGCCTATCAAGCCTAGCAAGCAAGCAAGCCTGACTAGTCTAAAATCTGTACACTTAAAATGCAATTATTTCATTTAATTTTGTTCCAATCACTGGCTCATCTTCTGAAGCATGACTGAAAAATCACCTGGGCACCATACGGGTAAATCTTGTTCAGTCTGATTCGCCACTCCGTCGCAGCTAGCAGCATGGGCAGGATGGACAAGGCATGGAGCAGGTGTCGGATAAGAGGCCTGGGGTGGACAGCAAGGGAATAAAGCAAGGAGGCAGCAATAATGACAGACAAGAACAAGGCTGAAGTTACAAGAATGTCTCCAAACAAAATGATCTAGAACAGGACAGTGGTTCCCATTCATTATGAGAATAAAAAACACTGAAATAAGAAATAGTTCACAGAAATCCACTACTGGGCAGTCATATTCTCCTCATCTAACCATTTTGTAGCTCATTTAGTGGGGACTATACTCATTTTGTAGAGGAATGTATTTTTAATACACTGTACCTGGGTATCATTTAACTTGTCTGCAATTCATTGCCTTCTTTCGCACTTGCCTCCTTTTCCAGTTCCCTCATTATCTACATACCTTCCACAGCAAAGAAAGTTAGACAGCCTAACTTACTACACAACCCTAATTCACTCCTCACAGGTGATCTGAGCAAGGTACGGCATTTAGCAAGTAACCTGCAAGTGACAGAAGGTAACAGAGGTTCATAGGGTTATAGGCCCATTTGATGCTGTCAATAATACCCATATGGTATTATTACAGACTGCCTTACAAACTAACAGAGAAATCCCATGGAAGATCAAGATTTGAATGACAACAAAAGTCATATCAAGACAGAAAATGAGAGCTTTCAAAGCTAGCCATTCATTCACAGTTTTGGACCCAGATTCACTTCAGAATACCCTGTCACTCAGGGTACATCTCCTAGCCATCCGAGACAAAGACTCGTGCATCTGATTTGCCTGAGGTGGGATTTTATGTGGCAGAGAAACCTTTGTGTCCCAGTTGTTCCAAAATTGAATTCTTGGTGAAACAGAAAAAGCATTTGAACATTGGTCTCCAAGATCCTAAAGCTGTAACTTGATCATCAGCTATTTTGGAGAAAGTATCTCCAGCTCTGCTGGAGCTATCCTATTTTGTATAAATAGTGCGAGGAGATCCTGCCTGGACAGCTGGGGGCTGGGGGACACCCTCCAGCCATGTGGGAGAGAAAGCAATCTAGCCTGAACCTCAGCTTCCTCGGAGGAGTTTTTATAACACTGTATTTTGCTATTTGATGGCAGAACCCTTCATCTTCTCTTCCACCCACTTATAGGGTGGGTCAGGAATATTTCTTATGAATCAGAATTAGATCAGATTTCATTAACTAGAAAATTTCCAATCAGTTCCACTCATACAAGGCAGACACGGGGCGAATGAAAAGAAAGTTGTGCAGGCATCCTGACAATTCCTACCTAGAAGCAGTCTGTTGAAACGAAAACCAGAATTCCTCTTTAGGAAAGTCTAGCTTCAACCTGACAAATTCAATCTCTGAGACAAAATGAGCAATTTTCAGAGCAAAGATCAAACTCGCTTCAGAGCCTAGACAGCAGAAGCTGGCAATTGTTGCAAGGCAAACACTGAACTTTGAAGTCCTTCACTTTCATTTAGTATAGCAAAAGTCCTTATCACTCACACTTAAAACACAGCGACTTTCTCCAAAGCGCAGATTGCATTGAAGCTCTCTTGCAAATGACTCTCAGCTTTCTCTTCCATTTTGAGAATACTGCTCGAAAAAAAATACAATTTGCTACTTCAAAAGAGACATTTGACTTGGCTCAAATTATTGCCCCTTACAGCCCTAGAGCAACTGCAGTTTTGAGAGCATTTCAAAGAGAAATGCTCTAGAATGGTATTCATTTGGTATCAGAGAAAGTAGTTAGTCTGAACTACTGCAATTCCCATCACCATCTTCTTTGCAAGTGTACTACTGCTTAGCAAGACACACAGCTTAATTTTCTGTCTTGCTTTTAAGCTGTGGTACCTAACATGGCTGATGCTCAAGATGCAGAAAAGGTGTTTTAATACATTTCATTAAATCTGAAGAAAGCAATAGCTGCAGCCATTTGGGGTGGTAAAAGTTGAAAAACATCATTAAGTTCTTAAAGCTTATGTTAAATCTGATCTAATTTCATTTCAATGAAATATGTGTGTGTACACACATACATATGTATGTGAATGTACACAGACACAGGTTTGCTTTTTTTATTCAATTGAGTGACAGCATGTGAAAGCAAACACACTTTGGTGTATATAGACTAAGGCTCTAAAATCATTTGCCATATTTGAAAGAAAAAAATTAAAATAAAAGAGAAAAACAAAAAAACCCAACCTGAAACTCAGAATTACCAATATTTTTCTGCATTTCATTTGCAACGCTTAATTACATATACTGCTTCCTATTAGGTTCTCAAATACTCTCTATCTGATTTAAAACCTTGTAGCAAGGTTACCAAGAGGAACAGAATCAGGTCAGCACATTAAACTAGATCTTTCTTTTACATCGGCTCCCAGGCAAGTCTACAGACTCTCCATGTTATTTACAAGGACATTAAGAAGGTCTTGTGCTTTCTACCTCAGTGATTTATTCTTCCCGTATGCAGATTTGGTAATTCTTTAGAAGCTGGTAAATGATATGTTCTAGCAATAACAGTAGGACCCTAAACAGAGTAACTTTGACTTACCAACCTTACCTTTCAGAATCTGATTTTACTATGGGAAGTGCTAAATTACAGTCATAATTCTTAAAATAAATTAGATTAAAAAGTCAGTGTCTGACACCCCAGGATACAGCTGCTTTACATAAGTATTTGACAAGTTTTTAAGAATATTTTTAAAAAAATTTAGCCTCAGAAGTATCAAAATTTAAGCTAATTTTGTGTAGCTGCACTACATTCATTCAAAGTTTTGTTAAGAGATGAAGGAAAACAAGATCTTTATTCAGTTCAGCTAGATGTATTTTTTCTTCAACTAGTATGTACTTTGCATTCAAAATAAGAATAGATTTCTTTTCTAAAAAATGCTAAACTTAGCCTCAACTATGAGGATTCAGTATTAGGGTGCAAATGTCAAATTTTGGAGGTACTTCAGAAGTTTTACACTTGGACTGCATGGACTCTATTGATAACCTTGATTTGACACAAATCACAGAACATCTGGAACCACATGTGTTTTACTGACTTGCTTTATGCTGTATTTAAATATTTTAGGGGTCACCGGTCACCTCGGCTGTTCACTCTCAGAGTCACAGCCTGGTGGCCAAAGCTCTGTCAAGTTCTTTCTCCTGATCAGAAAATAGCTGAGCAGCTTCTGCCCTATCTTTCCCTTTGCAGAAGCTTGCACAAAGTTACCCATTTGCTCTGACTTAGAAGACTGCGTGTAGGTCACACAACTCACAGACATCAAGCCCACAAACACACCTGTGCTGAACACACTGCACAAGGGTAGCAACAAGGAATTCGGTCACATCAAATGCAGATAACTGGACCAGTACACAGCATGGGATAACACATTTTTGCCACTAGAAAAATGATCAGAAACCATCTCCTGCATCCTGCCTGCCCTTTCCAGTATTCTTCTCCACATCCTCTCTGCTGCAAAAGATTTTGATCCACTGGGCCTGTGAAATGTTTGATGCAGTGCTATTGGTGTGAATGAGATGATTTCCCTCTTGCAGAAAGTTGTAGGTTGTTTGTAAGAAAGTTTTCAATAATTATTCTTTTGTGTATGTATATATATCAAAAATAACTGATAGATCTGCAGTAGTTACCCAGACTTAACCAGTTTATTGCTAGAGGCAATAGTGATACAGCTTTAGGTAGCAAATTCTGTTTACAAAAGGTTTTAGAAGTATCCCTGTAGAAAGGATCTGCGTAACATCAGGTTTACATGAGATGAAGGGCAAGTGGCAAATACACCCATGTTTTCTGAAAGGTATTTAGGTAAAACCAGAGGCATCTTCATCACATGGCTATTTCCTCAGAGTGTGCTATTTCTGTATGCATATATTCAATTAGGCCCAGTGAAAAATTCAAAAGCTTGTCTAAACTGTAACAGCATATACAATTAGGAATATGCTCTATAGCAAAGATGATAATGTTAGTTTTCTTAAATACCAATTAGAAAGTTATATATTTTCACATCAGAAAATGTCACACCTATACTCATTCATACATGTAGTAAGTTGTCATGTATCAGCTTTATCATCATAATGGTTGTAAACAGAGTGTGAGTACAAGGGTCCTACAAAATAATGACGACAAATAAATCCCACCACTCTTGCTACTACCCAAACATGCTCAGCAGCGTGCATGACTGGACGCTAACCATAAGACCAAACTGGAACAGATTCTTCCCCAGGCTGCTTTTGATCGCATTTAGGGAAAAAAGCTCTCTTTACTTATTTGAAGTTACACAGCTCAACAAAAAATATTTAATATTCTCCCTACAGAACTTAATAGCACATTTATATCAAAGATATTGCTAGCGTGGCTGGAAAATCCCTCAGGAAAAGTCTTACCTTATGTGGAGGAGACAAATGAAACCCAAGTTTGCAGCTTGAGACTTTTATTTTATTCTAAGGACGAATTTATCTCTTTCCATTTCAGTACCTCTGTGCTCTCTTCTGACCTAATTTTGTCTGTGATTAATGTCAGAGTTTCAGTGGAGTCACTTGAGCTCCTGTAAGAAAAGAACTGAAGTAAAAAATGAACGCACTCAACATTCCTGCTCTGATAGATTGCTTGTCAGGACACTAAAAGCCTTGCAAGGCTATAAGTGAGGTAAAGCCCCAGAACTGCCATTCTTTAGGAAAATCGCATTTTGGTTTTCTACTAATTATTCTGTACTAACATAATGAAGTCAAACCTCATTCAGACTAAGCAGGTATACCATTTGTACAGGCCTCATATAGGCTGTTTCATAGGATTCATTCCCAGTATTGCATGGCTAGAGGACATTCAAATTTAATTTCAACCTTGGTTTAGACAGGAGAAAGACAACAAACGTCTTCTACTGAGAAGCACTGCAAAGCACAGCTGGCCAAGGAAGTTTCTCAATTTAACTACTTCCTATTCTTTCCCTACCCAAGCACCTTACTGGGAATGTTTTTCACTTGATGATAGAACATCAGCAAATAGCATGAAGGACTGAAAACAGCTGCATCTGCTCTTGCAGAAATGGGCAGGAAGTGACCACAGAAGGTGTCTGATCCCAACCCTCCCAGATGGATCCCAGGGTGTAGCAGGAGACCAACCATGAAAGCTCGCCTTGCAGGGTTAAGTGGGCAGGAAACCTCAGATGTGTCAGGTAACAAGAACATAAAAAGGGCTGTACTGGCCAGGGCCAAAAGCTCTTCCAGCACTGCATCCTGTCCCTAATGTTATCCAGTAATGGGTCCTAAGGAAAACACTGCATCAAGCACATGTGATCTCTCCTCCAATATAATGAGGTCTCAGTTTGCTAAACAGATAAATACTTCATTAGTTAGGAGCAAGAAATGAATGCCAGTCCCACCTCTTATTAGCAAAAAACCCCACAAGATATCTTACCTGAAGCCATAAGAACAAACGTTGGCTGTTTATGTTGTTAAAAAACCACTCATTTCATATGAGATAAGCAAGAAAATACCTTCATCAAAAGTGCAAGTTATCTTCCATTCAAATAGCTCCATTGTTCCTAGTGTTCCCTCAATCCTCTGAAGAGATAAAAATAAAGATAACTATTTAATGAATAGTATTATTAGAATTTTTTAACTACTAGTAAAAGGCAATATTGTTGATGCATTAAGAGTGCAATGTTACCCAAGCCTATATGATAAAAATCCTTAATGACTTAAAAGATTGACGGAGGCTCTGAAAAGTCAATATTTAATAATACATTTCAAGCCTGGCTTTCAGTTGCCCAAGTGAACAGTATGGGGTTTTGTTTAATCAGTACTTAAAACAGTACAGCTACAGCTCCTCTTCATTATTGCTAGAAAGGCAGGTAAATTCACATGACTAACGCAAAGTGGCACACACACATTGCTTAAGTATTAATAAAGCTTGCTTTCACAAATGTATTTCTGTTACATAGGACTGCATTTATAGTTCACGCTCTTGGTTTTGAAGGAAGAGTAGACAGATTTCATATATCCTATCACTTGAACACTTCTTCATGTGCTAGAAAGTATCTGGACTTTCAAAGGATTAAGTAAATTAAGCATTGTCCCCCAGTGTTAATGACACTAAGGTGTTTAAGTAGTGTCTCTTATAAGCTCACCATAAATTAAAAAGTATTAATCATTAGTATGTATTAATGTAAATGTATTAATCATTAGTGTGCTCTCCTACACCATCTTTCCCCATTTTTTTCACAATACTTAAATACCTAAGCCAAAAAAAAGGCACCCTTATCACGTGGAACTTCATAAGAGACAATCAGCTGACAGCAATGAGATTTAAAGACCTCAGTGCTTTATTCACTTCTGACATCAGAACAATAGTACTATTTTCTAATGCTATTTTCTTAAAATAAATTATACTATTACACATACAACCTACAACCAGTATCAGAATACCAGTTAGGAGGACACAGCAGCAATATATTCAAAGCTTCATATTGCTGCTGTTAAATGGGCACGCCTCTTATAAACACTTTTAAATTTGTACTTGCATTATTCTGGCCCTTAAAACTTGCCCTGAAAATGCTGAAAAGGATATTAGAAAAAGCAGTTGGGACTGAAATAGAGAAAGGAAAAGAAACATTTTATGTATGTGTCTAATGTTGCTTTCCATGATTATAGAGATAAAAAGATTTCCAAAACTGGGATTCAAAATTGCATGTTTCCTCCACTTCAAAATCAAGAAGCGCATTTACCTCTAAGGACTCTGAAGTACATTCAGCACTGTTTTGTACAGCAAAATAATAACAACTTTTCTGTCCATATAATTTCAAAAAGAGCACCAGAAGCACTTGGCACCAGAAACTAACAGGGCTAAAGATAGCTAAGCCTCCGCTTCCTTAGGCACCAGTCCCACAGCAGGAGTCCTGGTAAGGCAATGGGCTCAGGGTGCTACTTAGCAATTCCTTAGCCCAGTGCCAAAAATTTTTGCAAGGAAGCATCAGCTATAACAACTCCTGTGCTCCAGTCTGCTTTCTGCGGCACCATCAGCACAGTAGCACTGACTCTAGATTCTGTTTTCTCTCTTTTAAACCTTTTAGAGATCACAGAGAAGGAGGAGCTGTCTCAGCACATATTCCACCTACTCCCAGGAAGAGTTTGCACAGCGGTTTGATTGACTATGACACAAAGGACTGGAAAGCAGCTAATTTTGACATGAGTGATGACAGCAAAGCTTTGCTTTTTCTCCCCTCTCCTTCAGGAGGAGGGAAGTACAACTAAATAAGGAATAAAAGCAGGATCCTAGAACCACTTGCCACTAAATGGTCATTTCAACAAAGCTGTTTTGCATTGGTATCCAAGTTGCTGCTGCTGTTTATGCAAACAGTGAGCCATGGTAGCCATACAAAAAGCCATGCACAAAACGCTTTTGGAATCTTACAGTTCACTTGGGGCACAAAGGATTTAATAGAGGGAAAAAAAGTACAAACTAGAAGCTGTAAATGACAGTTTATGTCCACTTTTATCTTCAGTATATATATTCTTTTTTAAAAAAAAAAAGCTTGGTTGAAATCCCATTTAGCACAGAAACAGCTAATAGCTAAATCCCTGTGGTGCACATGCTCCAACACTTTTAATATTGGCATAATAAAGCTGAATTTTAATAGACTTTGACATTACAGTTATTCTAAAATGGGTGTTATTCTGCTTTCAACTATATTGTAAATAATATTTTTTTCCATATTACCTATAAAATGGCAATGCTATTCAAGAGAAATACAGATTTGACATGGAGCATGAATATATGATACCAAAGGCTAATGTTCTGAAAAGTGTGTCCCACATACCATTCTACAACCTCTGTATTTATATTTGACCTATTATTTCTATAGATTTTTCATCATTTTTAATGTTTCATTACTTTCAAAAGTAATTTTTAAAATAACTAAATTTTCAAAAATAAAATCAAAACAAAATCTTTAAATCATTTTTAGGGTAGCATATCTGCAGAGGTCTGAGTAGCTTTGAACAAAAATATTGATTATCAACTTTCAAGATGGAACCACAGAGGCCTTGCACAGAAATCTGCTTGCATGGAAACCCTACAGCCATCCACGAACGTGTTAAAATGAGAGTCTAAAGGTTTCTGCCTTTTTCTGAATGTACTGTATATTCCATTTTCTCCACTGTGGCGGAAGAATCAGAATACGCACACAAACACACACATACACACACACACTTGTGCCAATCCCATACTATAGCCAGCAACTGTTCTGTCTGATCTGTAGGAGGAACAGATGAAGACTGGCTTGACAGCACACAATCAAAACTTGTTTTTAACATATTTTAGGCTTTCTTGAGTGGGAAAGAGGAATCATTCAACCAGCTTCTCTGGAAGCTCATGGTTCTGTAAGTAAGATTCTATATTCCAATCAGAAATACAGTCCACAAGGACATAGCCTAACCTTACTTTTCATTTATTTCTGCTCAGCTTCCTTTCCGTACACTGGGAAGGACATAACTTTCTCCACTCTGTCTTTTAAAATTAGATGTTTAAGACAGGTATTTACTCTTACTGCTCATTATTTTAGTACACTAACAGCAGAGTTTTTCCTCTCAACTGAAGTTTAAATGGTATACTTAAACACAAACCAGATCATGATGATGAGACTACACATCTCCAAGTTTTGCATTCCTCCTTGCCTCAAGTGAGTGTCAGGTCTAGTTTCTGAAGCACTGTATTTGCTCAGGAATACCTGCTTATAAACCACAACAGACAATACTTGGCTCTCCAAAACTGAAAGCATGTTTCCAAGCAGTGTCCAATCAATCATTCAAAGGAGAAACAGGGCAGGAACCTTTGTTCCATACTTTTATAACCCCTCATTACAACATATCACATTAAGGTTTTTCCGAGTCTGTGTCATTTCAGACTGTGCAGGTTATAACTACATATTCCCACTGCACATTTCCATTACAGCATAAACTTTGCTGAATGAATCATGCAGAGGACTTGCAACCCTTGATACATGAGGAGTGGAAAGGGCTGGACTATGTTAGTTTGAACACGTCGGAGAGTGAATCAGTTCAGAAACCTCCCAACAGATTTTAGAAAGAGCTTAACAGTAAGAACAAAGTCTATAATGACAAAAAAACCCTCCAATTTATTGCACTTTCATTCCACAAGAAGGCACACGTATAGCTGGTAATAATGTGAGGGCAGGTAAAGTACTGTTTGTTTGGAGGTTGGCTTTCTTTTCTTTTAAATTGGGCTTTTTACTTTACTTCTACCAACAATGTAGGTACCTCCATTAAGAGAAATTCTGTATCTCAGTCTGGCATTTCATAGCTACAGGTTGCTCACTCCAAGCTGGACCCAGCAAATTAACATAAAGGGAACAAAGATCTGTGTGATGAAAGAAATGAGCATTACTCTGCATGCACTAACTCCATCCTTGACTTCTGGCAAACCTTCTCTTTGAATATTTTGTAATGAGTATGATGAAAAAGGAAAGCAACTGAAGAAAGTTACTAGCTACTGTTCAGCAAAGCATTTGGAAACAGAACTGTGGAAAAAGCTAAGCACCAGAAACATATTTCCTTCTATACAGTGCCAGGACTTTGATAGAGCAGGCTGGCAGCTGAGGACTGCTGTCAGCCCTTGAGCTTTCCATTTGCAAAGTGATACAAGTCCATCGTCACCAGACTGACAGCCGTATGACATGCTACCAGCAGTCCACCATGTGACACTGCTGGGACAGTAAGGCTGAGTTCCATGTAGCAGGTAGAGCATCATCTTTGGTCAAGAAAGCAGGACAGAAAGCAGCAGAGCAACTGCTGCATTAATAAAATCCATCAGACAAAGCTCTTAAGTATAGCCACCACAAATGGCCTAGTGCTGTCCTGTTCCCCAATTCCTGCAGCATGCTATACCTTACAAGCAGTGGAACAGCATTTATTAGGGCAAGAAAGAAAAATGCAATGGGTCTTGAGAGTTGGGGGATTTAAACTTCTTACTGATATATGAAAACTGAGTATCAGAGGTTTGTAAATTTGGATTCTACTTAAAAGGGCAAGTTTGAGTAAATGAATGTGTATCTTCTTTTGTGCCCACATGATTTCATGTACTGTTAGGTTGTTAAAGGGAGACAGAAAATATGAGAAGTCCAAAAGCACATTGGGTGAAGGGAAATAATTGCTCTTGCAGATATACTGCAGCAGACCCAAATTCCACCCGTCTTTATGGTTTTGATCATGAGTATATGTAACTATCTCACGTTACCTCTGACATTTTCATATAGTGTTATTTTGGCTTTAGATACTTGGGACTGAGTAACACATTAAGCACAACTTAATCCATCAAAAACAAAAAAGTCATCAACAATTCCGGTCCAAAAATTGTAAAAGGGCAATCATACCATCCAATATGTCTAGCAAATAACATTATGTTGCTCTGTAGCTTTTGTGCCCACCACAATTTTGGCCAGTCATTTTAGGCACTGTGTAACATGCATCTTGTGGTTTTGTGTAGGAGGAACTCCTTACTGTCTGTGGAATGAAGAAATGCAATGTGCGCCATATAAAAGGCAAACACAAAGGCAAGACAATGTCAAAGGACAGAAAAAGCTCTTTTTGATAGAGTTTTCTCTCTTTGTTCAGCATCCTGGTACAATCCCAGCTAGCTTTGTGAGTGGTCAGTGATGCAGAAAGTAAGGCAGAAAGCTACATGGGCACATACCCAGCCAAGTGTTACACACGGAGAAGCTGCACGTTTGCACTCACTGTCAAAGCACCACCTTCCCCTCCTGCACGCTGGCCACGGCAGAGCAGGGCCCCAGACATTACCTTCCCCTCCCTTCACCAAAGAGCAACCTGACCCCTTACCTGCCCTCCACTTGTCAGCCCTCCAAGTGGAACCAATAGCTGTCTGCAAATTAGCCCAGCACATACTGACATACTACTCTGAAGAGCCTATTTAAAAGGTTAACAACATTTTAAATCCAATTAGAGAGCCTAATTAGCTAAAGTAATCTCTGCTCTGCCTACTAAATCTCAAAACAGGTGAATGTAATAAAGATTACTCTCCTCTTAATTTTTTTGCCGGCACTGAGTAGGATGCTGCAGACCAACAGTCACTCAGCTGTCAGGCGGGCACCGCGATCACCCCTTCATCAGGGCAAGTTTAAACACGGCAATCTCACCGACCCGCTCCCCGGGCCCCCCTGCCCCGCCGCACGGACGGACGGTGACCGGCAGGTGTCGCCCTAGCCCCGCAGATGGCGGCCCCAGACCTGCGAGAGGGGTTCGGGCTTCTCCGCCCCGGGAAACCCGAGTGCCGCCGGCGGGAGCTGCCGCCAGTCACAGGGCTGAGGCGGCCCGCGCCTTCCCCCGGCATCCTGACCTCCAGAGTGCCCCGGGCGCTGGGGAAATCGGCTCCAGTTAAAGAACCTCGAGAAGTTCAACAAGGCCAAGTGCAAGGTCCCGCACCTGGGTCGGGGCAATCCAAGCACAAACAGGCTGGGAAGAGACTGGATTGAGAGCAGCCCTGAGAAGGACTTGGGCGCGTTGGTTGATGAGAAACTTAACATGAGCCAGCAGTGTGTGCCTGCAGCCAGAAAGCCAACTGTACCCTGGGCTGCAACAAAAGGAGTGTGACCAGCGGGCCGAAGGAGGTGATTCTCCCCCTCTACTCTGCTCTCATGAGACCCCAGCTGTATTAATTCAGCCACGGGGCCCTCCAGCTCAAGAACTTGGACCTGCTTGACAGAGTGCAGGGGAGGCCACAAAGATGGTCCAAGGGCTGGAGCACCCATCTTGTGAAGACGGGCTGAGACAGTTCATCTTATTCAGCCTGGAGAAGGCTCAGGGGAGACCTTAGAGCAGCTTCCAGTGCCTGAAGGGGGCCTACAAGAAACCTGTAGAGGGATTTTTTACAAGGGCAAGTAGTGACACCAGAGGGAATGGCTTTGAAGTAGAAGAGGATAGATTTAGATTAGACATTGGGAAGGAATTCTATGAGTGTGACACTGGCACAGGTTGCCCAGAGAAGTTGTGGCTGCCCCATCCCTGGCAGTGTTCAAGGCCAGGTTGGACAGGGCTTTAAGCAACCTGGCCTAGTGGAAGGTGTCCCTGCCCGTGGGAGGGGGTTGAAACTGGATGAGCTTTAAAGTCCCTTCCAACCCAAACCAATCTATGATTCTACAAACCCAGCCTCAGGGTGCAGGAAAGGAGATCCCCGCCCACCTCCATCTGGAAACCTGCTGCTACAGGCCAAGAGCATCCCTGGGCCTTCCAAAGTACTCCCCAGTACAGGCAGGGTCCTCCCATTGTCGTTCTGCAGTTCCTCATCACCCATCACCAGACTTTGATACTTTCAGTAAACCTATATAGACAGAAGAGATTCCAAACATTTCAGGACCCTTTTCCTCTGAAGATTAAACCCCCACATCACTGTCCCCATCGCTGAGGGAAGCATTCATGCCTTTAACGGTGCACAACAGTAATACACTTCAGGCCATAGACGACCGTGTTCCCCAAGACAGTCACATCAGAGTCTCTGAAATGATCACTTACACCATGCAGCTCTCCAGAAAACAGAAAAAGCATCACAGGCATAACACCAAACCAAACCTGGTCCAGGCAAAGCCCACAGAAACTGTAAAATCTGTAATACAAAAGCATTGTCAAGAATACATAGGTTGTTTTTTTTATATGCTTAGAGAAGAAAGGCTGTCCAAATTTATGCATTCATTTTAAATGATTTCCTATATAGGTCAGCTGATAAGATCAACAGGAAAATAAACCAAAAATAAATAAACTGTAATGGAGCACTCCAGTGAAAAGTTCCGTATTTCCAGTTTAGGGAGATAGACCATTTAAGATAAGAATTAAAACCTTTTAAACTATTGTTTTACAGTATGTAAGAGCTTGGTCAGAATCGAACAGAAAACTTCAAGTACATTTGCTGTATTCTTCACTATTTGGCTGCCACCTCATCAGATTTTTCAGAATGCAAAGGTTTCCCTTTCAGCATACCTGTGTTCATCTGCAGTCTGCCTGATGTCTTTTCAACCCGAGTATCTACCTTTTCCTGGTATAGATGGCCTACTACTAATGCTGAAATTTGTAACTCAGGGACTTAACATCTAGAAGTAGCTTCCCACATGCATCCTGATAATTTCCTATACAACCCTGCTGCACAAGCTCTCGGGACATCTGCTATTATGCTGGAGAACCATGGTGCTGGCGTTACAGCAAGTCTAGTGCCAAATCTAACTGTACTGGTACAGGGAGCTCCAGCGTTGCCTGCAGGGAGAGCCCACAGACCCCTGGAGGAGCTATCCCATTACAGAAGGTAATTAACTCCATCAACTTTGCATTTCAGTTACACGATTTCACAGAGCACAAAGCACTACACAATCTCTTCATAAGTCCAGATAACACAGAGATGTCACTTCCACTGTATTCAGTGGAAACAAATGGTAGGAAACAAAATCTGTACTGCTTTACTTGCCCAGTGCAAGGCATTTGAATAGCAGAATTAAACTGGACCATTAAAAAGGATAATGGAGGTCATTTGCTCAAGTACACCAGTATAAATCTTCATATGTAAAGTACTGATGAATCCATCTGACGGATGGATATGGAACCGAGAAAGCATCTGTTCAAGTACTTTGCAACAACCACGTAACTAAAATCACCATCAGCTGACGGTGGAACAAGTGCCTGTGCCAAATACAATGACAGGTCTTAATCTCATCTTCAAAGAAATCGGATGAATTTCCTTCAGAAATCCAAACGGAAATTGTACATATTCCAAAATTGAACATACTTGTTTAAAATAACATGAGCATGGAAGGGAGGAGATAAGAAGTCTTTTGAGCATCCAAACTTAACTTGGGCTTCTCAGAACACTATTATCTCCCTCAAGGAGTGGAGGTTTTGTTATTTGATTTTGTGTGGAGGAGTATTTTGGCTGTTAGGTTTTTTTTGTTTGCTTGTTTTTTTTTTAAATTTGCTTTATGAGAGGCAAACTTAAAGAATCTTTCCAAACAAAAGACCTTCATAAGATTACAGGAATGTTATTACCTTGAGCTATTAAAAGTTACAAGACTTTCAGTTCCACAGATCAAGATCTGTGTCAAAAGCCTAACACTCCAACCTCTTCCCTAAGAAGGCATAAAGTTTTCTTCAAATTTCATTACTTCACGCTGACTTTTTTTGCATAGCATGAGAAAATGTTTGGGTTTTTTTTCTAATCCATGTTAAAGTTTACTATGTTTACTTCAACAGGAATTATTGCTCTCTCCCTGTTGTGAGCATGTCCACAAAAAACAAACAGGGTCATAGAACTTTCACACAGACAGTGAAGAAGATACAGTCCTTCAAAGTGATAGGAAATACCTAGGCACAGAACACAGATATGGGTATGGACTGTTTAGATACTAACTAAAACCAGCACAGCAAGATTTTTGCCAAAATTTACATCTGACTGCAACTTCAATATGCAAAACAAAGCATGAAGATCAGGGTAAACTGAGGATTATTCAACATCAGGAACACCCTCTACAGCCTTCATAAACTTGGACAGATAGTGCCAAGATACAATACATAAGACACCCCTTATGCTTCCAAAGTGCCCGCTTCAGAGAGTGCTCTGAAAGTTTTTATTTCTTTCTTTTTTGATGCGCCAAGAGACTGAACAGAAAAAGTCAGCAGCCTGAACTAGCCATAACTTTTCTATTTCAGGCTCTTGATGCTGAATTGCCAGACAACACATGTAGACGGTGTTATCTGACCCACAGATCCTGCACAGGCATACACACACCAGAGCAGTGCCAACAAAAGCACTTAGGAGCCTGCAGAGGTGAAAACTGAAGCCTACACTAATCAGATGGAAGCAGAAGAATCCTGGTTCTGTATCACCACCGTGCCTTCCCTACCAGTTTAGTAGTGAAGTAAAAACTAAATAAACTATTAAGCCTGGAAAGCAGATACTTAAGTGACTTCAATGGGGAACAACAGGGCAGGAGGGAAATGAAAAATAAAAAGGGTGAAATAACAAATCATGGAGCCCAAGCCTTTATTTGAGCTCCTTCAGTTAAGATATCAAAGGAAAGACAAAGGATGACCATATCCTTAACACTCACGACGAATCCATCCAGTGAACACATTCTGAAAAGAAGCCTTTCTCACTATACGTTTCCCAGCTTGTGAGAAGGGATTTGGGTTGATCCTAACAGGAAAAAAAAAAAAATAAAAAAAAAAGTCAAGCTCTTCTTTCAAAGCCTCAAGGAGCTGTTTGTGAGAAGCATGGATCTCTTCTTGCTACTTACAGTGAAGAGCTGAAATTCCTTATAAAGAAAAGTTTGTAGCCAAGTCAATAAAGTTGGAGCACATGCGTATGCAGTAGTGATGGCTGGAGCTACAAGAAATGGAGGTGTCTGCAAAAGTTCTGTGGCTTTGCTCCTTTAAGGATCAAAACTGAAATAGAAGACCTGAGCCAAGCAGGAGGATTCTGCTGAGGGAAACCCAACTAGGGGAATACCGACATCATACCTACAAAGAAAGATGCTCCTTAAGACTGCTTTCAGTTAATAGTTTATCCACCAAGCCCAGGATTTCAAAAAATCTTCTATAGGACACAATATGTAAAGAAAAATTGGGTATTAATCATCTGAAAAAAGAATCTGTTTCACATGAAAGACTAATTCCTCTGTTGAATTCTACCTACCTGATTTTGCTAAAAGACCTCTTTGGATAAGAGATTTTTTTATTATATCTGTATTAATATTCTCTCCAGAAACAGGTATTGCAACCTTTCCATTACTTTCTCACCATTTGTCTTGCATCCTTCTAGAATATATTTTTTAAAAAATTAATGTTATGTATTTATGTTGGAAAATGCCATATAGATGAGGTTGCATCAACATTCTTGTGTTTATGTAAGGCCTCCCACAGACATTTGGACTCATTGGACTTTCAGAAACAGCACAAAATGAAGAATATAAACAACCACCATTCTCTTTTAGCTTTTAGGACCTTTATGTATTTTGGGCAGTATCAGCCTGCTTCTTGTATGCTACTGTATATGTTTGGTACCTTTTTGAAGCTGCAGTCTTCACAACTACTGGAGTAACCTAAAATAATCTGAAAGATATAGATATTGAATACAGACATCAGATTTTGTTGTGTTTTAATGCTTGAATCCGAAGCCCACGCTTTTGACTATGCTCATGCTTACGTTTTCTAGAGCAAATCTCTTCACTGCATCAGCCATTCACTGCAGCTAAAGTACAGATTGTCTACAAAGCAATAGTGACTCAGTAACACTGGTTTAGTCTACCCCCTTGTGCCTGGTGTGATCTCAAATATCACATCGAAGTAGTACAAATTAACTCCCATCAATCCATTTGTGCTGATTAATTCTGCTGCTGCTCATGGTCTTCTGCTAGGCTGGAACTAACAGACCTGCTACGGCAGCTTTAACTAGAATCACAGAATCACAGGATGGCTGGGGTTGGAAGGGACCTCTAGAGCTCATCTAGAGCACTCTCCTGCTAAAGCAGGTTCTCCCAGAGCAGGTCGCACAGAATCGTGTCCAGGCAGGTTTTGAATATCTTCAGAGCAGGACGCTCCACAGCCTCTCTAGGCAGCAAACAACAGGGTATTTAATATTACCAAAGTATCAGTTAAAGTGCAGAAATATTAGAGGTCAGCTAAAAAGAAGACACACAGGGGTGGGGGAATACACATAACTGTAAGACTGCAGTGCCTTCAGGGTCCCCCCATAGTGTGAAGACACACCTGGAAAAAACAACCAACCCTCACAATTACTAGATGTTGCAAGTGACTTGGTAAATGAATTTGGGTTAAATTCCCTTTTTGTGCTCTGTAAACTGAAAAAGCAGCCTGATAAAAATCTTGTAATTCCCATACTGAAGAAAAATATCTACTTATGTAATTTAGTCACAGATTATTAAGCCAAATGGACTGTATACTTTACCAACTTAGTTATTTGTGTAGGTTATGTGCCAGGCATCGTGAATCCAAGCTATCAGCTATCTTATTGCAGTGAAAAAAGCAAGGTTTTTAAAACAAAACAATACCTTAAGAAATTATAGTGAGGATTTAAACTCATACAAGATACTTAAAAGACAATAAAATAGTAAAATACATATTTATTACTGCTCTACCAGACAGACCTTTCCAACTCAAAAATTCAAGTCATTGCAAATAAATATGTATTTATCTTCAGTACTATGAACTATGATGGATTACTGTTGCACTTTAAAAATATGAAAAAACCTGAAAGAAGAAGAAGAAAACATCTCATCCTTGCTTGCTTCCTTCTGATTTTAATATTTTAGATACTCTTCCCAAATGAGATACTTTCTTCCTCTTTTTACCTTAGAAAGAGTGCTTTCTCCCCTGTGTTAGCCACGGAAGTTTACACAGATGAGGGTAACTGGCTCCTGCGGGGCTAGAAGGGAGCTTTCCTTAAAAGTTTTCACAAACATTTGAATTCAAAACCTGTTAGTAATAAAGAAATAAAACTGCTCTTTCACTTTTGTTTTTACCATTACTGAAAAAGGCAAATGAGAAGTCTAATCTGTTCAAAGCCTTGTTTAAAAACACACAGTGCTAAGTAGGCATATTCTTGAGTTTCAAATTAAAGTGCAACAGATACAAAATGTGAAATCTTTTAAAAGGTACCTTCATTCATTTCACAATATGCACATCTTTTTCCTTTAGAACTGGTATTTCACCCATCAATAGTTTCAGATCTAAAAAAGGCTCCTGAGTAGTACTGCACTTGTAAGAGTTCAATATTCTTTTTTAAACAAAAGTTTGATAAATGAATACTCTGACAAAAGTATGAAGCACTCCAATATTGAAAACAGGAGACGGAAACGTTCCTTCAAAGGTTTTGAATTGAAGGCCACATTCTATTCACTGTATATTGCGATCCAGTATCTCTCAAGAGTGAACAACTTTGAAGACCAATACGTACCAAGATTGAGCTCTGACTCTTTTGCATAAGAGATGCCTACATTTCTGCTCACTGTATTTCTAGGTAGTCTGAACTTAGCCACTCCTTCCCTGTGTTTTTATTAGTAGATAAGTTGAATAAATGCCACTTGAAAGCCTGTAATGAAAAGTTAAGTGCCGCTCCAATAAAAACATACAAACAAACATTTACATGTTTTACTGTTCTAACACAAAATGTTCTCTATAAAGAGTAGAAATCAAAATAGTGTCAAGTAACACGATTACCTAAGAATGCATTAAATTTCTCTTTCCACAAAATAATTAGGTTTCTTCATTAAAACCAGACAGTATTTCAGTTCTACCAAACAAGCCCTATGGATCTTTTCTTCCAGTTTCAACAGAAATTTATTTAGGACAAATAAAAGACTTCCGAGATATTTTGTTGCAACTGTAGCAACACATTTCAAGTAAGGAATTAATGTAAAGTTTTATTTCTGGTCACTTACATGACTAAAATACCAATTGAAAAATTGATTAATTCTTAAGCTTCACAAATTCCACTTTTTAAAAATCTTTATTTCCTCTACTTAAATCAATGTCTAAAAATTTTTCTCAAAAGGGTGTAATACATTTCCACTGAAAATAGTTTTAGTTCTTTTTCCAAACTTTTTTCTAAGAATTGAAGGAAGGTGCATTATTGTTTTGCTTCAGAAGCCAGTCCCTACTATCAGAAAGGACCTGGCATGGCCATACACACACGTGCTCAGGTGCAGTATCATACACATCAGTAAATAATATACAAAAAAAAAAATCCATAGTGTATAATACTGTGACAGTTTTTTCAGTATATTCACAGACAGTAATCTCCGATTACCTGTAACTAAACTGGCCATAAATCCTGAAGGACCTTGTCTATAAAATTGAGTAACCCATCAATATACTCTATCTCTTCTAAAAATACCCATATTTTACACTAATATACACGGCATCTGCTTGCAAACACAGACGTAGCCATAAATAAAACTTTATTCTTTCATTTCATTTACAAGCTACCAAGTACTATGTATTTACACAGCACTGGACACTTAAAGTAGTTGCAGTCACAAAATGATCCAGACAGCTGTTGATAAAGTAAAGGATCTTAAGATAAAAGCAAAGTAATACTGTAACAGATAAGTGGCAAAAAAAAGCAGTTTTGCCATAATGATCAGACTTGCATGTTGCATCAATTCTGGTTGAAACAACTGAGTGCCATGCGATTCTCAGCTTTAACTGTTTGCAGTCTGGCTAAAGTTTGTACAGTCATTTCTCCTTTGCAGTTATTAAAATAAAAAAGTTAAAAACTATAGCAGCAACAAGCAAACCCTGTGACAGGAAGGCAAGGTTTAAGAACTAAAAAAGTTTATACAATGTGCTTAGGAAGGTTGCAGAATTTATCTTCCATCGGCTGGAGTTCGACTGAGTGACAACATGATTCGGGCGTATCTTTCACACAGTTCATGTGTGGAGTAGGAGGGTAACTTTGGCGGATCATTGAAACCTTTAATCTCTGTAGAGCAATCTAGCAGTTTTGGCAGGAAATCTGTCAGCTTTTCTTGCAAGTTGGCTGCAAATAAAACAATAAAGCCGAGCATAAGCATGTATTTCTATTGGATGTGGAATTCTCCTTTTTCTGCCTGATTTTTATTTAATGGTGGGTGGGAGGAAGTGGACTTTCACTTGGAATAATCCACTTCCTTTGAGTCTGCCAGTGATAACTAGGACATACCATTCCTAGGAAGATGTTAATATAAATGCCCCTTAAGAAGGTCTTAAGAAAAACAAATGTTTTTCCATTCAAAAAGCATGTTTCCTTTAAGGCCTAATAACCCAGTGCAATATATGGGAAAAACTGGGATTACTTAAAAGTCAGGGTACCTCAAAATACATTACCAAGGCAGAGAAGATACAGGTTCAGTTCAAGATATGGAAAACATCACATTTATAAAAAAGGGCCTTTTACCTGAATGAATAAATGACTTACGTTCCATTTCTTGTCCAAGATAGGAACACCAACGGTTTCTCATATCTTCCACAGCAACAATATCTTTTTCTTCCATTTCATCCACCAGTAGTAATGGCAAACATGGGACAATAAGCTCATTCATAATGATCAGGCCGTTGTTTACTTCCTGATCATCTCCTGATTCAAACAGTGCTGCAGCATGTTCATTTAGTTTCTTCATAAGCCACCACAAAAAAGGAAAGCCTTTAAGTATACAGCATATCATGTTCTACCATGCATCAGTTTCTGTTTAAAGCACAGTCTTCCTACAAAGCTACCTGGTAATTTGTATTAACCACAGTCACACTTTATCATTTACAGCGAGGACCATATACTCTATTAAACCACTTGATCTTGTGCTGTTCCTCAAACCACTTCATTTGATACCTCCCAACTCAACCTGTGCAGCTGAAGGCCCAGATCCTGTCACCTGCTTTGGTTTTCTCACTTTTGCTAAAAGTGACATAATCAAGGAAAAACAACCTTGTTTCCTGCTGATGCCTTTCTCAGTATTCATCTCCCCATCAAATTGTGGCAACAGGGTGAGTCAGTGAGTCTGCTCACCAACACTGTCAATTGCTGTTCCTACCTAACCCAGACATGATGGCAGCGAGCATACCATTTACAGTCGTAAAGAACATGATTGATTATTCCCCCCAAAATGCCAATAATTTCTTTATTACTTCTACTATTTTTCCTTATAAAAATTTAAGTATTAACTTGTAAATGAAACAAAAATGCAACACTTTTCTACTAATTAATTTTGTTAAAGCTATGCAGCACGTTCAACTCTGAAACATACTTCACCCTTCACTTACTAGCAAACATTCTCGTCTGTAGTGAGATATCAGCTCTTCATCATGCCCTCTGTATGGGCCTTTCGATAAGAGTTCTTTGTTATTCTGGTAAGCATAGATAAGGTAGAGCAAGGCTTCCATGTAGCTGAAGAAATAAAAAACATTAGATGCAACATCTAGGTATCCTCTGTTTCAAGATAACTACTACACTTTTTAAAGGACAGGTAACTTCACTTGCTCATTTGTAAGTCCACCCCTCCCCAACAATCTCTTCATAATGTTTTTTCTACCACACAATTTCATCTTTTATGTCCATTTAAACAATTTATTTTATTATCAGGTTACATCGCTTGCACATGAAGTCTGATCCAGAGCTCTCTGAAAACAATGGATATCATTTCACTCAAAAAGTAGCTTTGGATTAGCCTTGAGTATACATGAAAATTCGTTTTTTCCTGCGTGCATTTATGTCATATTAGGTTTGATCTTCTGCTGCCATATATACCTTGATACCATTCTACACCTTAGAAAATAAAATTGAAAGCTGTCACCTTATTTCTAAAATGTAAATTGGGAATTTTTAGCCTCACTAACTGGAAGTACATTCAAACTGTTTAAGTCTGAAGAGATGGAAGAATCCACAACATTTCAAAACCAGAAGTGCTGCCTGACTGGTTTTAAACCACGACATGTCCTCAACATAAAAAGGACGTGGAGCTGTTGGAACAAGTCCAGAGGAGGGCCACGAGGATGATCAGGGGACTGGAGCACCTCCTGTATGAAGACAGGCTGAGGAAGTTGGGGCTGTTCAGCCTGGAGAAGAGAAGGCTGCGTGGAGACCTCATAGCAGCCTTCCAGTATCTGAAGGGGGCCTATAGGGATGCTGGAGAGGGACTCGTCATTAGAGACTGTAGTGACAGGACAAGGGGTAACGGGTTCAAACTTAAACAGGGGAAGTTTAGATTGGATACAAGGAGGAAATTCTTTCCTGTTAGGGTGGTGAGGCACTGGAATGGGTTGCCCAGGGAGGTTGTGAATGCTCCATCCCTGGCAGTGTTCAAGGCCAGGCTGGACGAAGCTGGTTTAGTGTGAGGTGCGCCTGCCCATGGCAGGGGGGTTGGAACTTGATGATCTTAAGGTCCTTTCCAACCCTAACTATTCTATGATTCTATGATTCTCTGACTTACAGAAACCTAGTTATGACAGTCACTGAAAGCAGTTCAGGCAGCTACCCTAAAAAAAAGTGGTTATAAATCTCATTCTTATTCAAACGTAAAAGAATCAAGGAAGATAAATTTCCTAAGGGAGTGGTTAGAGGAACAGAACACTGTGCACTCACTCCAGGTGAGAACAGGAGGTCAAGTTTAAACTACCAAAATCAAACCACCAGACTACTAAACATAGCTAAAAATTACGTGTAAGCACACGCAGAGTATACCTAAAAAATACGTGTCAGAACTGTCCAAAGTAAATAAACTCAAGACTTACAGTAATGCCTCCCAATGAGACAACGTAGAGAAAGGAGAAAGCTACTTAAAATAGCAATGGCTCCTTAAAGCTTTTACTTTTCAATATCCTTGTTTAGAAGAACAAAATGAACCCCAGCACCATAATTTCAGAGTCTACTGTGATACCGTTTCTTCCACCAATGAGATCTGCTTATAGTACCTTGCAGTCCTAAATATTAATCAATATATTGTAAGTACAATATATTTACTTTTAAAGTTACATTTTTATTATTTCAGTGTTAATAAGGGAATTAAATAGTTCATCAATTTAGTCTTGTTTTCAGAATAAGGATGGTACCACTGCCCTCTACAGTGTACAATGTAAGAACCTCAGTAAATATCTCCTTTGGGAACCTGTAGATGAAACTTGGGTTCATAATTGCAAAAGATGTCTTTAGGTCAGGTCAGTGGATACCCACATCCTCACCCATCATCTAAGCATGTTCCAGAAACTCATAACTCTAGTCTTATTGTCTTTGTATTAAATACCACTTGAAGCATTTATGAAACTGCATTTCTTGCCAGAGTCTGATAATTTTTTCTGATAACTTCATTTCTGACACATATCAGAGTCTTAAGACTGGTCATTATGGGCTTGTGTTGTAAGTTATAAAGATGTTTGGTAACAAATGCCTCACCGTAATTCTGCAAATTGATGTAAATAATGTAAAACTACACCAAAAATGCTGTTCAGCACAGAGAAGAAACCTGTGCTTCCCTCCCTCCCTTGGCATAATAAGGATATATTATGGTAAGAAATAGATTGCTGAAAACACTGCTATTCTACAGCTGAAGGTGCCATCCCGGAGTCCAAGTGCCAAGCAACTTGAAGGTCTTACTGTTCCTGCCTGCCTGCTCTGCGTATGCATGAAGTCCGGGGATAACAAGGAGGTTTCCTATATACCACACCCATGCCAGAGACATTTTCTACTGCTAAGGGATCAGGCAAGGGCAGTGTTTATTTTTAAAATAAGCCAGGTATCTTCTGACTTTGTACATAATATTCTGTTTAAGATTGACAAAATAGCCTATTGCAACTTAGATTATTAATGAATGTTCTAATAATGACATACTAGCAACGAGAAGACAAACCAAAACTATGGGTTCATTGTGTTAGCCACTACACAAAGACATAGCTTGTCACAAAGACAAGACAGTGTCTTTTGCAATTGATTTTCTCATTTTGTCTGGGGCCTTTATTTCTGGGAAGCACATAACACAAAAAAGAGAAATATGAAGCGATTTACTACACAACATATAGACAAAAATTTAAATTTTATTCTTGCTATAATTTCCCTATCTACTGTGTTACAACACGAGAAATCAGCTAAAAACTGACTATAGAATTGTTTTCACAATCAAATATCTGTATCATGCAATAGCTTGCAATTTTCACGCCACAGATGTCAGCCACTGGATATTCTGCAGCTCATCATTTCATTCCTTTGGCTGGGCATGGAAGAAAGAGGCGATTCTGTTTTAAAGACTCTTCTGCAGAATATTTTGAGGCTTTTATGCTATAATTACTATCCTCTTTGCATTTGTAGATCAGAGAATAAATTTTAGGTTTAGTACATTAAGTACATAAATGTCACCAATTTTATATAGCCATAACTCCTGTCTTGGTTCAAAAAGAGCAGGGAATAAATCACCATTGCCTCATGGAGCTAAGAAGAATCAGCTACAACTATGACAGTTATGGATGATAGTTTTCCTCATATGTGTTCTTTCTTCCTGACCTTTAAAACCCTTCATGGGTGGAATTTTGGCTCAGATAAATGCAGAAGGAAAAACTTGGCTTCTGTGGGAAGACCCAATAAAAAAAAAAACAAAAGGGGGGTCTGGTCTAACTTGTCTAATTGTGATTGCTGAGGAAAACAAATGAATGTACGTGCACATATGGTTCCAGAGAGGAAAGATTCTTATGGCTGAGGGATACCCAAAGCACTTAGGTATACCTAGAGCACTTAAGAGTAGGAGAGAAAGAGGAATATGGGTATATGTGGAGGGTGCTCTGAAAAGAGTCTATGACTTGGTAAGAGATTGGAAATGGAGATTAAGAATAGGAAGCTGTGAGAAATTTTGAGGAAGATGCAAGACTGAAGACATTAATGGACTGAATAAATACTTAACTAAAATGAAGAACATGTTAAACAATTCTTAATTTAAAAAATAGCTTTACTTATCAGTATTACATTTTGCCTTCAAATTGCTCTACTACATTTGAGCTCTACACTTACCTCTTTTTTTGGAAAAACTCCAATCCTACCATGAGAAACATGGTTGTTTCCCTGAAATTTCTATAGTCTTGATGCCATCTCTGCATATAAGAAAGGGTATACAGAACTTCATTCATAAACATGAAACACTTTTTTTTTTCTTTTACACACACACACACACACACACACACACACACTTTACTTAGCGCTGAATACTCACAGTAAGTGCTAAGGACCCCAGGAGGCCTGCGTGTGTAAAGCTTGCCTAAATCTGCCCTGCCTCAATTAAAAGAAAATACTTAAATTTCTAAACTGTTTCTAGATAATTTTTACAGAATCTATTACCATTTGAAAGGAACACAAAGCATCTTTGAAGAACCACAGTCAATTATAAGAGATCCCTTTCTTCTCAAAAACAGCTGAGGAGCTAAGAGCCTTTTTCTTCTTCCTTACATTACACTCAGTTATTTACTCAGAAAGTGTTAGAAAGCTTCTGTAAGTGGTTAGAAAGCATTCTAAGTGGTGCACAGGAATCTGCCTAGGACATAAGTATCCACTGTTAAGAGTCCTTAATGAACGAGATTATGCAGAGTTGAAAGTGACACTGTAAAATCAGCTACAAACTTAGTTTTAAATTAGAGATTAATTATTTTCAGCAACTATTAGTCACAAGTATTTGATGTCTGAGATTTGCTCTTCTTTTTCTGATTTTTTTTTTTTAATGGCAGAGGAATTAAAATTAAATACATAAACTGGTTATGTATGTTCTCGGCAAACAAAACAACCTGTTGTTCATAAGAAAATGGGAACGGCTGCAGAGACAGCTGGAGGAAAACCACAAATGTGATTGTGCTGTGACCCAGTGCTCAATATGCTTAAGGCTGGGCTTAGACCACCTTTACTCTTTCGTTGCTGTTTCTAACTAGAGAAAGCCAGTTGGCTCATATGGTGATAAATGACAAAAATACATGACATTTATTTAGGCTCAAGTCATTGGAATTAGATGTGGGGGAAAAAAAAAAAAAATCCAGCTTTAGACCAATTGATAAGAGCAGTCTTCCCACAAATAAATGGTCTTTCAATAACCAGTTTTAACTTCTCAGTGTAAGACAAGAAGAAATTCGTGAAGATAAAATTCAGCTTACTGATAACTATTTCATATTACAATTTAAAGCATAAAAAATACTGACCTCGTATTCCTCCATGTTTACTTCATCTGGTTTTATCATTTCAAGCTTGGCTTGCGCAACCTTCATTATGTTACGACACCTTACAAAAAGCAACAAGAAGTCATGGAGTATTACTGGAAATTCTCAAAGAACATTATCCATACACAGACAACAGCCTCAAAGAAGTATAAGCTACAGCCTTATGCAAACCAGTATGAAAACATTGTGAAAAATGTGCTCTCAGCAGGAGAGGGCATATTTCTGAAGTACATGGGATGGAGGCCTGTATTATCTAAGAATTACTTCTTGTTTTATTCTGCTAAATTGCAACATTGCCCAATTTTTAATTTAAAATTCAGAATGCTTTAAATTTCCAAGTATTTACTTTCAAAAGTAACATTAGAAGGTTATTCTAATAACACTACACAGAAATTATGTTCACTTCTTTTCTATTTATTTATTTATTGAAAAAAATAGATAGAATTTCAAGTGGAAAAGAGACACTCTCTTACTTTCAGGTAAGTTACCCATCTAGCTTGTAATGCTTTGCTGTCTACTACTGGCTTTCAGGGCAGCGAAGAAACACAAATTACAAAGCCTTGCACAGTGCTTTGAAAGACAGTACAGAAATCTTTGTGCAAAATTATGAACCACACTGAGTATTTCTCCTTATTTCATACCAACAAAAGCCCATTTTCTTCCTTACTCTTTTTCACAGAGATTTTTATAAAGATGCTATTATTTTTATTTTATTTTTTTACAAAATCTACTTGCAAGCCATAACTGGAAGAGAAAGCCAAACAAGCACACTAGCAAATACACACTAGCTGAATATGCAGGGGCCTCTCCACACATCAGAGAACATTCATGAGCACAGGAAATGAGACATACAAATCTTACTACCTTTCATCAAAGCTAAGATTATGATCTCCAAACTGTTCCAGTAATGTTCTCTCAATTATCTTCTTTGGTGCCTGGTTTTGGATGAAGTACACAATTGCATGACGCAAGCGATAATCACATTCAGGTGGTGGATCTTCCTGGGCTAATTTTAGCAAGCGTGTGTATTCCAATTTAATTGCCTAAATAATTTCAAAAAAATACATTATTCATTTTGGCTTTTAACTCTTAAGCATCGTAAACACTAATAGGATAATCCATATCCCATAGCCTGCTGCCTAAAAGAAAAATGTATTTTTTAGCACTTCCATAGATCAGACTTGCAACAAATCTGAACTACGTTAAAAAAAACCCAAGCAAAAAACCAATAAAACAAATGGTAAACCTGTTCCTGTCTCTCCCCAACTAAGCCTGCCAAAATCCCAGGCAGACCTTTACTTCAAAAACAGTCCCTGAGCAAAGGTTTAGCCAATCCCTAGAGATGCTTCTGTAATCTTTTACAGTCCAGAAACAGTGTAAGATTTCATACACTTTACAAATCTCATGAGGTTAAAAAAAAGTACCTCTAATACATGGTTAAAATGCAAATACGTGAATTAAAAATTCTACAGAAAGTTTGAGGAACATGTATGATTTTGGAAACACTAAGTGAGAAAGATCTTTCAAAAAATCAAACTGTAGGATCTCTAAAGAAAATAATACTTTATGACAAATGGTACTGGTCTTCTATAGGGCAGGACAGAGTCCTTACTGAATATTGACTTTTAGGTCAACAGAAGCATTTATTTTTCCAGCTTCACCAGCACATTAGATTTTAATGAACATCATCTGTTATAGCAATTAGATTTGATTCACTGAAACTATACAGCATTAAACAAGAACAACAAAAAAATAATTAGAAACATGACAACAAATATTAATATGTTCCATAATTTATCTCTCAAAACAGGGAGCTGATCGGATTGTTTGCAAACACTAAATGCCAACTTGAAACAAATAACTTAGCACAGTAGCTCACACATTAGCAAAGTTCAGTGCAACGTAAGTATAAACTAAAGCTCGCAAAATACCCTCTTGAATATTTCAAATTCCTTTATGTTGAAATACCTGGCAGTGGCAGGTAATTTCTTGACTTTTAACTGAGAAATTTAGGTTCCCATCACTAGTACACATTTTGTTTCAGGACAAAACACATGGGTAGGATATTATTCATACAGGCTTAAATACAGAGCACGGGGAGAACTTTAAAAACAAAGAGAATGTTCTGCATCAATATTTTTAACTATTACTCATTTGCATTACCATTTAAAAGGAAGTTTGTGAGAACCAATTATAAATATCAAAAGCCACAGACAAGGTTTCTATTATCTTACATCAGAAGATGTTCTACCATTAGAAAACCAACAAGGACAACTATGCAACTAAACCCTCTTCATGGGGTAGGCCAGAAACAAAAAGACAATTGCTATTAGGCATTTTTCAGATAATTACTTAGAAGCAGGAAAAAAAAAAGCAACATGAGCCCACTATTTTATATACATATGTAAACAAAAGATGTTTTAATACAGATTCAGAAATCCTATGTACAATTAAAAAAGTAACACTATTTCTTTACACAGCATATAAGAAAAAGGGATGATAGAAAAAATATCACATGCTTTCATTTCCTCACTGAGAATGTTACATAAAAATTTTAAGGCAAACATTCTGCCTATAAAGTTTAAAAAAGGATGATTGGAAGAGGTCACTGATGAAGAAGCATCTTAATGGGTTTGTATTAGTCATGTTTCAAGCCTTTCACTCTAAAGGGGGGATGAAACTTTAGCTGTAACAATGACCCACATCAAATGGGCTTTATCTAAGTTACACTAAAATAAAGACATCATAGAAAAGAACCCACAGTTTTCTGTAAAAACTCATTTTATAAAAATCAAATACATGAAAAGACCCAGAGTCTAACAGCATTAAAAAAAATACTGTAGAAGCTTCTACAATAGGTTTATGGAGTAACATGAGATTTCATCTGACACATTTCAAAATACAAATTTTGTTACAAAGTAGGACCACTTCATCTGCATACATTCCTCAAAAATAAAGCACGTTCCACCCCTTATGAGTTATTGAAAATATGAATCAGCAGAAAATGAGTGAGAAAACTTTTCTACTCTCCAACAATTTTGTGTCAGAACATTTTCCCACTGAAAGACAAAATTCTGTCCCCATGAAGCGAAAATGTTTAAGTATTTAAAGACCAAAGAACATATCGGAACAGGGCTCAGCTGACAACTCTAAAGCAGTAAAAAGAAACTTATTTTGAACTGCATTTCTGATTTAAAATTATTAAAACACCCTTCATATTTAATAAAATAATTGGCTGCAAACAAACTTTCTGGTAAAGAGTCTCATTTGATCAAATGAGCAGGGTTTTTTTCAACTTGACAGAAACAACATCACCACCACCAAAAAAGACATTTTCATCAAGTAATAAATTTGAGGGGGAAAACACTATCAAATTAAAGCAGAAGACTCACAACTGAATCCAAAACAAGACCTATTTCACTAAACAGAGCCTATGGCAGGTGTCTCTCCATTCCCTGAGGGCTGGCCCAGGGTTAGGTTTTGGTCCATTATAGGTGTCCATTAGAAGAACCCACACAAACAGACAAACCAACCAACCCACGAGATTTCGATTTCCTTACCAAGGCATTTGAAAATCTTGTGGTGGTGATTTTCACTTGGGTTTTGTTTGTTTGTTGCTTGGATTTTGGTTTGGTTTTGGTTTTGTTTTTTTCTTTTGGTTTTTACAATTTCTTCTAATGCAACCATATCATTAAGAAGAAACCAGATTACTACTTAACAACAAGCAAGAAACTTCTTCCCCTGCTCCAAATCACATGAGAGGATTTTACATCATGTCAAAGTAATTCCCTTTCTAATACCCTGAAAATTCAACAGATCATGAGCAAAAAATGCTCAGAAGTTTACATATTTAAGAAGATTAACACATTTCAAAATCTGGTATCATTGTGAAAAGCCGCAACCACAAAAAGCCTTATGTCTAATTCCTGGTAATAAAACACTGCATAAATAAATACTATTAACATACATGCAGTTACACAAAGGAAAGTAATTTTGATGCACTGAAAATCTTTTCAGGAATATAAAACAAGAACATCTCTGAAATAAATAACCAATGACTACACACCAATGTCCCTGGGTGAAAAAAAACCCTGATTTCTCAGTCAGTCTAGCAAAGCCATGGGTTTTGTTACTAACAGGGGAAAACAATGCACATTCTTACTGATTACATATCTAAATTTCATGCTACTATGATTAGAAAGCTAAAATGCAGAAAGGTATATAAGGTACTAATACCAAGGCAGTGTACTGCTGAATTGACAGGAAAATAGCCTGGTTTCCAATGGGAGAAGTATCTAAATGGAGGACTGATATCAGAGTATGTATAAATGTTGGAACTGCCCTAATATGCATTAAAGGGGGAAGGGAGAAGCTTATCTAACAACAAAAGTCAGTGGAGAAAAAGTTGAAAATGTTAGTTGTACCTTAAAAAACCCTGCTTCTGGCCCACACCTGTCATAAACATTCCTGGCTTTACCTATAGCCATGATAATACCTTGCATGTTCGGGGTCAGCATGACCTGCCAACAAGGGATTTAAGGTAAAAGTTTTGAATGATTAATATTTTAATGACCAAATTCAATATGCTTTTAGTCTCATGCAAGACAAAATGCAACTTAATGCATGCATACATTGAAATGGCACATTTCAATACAGATCTGGTGTACACATTCTGCAAGTCAGTCATGGCATGTGTATATATTTTTACTGTAAGGACATATGATTACAGGAAGCTTACAAAAACAAACAAACAAAAAAAACAACCCACAAGAAAACCCCAACAGAACTATGTCAAAAGCAATTTGAAAGTTACAGTCAAAACTTCCCAGGAAAGAAACATGCATCCTTCAGCATTAGTATCCACCAGAAAGTACATATTGATGAGTGCTACCGGTGACCAGTTTCAAGTCAAAAAAAAAAAAAAAAAAAAAAATCAACCAAACACACTTTTTGTACACTATTATATATATTATACTAAAAACATAAACTACACCACCTGTATTTTATGCATATTTGCATATTTCAATATCAAAATAAGAAACCCCATTGCTGAAAATACAATTGGTCCCTGAACCATTTGCAGACAAATTCTTATTCTTAACAAACACAAAGCCAAACATAAAACATACATCTCACAGCTATTCATACCAGTTATAGACAAGCAATTTGATACATCCAGTTTACCTCAGGAAGGCCTTTCTTCTTTGTTATCTGCGAGTAAAGAAAAACTCCCTCTCTCCTTGCCTAAGGTATAACTGGCACACCAACTAGCACAGCAACAAAAGACAAAAACCCCTAAACCTTCTGGAAGGGTTTCCCAAACAAGAACAACATCAAAAAACCCAAGAGAATACACTTACAAACAGAACATAGAAATACAGAAGAAAGTTACCATCCTCTAGAAAAAGTATGGGAACAACGGTGGGGAAAACAACACTGAGTTTTCGGTGTGAAGATGTCAATTAAATCATTTTATTCCTCACCCCATACTTCTAGTTACAACTGATCCCAATTACAGAGCAGAATGACCTGAAGTACCCATTTGCCTACGGAAGCAAAAGCTCCCCATAGTCCACCCAAGAACACATGCTTAGACACCCGAGAATGTGGGCTGCAACAACACTATCCCCAACCAAACCAGACATGGAGTAAACTGTGCCAAGGCAGGGCAGTTTGATGACCTGTTAAGGTTGGTTTCTCAGGATAACATGGGCAGATGATATCTGTTCCTCAAGTAGTAACAGGTACACACACCATCCTAGGTTTGATTTTAGGGGGAGGGCAAGAACTTTATGTTTTTGTTTCTTAAGCTTTGGAAGAGTCAGCTCCACTAGCCATATCAGTCCCAGGTTATTTCCATGGATCATAGAACCGTAGAATAGTTAGGGATGGAAAGGACCTTAAGATCATCTAGTTCCAACCCCCCTGCCATGGGCAGGGACACCTCACACTAAACCATGGATAAACTTAATCTTTAAATTTGAAAAGCTTAACCTTGGCATTGACAAATAAGGTATCAGACTTGAATTTTAGCTTTATTGGACTGACAAGAAAGCACAAACATTAAGATCACTCAGCATCTTGTCATTTTTTAAATCACACAGTAGTCCACAGTCTAGGGCCAGCATTTCAATTGCTACCTGGCCTAACACAAACACTCAACTTCCACAGCTAAAAAGACATATACACTTCCAGTGTAAATGGTACCATGCAAAGCGTGCCCAATTAGAGTAGCTAGTGCTTTCCTTTCTCATTTCATTACAAATTAAGACATTGTTAAGGTCAAACAAATCACTAAGCATTTAGTTTCGCAGAATCTGTTAGATGCCATGATGTGCAAACATGCCAAAAATTCTCATCAGGCAGGCAGCACAAAAAAGCACCGAAAAGGAGCGGTGCACACAACTGCAATCAAATGTACCTCATCGTCATAACCCCCCTCCTCTGACTCAATCACAAAAGTCCCTACATCAGGAATCGCCACTTCTACAACTCGCTGGTTAGGAGCTTCTTGAGCTGGGGCATTATCAGCTGTCTGCAGAAAAAAACCATCATCAGTACGGGGGGGGGGATTAAATAATCAGAAAACAAGAGAAAGATGGAAAGGCACAAACTGATGCTGATCAAGTCAAATCCCGTGCACTGCTGAAATTCTGAGAAAAATTATATATATCACTTATATACACTAATTACTTACAGTTTCTTTATTTTTAATAAGTACATTTTAAAATTAAGCCATTGATTACTAAAAGAAAAAGCAACCAACTTCATTTGTTCTTTATTCACCCATCTAGAGGTTACTATGCCAGTATTGCAACTTTAACATCCACTAACAATTCCAGGCAGTTGTTAAAGGATGTGAACCCACCTCTTCTTTTCATACATTTCACCAAAAAGATAATACATATATCTGAAGTACCTGATGAATTCATACTAGGGGACAGCAATAAGCCAAAGGCTAACATTCCCTGATACTTTAGGAGAAAAAAGCCTCTTACAATCAAGGTATTATAAAATATATTCATTGGCACATTACATTCAACTGGTTTATTTTTTTAGAACAACAACTACACAGAAAAACAGGGGAAAACTATGCTAGTCACCAAAATTCTTGCTATGTTAAGCAAGTTTTAAACAACGGAGTCAAATCACACTTCCTATGGTCTATCATTGTATAACAGCCAGTTTACAACATTTGTAGTACTTAAACCTTGAGTCTAATCTAAGCAGAGTGCCATGCTACTTGTTCTGCAACTATTACAATAGTCTCATTTTTAACAAAGATTCTAGAAACACACAGAGTACCTTATTTACATCCAGCACCATATAAATACAAAAGAAGATTGTGCAGTCAAAGGGCAGAGAAAAAAGACGAAAGAGCAGAAAATGGACACAAATGATCATGTGGTGGCTAACCTACAATCCTGTTTGTTGCATGGTCTGATGTTGTTGTTCCTTCTTTTAAAGCAGACAAACAGAAAGTGGAGGAAAGGAATATATGCCTGCATGTCAGAATGCATATGGAAACAGATTAATTAAAGATCATGCTGATAAATTGAGAAGGAAGCACAATTCTGCCTAAGTGAAACTTGGGTATACAGAGAGCAGCTTTTACTAACAGAGTACCCTCAAATTAGCTACAAACTAGCTTTAGATTCTAATAGCTAAAACGTATTTGTTTCAAATAAAAGAGTTTGCATGGTTTGGGGTTTGTTTTGGGTTGTGGGGTTTTTCTGTTTTATTTTTAAAGAGCCATCCACCTTGCTGCAGAACAATGCAGTGGAAATATTGAAATAAGACAACCTGCACCTGCCCCTTAATGCCTATCATGATGCTCCCCATGTGGCTCCTCAACCACAGTCTTGTAAAGTTCTAAGGCTGATCACAGTGCAGCGTCACTAGCCTGAACTAAAACAGTTGATCTGTAGAATTAACTCTGTAAGATTCTTCCCCAATCCACTGGGATAGATGCTCACAGACCCTAGAACGAGGACAGCACCATACAGAACATTTTATCACGGGTTTGGTATCTTCACAACTAGCCCTTCAGCTGGAGGTAATTCATATTAAACAGACACCCCATAAGCTGTTCTGTATTCCCAGAACTCAGAAGAGTCAGATATGCAGCAGCCTAAAACATCAGTGGTAGAGCGCCTTTTCATCCAGGGTTGGAATAGTTTCCCTGTTGCCTTTGATTTCAGTTTAGCAGAGAAAGCGCACTTCTCTTCTTTCCTGACAGACACCACAGGAGAAAGGACTAGAAAACACGTCCCAAGTAAGAGTCAAGCTGCCACCTCATTTTCAAAGGTTTTAAGTGGACTTTCCTGTTGGCCTCAAAGATATCTGGGGCTAGACTGCTTTTGTTTAATGAGGACCTGAACTTCAGAAGCATGCTTCAAATTTTGCATAGACCTAAATTGTACATATCTCCAGTATATGCTGTACTCTTGACAAGTACTTCAATCACGTAGATGACATCTAAGTATTTTTCTTCTACTACACCCATTACTGTAGTACACTCTTTCTGAATGGACTTTAGTGTTGGGCAGTCTCTGAAGAAACAGCAATTTTCAGTTCAAATTTTCTAAACACACACCCCTTTTTAGCAGCTATTGCACTATTTCCACTTGCAAAATAAAAGCAAAAGCTTTTCAAGCTTCAAAATATCCTCACCGTATCCATTATAGCTTCTGGACCTCTGTCTTCTTGTTCAGCTAAAGCTTTGTTGATCGCTTGCACAGAATCTTCTTTTAAGTGCTTTGAAATATCAGTTCTTGATGGCTGCTCTAAATATTCTGGTTCTCCTGCTTGAACTTTGTGAACAGAAATAAGATGAAAATTTCGTGTGTTAACATAAGCATAAATTTTGAATTGATTAGTTGTATTTGGATCACAGTCTCATAGACAGGTAACCCACCCAGAAAATGCAGGGTAGGTCACACCAGTCACAAATAAAACTTTACACCAGTCTTAGTCTCAGGTAATTTTGAACACTTACATATAAAAATGGACCCATGATTTTATATTAAGAACAACAGACCCATCCTGTCTATAGACCCAGTAAGGCTCTTGAGTGGTAGGTGCTCATCAATCATATGGGGGAATACTGGGAACAAAGATAAGATTCTACCTGGACATTCCAATATATGGAATGACCTACAGCCACTTGGGTGCCAGATTTTTACTTTGCAAAATTAGCAATACATTATATTCTTCTGTCTAAGGGAAATCTCAAAGTTTCCCCTACTTGAGGGCAATAAAAATGATTAGCATAAATAACGCCTTATACACCTTACATGATGAAAGCCGATTTGACAAACACAACATTCATTTAATACTTTCCTTTACTAACAAAAGAACTAAAACGTGTCTCAAAGTGTCTGTGAAGCCAAAACATCTAGATGAAGTCATTCTCCATAGTTTGCAAAAACAAATGTCACTAAACCACTGCACTTTTTACACTCAGTTTGCAGTCATAGTTATGAGAAATATATGCTTAGTCTTAATGACTCATGAACAACAATGAGAACATCTGGACAGCAGTCTCATCACAAACCCATTATGTCATCTTTCACATAATGTACATGCAGCATTCTGCAGTGGACCACAAGGTAAACATAACCTAAAACCCAACAGCTTTTTCTGTGTCAAAGCAGGCATGTTTTCTAGTCACACTGCCAGTGGTCTTTGTTAGCTTGGTTCCTAAATGCACAGGCCTCAGTGTTGCTGTTTAGAGTATTTTCCACAGTTTTAACAACCTTGTTTTTACATAGTAATTTATTAAGTGGGCCCTACTATTGCTAAATCTATTCAATACATCACACCAAATAAATTATTCTTCTCTTCAGCTCTAAATTTTGTCCCAATTTAAAACGTGAAGGTAGGTCTTCTACTCAATCACTCTGAATAGAAGAATATACATCACTCATGGACTAATAAATTCTCAAAGAAGACTGCTGAGAAGTCTTCTTTAAAAACCCAAAGTTTTTATTAAAAAAAAAAAAAAAATCAGTAAAAGCTGAGCACAACTGGGGGGGGGGGGGGGAGGGAGAAAGGCAGATAAGCCAGGATTTTTTTTTTTTTTACTTTATATAAAACAGTAAAATACAAACAAATCCCCAGACTAAACTTCAAGTGCAGTTAGTTACCTTGGCTAAATATACAGTTGTCATTAAAAGATGACACAAATTAACTTTTTGTTAAACAGATACAAAAGCCAGTGATTTTTTAAATTTTTTTTTGTTCTGCGCCTTTTACAAACAAGTAGAAGCAGCTAACCTGGAGCAGGTGAGGGTGCTGGTGCCCTGGGTATCTGAGATAGCAACTTCTCCTGCTGTGCTTTCTGAGCAAGTTCTGCATCCCATTCTTCAAGTTCTTTTTCAAACCGTTTATTGTCTTCTTTGACATAATCCCTTAGATCAGAAGGCAGTGTGTCCATTCCAACAAGGATCTGTCCCGTTTCTTTGTTAAACTCCTCTGTATCAACATGAAACAGAAGTTTCAGGAAAAGAAAGAACAGGGGAAAAGGAAGTATGTTCAACAAATTTCCTCAACTCAACTACTGAAAACATACAGTACAGCATCAAAAAACTATTACTTTTAACTGATTTTACTATCTGTCAGACGCTTCTCTGCTACTGAGATGTATGACTACTGCTCTTCTGATCTTTGGATTACATGTTCTTGGGCACCACCAGATCACTGCCATTTTGAAAGATGAGTCTCTTGGGCCATGAGCACCCAATGACTGTGAACACTCAGTAAAAGAAAACCTCACAAAACCACACCACAGCTAGATTACTGCCACACAGAGCTGGACACAACTCGACTTGCCAGCAGAAGGGGAGTAGGAAGGTAGGCCAACAGGTATTTGGAACGTTAACTGCTAAGAACACTGGCTACATTGAATAATCCTCCTATTTGCTTTGAAAATGCTCTCTGCAAGAGTACCCCAGATGCTGCGGAATGAATCACCTGCAATTGTCCTGCAGCAAGCAGGCCTCAGACTTAATTAAGAGTAGTACAGCAACTCTACAGGGCCCATAAAACTAGCTGCCACTATCAGGCCCCACAAAACTCATGTTAAGGGATCTTTGCCCTCCCTCCAAAAACTTCCATACAAGCCTTATAGTTACATATTACTACATGACCTGAAAAAAATTTCCCAATTCACATATTACTTTTGTTAACATGTGGTTGATAAGGCCACGGTATTCACGTTTCAATGAGGAACTGCTAAATGTTTATAAATTAGCAAATGTAGTTTATTTTGCTGTCTTAATAATCCTGAAATACTGGCATTATCTTTATTAATCTAGAAGTTGAGGAGCAATTGTTCAACACACAAAAAACAATGTGAATAACAGTAATGAGCAGAACTAGAACCTTAGCAATTATTAAACCCATTTAAAAAATCTGGAAATCCATCCAAAACAAGCTCAATTTATCAATACATTCAGCATATTCAGCTATTCTTTATCATGCAGAAAACATATCCATAACAATACCTTGTATCAAGTATTGCTCCTTATCATTTATATACATTAAGCAATATGCACTGGCATTCCTGTAACCACCAAAAGAGTCCCGTTCCAACTCTTCCCAAGTTGACTTTGTCACAGAAATGTCATTGTATTTCATCCATCTGTTTTGGTGATGGTCATAAATATAAGCCCAGTAGTGTCCTGCATTAGCTTGACCTTCGTGAACAAGCACAGCATGCAACCTGTAAGGAACCTTAAAAAAAAAACAAAATGAACCACAAAAATGTCAAACTCTTCTTGCAAGCATTTAGTTCCTACTACCTGTCAAGAGATAATAGCTACATTAAGTAACAAAAATAAGATGAAACAGGATCAAAACACAAGACAAAGGAAATCCAAAAAGGTAAAACTACCAACTCACTAAGCATAAGGACTTTGAGCTATTTTACTTACTGCTACTCGTTACAAGAGATCTTAAAAACACTAGTGAGCACAAATGTCTACTCTGCTAGCTTCACTGCCAGGCATCCTCTTAATTCCTTAGTATTCCTACTTTCTTTGTACCTACAGAAACCCTCAAACATGTCAGCTTTGATTGTCCATGATTTGCTCCAGTTCTGACCTTGTAAACTTGCCCTGAAGTCTGGAAAGGCATATGCAAATTCAAGGTAAACAACTCTGTGCTTTCTATGTGCCAGCAAGAGTTTATTTTAAGAAATATCTGGGAGTTGAATACTTCCATTACCCAAAATTTTTACAGTAGAATAGGAATACAACTGTTTTCCAGTATTTTAACCGTAACAGTGAAATCATTGCTAAGAGAAGCATGGAACACACGAAGCGGACCTCCCTCCTCCCCAAGGAAAGAAGGAAGATACAAATTTCGAAGGTCAACCTAAAAAGTATCCTATGTGTTCATTAACAGGCAAGAAGAATAGGCAACTTTGTTTCTACATAAGCAGTTGGAAATCTGAGGGAAAGAGAAGCAGAATGTATCAGTGCCTCCTTACTTATAAGCACATGCTGCTCATTTTAACCTGCTGAAACAGCATACACAACATAAAAGAGAAAACTGATCTTTCCTGCTATGCACAGTATGCCTGAATGACAACAGCTCTGCTAGGATGAAAACCCTGAAACCATATCCCACTGGTGTCACAGTCTGGACTGTAGATAAATGGTCTATTTTACACAAGGTCCACTAAATATTTGTTGCAAATTATCTCAGCACCACAATAATTAGTAACTGTAAATAAATATATAACTATGACTTCATAAAGTCCCTGAAGTTATTTTTAGCCTGATCACTCTCTTCCAGGCTATATGCAAGTGCTGGAGATTTTGCAACCTTCCTTGAAGTATAAAGCTGACTGACTGCACAGCAGCTGGAATCAAACAGTCTGTCATCCCAGAGACCAAAACGCACAGTAAATCTCCCAAGCACAAGAATCACACACAGAAGAAATCTTAGCAAGTACTTAAACCTGAATGCTCTGGGGTTTTTAACATCTGTTATCATAACAGTGTGAAAGCCTTCTTAAAATGACTGCAAGCCCACGCATATGCACATAAATATATACAGATCCTGATTAACATATAAATAAATAAATAAAAGGTTAGTGAAGTCTCTTCAGACTTTGGCAATAAAATTTCCTCACTCCAAAACAGGGCATTAAAATCCCAGCTGAATTTAAATCGTTTAACTTAAAACCATGCTAACAGGGTCAGCTTGAGGTCCCCTACCCTTTCCTCCAGCTCAGGAGAATCAGCTATCAGTCATCCATGCTGAGCTTACAGGAAGGTTTTCCAGAGAGGTCTGTGACTGGCAGACAGGCAAGTCCAGCGCCAACAGGCATCTCTTGTGATAAGCCATTATATCAACAGTAATTAACAGTACAGGGCAACACATCAAGTAAATAGTTGACATTAAACTTCTTAGCTTACACTTACTACTCATGAAACAGAAATGGAGCTTCAGCAACCTCTTCACATGTAGCTACAGAACAGATATATCAAAGCTGATATATCAAAGATGAATTCCCATAGGAAAAACGTGCATCTCTTTAAGGAGGGAAATAATCAAATAAACAGCTGATGAAATTTATTCATTCAGGAGGACAAGACAAGATAAGAATTTTGGGAATATTTCATATGACAATTTGACAAGAGTTTTATGAGCAACTATAATCTCCTTAGAATCAAAAAGAACACAAGAAGAAAAGCTTAAGTAATTCATAAGAACACCTTGAAGTATCCCGCAAATGTAATATGCTTTCCTTAAAAAGTTTAATGTGCGCAGACCTTATCGACTCACAAGAGAAAAGCTTTCAGTGCTACAATCGTATCATTCAGAGGAAAACATCGATGTAAAACTGCTCCCATAGAATGGGGCAATACTGAGCTATCCAAATGCCTCTGCAGAGTCAGGCAAGGGAAAGTGAACAGCTGTATGCACCTGCCTCCTGATTGTGACAAAACACCCACAGGGACGAAACAGGCTGAGTTGAAGAAGGCCAGCCTTCACTGCCACCCTGACATTTCAGATGGATTCAGTACCTACTTGTTCCCTAACTGTCACTTAACATACCTCACTACTTTCAGGCACAGCACAGAAATGCCCTTCACAAATCTATATACTGTTTCCATCCCCCTTTTTCTGGAATTGTTTCAAAACAAACCCAAAAGCATCTAGTCTATATTACAGCACACTAGGACGAGGTGTTTTCCTAAGTAATCTCCTTTTTCCATTGTAATGATTGCTGACATATCTTCACCATGCAGAGGTATTTCCTCTGGTAGGCTGTTTGGATGTGAAATTAGCAAATTACTTCATTTCGCTGTTAGATGATACGTAGCCTGTAGCCTTCCAGTTACAATATGAATATTCCAGTAAAGGAAATGCCTGCCAGTAGCAAGCCTAAAGAAACCCATCTAGGCAAGTCTGCCTGAAACCCTTAATATCACAGTTCAGAGCTGCCAGGAACTATTACAAGCCATGTACAAAACAAACATATACCTCAAGTAAAACTGTAAGCTAAACACGTCTTACATGGAAAGAAAATAGTTCTTTTTCCTAACAAAGTAACAGAGGAAGTAATTTTTAAGCTTAAAATCTGTCGAAGGAAGTGAATGTAAATATGTGAACATAAGAAATACCAGAGGAGCCACAACTCCATCGCAAAGCATTTTAAAAACGCTGTTCAGATTACACAGCACGAGAATCTCCCTAAAAGGCAGCTTAGACTAATAGTCAAGGTTGTGACTGACACTGAATCTAGACAGAGGGTGTGAGGGGTTTTTTTAATAGAAAAAAAAAAACAAAAACGAAGCAACAGCAAGCCCACTGGCATTACTAACTATAAATTTACATCAGGAGCCTTGAATTTGTAAGTATTAGTATGTAAGTTTCAATACACAAAGGCAATAAGCATTTGAGTATAAAAATAATTGTTTCCTATGTCTAATACTTTGCCACCTTAAAGCCGTAAGATTACCTAGCAATATTGTCATAGCAGGGTGAGAAAATTTTATTGCTATACAAAACCTGAAGTTCTGCATTCAAGTCAAGAAAGTGGAGCAGACATAGAACATATTTGGGCTTTTCATCACAAAGCTGCTTAAACTCAAGTATGCCACCTGTAAAACATTGTGATATTCCCTTTGACTGTGCTTAATTAAAAGGTTCGCAAAACTCATGACTTTCTAACGAAATTTCACTAACTATATAATTATTGTATACCTGCTTTATTTTCAAGCATCAAAAAACTTTCATTAAAGTGACAAAAAGGATTTGTTCTGATTTATTTCATGCAGAAATTATACTTACTTGGACCATTGTTTTGTCAGAGTACATCAGTTCAATTGTCCGATGTATTCTAGATATACTTTCTTGTAAATCTGAAAGAGAAATAAAAAAGAAGCTCTCTTCCATGATGCTGCATAACTGCACGTGCCTTCATCTTTATTTTATCTCATTAAAAGACAAACAAGGGTACATTTCACACTTGGTTCATCTGTTTTTCTATCTACATGCCAAACACTAAACCTTCTCAGATGATGAAGCAGTGACAGCGATTCATAATGCACTCCTGCTAGCTTCCTAGAGCTCAACCAAGCCCAATCCTGCTGGAACAGTAACTTCCTTTGTTTTCCTCAGAGCAACAGAACAGACTGTAAGCTCTACCCACTCCAAAATGCCCTGGCTTAGAAATTTACTGAATTTTCCCATGTGGAAAGGGTCACTCTATCCTAAACTCCCCTGCAGCACCAAGTCAAAGCATGGGCCCAGCCAGTACCACACTGACAGCTCAGATATGACTGCAGTGACCTTCTTTGGCATGGACCACACTTCTATTTCACTCTACTCCCCCCAGTACAATGCACACTGAAGCACTGTGTACACCTCACTCAACAGCCAGTACGCATCTTCAGTTCATGTACCTTCAGTCTATTACAATCTCTAACTTCCCTTCCTATTTGCTAGAGGCAAGTTTAGAAGTACAAAACAAGCAACTCAACACACACGGACATTAAGGTGATTTCCCCCACTTCCACAACTTCTTTCCAATGTCAAATGCACTCCCCAGCTTGCGGCATTACCTCTAGTGTCATTCTCTACTTCAGTCCTCCAGCGATGTAAACAGCCTTCTAGGACAGACAGCTCTTCCTCAGTGATGTGCCTCGGTGCTGGATGCATTGGCAGATCAGGAGGAATTCGTGATTGTGTGAATGGTTTATGTATTACTGATCTTTGTACAGGAGATGTGCTTGGAACATCTGATGATGAAGGTCCCTGCTGCTCTATTGTGCTACATTCATTCAAAACATGAAATTCAAAAAAAAATAAAAATTGAATCACCATGTATACAAACGAAAAGCTACCCCGTAAAAATAAGCTTTTAATCTGAAAACAGAAACTTAAAAAGTAGTAATTTCCTACAGTGCAATCCAGGGAAGATATCTACAATATCAATATGGCATTAGCATGTCAGTTCTGGAAACCTGGTGGTGTAGTACACATTAGCACAATAATAACTCTGGCTGCCATTCCCCAAAATAAAGGAATTGGATCGGTCAAGCTACAGTTCGCTTTACTTGAAATGCTATTCAACACTTTCAAATAACATCATACAAATAATCACTATGGTTTGAAACATTTATTGACAAACTGGAAACTGAAAAATCAGAGCAGCTTGTCTTATGGCCCAGTGACCATAAAATCCTAAAAATCCATAAAATCACCTACCTACCATTAACGTTAACTGAACAGCAACAACAAAGGGACCTCTGATATTTACGGCACACTGGAAATCTAGCACCAAGCCATCTAAACTTGCTCCAAACACATCCCCTAACTCAAACGTCAACTCATACTAACCAGGAAAACTAGGGAAATTCTACAAGAGCAGCAGAATATCAAAAATGACAACCTGTTACAGATTTTTCTCTTCCCATCAGTGAGACCACTCATATGTAATCACTACCAAAAACCTGAAGATCTTTATAGCATTTTACTTTGTGTACAACATCATGATACAGCCTGAGGAACCTGGATTCTTCAGTAAGTTAAAAAGTTCTGAGAACACCAAGAGCTGACAGCGTCACTTCATATAACATGCTATTGTGTTTCTACAGATTGAAAAAAGTATTAATACTAGACATTTTTTACAGAGCTTCCTTTATAGGAGTTTGAACAAAGTATATCACTTCTGATCCTGTATTTCATGCAAATAATGGTAGCTTTTAACAGTTTGTCTTCTCTTATCGTCAAGATTTCTACATTATATCAGTAAGACATTTGAAACCTTTCAAAGGCTTTTAGATTCATTTACTTCGCTTATCTGAACTACGAAGTTAACCATCTTGACTGGATCAGAATCTAGAACTCTACTTTCCCAATCCAATATAAAAAGCTGTGTTATAAACTGCCAGTGTCCACCTAACCAAGTCTGACCCTAAGTTATACTCCTAACTGTGGGTCATAGTTACTAGCTTCAATAATGAGAAAAATTACACTATTGGAGCTTTATCTACCTCATGCTTTGGCTACTCTGTGTTGAAAAAGTCAGACTGTTAGGTTCCTGACAAACTCTGTGAGAAGTGTGAGCTGCAAAGCAGAAAAGGAGCTTAACTCTGAGGCTAAATCAACAGAAACCCTGAAGCTCTGCAGCACATACACACTGACTAAATTAATATTATTCAACAATGCAATTAGGAAGCAGTGACTTCACCAGATACTATGTCTATCTGGAATTTTAGGTGGAATTGTGCCTTATTTGAAAATAATAATTCCCCACCTGAAGACATTTTTATAAGCACATGAGACAAACCGAGATTATTAACATTTTGTTTTATTTAAATCATCTGTTGTGCTGAAAAATACTTCTAGGAAGAGAGCAGAAACTTTACACCTTAGAACGTGCCTAGCTGTATTAAACTGGTGAACATGGCAGGTAAGCTTCCTTCCCTGTCTCTCAGTGGCCGGGTTTGCACCAAGAGGATGATTGGCCTCTTGCCTTGGGAGAGCAGGAGGAGGCAGCTCTTACCTGGGTGGGGTCTGGGCTGGCAGTGTGCTGCTGGCAGGGGCACTAGCACCCAAGTCATCAACCGGAGACGTGCACACTGGTTTGCTGGAGGCAAACTCCAAGGCGTACTGCAGGACATCTACCAAGGGGAATCGTTTAGGACCAGAACCATAGCTTAAATATCTGTTAACCATAAAACATATTAATGCCATGACTCACGTATACGAACAATACATTAAAAAAAAATATTTTTTTTTTTTCTGGTTGACTGCAATTAAATAAAGAAACCCTTTCCGAACATGTTTCATGCATCAGAATTACTGTCCTTATAAACAGTTTCCAAAGAAAACAGTAAAAGAAGAGATGCAGAAAGGAAATCTAGAGCAAAAGCCTACACACAAAGTATACAGCTGCAAGGACTAATTCTATGTAGCCCATAATATTATTTGTATTTACAGTTATCTATAGTACCGTTCTAATCTCTGTTGTAAAACTGTGAGGTATTCTTTGAGTCTCTTGATTTCATCCCGTTTAATTCTTGTTATTTCTCTGTTTTTGTGCATATACCTGTAAAACATGAAATTCAGAAAGAGGTGTCAGCCCACAGTATCCAATCACTGAAACTCAGGTCTGTACACATCAGCCATACCACTTAGGGCTAATAAAAACCTCACACTCTCTAGAACCTACAATACACTAAGCAGTAAAGCAGAACTGAGAAGAAAATGCTAAAATCTTCTCTCCCACAATTTTTTGAAGATGCTTTTACCCCCCAGTATCAAAAGTTCATACTATAGATGACAAACATGTAATCAGAAAGCTTCTAAACTAGACAGTTTAGGAGGCAATCACATAGCAATACTCTTGTTTCATTAATTAGACTCACAAATAAATACTCAGCATCTAACTGAAAGGCATCATGGTATCTCACCTCAACACATAAACTGCATGCACTGATGCTGAGAATCTCTTCAAACCATGCAGTCTATGTAGTACACCATGATGGAATAGCTGACTTCTCACCCTCCTTCCCAATTGGACTCATAAACAGTGTGATTATTCAAAGTATTTTTCCTTAGTACACCGCTATCTAGCAATAAATTAAAGACTGAAGTGCAAGAATGTTTTGGCACAATTTAGTAGCATGTCTTAAATTGTTATCTACGTGTATTTTCTGAAACAGATGAAACCCATGGAAATTTTAACTTGTCTAGCTAAAAAATAAATTTACTGTGATTTAAGCACAGATAAGATGCACCAGCAACTTTACCAAACTCATGAGATGTAATTTATATTCATACAAGGACTCTGTTGATAATATTATACTGTACCTGTCCAGATACAAAATTGGAGGAAATTCTAATTTGTTGTGTATCTTCTCTGGTCTCCCCAAAGCCTGATTAAACTCAAATCTTGAGAGCTCAAAAGTTAAGACAGGAGGAAGCTCAGTGAACCAGTGCTGAACAAAAGAAAAAACAGAACACCCCACAATGAACGCCTTCCAATAGGAGAACATTAGTAATAATGGTACAATACCTGCAGACTGACACAGGTACAACAGAAACCGATTTTAGAGGGCAGATCAGCATAAGCTTTACAAAGTTCCCATCTTTCCCCTTCACTGTAAACAGAGACCATTTGTCATCCATGCTGCAGAGTTTTCCAACTCATCTATCACTATCTGTGCTAAAGCAGAGCAGGCACAAAGGCTTCTTCCTTTCACATTTGTCTTGTTCAGACTAAAAGCGGCCCACACTTGAACCCACCTGCCTTGCCAACTGTCCTGTCCTCTTTTAACTCTCCCATGCCACTGAAAGGGTTGTTTACATTGTATCAAGTGCTCTTCCCGCTAGTTCCCTCAGGCTCAAGTTTCTGACCCTTTCATTCACCCAGTATCGGAGTTTCCAGTGAACCCTGAAGCAGGACCAGTGAGTACTCTGGGCTGCGTGAGACCAGCTCTCTTGGCGCTGTAGAAGTCATATTTTTCTTTAAATCTCCTCCATACTAACAACCTCTTCTGAAGTTTCTGCTCATGTCACTAACCACTGTTAATCCGTCCATGGACGAACCCATGTTATCATCACCTTATCCCAATTTTCTTTGAGTATTCAGTAGAGGTCTAACTTTAGTCCTTCTTTCTTTCCTTACACACTTGGTTTCTTCAGGTACAAGATGAATTCAGTCTTAGTAACAACTAAGTTGAAACATCAGTGTGTTATCAATCAGCATTATTCTCAGACTAAAGCCAAAATACAGCACTGTACCAGCTACTAGGAAAAAAATTAACTCTACACCAGCTGAAACCGGGACACTAAACATCCACTCAGGCTTCCCTGATTGCCACAGACACTGCTGCCACATACTTCCAACACCAGCGTCCATAGCCCACACCTGGCATTTGACCTGGGGGTTGCTTCAAGTTCTCCTATCCAGCCAAAGGTCTTGAATAGTCTTTTCATGCAATAGAGCCTTTTCCTTCTGTGCACATGGCTAAAATTCAGGTCTAGGTTCTCATCACTCCACATATCAGTGCAATGTTTCCTCTCTTCTCCTCTTGCCTGGCCTTAGTGCAGAGAGCCTTTTCACACTAACAGATTTCCAGGATGTTGTTGAATTTTCCTTGTTTGTTGTCTTCAGCATCACTCCCCTCACCTGCTTACAAGCAAAGTAAGCTGCCTTCCTTTTTTTTTGCCTGTATCAGCCTCCACTAATCACCTTTTCAGTTTTAAAGGAGATCATAACATTTCTCTTGCAGCAACTTCATGCAGCAATAGATTTCAATGCTAAAGTCAGCAAAGCCACACCACAACCCCTCCACCTTAAACTCTTTTATTGCAAGGCCCCCAAACTCCTTAATGATGACTAAGCTGCTGATGTTTATCGACCATGATGCTGACAAACACTCTCTCATCTTCCCTATCTTCTAACTCCAAGTACATGCAATCAATCTTCATCTTTTCTTGAATTTGGATTCAAGTTCCTTGGGACAGAGAATGTCTCTTTTTTTTTGTTGTTGTTTGTTCATTTGTACGTTAGCTTGCTTGCTGACACCAAACTCGATGGCTGGGGCTTTTAGGCATCATGATAATAATACTTAATAATAATAATAGCAGCAACAATAATGATAATAAACAAGCTAAGTACCCCATTCGATGCAATGGTGAAGAAGAAAAGTAGAATGTTACTTTCAGGATCTTTCCATACATGCAACTACCGCGTTATTATTATTTTCTATAAGCTTTGATATCTACCATCTCGGATGAATGCCACTTGAAGTCTCTGTTCAGCAGAGTCAGACTCTGACAAAACTAGAAGAAATTCACCTTCCTTCAGTACTTCCAAACTTTCCAATGCCCTGTAACCCCTTTGAGGCACTATGTTTAAACATAACTACTAACAGCAACAACCGCTATAAATAAATGACTTCAGTTCAGGGAAATGTAATCAATTTACTTGGCACTGGTAATAATGCAGTAATGTTTTTTCTAAATTTGGACTTAACACATTACCTTTCTTGTTTTGCCAATGTTGTCAATCTGTCATACGACTATTTTACCTCCATTTCTACGTGCTAAGAAGCCAAGCTGATTAAAACCCTGACAGTTTCACAAAACACAAATCTTAACACTCTAGACACTGAAATTACAGGTGAAAAAAAAAAACCTCAAAATCAGAACAAAGCAATAAAAATAGTCTGACATGTCTAGTCAAGCATTTATAACTGAACTGACGTTTTATGCATGACTGCACATAGGTTTTAACTGCAAGATATTCTTCACTCCATAAGATGAACAATTGTACTCCTGTATTAAGTACATACAAGATTTCAACTTGCATAAAGCAACTGAGCTTTGTATTGTACTAAGATATTTAAGAGATTTTTTTTTCCTTTCAGTTATATTTCAGGAAACATGCTCACTGTAATAAGACGCTTCTACAAGTGCTGAAATAAAAAAAAAAAACAAAAAACACAAATCCAAAACATAAAATAAAATGGAAACATCATGCAAAAGAAGAACACATCCAGTAAGATGTGTAAAAACATTTGAAAATGCTTGTTAACGTCCCCTTTGGTTGATCAATATTCGATCAGCAATACCTGACCAGAAAAAGGAACTGCAAAAGGGACACTATAAAACTTCTGTCGATAACACAAAACTGGAAATAGCAATTTAGACTGGAGGATGATTTCAGGGTATGTCACTATGCTTAGTAATGAAACCCTTTGTGTACGTTGATATGATTAAAGAAAGCAAAATTTCATCACTGCAAAAGACTGACATCAAGGAAGAAACTATACCTGAACTTTTTACTTAAGTAAAAGAAACCTCCTAAGATTTCACATCTTTAGAATAACTGTGATGAAACATAAACAACTCCCTAAAGAAAAAGCAGCTTAGCCTCCACAGGCAATGGGAATTTCCGTATTTCCACATCAATAATGTACATGTTGCTAGAGAGAGCTCTGCCAGAGAAAAATGCTGGGCATATACATACATGCCAGCAATAAGAAGAGACATTTCAGAGCATACCCTCCCTTTTCATTCTACAGTCACCAATGATCCAACTACCTCTTTTCCGTAATCTGTGACTTGTCTTGTTTATCATCTCACCCCAACACCACACACTACACATCCCACTTCTTAATGGGGTTCCATCTGAATCCAGCCACACATGCTTTCAGCATGCTCTGACATCTGGCAGCCTCCTACTCTAGCAAGAGCTCTCTGAGGAGAAAGAGCAGCCCACAGAATATGAATTACCTGCCCACTGCTGCAAGGAGGGTAGGGGGCAAAGGGAAGGATGGTGGGAAACATCAGAAAAAGGGGAAGAAGGCTAGGGTGCTGAGGAGTTACAAGACAGGCAAAGAGGAATAACAACAAAGCAACGGTCAAATGCACAGCTCATGGTTGCTCTTTACTGCATGGCACAGGTCAGCAAGTCAGTCAGCAGTAGTCAGCTACCACAGGACATTACACCCATGACCTCTCTGGCGATCAAATATCAGCAACAGGTGGGAACCAGCCTGCTCCAAATTACCTCTGTAAGCACTTGATTGTGCCAGCTTTTAATAAGCATGAACTTTGTGTCTTATGAAAAATTAAAAAAAAGATGATACTCTGGATACTCGGAGAGATACAAACCCCTCAGATTAACAACCCAGTTCTGTCAGGCATCAGAACCTAACACAGCAGCAGGTCACACAAACAGCCACGAATCCCAATGAAAATTAAAGAGCACTACAGCAGCCCCCAAGAGAAGCCCACAGGAGAACTTAACTCACCTCCTGACCAGACTTTGCAGAGTTTTCTGAATGGAGAGATTCAATTTCCCCTTCAATCATTGCAGCTTCTAGGCACTCATGCAGATCTTTAAAGCCATTAACCTGGAGTGGATACTGGCCAAACATCTCTGTGTTTTCAAACTTTTTACCTTCACATAAGAAATTAAAACAGTTGAGGTTTTAGGAACAAAACTTTGCCTTTAAAAAAAGCCTAACAATCCTAGGTCATCTTGCCTAGTCTACTGAACAATACCCACATTTTGTTATTGAGCAATTCAATTGTATGTATGAAAACAAGTTACTAGAGAAAGTCACTTGAATCTCATCTTGAAAATTACTGTATTTTCCTCTTCAGCCCATTTTTTTTTAATATTGTTTTTGCATCTCTTGGTAATTAGCAAAACTCAAGATGACTTGGCACCACAAATGCATGGGAAATTCTACACATATAAATCAAAGTCCTGCTCCTGCAAATACCAGCTCAGTAATACAACTCTACATTGAATCAGCAAAGTCAGTGGAATTGCTGGTATGAAACAGCCCTTTGTGTAAGTACTTTTTGCAAAAATAAAGCACAAAAGAGAACACTCGCGATTTCATCCTGAAAACAAGATCATGATTTGGTAACAGTGTATAAAGATGCAAGTTCAAACATGAGAAGAAATGTGGGTGACAAGCTTTCAATCTACAACTTAAATTTATTTCATCCTAAAGTCAGTAACAAGTCTTCTCACATCAGCTAGTTTCCTTCCGTTGGTTTGGATTTTACGTATCTCCTCAGTTAAGATGAGAACATAAGGGAAGAAAGCAGCTGAATGCAAACAAGCTGGAATGCTAGCTAGTAGCAAGAAATTTGCAGAATGTGTAAGTCTGAAAATAAATCATTAGATACACTGTTCCAGGTAGAGCAACAACCTGGAATTCACTTTAAAGATTATAGCTTCTTCATTCAAATGCATCTCAGGAGTCATTCACTCTCAGGATAGGGGACAGAATCACCAACATTAGAATATTTTCACAACTGCTGTCCTCCCAGAAACACAGAGCACTGCAATTCTGCAGATCTACTAATTATATACAGATAAGATAAAGGGAAGCTTGTACAGTCTCCTCTTCAGTACTCTTGACACTGCCCTTGCACAGGTTTCCACTGACTTGTTTTCAATGCACTGTACTTTTAAGAGGGTGACTTACCCATACCAGGAATTTTGCAGAAGAAAATGCAGTAACTGAAATGTTAAATTGCATTAAATGAAGCAGAAATAATGCAAGAGACTAGCTCAACAAAACACAATAACTTGCCTTCCGCATACCATTAGTAAGTAGCAAAAGGTGCCCTGATGATAATTTCTTGCAAGCATTTTCTTAAATATGCTCAGCTCCTGAAAGTTATTGGAAAAAAAAAAAAAATGTTCTGGACCATTGCAGCTCAGTTTAACTTCAGTCTCATATTCTCATGGCAGCCTGTGACAAACCTTTGGTCACAAACTGAACGTGTAGTCTCCAAGTATATGTCAGCAAAAGTAGCTAAAATGTTACAAACTTAGACAAGCACTAAGCAGACATGAGCATAAAAGTCCAAGGAAGTTCAGATGCATACCTTCAAGTACACCTACTGCTAGAAATCGTCCATAAAACAACTCCACCATTGGGTTCTTTGATTTCTCGCCATCCCTGAAAACAGAAAGCATGTAAGTGCAAGATATCAAACATAATGCTCTGACTTTCACAAAACTATGAGCAGAATATTCTGAATTCATTATGGAAATGCTATTTTACTCAGATACTCTTCATTTAGTTTTGCACTTTCCTCTAATAATAATAATAACGATTCACATATTTTCAGTCAGTTACAGAAGCACTTAATTCTAGGAAAAATTATGTAAATCAGATTCAACTCCTGAGTCGTTAAAGTGTACAAAATCTGTGTAAAAATTATTTCCTGCAACACTCTAGAAACGATATATTCAAAAAGACAGTGTACAGATATACAAACAATGAGTATTTACCTCTGAGAAGATAAACGCGCAAGGTTTGAAGTACTTAAACTACAGGATTGAAAAGAAAAGTTGCTTTCAAATCGAAAGAAACAAAAACCCAAAAAGAAAGCGTAATTGGTTATGTACAAAACACATGTCTAATCCTTCTAGACTCTGGACTTCACTCAGCAAGGTTTCTAACATGAAACAAGATGATGAAAATGGACAATTCATGGAAAAAGAAAGGTATATTGAACTAAAAAAAGCTATGGTGTTAGATCTTTTTCTGCCATATAAGAAGATGTGGATTTTTGGTTGCTCAGTTTGCTTTTTCTCATTAAAACATTCAACATACAGAACTAAATTAAAAAAAAAAAAAAAACAAGCACAACAAAAACTTACCTCTCTTCTTCAGCTTTAATTTGGAAGGCATCTTCTAGCCAATCTAGTAATTTGTGTGTAAATTCACTAACATCTTGCTGTTGAAAAAATATAAAGTGATCAGTATGTGTTCACACAGGTAACAGAACACGATAAAGTGTCACCTTACAAGATCAGTATAGCTTTATTCCTCTTAACAGCAGCTAAAAAATCACACCATATCCAAGACTATGCTATGAATGTTTTTTCTTATAGGTGGCTCTTAAGGCATACTAAGGCTCTGGTGTTCCTCAGCCATTACACTGTCCTGTGATCTTTATTACTGGGGCTCAGCTTTCATACCATGCTAGTCCAAAGGCATCCTATGAATCCCGTTGTTCAAAACCTTTGGTATCTAACAAGTGGTGACTACTATTACTTTCATCGAGCACTAAATTCAGCAATGCTGTTGACGTTAAATACCTTCACCACATAACCTCATGTGGAAAAAAATGCAGAAACCAAGTGTTTCTCAGAAAACTAAAATATACCCATTATGATTTAGGCAAGAATCCTGAATACAAGTATTAGGATACTCCAAACTAGTTATCTACAGGACAAATAGGACTGCACCAGCTCTGGAAGCATTGTTAGAGCACAAGAATAAAGCCCTTTAAAAAAAAAAAAAAAGAAAAAAAAAAAAGAAAAATCACAGCCTTAGAAACAAAACCCCAAAAGCAAGAATGTGAAACTATTGGTTACTTTCTAAAATAATAACAGGAAAGTGTACTGAATAAAACAGGCAAGCTGACCAGATTTTATTTATAAAAGTGACCAGAGATCACGTAATACTAGAGAAAAAACTCAAAAACTGATAATTAGAAGTTTCTTTTCTGTGGACATTTTGAATTTTTGTTGTGCATTTAAAGTATTTCTTATTGCCAGATAACCATATGAAAAGCATGCATAAACTTGAATGAAAAAAACACAGAAATTACCTGTTGGGAATCATTCGATTTAAAAGCATCTTTAAGGATTTCAACCGCTCTTGATGGGTCAACGTATTTTCTCTTTGAACCAACTAGAAGTGCAAACAGGTACCTTAACTCACGCATGAAAGGCAGATTCCTATGTTCCTGTATCTGAAGAAGAATTAAATATATTTAACAAAGTGGTAACAGAAATCTACTTTACAGAATTGTTACCCAGTGAACTAAGGGTATATCCAGCTAATCACCGTAATAATACATAAGCTTACTTGTAGTACTACCAAGGTAGTGTTCCATGCCTTTTACTTGTCAGTTTTGTAAAATAATGTAGTTCTCTGAGAACAAAATTACATTTCAGAACTGAAAGCTCCCTGAAATCACATCTAGATGTGGCTGTTTGAGTTGAAATAGGGACAAATGGACAAGCCGAGTTGAATTTAAGACAGAACTGCTGCTCCTGAGACTCACAACACCTTAAGTAATACACTGCAACAATAGGCCTTCATTTCACTGAAATCAGTATTCCTATATATTAGTACTCCTATACCTCTAGGAGAATTTCTTGTAAACCTACACACTGCCTATTACCTTTTATTTTATATTGAAGACTAAATCTATAATGTGTACACAAATCATTACTATTTCTCTTGACAGAAGTAAGAGAGATGGCGTGCTCTCCTTTCTACCTAACTTTTTAAGTATAATTCATGGCCAAGATGGAGTTCTTCTGGTTTCCAGGAATGAAGCAGAAGAAGTATTTTCTGCCTCTATAATGAAAAGTAAGTAAACTGAAACGCAAATCCGTCATTCCATTGATTAAACCACAGGTTACAAATGCTATGGCGATCAGATATCACTCATACTCCTAAGTAGATAGTTGAAAAATACTTGTGAAATTAAAACCCATGTAATATTGACTTGTATTCAGAACAGTAGTTCTAAATACAGATACTTTGAATGTAAATATCACTCAAAGGCAGCACAGAAGTCAGATGCTGGTCAAACCAGAATTACTTCATGACAAAACATTTCACATGCTCAAACAGCAGACTCGTTTAGTCACTCCTATGTCAATCCAGTATGCATAAGGCTTTTCGTGCATAAAGTCTGGTTTATTTTAGCTTGAAAACCTGTGTGTGATGAATTGGAATATGTTCTGCATAATATCTAAAAAAATACTTCTAGTCACGTAAACTCCCAGGTTTTACTTGTTCATCTGGTCCACCTTGCAAAACATCAGCCAATTATGAACCATGCTCACAGAAAAGGCTGAAGACTTCATCAAATGAACCTAATTCAGCTTTAAATCATCATAAGAATAAAATCAGTCTTCTATTTACATATTTAAAGCACTTTTTAACAACAAAACAGGGAAACAAATTATGAAAGTGATTTTTTTCTTAGCATTTTCATAAAGTGATCTATTAAAAAGATCAATAGATTTTCAAGTTTTAGATAGACATATTTTATCAAGATGACTGAATACCAGTGATGATTCATATGCATAATATAGAGGATTGACCAGAGAGTACTCTACACCTCACCTTCCTTTTCATAAATCTGAAGTAGGTAGGCAGTGAGTAGTGTTGCATTACTTATCCAAATTTACACTACTAATTTGGCTGAATTTAAAGCATTTTGTATCTTTATGCTGAACAACTAGTTACAGATGTCAATAGGATTACTCAGAACAAATATCTCTGTAAAGCCTATAAAAGTTCCCTAAAACCAGAAAAAAATCCTTGCTGGTTTGTTGTGTTTTGTTTTTTTTTGAGAAATCACTATTTAATGCATTAGGCATGATCCTTGCCCAGATTATGTGAGCATTACCACAACAAGCAGCAATTCTCATGGAACAAAGCCTAAAATCTTCGAGAAGGGTGTGAGCCCGTCCCCAAGACAAGGTATATACAATTGCACAAAGGACTTGCATATTAAGACTAAAGAACTAATAAGGTGGTCACAATACAGCACACAGCTCTCAATTTCATAGCATACTGTAGGTGCATCAACACCTACAAAATACAAAAAAATTAAAATCAGTTTTGAAATAAAAAATGTATGGAAAGTTCATAATCGAAAACTTTCTCTATTTTATTACCTAGCCTACCTGCATAAATATTTTTTTTAATAATTTCTTATGTTGGAACAATTTATGATTAGAAATGCCTCTAAACAATCTACATGTTGAATACATAGCAAACATTCATTATTGCCAATCAGTATGCCAGGACACTGGCATAATGATGATGTTGAAACAGAGGGAAAAATGTGCTAAACTCTAACATAGTATTCACCTCCTCTGATAATAACACATTTCCTGAAGATATAATTGAGGCTAAATATTTAGCTGGCCTCAGTGCATACAACAAAAAAGATCTGTTTGATATGACAGTAAGAGAACTGGGAGAGCAAAGAAGCTGTAGTAATCTCAGAGACCCATATCTGTTCTACAGAAGGAAGCAGAGGATCATACCATGTAAGAAAAATCAATTTTAAATGAAAAAGTATAAAACTAGATCAGATGTATGAGCAATTTTAAAAATCCAGAAAAACAAATTCCAATTAGATGAGGCAAATAGGGTGGGGTTGTTGTTTGGTTTGGGGTTTTTCGAAGTAAAAAATTATACCAATGACTTCTGGATTAAAATGTTTAGCTGCTGAATTGTTAATAGCATTTGGATTTAATATTTTAATAGGAAAGAAAAAAACACTTTGCTATGTAAAATTCCCTGAAGTACAACCACATGTTTTAATTCTAAATCAAGATATTGTCATGATCCTACCATTAAGCTCTACTTTCCACCAACTGGAAAAAAAGCAGGATGTAAACCAAGGTCTTGAAAATCTGGGATTATTAAAACTTGATCTTTTTTTAGCAAGGAAATGTGATCCTAGGGAATGATAGTCACATACAGTTCTTAATACTAGATTAAAAGTAACCAAAACAAAACCAAGTCAAGCAAGTAAGCACAAAGAAGTAATTTCCATGGCCTTTTTTTTGTCAACCAATAGCTTATGCTAGAACTCTACACTAATTTGCCTCTACTTGACTTCACCTTATAAAGAAATAAAATCACCCTATTTGGGGGTACGAAAGCTTATTTCTATTTGCTTAAGCTCTTTTCCTAAATTCTCCTCAAAACATATTTCAACATTAATACAATCCTTTTAAAGCTGTAGGTAAGACAGAGGAGTACATCAAACAAGGTTATTTCATTGTGGAATTTAAGTGAACAGAAATTACTGCCAGAAAATTTTACTAGCAGGCTTGCAGAACACAAGATTTCTTGCACAAATGCATACACTTGCCTGGTGTCACACCATTTCACATAGCCTTAATATTGTCTGTTATGGTCAGAATGTCTAAGAAATAGCACTGTGGAACTGCTAAAGGATGGCAGTATCAATGCTTGGACAAGATGTTTTTCAAAGACAACAGCTTGTTATTATCTATTTCGTATTACCTTTTGGATGCCAACTGCTTTTTACACCCTGAAAAAATGAATGTAAAGAACTTTGAGTACTGGAGGATATTACTAAAACAAATTATATGATGAATAATGAAATACCAGGCAGAAAGTCAACAGAAAAATTTATAAATAAAAAATTTCAGTACAAGTCTTTGGGAGATGGGGCAGCAGGAGAGACTTACACAGTTCTGACCGAACATTCAACTTCCCTTTTACGGTACATACCGTTAACAAAGAGACACTGCCTCCTCTATGCCCATTTTCTTTTGCTTTTGTTAATTGCTCTCTGTTGCTAGTGAACATTCCAGTCAAGCCTGAAATGCCAAACAACTAAGAACAAGCCAACAACACACTCCCTTTTTAAAACCCGAAAAAAAAGAAGCAAAAGGCAATAATCTAATTTCTGGATCTGCAAAAATTCACTGTTCTGTAAGCCCTTGCTAAAGGTCAGGTGATCTAATGCCTTCATGCTTTAAACAGACACTTCCTCTTCCAATTTATTCCTTTCTATTTCACAACACAGAAACCATAGTGCCATAGAAATCAAAGTGTCCCCATGTATTCTTCATGTATGCCCTCAAAGGGCACACATGAAAAAAGAAAAACTGGTTTGTTTTGTCCCTCAGCCCATGACCGTCTCCTCTCACTAGTCTGCGGTCACAAGAAAACTGAGCCAAGGCCCCCCCCTTCCCAATCCCATATAAGCACTAGAATAAACATGGATAAATTTATACTTACAACCACCTCATGAAAAGGCAAAAAAAGACAAGCTAATAACCAAAAGTTTAATCTCAGATCATGAGTTACAAGTAATTAGCATCCTCAAAATAAACAATGAAGTTGCCAGGCCAATGCTACCAATACTGCTGGCAAAGCTATACAGATCAAAACCATATGGGTAACAAAAAAGCATGCCTGTAGCTGCGCAGTGTAAGGGAACTAGAACAAAATATGGTTGATAACACAAGCTACGTCGGCATTAGAAATGGTCATGCACTGGCAGCAGTGCTGCTACAGCTGCACCAGCAAAGCCCTTCCACTGAATCCGGTTAGAGCAGCAGTACTTTGAGCAAACTCTGCCTCACTCAACACCTTGCCCCATACCATACTGTGAGGCCAACATAACGTATGCAAGATCCATAATGGGAAGCTCAGAGAAATGTTAATTAGCAGCTATAAAATCCATGCTGATTTGAGGTACAGAACAGTGCAAGGGAGAAATGCCCCTATCAGCCACCAGGAGGTTAATTTCTAATTTTACCTTTTGGTTTCGGGGCAAGTCTTGAGCATTTGCAGGAGGACTGAAATTCAAAACTAATCTTCGAAACTCCAGTAGGTTAAATAACGACTGAAAAGAAAAAAAATTTTAGGAAGTTTAAAATTTTTAAGTACTTCTACAAACAATACAAAATTCTTCCAAATGTGCCTTCATGAAATAAATGAGATGTTAAAAATATGCAATGCTAAGGTTTCATTTCAGAAGTTAGATCATTTCACTTCACTTTGCTAAATGTATTACTACCAAAAAAAATAGCTTAAGCAAAAAAACTCATTTACATTTATCCCATAGATGGAACAATAATTTTACAATAAAAATTGTATTACTTGTATAACTGTCAGTTTTCAATTTGAAATTAAAGCCTGCTTAACTACATAAAATTCACCTTATAGCCCCCTCTATCATCTACCACCTCAGTGCAGAGGGAGTACATCTCTGCATATGCTGTTTCAACCCACTTGCAATTACCTGTACTAACTGCATTCTGTCCACTCCCCCATTATTATAGGACATAAGTGATGTACGTTAGAGCAAGGAAACTGGATTATACATCTTTTCAGGTAAAGAACTAATAACATTCTCATTTTATGGTCAGTAAGACATGAAAATGGGTGTCTGACACCCACAAATAATCCTACAGCGTAACACAGAGCCTGGAAACAAGAGAGTACAAGAACAAGACAACTCTGGGGTGCAAAACTAAAAGTCCAAAGCAATGGCTGAGAACTGAAGTCCTCAGCACTTGTGTAACTGCATCATTGCTTTTCTGTACAGACAGAAAGCACTTCAACTGATGTTCACTTCATTACCAGAGACTAGCATTTTCATGAAGAAAGAGTAGCAGAAAAGGTCTGAAGTATTTTAAACATGCCCATGAGAGAAGCACAAAAAAGATTTGCCCTCCTAGTCATACCCTTTGCTTTTACAATCTATAATTAACTATTTCCGCCACCACCCCGATCACATACTAGCTATTTATTTTTGAACGGCAGAGCTTGCCTACCCTAGCAATAGCCTTTGATCCCACAATTTGCTCTACACAGGTAAAGACTTAAGTAACAGACCACAGCAGGCTTAATAGGATTTTAACCCCATAGTGAAACTCAAACTGTAAAGAGGCACTATAGTTATTGTAGTAATTTTGAACATGTTGAAAGAAAAAAAAAACAACTATGAGTTTGTGAAAAGCTGCAACACTCCTGACTCTCCTGTGAGTCTGTACCAAGTTTAACCTCTTCCACACCACACAGTACACAGCACCTCCAGCAAAATGAAAGGACAGAAGCAGTCATCCCTAACATTCTTAGATTTAAAAATAAAATAATTAGAAATAAATAAATAAATAACAGGAACCAAAACCAGATCTTTCTGACCTTGCCAAACCAACAGAGACAACCAAGTAGACAAGCTTTTCATTTTTTCTGTTTTGCTGTTGAAGATACAGGTTCCCCTTTTATCCGTCCTTGCAGAGAAGGGAGATTAAAACACGCAGTCCTCCGTTTACTTACTCAAAGCATAGAAAATGTTAATATTTAATTCAAGTGTCATTCTAGAAGTTGATATTAATTGAAGTTTTATTTAATGATGTAACAGCATTCCACTGGTGGGCTCTTCATCAAGCAAAACATAGCAATGTCTTACATACAAAATAAACCAGCTGCTGAAATGTAGCGTCCAAAGACTGACTTCTCTCTATGACTAATCCAAGTGCCACCAAAGTCCCAAGCAGCTGAACTGGCCAATTTCATACTACACATCCACAGATTAGGTACAGAAAATTGTACTAAAGTTGAGAATTTTTGCCTGGCATTCAATTCACAAGTTTTCACAAAAACTGTTTCTTTAATTGAGAACTCTAAGCTCTGAACATGTAACTCCATACTTCACTAAGCTGAACGAACCTATTTCTTCAAGCTGCAGAGAATAATTGAGAGGATTGTCCGATATGCTCTTTTCTGCTTCAGCTTTGTGGTATTCAAAATTTCTTATGCAATATATTTCTTATATTATTATGCAATAAAAACTTTTCTCCAGAACAGCTGATGCTGTGTGTAGCTGCCCTGAGGCACAGCTTACAGTTAATCTACTGCCAACACCACTAATGCCAACAGAACAGTACCAGTGTAAGTGTAAACAAATATACAATGTGTGCCTAAGACCAACCAATTTTTGTGCCCGAAGTACCTCAAGGACGAACCTACCATTCTTCCTGATGTAAGGAGATATAAATGAGCTCACCTAAGCCCTGCATTGCAACATAGGGCTCCCATGGCCAACTAGCCAGTACTTCAGGAAGGGGCTAGGCAAAACAACTCCCCATTTGCTGTGCCATCTGTTGACTGGACTTCCTACACCCAAGGTAGGCGACACCATGGAGCAGAGGCTGTTCTTCTGCAGCCACCAACAGAAATGCAGCAGAGACTACCCCTGACCCAAGTACTACCTCCTGGCCCCAGGCCAGAGCACTCGGCTTCCAAACACATTGCATGGGGCAGAACTTACCACTTGGCTTCAGCTACAAAAGGTTTCAGGAGTCCCAGTGCACAAAAACAGGCCGAACCTGAAAGGCAGATACTTCCTATCTACCGGCCTTGGTTAAATAGGTTTAAAATTTACCAGTGTAAAGTATGCAAAACTCATGCGTGCAAGAAAAATTCTCTAAAAGGTGGGTGCATTTTTCCAGTGTATTTAAACCTATTTTAAGAGCTATCATCCAGAAACTTGACCAAGCTAAGGCTCAGATAAGTTATATCAATTGAAATTGCCATGAAAAATCAACAGATTTTTAGAATACTTGCCCCTTATTTTGTCAGCCTGGGGGCAGAACAAGATGGTAAAAGCAAACGAGAATAAACAACAACAAAAATCCCATGTTACTTTGGGACATTCAAATTAACTGTGCTGAATGACAACAGATATACTGGGGCTTTCCCCCATTTCTGAGTAATGTCTACCCATGCTATCTATCCAAATATATGTGTCCAAACACAATTTCAGAATATAAGCTTGCTTGGTTTCACCTAAAACACCCTGCTTATCCCTTTCACCCCGTTAATGTCTAGCATTATCAAACATAAGGACCTTGGCAGAATATAGGTTGCCTGAGTAAGGGAATAATGCTTAACATTCAAGGACTACATTAACATTGCAAGAATATAAATCAGTCAGCATATTAAATCCATAAAAGCTTGGCATGTAACACAGATCATTAAGAGCCACCAGCAGAGTCCTAAAATAGTAAAGTTATTGTCATCAGCAATACTTGCAGAGTTTTCAGACTACTAATTCTAAACCAGTTTGCAAGATGCCAAAAGCATTCTCACTTGGCAGAAAATCCTCTATAGGACGCTTAAGTAGAATGAACACATTTGACCAGGGGTGTAAGGGCTGCAGAAAACAAGCCTCTCCTAAGGTAAGTAAGAAAAGTAAGTAATTTTAAAAAAACGAAACCAAACCCATTAGGGTTACTAATGAAGTTTAGCAAACAAAACAGGACATAGGACATGCCTACTGTGCACAGCTGGAACACCACCAACATATTGTGAAATGTGGTCATCATTCAGGTTTCTCTTAGAACAGCTCCAGGAAAAACTGTACAATTTCTGTTCTTGTGGCAGGCCACAAGAACAGAAGGCTCCCTTTTACCAAAGTGAAGCAGATTAACAACAGGTAAGGATGCCACGACTAGTGTATAATGACACCTACACGTCAGCTGGAAATACTGGCTAGGAATTCGTTCAAATTAGTGCCATGGCTTGAGATTTACCAGGAGAAAAATGCAAAGACTAACTTGAACTTCGGCAAATATAATTTAGGAAGGACTTAATGTGGCTAGTAACCAAGAACTAAAAATATCTTAGTACAGCTTGAAAAGCAGCTCTTCAGCAGGGGGAAGGAAAAGTATGATCCTTCAGAGCTCTTATATGGACTGCTTCAGGTACTGGTACTTAGCTAAAACAAGATCCTGTGCAAGTTAGAAGATTCTATATGCATTAACATACAGCATTTGCCTCAGTTTGTCATCTGGGGCCTTTTATGCATTTCCAGTTTTACATTTATTCAGATTTTAAAGACACAAAGCGAGGCCTTATCTAGCTTCATTTTGTGTAGCAAGCAGGGAGCAATTTTAAAGAATGAGTATGTTATTATTGTTCTAAATATAAAAAGCGAATATACAGCTCTGCCTATGTCATTAAGTAGATCAGCCATATTAGGGTTAACTTTTTATTCATATCAGTAATCTAAATCAAAGAAAATGCAGAACTCTATGCTGTGTATGCTCCCACCAGCATGCGTTACCATATGTTCCTTCCAGTAACATTAAGAACTTTAAAATGTACTTGCTATCAATATTTGAAGTGCTTAGGGTTCAAAGTAAAAGTACTCCTAAATACTGCACTTAGGCTTATTAGTGACTTAACACTCCTGCACTCCTTAGACTGAGTATTAGTGTCGAAAGCTACATACTGCAAAAACATAAGCAATTTCACTGGCAGGCAGGTCTACTTCTCTCCAACTTTCAAGTCATTTGGATTCTATAACACTAATTTGAGAGAATCCATTCTCCCTCCTCTGTAAGACCTTCCCCGCTTTTTCTATTTATTGACCTATTTTATAATTTTACCTTGTTTCATATTCTTGCACCTGCTTTTCTCACACTTAAGTCCATGAGGTGGCTGCTCATTGCCACTGCACTGGCCCGCACTATGCTCATTTCTACCCAGCACCCCCCTGTAACTCACACTGGGGCTGCCTTTTACTCCACTTGTGCATGTGTTATTCATGTTAAGTGCTAAATCCTGTTTTCAGAATACAGACAAATGACAGGCATTAAAATTGGTCATCAGGCCTATAATTGAGCCTATGCATGCACTACATAGCAATAAAAGTCAGCAAGCATATATACAATAATAATTCTTCCTATAATGCTTAAACAAAAAAAAAACCTGTTATATGCATATGCAAATTCGTTTTAACATATTTTAATCAGTGTAGAAAAAAAATTACTGTAACAAGACTATTTAAAATTTAAAATGTACTTTATCTTAAGCACGTTAGCCCTGTGTTTTGTGTTCTACCTTTTAAAGAGAAAAAAAAACACACAAACTTAAGAAAACAAGTAAGTCACTCAAAACAAATTCCTGATATTGCTTCTTTCCATGCACCGAGCATTCGGCACAGTCAAAAGCCTTCCTGAAAATCCTTACCTTCTTTAGAAAATCGCACATAAGGGAAAGGGAAGGGGAGAGAGGAAAACAGCTTCAAAGCTGGTACTTGAGCTGGTTCCTGTTCAAACTTCCTTGTAAAAGTATAGGAAGAGGAGTTTTTCCTCTCTCCCTCTCCAAAACAAAGCTCCTACAGACTGATCAGACTATGTCAGGGCTGAGCTTCAGCAGAAGAACCCCATGTGTACCGTGCGAGAAGTCAGGATAACATGTATTTTCAAAGTCACAGAGAGATTCAATTTCAAATCTTAAGAGCTTTGGAAAGTATCTCAAAAAGGACATTTTTACTTATAAACAACCACTCAATCAGCACTCCAAACAGCTCAAAACCAAAGTATAAAATGCAGTTTTAAGCTGTCATATTTTGGTTTTACAAAAAGCTGAGGTGCAATACGGAAAAAAATGGAAAACAGCTTTCATATTGTTTGATCTAGAAAGTCAAACTAACCTAGGACCTCTAGCAGACCTGGGTTAAGTCAACATTTTAAACAAACAGCTCACCATGGTATTACCAGCCTGCACTCAGAGAACATTTACTTGTTTATAGCAACAAACTCAGAACATGACTGCAATTCAGAAGACAGACAAGTATGATATGCGTCCAGAAGAATTCACTTTACGCTTGTGTCTTGGCAAAAAATGCCATTCAACCACTCCTCTATGACATGTTCAAAGCAAGATAAAAATAAATAAATAAATAAATAAATCTGTTAGGACATAAAATAACAGCCAACATTTCCTTACATGGTTACAGTTTCCAACTTCTTGCCTAAATGCATAACATGAAATAAGTTCGTGATATAACTTCATCTTTTAATGCAGTTTTGTGTTGATGTATTTTCTTGGGGACTTAATTTTAAATACAAGTTATTATCAAGTCAAAAGTCTTCAACAGTAGTACAGATTTTTAGAAGCTATACTGTGGAAAAATATTACCTGTTCATTTTAACGGTGCTGAATGTAACTGTTGAAAGCAAAACTTTGTTTTGGAGCTATCTGAAGAAAGACTCCCCTCTTCCCCTACAAAAGAGGATGACTTCCACATGTACATATTTCTTAACGCACAAATAAATACAGATTAAAAGGCGGTATTTCTAGCAATGTTTGAATCTGTTAGCATTTGCTGTCACTCACTGCAAACATATCTTAAGTAATTTCATGCTTTCAGTGTCAATATACCAGACCATTGATGACTGTATTTGACTAAGTCAGCAAATTGGTGGCTATCAAAACCAATAAACATTGCACAACAAAACTGTCAAAATGCCAAAAGCTTTATTTTTCCTTAACAAGCACCCCTTAAATAGAAGGAAGAATATTTTTCTCACTTTGCAGTTTAGTTTTAGATTACATTACACAATATATCATTGTGACTGACAGTATTTAACATTTAGATATTGTTGACCTATGTGATGTGTCAGGTTTCAAAAGTCTCCTAAAGAAGGCTTGAAAATATTCTACATAGTCAATGCAACCTAAGGAGTCAATCTGCCCTGTGGATAAATAAATATGGTATTAGCTAATGCTCTAAGTTAACATGCATTAAATTTCCTGGGATGCTTGTTTGAAACACAAGTCTTCGTGCCTGGCAGACAAAATTAATAACCTATATTTTCAACCAAGTTATAAATCTTTCAATAGTTCACTTGAATTACATTCTATAGAACTAAATACAGAAGCTTAACTACCTTTTGGGATCAAACCTTTATAATTCCAAGCGCCACAGATTTTCACATAATATGGGTGGTGACCATAAGAACTAGCCAGCCCTCTTTATAATCTGTTTTTAAGGTATAAAGTTGCCCATTAGGTATAAATAACATGAGATCATGTAATTTATATCAGGTCTAGCACAGGTTTTACCATTCTCTAGCCTCTGTTCTCATCTCTGTTATTAATGAATTAAAATTCATGTTTCCTTGAAAATATTTAATTTATACACAGGAAACTGCAAATGTTTCAGAGAAATGCACATACACATAAAATCAGTCACCTTGAGACCCTGGGACTACAATGGTACGCAAAACATAATTATATGACAGAGAAGGTAAAACACTACATTACAATAACTCCACAAAGAGCTTTATGGAAATTAAATGTTTCCCTATATTAGCACCAAGACAATGTTTCTGCCACAGGAAAAAGAGATACACCATTACTTCAGTATTACCTGCAGGTAAGTAAATCCTGCCCATAAGAAAAACAACAACAAAGCAAACAAAGCAAACAAAAAAATCCCAACCAAATAAAAACCCTAAACAAATGAAAACAAAAAAACACCCAACACCAAGAAGTCAAAAAGAACATGGGTAACAGCAAACCAATTTATGTATCTATTAGGATTTCAGAGTAATTTGTGAAGAAAATATCGAACAAAAGCTTTTAACTAAACAGCAATGAGGTAAAGATGGAAGGTACAGGCACAGACAAACAGGCAATCAAAAAGGAAAAGGGTATGAGCAGCCCATTTGTTCCAGCCTGAAGGAAAGTTATTGTAAATTCACTAAGCCTGTGCTGGAAAGCAAAATTCATAAGAGATCTAAAAGAGCAAGTGGCAAGATGACCAAGTTTGCTCAGTACAGAGATACACAATGTCATAAAAACAAGAGCTGGCAAATACCAGCTGACAGAAGGATCATATGGGACTGAGCGACTACATAGTAAGAGAGATGAATTCAACAGAGATACGTGTACAGTGGCAAACAGCGGAAAGCAAACCTAAAATTTACAGAAAATGAGGGGCACCAAACTATTACTATTCAAAACTTTGAGTTTACGATAGATAGTTCCATGAAAGTATCATTCTACGCATTAAGTACTTAAAAGCAGGATAAAATAATTAAGAAAGGAGAACAGAATTAAACTGAAAATATTACTGTAGAATTCCAGGGTAATTCAGCTCAGAAGGGACTGATGGAAATCTCTTGTCAAACCTCCTGCTCAGATCAGGCTGCTCAGGGCTTTTTCTTGGCATGACTTAAAAGCCTTCAAGGTTTGACAGAGCCTGCACAGCCACTCCAAGCAACCTCCACTGCCTGCCTGTCCTCATGGGGAAAAAAAATGCTTCTCTAAATCTCTCTTAACTTACTCCCATTGCCATTTATCCTTCTAATATGCACTGCTGTGAAAAGCCTGGCTCCATCTTCTCAGTGGTTAGGTAACACATCAGCCCATAACTTCCTAGGTTGACTTTGGTCAATCTGCAGTTAATCAGAAACCTTTCAAACATGAGAGTGGCCTTGCTAAGACTTTCCCCCATTCTCCCCATCCACTGGATGCAGCTCAATGGGTCCTGTGGACTTCCATAGGTGAAGTTTCCTCAAGTAACCTCTGACTCAATCCTTAACCATATTCAGAGTTCCTCTCTGCCAACTAAGCGCAGTGGTCTTGGGAGACCTCATCAGTGAAGACTGAGGCAAAGCAAGGCACTGAGTACCTTAGCTTCTTAAAGCGCGCTGTCACCTGCTCTATTCAGTAACAGAACAGTGTTCCCCTTGCTCAGACTTTTTTGACTAGTGTAGCATCAAAACTTCTACCCTAGACATCCCTTGAGGTATCAACTCTAGATCAGCTTTCACTTTCCTAACACCACTGCTTCATGCCTGGGCAACATCTCCAAACTCCTCCTTAGCAGCCCATCTCTGCTTCCACAGTGCCTGCTTGTATTGGAGCTTGGCCATGAGTTCCCCGAGGAGCATAATGGACCCTTTCTGCAATGAGAGGATGCTAGCAGTTTTCCTGATCTCCTCTGCCCTTCAGAACTGCCTCCTATGGGATCCCAAATACCAACTTCCTGAAGAATGCAAAGCCTTCTCTCCTGAAGTCTAGGGTCTGCACCTTACTACTCCTTCCTCACTTGCATCAGGATGTTGAACTCCACTATTTCATGGTCATTGCAGTCAAGAGTACCCAAATTACTACATCTCTAACCAGTTCTTCCTTTTAACGGAATGGCAGACCCAGATGTGCATCACTCCTAGCTGGCCCATTAGTATTTCTATCAAGAAGTTGTCCCTGATATTCTCCAAAAATCTGTTTGGCTGTGTCCTGCTCTGCTGGACTTCCAGCAGGTGTTAGGATGTTTATTAAAGTTCCCCACAGGAACCACAGACCATGATCCAGAAACTTTCCTGCCTTTAGAGAAAGCTTTGTCCACACCCTCATCCTGAGGTGGGTGGTCTGTAACAGCCTAATCATGGTGGTACCTTTACCAGCTTTCCTGTTTGTGACCCACAAACTTTCATGTTAAACTGTGATTCAGAGAAAACTCCAGGAACTTGCCAACAAAGTTTTAAGTTGACAAACAGGTATTCTTTGGAGCAGCTATCCCTCATGTCTCCTGGCACCACAATAGATACCTGCTTGTCAACTTAAACTTTGTAGGCAAGTTCCTGGAGTTTTCTCCGAATCAACTGTCATCTTGTCCCACACAAACGCCACATACATTTGAGCTTCTCCTTCTCAAAGAAGGCAACACCCTTCCTTGTCATCCCTACTTGTCTGTCCTGAAGAGCTTGTCTCTGTCCACCATACCATCATAGCTCACTCACACCCTGCAAACTTTCCTGGTCCCCTAACTAAAATGCTACTAGAGCTAGAAAAGATCTGTTGCTGAAGAACAGCAACAAAGTGGATCAGAAGTTAGACAGATTCTATATAGGCAGCTACTGAGCAACCATCTTGGAAAAAAGAGACCATAGACCTGTTGAGAGAAATTATCACAGCAGTCCACAAAACTGTAACAGCAATCAACTTTTAACTGCCTTCACACCAGGAGACATGAAGGCCACCAGACAAAGCTAGTGGGAGACAGGTTAAAAGAGCAAACAAAAACGAGGCAGCTCTTTATGCAACAGGGAGCACAACTATGGAATTCCTATCCAAAGGAGCCTATCGGTGCAAGATGTTTGTAAGGTTCAAGGGAGACAAGTACATAAAAGAGAGGTTAACTAGGGGTTAGCAATTAAAACTGAGAAAGATTAAGAAACTCCCCCAGGATGAAAGCAGTTGGAGGCTTGGCAATGCTTTAACGGAGCAGTATTATGTCTAGTGTTTGTACTCATCTGTAAACATCCATTTGCTGAAATTGCTAGGAAGAACATCGATCTAAAAGGACTCAGCCTGAAGTACAACAACCATCAGCATGGAAGTAACTTTATTAGTTTATATGAAGTGCTTCAGCCTAACAGTAATTTGTTAAAAATTGGTATTAAATATTTTATTTGCTTCCTCTTAAAATGTCAGACTTCGAAAAGTTACAATATGCTGAATTTGCCTCTTGTAGACTAAAGAGAAATTTATCCCTCTTGTATTACACTTTCAACCATAGTTTTCTGTGGTTTCGGATGCTTTTCAATGCATCTACAGATTACTGACAGAAGCATATTTAGCAATCACTCCAAAAAAAAAAAAACTCTTAAAAGATACATTCAAAGTTTATGTGTAAATAAATTACTGATATTAAAACCATCCAAAATAGACACAACTGCATCCATACCAGACCTTATCCATATCAGACCTTCACTTTACTCCTTCTGAAGTTTCCTTTTCTATCAGTTAATCCTTATTTTATCCTACTCACCTATTACAGCTATTCTAGTAAGCACTCCACAATTGAGGGTGTCTCATTTCCTCTACCTACCTCCATTCTTAGCCACCCCCTTTCAGTCACTTGCATGCACTCCTTTAAATATAAAAGGTCTGTTCCTCATCTGTAATCCAATTTTCCAGTTTTTAGGCATCCATAATTGTTACTGATTTCAGCATGAGCTGCAGACACCCAGGATCTTCGGAGACTCAACTCCTGGTCTTCAACAACTTTTTAATAAGAAACATTTTGAAGTTTCACTTAGTTATGCTATAGTACTTTCTCCACTTAAGTCAGACTAATGGATGAACATGTTAAGAGATGCAATAAATAAGTAATGCTCAAAACTATCTCATGCAGTGGCCTAAAATCCCCAGTTATCCACTTAAAATAAGGTAATTCACTTCACAACAAATCCAATGAAGAGTACTGTTTGCTAACTGAAGAGAGTGCTTACCTGAATGACAGCACTAAACCAGCATGTGTTGCCAACGTTCTTTAATCCTACTGGACAGTTGTCTTGCCGCTTTCGATCATAAGGGTTTGGGGAGTCACTCCATACCTCTGGATGGGTCCTCTTTAAACTTGCTTTATTTTCTGCAATACTGGCTTCTAGAACTCTTTGGGAACAGAAGGGAGGGGGAAATGTAAGGAAAAAAAAACAAAACAGGCATAGTACAACAGCTTCAGTTACTAATACAGACATCATTATTACATCATTTACTAACTTGCTGCTGAGCTTGGTTTTACATTTACATGCAATAATATATCTCCAAAAGTAAGATGCCATATTACTTTTAGGTATATTACAGTAGTTCCATTATTTTTTGGAAAATGGTATTAGTGAGTGAGTGACTGAATTTTCTATGAGAGCTCTCAATGCAAGAGCTATGTGTGTAAGTCATCAGTTATTTAAGAACCAGATTGAAATCAGATGGACAACAAGAAATTTTAGGGAGCACTATTAAGTGCAGTGCTTTCATCTACAAATGCTTTTATTGGAGAGCAAAGTATAAAGTCACCAATACTTATTCTACTGATAGGAAACCAAAGCTAGCTGGGCAACTTTCAAAAACAAATTCAGGCTTTAGTTTCCATGCTTGCACCTTATGCGATTGTATTAATCAGTTTACATAGCGAGTAATTACTTTATGAGCCACGGACAGGCATCTCCCCACAATTTTTCAAATGCCACCCAGCAAGTTAATTGCATGGTTCAGTGACCACACTCTGCAGGAAACTGTTCCCACATGACTTATGCTGAATGTACATATTTCACATGACATAAGATCTTGTATGTATTACACTCCCAAGCTCAAGCTTCACTCAACACAGTATTTCTATATTGGCACATATCCTTAGACTGGTGACAAAACACCCTGAAGGCAATTTGTGGTAGCCTCACATTGTAAATAGAAAGATGGAGTGGATACATTCAGATCATGTAACTCATAAGCAAAGTTGCCTAGTGTGTGCACTATTGATAGTCACTACCCCCAACCATCTACTCTGACTCTCATAAAAGGCTGAGCTGCTATTGAAATACTACATTCACCAAGCACAGGATTTCAGAAGCTGCATGACAAGCATCTAAGCAGTCTCAGCAACATGAAGGGCTGCCCCCTTCAGTTCTAGACTCACTAAACATCAAGAAAAGGCAGGTTTAGGCAGGTCTGTAAACTGAGTTCCTAAAGGACAAAGTCTGAACACCTCAGAAAAACCAAAGGAGCATGAGGGAGAACACACACACGGCACAGTCACTCAGTTTCCTAACTAAATTTTTATTTCAAGCTATGCTCCTGGCAAAGAAAAGCTATCTTACAAAATATACAAGAACTATGAAGCATTATATGAATTTACTGTAGATAACTGCTTTGGGGAACATACTAACTTGTTATTTCTACTTATTTGGGAGGAAAGAAATAGAAGCATTCAGAATTTGAAGCACCATTTGATATAAATACCCCTTTTGCATCAATGTATCTCAGGAAGAACCTAAAACTGGTAAGCTACAAGAGTCTTTCACAATAAAGTTCTCTCTTAAGCAACCCCCAAAATGTAAACAAATATCAAATTAATTTCCCTTCTCACTGATACAATCCTCAAAAGTGATGACCTGTGTATCTCTGCTGTGAAAGTTATTTGAAAGGGACATTAAAAATTAATTCAAAACAGATGTCATGTGTATTTCAAGTGGTTTTTCATTCAGGCAGAATTACTTAAAAATTCTTTAAACTAAGTCAAATGGACCTTTAAAACTGATGGGAAGACTGAAAGACTGGAAAAATATTGTAACAGGACTACAATACCTACACTATAGCCCTTTTGTTTCAGAGAAACAAACTTTTTTTTTCCCCCCAAGCTCAAGAACATTTCAGGATATTTCAGAATGCAAGCTCAAAAAAAAAAATATATATTCTCAATCTGAAACAGTTCCCTAACCCCAAGAGTTTTACCATTTATCAACTTAATTACCTACTAAAATTTCTTCCTTGTATTTTGTATTTCTTTAGCAGGTAAAAGACTTACTCTAGCTCCACTTCTAATCTGTTCCTGTGCCTTAATAGTGTTTGATTCTCAAAGCTTCATGGTATTTTTCCTCACTTTTACTTGTAACATTATCTGTCCTCAAAACATATAATAGCTGCACACCCTATGTGTCAAATTCATTTTTAGCCATAATGATAGCTGTGATGCAAACCAAAGTAAGTGAGCTCAGTAAACAGAAACCTAATGATCAGCTCAAAAGTTGCATAGTGAGTATACCTCTTATACCATAAGGTTCACTACATTATATTCATATAGCCCTGATCTGGGAGACCACCTTGACAAAGAATCTTACTCACACATTGCTCTCAACAAAACAAGCATCCTTCCAGAAAGTTACTACAAGGCTTTAGCAATTCTGATTATGCAGCCAAAACACCCTCTTTTGCGACCCTTGTAGGCTACAGCAGCAGAGCCGTAAGCTGCATGCAGGGTATGGCATTTCCGTAGCCTCACAGGACCAAAGGCTGCCCCACCTCCAAGTGTTGGAATCTTGTCAGGAGTAAGGGTTAGTTAATGCCACGCTTAGCATGGGTCTTGAAAGCAGTGTTATTTCTCTCTGTAACAAGCTGGGCATAGCCAAGCAGCTTTGCAAAGCTGCATGCATGGAGCTAGCCAGACAATGCAATAAGCCTTGGGCAAAGTGAGTTCACAGCTCAAAAGTTCAGCCAAACTATTCTGTAGAAGCCCACTAAATATGCTGCAGAAAAGCCCACTCTGGCTTGTTACTCAGCTAAAAGAACAAGGAAAGGACCTTTTCCTGTGACTCTTACAGCTGGACATCCAGGAATATCCCAAACCTTTTATCCCCCCACCCAGTTCCACCTTTGTTCTATACACACAATGCTTAACCACAGTGCAGAGAGAACCCAGGAGTTTCATTGACCATAATTTAAAAAAAAAAAAAAAAAAAAAGAAAAAAAAAGTGCCTAGGGGGTGTGCACATCTTTCTAAACATATATATATATATGGGCTTATATATAAAATATAAACTTATAGTATGGGCTTCATTTTAATATAGCTACTACACTAGGCACAACACAGGGCAGCTAATTTCTCCTTTCAGTCATAGCCTAGTAGCTTCCTCAGTGAAGCCTTATCTGGCCAGCCTCATCCTCCATGAAAATCCATGGAAAGTAACATAAACAGAAGAAACTTTTTCATATTAGGAAATACACTGATCATGCACATTTCACTGGGAGACTTAAAAATGGAACAGTAAGAAAACTTTAAACATGCCATGTAAAGATGTTCAGCTTGGGCACTTGGACATTTCAGCTGCACTTCCTCTCAACACCTACGTAGTAATCAGATCCATCCTCATTAAGTAGCACAAGGCAATTACATTCAGGAAGACAAATTCTATGTGCATTAAAACATTGGGGGTTGGAACTTGATGATCTTAAGGTCCTTTCCAACCCTAACTTTTCTATGATTCTATGATTTATTACAAAAGTCAAGAAATTCCATTAATGCTCCCTTGGAAACCTTAACAAAATCAGTGCAAATTAGCTTCCAAGCCTCTATGAATACCTATAAAAAAAAAAAGAAAAAATTACCTCCACAGAAAAGCCTATCTAAAATTGCACACATACTACATTATTTAAAATGTAAGATTTCCATCGTTTAATTTGCTTATTATTGACTTATTTTATTTCTGCCTCTTACTTAACCTACAAAAACAAAAGCAAATGGCTGCAGCTTGACTTGTTTACAACCACAGTGTTCTACTTTTTGTTTTTGAGAAGTCCTGCACAGATACTGTGCTTTCTATTGGAATGCCAACATTCTTCTGTGGGGTGTTAACTACAAAGTGATTCTTTTTTAATTTTTTTTTTTAAATAACAGTCTGAAGTCCTCTCCTTAAGGAAACTGCCTGAACAATTCAGATCTAGAATTCAATACTGAACTTCCTGTATTTGTACAGCTCAGACATAATTTGCCATCAACTCAGGCTGAACTGTATGTAACTGAGTTGATCTAATACCTCAATGCTGCCAAAACCATCAAGATTCTCACTCTTCCCTGCCTCCATTCACAAGCAAAGTCCCATTCCCTTTTTTATGTCATGATACACTCTGGATCTTTCAGTGAATATTTCTGTATGGCATATACTATTGTGCGTAATTTTTCCATCAAATATACATCCAAAAGACCAGCATTTTCTTGGTATATAACTGAATAGATTGTCTGTATGCCTTCGAATATACAGAAAAAAAGAATGGCACACTTTATTTTCTTCAACCAGAAATATACCATCATTTAAATTGAATGTATTTATCATATTTAGTTATTGGCTAAGCAGGTAAGACCAAGAGAGACTTTTTAGTTTGATAAGTTGAAAAACAAAGTCTACAGGAAACATTCTAAAGCTTCAAGGCTCCCAAGAAGTGAGCACAGCAAAAGCAGTTAAGGCTTGGGGAAGGGAAAAAAGGCAAAAGATTTCCATATCCAGAAACAATTCCATCTTTCTGAGTGCCTGACTAAGCCACAACTCTGGTAACTATGATGATTCTGTCCTTCAAAAAAGGAAGATGCAAGAGCTGAAATTCTGAATCAGAACTAGACAGAACTTCCACCACAATCTCATATACATGCACATAAACCAACAAACCCCACAACACACCACTTTAAATATTCTTCCGATTATTAACAATAACATAAAATCTCTTTCATCCCACCTTCTCTCCTGAAATGTGTTACCTGAAATTCATAAAACAAGATGGCTTTTATCACAAATGGGGAGAAGGGAGGCATATGCTTATTCTCACAATTAGTCCATTTGTTTTTTAAAAGGAAAAAGGAAATGACTGTGGATTAACATATTCTCAGAGACAGACTTTTCTGGTAAAAATTTTAGTCTGTCAAATCGAATGAACTGAGGAAAAGAATTATTGAGGTGAATCTCCCCCATCATTATATTTTTCTTAGAAAATTAGTCTTTGCAAGAAGGCAGTACTTAACCTTCTAAAGCAAGGATCAAATCATTGCCCTTTTCTCCTAGAAAAAGGCCAGCCACAAATGTGAAAACAAACATCCCTCTCCCAAGGCCAGACACAGATGAAAACCACCAACTTCCCTATACCCACACTTAGTTCAAGTCCCGCGTATTTCATAATTAAATCTATATTTATATGTAAACACACATATCCAAAAAAAATACTGTAAAAAATCTGATCAAAGGGTAACTTATAGACTATTATCATGGCCAAGTCAAGAAAATTACGTTCATAAAACTTTAAAACAAGAAGTTAACTTCACTCAAATCTTATAAATCCTATTTGTTAAACAGGTTAATAACATACTTTATCAGCTAAAATGCAGCAGCTGCTCTTAGTATACTCAAGTCATAGCATTACTATCCCCCTCCCTCAACCTCAGCCTTAGTACAGAGGTAAGAAAATGTTACAGTAAAATGAACACTGCAAAAACCAGGACAAATAATTTATTAACTTCTTAATTATAGTTTGTTTTTTTTGCTTTTTACCTGATACACAAAAGTTGTAGGTCCTACTTAAATATGACCGTATACCCTCTATCTCCAACTACTTCCTCAATATTTAAACAAATACACCAACATGAAACATACCATTAAATCCTAGCGCACCCACATAATAGACTATTTTCTGGTGTAAAACATAAAATACATTAAAGCAACATCCTGAAGCCAGGCATATCAGTAGCACAGGTGAAAGTAAACAAGTTATTTTTTGTTAAATTAAAAGTTAAAAAAAAGCAATACAGGCCAATCTCCAACTCTTTAATTTAATTTCTGCTTTATATAAGTTGTTTGTTTACCTGCTAATGGCTTGTTCCTCATCTGTTATTCCAGTCTCCCTGAATGCCCTGTTTGATTCCTCCAAACTCAAGGCAATTGCCCTCTGAAGATCATCTTTATCATCTCCAGTGAGATCAATCACATCTGAAAAGCAAAACTATCTTTCTCAAAATTAAAATTGAAACAGAATGAAAGGCAAGTCTTACTGTAGAGGAGAGAGAGCCCAAGTGGATCGCTGAGCGCCATTCCAGTCCATCCCTCCTTTGTCCTGAACTTTTCCAAGTACTAACCCTGCTAATGTCTCCCTTCCACCTCCAAGTCAGATAAAAGCCTCAGCAGCTTGCTCTTGTTAAGATACAACAGGCAGTATTTTCCCATCCTCCTAAAGTTCTTAAGTTTCGCAAAGCTATGGGACAAATTTAGGAATCCATGGTTTCTGAAAGCCCTCTTAAAGCAATACGCTTAAAAATATTACTTTAGTTACCATAATTCATTGCTTCCAGGGAACAGATGATGAAAATAACCTTCCCTTTAAAAGGATACCTTAACTGAGCATAGCTGGTTTACGTTCCTAAAGGAGGAACATGTGTAGAGTTTTCCCAATATAGCACCAAATTATACATGTATTTCTGTGCACTGGTGAACCAAATACTTTCACACAGTTTCATAACATGTGGGAGAGTTCCTTACTTAACCCAATTATTTTCTGTCCTGTCTCTGCATTCGTTTTCTGAACACATTTACACCAAATTTCTGTCTACTGGAAGTACCCCATCTCAACAGAATTAAGAAAACAAATACTGAAGTTAAAATGAGAATCCATACTTGGACATATGGGGAATGCTGAATGGGCTACTGACTGTGTAAAGGAAGATGAAACAGCCCTACTTCTGCCTCCCTCTCTAATCCCATTATTTAAAGAATCAGATGCCAACATCCCCAGAAAATCTTGTTTCCTGACAGCAATGCCACTCCTAAGGAGGGATTTCCCTACCCACATCACATAGCCATACAAATCATACCCCTGTTCAGCATAGCCATGCTTTCAGAGCAGCCAGGGCCAACAGGAATGTCCCTCAACTGCACAAGATTTTCAGAAAAGCCAAGGTCATTGGTTATCATGATTTCAAGGGCAAAAGTCTCATTTTGCAAATTCATCCAGACAGAAAGAGAGGAGAAAGTGCAAAAGAGACTTTTATGCGCAGTATTAAACAGATACACATGGAGCGCTGGCTGATTTCAGTCTCCCTCCTCCAAGGCCAAAGCTTACCCCAACAGCTGTGAAAGGGACTAATCTCCAGACAGCAGTATGGACATTAGAAGCTAAAAGACTGAGAGAAAGAGATATAGATTTGAAACTGATGACTGCTCACAAAAACAGATGATCGGCTTGTCTGCATTTCTCCTTCCCCAAGCCAGCTCAATTACTCACACCCAAACAGCCTCTCCATCTAGCTTCTGACTCTTCTCCTGGATGGGCTGACTTGCTGTCAAGACAGCTTTCCCTATTTCTGTGAGCCTACTTGTCTGTGACATTTCTCATTGGATTGAAATCAAACACTGAACTTATGATACAAAAAACACTGCTATAGCTATGTATGAATAGAAAACAGGATGACGTGTCCTCACAGAAAGCCGAAACTGAATAGAAGTCGTAAAATAAACATATAACACCAGCATCTTCAAGAGCTAGCTTTAAACTTTGCCCTGCTTTCCCCATTGAAGATGGTTGAGTTTCTATTTTATTTAGTGAGCCTTTTAAGGAAGCATTCTTACCTGCAAAGTAAACTGGGCAATCTGTTTTCTGGAAGTATGGGAAAGTGCTATGGCCACAAAAGCAACACTTAACAGTTTGTTTTCTTACACCTTTTATAGTCAGCTCAGATCTTTCAACGTATCAGGACAGTTCAACTCAAATGCCTGAAATTCTCCTTCAGAATTTCCTTCTCCCTCCTAAGGAATTACAAAAATCACCAGCAGAAGTCTCACCCAGAGAAAATATGACATACGAGATGAGAACAAGGTAATTCAGGCTAAATACTAACTCAATCAGGTTCACATGCAAGCATGGCTCTGTTCTAGAGGGGAAAGGCTAGAAAGGTCATCAGCGACGAGAGGATGGCATGACCACACACTACCTATTACACTCTAAAATGTAGTGCTCATGTTGTATTTTCTACTCGTTTGCATGTGTTCACACACAAACACCTCATCCCACTGGAGACAAGTTGTTTTCCTGAAAGGAGTAATAGTGGTCACAACTGAAGATGGAATGAGCCTTAATCAGGCAGTCACACATGCTGATGGAGAAGTACAGGATTACTTTGATTACGAGGGAAATATCCCTTCCTTTTCCCGTCTCTAGTCAGGTCAGAGTGGTGAAATTCTTTTACAACAATAAATAGGAAATTCAGACTAAGAAGTAAACTCCTTTATATGGGGAGTGTTTTCCAGAAAAGAACTCATAGCCCAGCTGAAAATTCTATGGTTAACAAAAGTTCTCACTGCTATACAAAAATCTATCAAGGTCAACTGCACCTCACATTTTCATTAAATCGTTCCACTTCTTTGCACCTCCCTAGCTCCTTAATCTTTCTTAATCTATACCACCACCCTATGTATTCAGAAGTTTACCACCATTCATATTACCAGTGATTACACCACTTTAATATCAAAATCCCAAACCCTTGACTTCCGCTTGCTTTCGGGAAGTGGATTGACACAACAGTTTTCTCTGGCATGCAACAAAAGTTTTGGAGCAGACAATACAGCATTCTCTTTAGAAATGCTGTTTTCACATACACATTGCTCCAAATCTGCATGAAGAGAGACAATACAGTGAAGACCTGCTCCCAGATACTACCACCACATGCGAGTGTTGCAACTGATTCATGTTACAGAGGGCTTAACTAGCATAACTTGTATCAGAAAAATACAGTTCTGAATATCAGCTGATTCATGGTAACCTACTCCACTCAAGCTTTTAGTTTGCGGCAAATGTTAAATAAAAATGTTCTGGAGATTTAAGCTCATGTATTTTAGCTCATGTTTGCTGTACCTGGAGTAGGTTCAAGGCCTTCTTCAGCATCTCAGCTGACACAGTAATTCACTAAGCTGCAACAGCTCATGTATGACTTGAACCCTAAACCACAGGACTACAAAGAGGAACTCTCAATAGGAGTCATAACAGAAGGGGAACAGTCAGAGACTAAACTCTTAACAAAACTATATATATCAGCTTGTCTGCACAGTTTGCATTCCTGTCAGTTGGTTATAGATTATACAAATGTACATTACGTCAAATTCATGCAGTGGTATTTTTTTGTTTGTTTAAAAATATCTTCATGTTTTGTAAATTCTTACATTTTCTGGTTTGGGGTTTTTCTTTAGGGTTTTTTGTTTTGGTTTGGTTTTTTTTTTTGTGAAACTGTCAAATTTTGAAGCAGTTATTCTGCAAGTATTATCACCTTGTTTTTTCTCACAATCTTAAAAGATTAGCCAAGTTTTAAAATAGTTATTTCTCGTCAATTTTATAGTGTTAATGCGAACCTATGACTCTATTTTATAGCAATTACTACTGGAATTCAATCATGAAACTGACCTACTGAAGTTTCCTATGTGACCTACTGATTTCTGTGTTCAAGATCTGAGTTTGAAAGGGGAGGGCAGGGAGCAAAAGCTGACTTTTATACAAAGTATTTATCAGACACACAAGTTTCCTGTGACAGGCTGAACGATGCATTTCATTAAGGTTTGAGAATGCCACCTCTCCAAATCTGTAGTCACCTGACTTTAATTTACATATGCCAATTTTGTAATACTCCTCTCATTTAGGCCACAGAACATTAAGACAATACACTTGCTTTTGCTCATAGAGATACTTCAGTGTATCACAGCCTTAGAAAACGCAAACATTCTTAAATAAGCCATGACTACTAAACAAACAAAAAAGTTTCCTTCTGAAAAAAGAATTCTCTATGAATGAAGAAACTGCCCATCAAAAGTCTGCCTTAGTGCACTCATGACCTTTATTCAACTAAAATTAACATGCAGAATTAATCAACTGCTTTACTAAGAAATGTATTTTTGCTTTACAACATTGTTATTATATAATGATGTGTGGTTCTGGTACATCAGATCCAGAGAATTTAACATCAGTTGTAATTCTATAAAGCAATTCTAAGGTGTAAATTGAAATTTGTGACAAATATATCAGCGTATATGTAGTAAATTCACACACTATTATCTAACCTCATATATCTTCTTTTCTAAAAAACAAAGTTCTTATCAGTCTGTTTGCTTAGGAAGTTTCTATTATCACTTAAATAAATGGTTCTTACTTGGTAATTGCCTAGGTCACTAAAACAATTACTGTGTTATTTACTGGTTACTTATACCAGGAGGAGGCAGAGAGTAGGAACTTCAAACTTGAGCAGGCTGGGAAACTGCATGAGAGACAGATCTGAAGTAGCAATTGAACCCAGGGACAGGCAATAAACAATCACAGTGATGCGACTGCTGGCACAGGGAGAGGAAAATGAAGGGGCAGCCCTGATGGGTTCAAAGGACAGGTGCTAAGTATGGAAATACAGCAGCAAGACTCCAATTTCAACACAGCAACAATATAAAAAGAAAAAACATTGAAGTTGAGACTACATCAGTTTTGTTTATTGTCATTATCTATTCTGTCATGTTAAACATCATGAACGTCTTGGGCTCCTACATAAAGATTTAAGGGAATTTAATTGGCTATATATGCCAATTTTGGTTAAAACTGGATGGGGAAAGGGTACGCAGCACCCCAGCACTACTCAGCCAACTCAAACAGCTCTGTCAATGAAAGAGCTAGCAAATGTTGGCCATCACTATCTTACAGGAACTTTCTCATCTCAGCTGCATTTACACTATCCTAGGATGATAACACCTTAAACTGATGATTCACACTGAGAGCAATAGAAAGGATAGGCAGGATGGAACAAAGGAACAACTGAATCTGTAAGATGTAAGGAGGACCTCAAGGTACAAGACTCCTGACATTTTGAAGCAGGGACCCTGCCATACCAAGCTAGAGACACTCCCAGAAACGTGGACTGAGATGACACATTATCCCTGAAATAGAAGGAAATGTCAGAGAGCGATATCTGAGTTGGGTAAGGTGACAGAAGAAACTAGCATCAAATTCTACTCACAGAAACAATAAAATGTACTGCTATAAAATGAGGACTGACTAGGACATGTGCCAAGAAGGATCTAGGAGCTACAGTTGACTCATGTTCAACCTGCAACTCACATCATCACAGCACTTGAAAAATACAAAGTGTTACACTTAGGTATGTTGTCAGAGTACTACAACGGACATTTATAGCAATTCACCCATTTCCCTTAAGAACTCAGCTGAAGTCTTATTTATTGTTTTGAGTGTCACAATTCATAAAAAAGGCAGAACTATTACAGAAGGTCTAGAAGAGAGGAAAAAAAGAGTTACAATAGGTATAGGAATAACATCCAAAGCCTTGGAAAGAATTTGAGCTCTCTAGTTCAGCTATGAGAAAAGTCTGAGGGGATATTATGATACACCACATTTGAGCATAAGACACTTCATCTGAGACAAAAGGAATGAAGTGTATCACAATCTCCACATGGGATAGTGCAAGGAATAAAAAGACTTCACCTGAAGCGAGAGGGATTAAGGCAAAACATTAAGATTCTACAATAAGGTCACTGAAGTACCAAAACAAATCAAACTTTTCAGAACCTATAGAACAGAATATTTTTTAAGAAATGTTATATAAACAACCCTTCAGGAGGTTTTAGGTGCAGTTAAGTCTGCCTCCTTGGAAAGACTTTTGAAACCTATGTAAAGACTCAGGCTCTAGGAAGAGGAAGAGATAAAAAGCCAGGTCCCAGAAGCAATGAAATCCACAACCCTCAAGTTGGTGTGCATGGCATTTTATAGTGACATTGTACTATGTCTTTATAAAATGGCTTGAAATCTTTTGTTTCAGCTGTGGAATGTACAATTGTGAACAGTAATAATTCAGGTTTTGTGGAAAAGAATTTCGAGTTTTCAAAAGAAAGGAGGGAGAGAATTTGTCTTGACAGCTCTTGCATAAGAAGACAATACAACTTCTAAAATACATGTTTTCATTTTGCTGCTTCCTTTACTCATGGGTTCTGGAAGTTTCTCAATTAATAAGAAGGAAATGGATAGATGCTTAAAAATGCAACAGTTCCATTGTGCAGCCACAGATGAAAATACATTGAATTACCTCAAATGGAGAAAAAGAAAAGGTTTCTAGAGAAATCAATACAGTGAAAATATTGGAAAGCACTACTAAATGTCTTTTGCTTTGCTTGAAGTGCAGTGCCTAGGACTTATGCTACTAAACAGAACATTAAAGTGATCTTAGATTAAAAGGTGTGTTCATTTGTACACTGCAACCCTAATGCATCTTCTGCTCGCTAGCAGACTGCAAAACAGAAAAAAAAGAAAAGAAAAAACAAACAAACAAACAAAAAAATTCCGAAAGAGTAATGCAACCTTTGCAAAGGTATCAGATAAAGCATGCATCACTCTTGACATGGAAAAGCTACGCTTGCAGGTGCTTGCACATGTCATTTTTGAACAGGCAAAAAGGCAAGCATAATGAATAACACTGACTGTGCAAGTCAGCCTTTGCTTTTAAAGATGGAGTAAGTTTTATGCAAACTCATTAATATTTTTGCAGCTGATGAAATGTTGCATTTGCTAATAAGAGAAATCAGCTTTTCTTATACCTCCTAACATACAAAATACAACATGCAAACAGTTGAATGATCCACGGTCACTTTTGCAAGAGCCAGTGCACAATTCAGGCTACTGCTGATTGTTATACATCCATTTATTTACTCATACATATACATTTTTATTTTACCCCTTAACTAAGTAACCATTTCAAAGAAATGTAGCCAGTCAAGCTCCCAAAATACATTTGATATACCTTAATGCAAGGCATATGTTCAAAAGCCTTTGTAAGGTTTTCTGTGGCATAAAACAGATACGATATTTATCTGTAACTCCCTTTCATCCCAAGTTTGATGACTTAACTTTGTGGGACTGTGAAGCTCGGTGACTCATAACATTCTAAGTTCCAAACACACATAGGTAGTTAAGCAGTAAGGAACAGTAAGGGTGAGTTATAATTATCTTCATGTAATTGTACCTACGTGGGATAGTAAAAGGGAGTCAAATTTGAAAGGCAAGATACTGTCAGCAACTCAGCATAGCTACTGAGAACTGCTAACAGTGTTCTTTGCAGAAGGGAGTGATGATGGTTGCAGATGATTTTCATTTATGCCCACCCTTCCATTCTCTTCTCCCAAGCCATCTGCTGTCTTTCATGTTACTCCCTTACATGGCAGTACTTATTAATAAAGGGCCCTGAAACTTGTACATTTTAAGCATAGTGCATTTTTTAAATTCATAATCAAAATCATGACATGCAAGCAGATCACAAGAGAACTACAGGTTTCTGCAGGAAGCTTTTACTAGATCTCTATCTGTGAGAACTCTATGATCAGACTGGTTTAGACTTTTCTTGTGTTTAGTTCTTACCCTGTAAATCCTCCAATGTGAAGAAAAGGCCAAGATGCCTTCATATCATAGCATACTTCCAATCTAACTAAAACTGTGAAGGCTGGCAAAGGACTCTCATCTTTGCTGCCAGTGAGGACCTGACCAGACACTGAAGATGTAAACACTTTCCCCCTTTCTCTCTGCACAACACCACCACCTCCCCTCAAAATGAAGAAAACCCAACACAATAACAACAAGAAAAAAAACTGTTTTTTCCACAGCTTCTTGATTAGTGACCTATAGTGCTATAAACGTGTAAGGAATCTCGGTCTGCCTTCAGCCCTCCAGAAAAGAGAATCCTGAAAATCAGCCTGGAATGTGCAACTAGAGACTGACTCTGTTTAGTTTGATCATCAGTTGTGGGTAACGTGGACTCTGCAGGCTTGACTCTTCCCTCTTCTATCCCTTGTCCCCTCGCATGTTAAGTAAGGTTGCATAGCACAGTAAGTGACAATGAAACTAAACACTTGTATTAATGGATTACTAATAAATCTAATTAAATACGGACTGCAAGAGAATCCAGCTTACCATTCCACTGCCATAGCAGGTCTTCAGTACGGGACACTACGACAATGGAGACTGTGACAATAACTGACAACAGGTAAGTTTGTTGAAAATAGTCTCCATTTCCCCTATGTCCATTTTCTGGCATTGAAAAATAACTACATAGAGGGCTTTGTGTGTGTTTTCTTTCAAGGGAGGGGAAACTTAAACCACCCCCCACAATTTACTGAGAGGATAATACAGCTACCTATAATGCACTCAGTGCATTTCATACAGGATTACTAGTAACACCAAGGATTTAAATGCAGCTTTCAGATCTGAGATGTTGAGAATAAACTCATTTCCAATTAAACCAAACAAAAAAACAAAAAAAAAAACAAAAAAAAAACAAAAAAAAAAAAAAAAAAAAAAAAAAAAAAAAAAAAAAAAAAAAAAAAACAAACAAAAAAAAAAACACAACAATTGTGCAGCTGACAAGAAGACCCAACTAGATTTCTCTGCAGTGGTGCCACTGTAGCCACCTCTGCATTAGTGAAACAAAGAGAAAAAACCCTACTGAGGGTGAAGCTAAATAACTCTACCCATTTAATAAAAGCCACATAGCTGTACTGCATACATGGTCGAAGGATCAGTATATAACTGAAATATTCTACATCTGTACTTAGAATGTTGGGATGTAACTCAGTATCAAGAAACTCAGATTTACAGAAGTAATTCCCACTACAGAACTTTCTTTGTCTTATTCTTTCATATTCTTTCCTATATTTATTTGCAGAACACATTTAATATGCTTAACACATTTCCCCCCCCCCTAAAAATGACTATGCTCTTAAGCAAAGGAATAGAACTCACATGGCTCAAAGAAACAGAGATTGAGGGACCTCCTGTATCAACTAAATAAAAATCTTTAAAACTAAGTATATTTTATGTTGATTTCACATATAAAATACCTACTCTTTTACTACAAAAATCACACTTAACCTCTCACTTCTTTCTTTAGGAAAGTCACTGCAGCCACAGAGAAGCAACTCTTAATATGCTAAAGCTTAATACGCTTAAGATAGACATTCACATATTCTATTTTATTTTGATAGAAGACTACCCAGCTTTTGCCTTTACTTATTTACTGCACCACCCCAAAATCAATCCTATCATAGGAAAAACCATAAAAAAAAAAGATTGAAAACCCTGTTGTTCACCCTCTGATCAGCACCATACATCAGTACCAGGTAAAAAAAGCTCAAATAATAAAAAAAAAAAACAAAAACAAAAAAAAACCAAACACCATATAAAGAAAGAAAGAACACATAATAAAAAAATTGTTAAGTAAGAACTAGCAGCATATTAACAGCCATCTCACAGGCAAGTTTTTAGTCTCCTTGCCTTTATACTAAACTTATAAAAAGAAAAAATACCTACTGGTGTCTGCCTGGCTGCCCACGCTGATGTATCTGTCATTTCCAGGAAGGGCTGTTTGGTAGTAAGTTGCCTCCTCTAGCTGGGGAACTTTGGCATTCTTTGCGGTAAGAAAAGCCACAGCCAACTCCAGATTACCGTTGCTGTCCTTTAAGCATCAACAAAACAAGATATGAGAGTCCCCTCACTCTTTTTTTTAGTTTTCCTCAACAGCAAATGCCATTACAAGCAGCTCAGAAGATCAATGATACATTGTACTGTCAGGTGAAATACTGACTAGAAAATAAAGTTTCCAAACTTAACATATTTTTAATCAAAACAAAGATAAAACATCTTATAAAATTTACTTTGATAGAATTCCACTTATTTCAGAAAAAAAATAAAGGTCTTGTAGAGCAGGATAACCCCTCAACAAGCATAATCAGTACACACAGACTTCAACACCATTCAGCTGAATTCTTCTGAAAACCCATCATTTTTTAAAGCCAGAAATATTGGCTTTTGAAGGGTAGGTGCATACATGATTTATGCTGGATCTGAACTACTATATATGATGTAAATTCACTAGATCCTTATTTACCATGCCTAATGCCCAAAAAACCTCTGCTTGAGGGAGATTTTATTTATAGATATATATTGGAGGAAACAGAACGCAGAGAGACCTGCCATTCCTTACTTGCATTAAAGAATTCTTCTGTGCTGTGAAAGAATTTACAGTGGTTAAAAAAAAAAGAAAAAAAAAAAGAAATAGCAGATTAGCAAAGGGTGGCAAGTTCAAGAAGAGCTCTTCGCTCTACACCTCGACAAGAAAACACCTGACCAACTGTAGTAGCACCGAAGTTTCTCAAAACAGTTTACCTGAAGGTTAAAGACAAGTCATACCATTCCCGTCTTTTCATTTAACACCAGATTAATTTATGTTAACATTTATGTATTACTAATTTAAAAAAAAAAATATGAATTTATTCCTACCAAAACAGATCAAGATTCCTCCTAAAGTGAACAAGGCATCATTATTAGTTTTTTTTTTTCCCTCCCCAAAATAAATGTAAAAAGTATTTAAAAGCTGAGAATGGAAGGGAAGGGTAAGAAAGGGTGGGGTTTAGGGTTTTCACAGGCAGTTGTAAGATGTATACATTCAGCTACAAGTCAGACACCCATCTTACCTTCAGTGCCTGTTGTAAAACCTGGATGTCATTGATCCCAGTGATCTCCCGCAGCTGATTTAAGAATGTTTGCTGGTGCTAAAAAAAAAAAAAAAAGAAAAAAAGAAAAAAAAATCATGAAAATAAGAGCCAAATAACAGCAAAACCAATTACTTACAAGAGTATGCTTCTCTACAAACTTTAAAAGTAACTCCCTATGAGCTTTATGCACCACAGCGGGGTAGAGTCTTCATTATTTAAGTCTGCCTTAGTTTCTACAACTTGGGCCCTTTTAATTCCCAAATGTAGTGGTTTTTTTTGGTGGGGTTTAGTGCTTTGGCTTTTATTTTGTAAAACAAAAAGAATTATAATGAGTGAGCCTATGCAACATGGGTTTAAGGACCTATATAAAGCCACAGTTGGCTCTCCTGAACAAATAAGCTTGCTTTTCAAAGGCAGTAGGGGTAACAGTTGACTGAACTCCCACCGAAACCAGTTTTTTCAACTCTCAATTATTCTCAATCACAGTATTTCTTTAACATACATATTGCCCAGCCATTCCAACCTCAAAAGTAAGACATTTTTCGCTACTGATCATTTCTGTTTTAAGAGAAATGCTGTAAAAATGACAACACAAAACAGACAAAAGCAAAACCTTAACAATTTATCTTAAACACCTTCCTAGACCAGTTAAATCCAACTCCCCCAAATCACATCAGTCAACATCCATGACTGAGTTTAAAGTAACACATGGAGATGGAACAAAAGACATTCTAAGTCTCTTATATATTCACTTAATGAGAATTTTTGGCCCTTTTACTATTTTTTTTTTTCCTTTTTTAATGAATAATCTGGTGCCATTCCTGTTTAGAGCCAACAGCTGATTGCCTCTGCTCATGCTCAGGTATCACATCACAGACGCAAAAACACCCCCCCAAAAAAAAAAAAAAAGAAAAATCACACCACTAGCATGGAAGAATCCCTGAACTCCAGTTAACCATTACAACCATCTGAAACATTAAACCCATGAAAACAAAGAGGACTGACCATTGTTCAGTTCTAAGAAATTCCATTCTTCCTTTGGCAAATGGGAAAAGGAGAAAAGCTCAGTGGTATTTGCAAGTGGTTTTTCTTTTTTATTGTTTGCCCACCACATCCTCAACTCAAAACAATTTAATTTATAAAAGAGAAGATTTTGTAAAGTACACAAAAAGCATATTTCCTATCAGTGACAAATAAATGTTCTCATGTTACTCTCTGTATTCATTAAAAAAGAACAAACCACCAACTACAATTGACTAGCGGCTATTTCTACAATGCTTCTCTTCAAGTATTTGGAATCAAATATTCAAATACCCTTATTCTCTCCTTATCGCAGCTTTGTACAGAGGAGGAAATTAAGAGCTGCATGAATGCTGAATTCCCCAGTGTGAAATGAACCTGGCAGGCGCTACTTCATGCCCTAATAAGTTGAAATAGAAGGCATATAGTTCAGGATGTTTATGAATTATGTACACAATCTTCCGTTCATTTATGATCCTAAGGGACACTACTAACAATCCAATTTGCCCTCTATTTTTTTTTTGTCTTTGCTTTTTAAAAACCCTGCTATTGGCACACGAAAAGCGAACTGATGCAGGGAAACAAACTCCCACTCTATCCCCATCCCTCACCCCCTCATTTGTTTACTCTGTGCATTTCATAGCACTGTACAAAGGCAGGGCTTGTTTCCCCTATAAAGTTGCTTTCCTGCCCCTGGGTCTGGCAAGAAGCAAAGGAAAGAAATAAAGTATTTGGGAATTACAAAGCATTAAAACTGGCAGGAGCAATTCAAGGCCAATGCATGGCAGCAAACTGGATTTATTTTTGTATTTGCTACCAACATGATGGTTAATAAAATGGAAATAGTTTCACTATAAATTATCATAAGAAGTTATAACAGATTTCTCTATCTTCAACTATATATACAACACTTGGAAAGGCTCACCAAAGAATATTCATTGTTCACAAAAACCGGGAAAAGAGAGAAGAGACACAGTTTACCAACAATCTCTTAGCAGTTCAAAATATTGGCTGTCAATTTATGAGCACAGCTGTCAGTTAAAAACCTAGACATCTGTAGTTTATATCCAGATTCCAGTATTCTGGTTTAAAGTTCTGGTTCAAGGCCCCCTTCCCAAGGACATACACATTTAACAGACCAAAACCGGCCCAGAGATGTTCCTTTCTCATAAAAGAGATGATTTAAGTACCTAAATATACTTTCTTCAAGTCAAGATTTTAAGGCACTTGGGTCCAAAATTCTGAACTGGTAGTTAGGTGAAGAGCACAGAGAATCCGTAAGCATCCCAGTTACAAATGACATAAATTAAGAGGAAAAAACAGTTATCCCAAGTATCTCAAATGGAGCCGAACTGCTTGGAGCCACAAACACCCGGTTCAGACATTACTGACTTTTCAGGTAAATGCGGAGAAGCTGCCACTAATCTCTCACTGAGTTATTTCAAATCACACAGAAGTTACAGTGACGATACACCTCCTTCCAAAAAGGAAGGAGGAAAAGATAAAAACAAAGCAACAAAAGAGTATGATTTCAATAGTTTCCACCTGCGTTCTCTTAGTATGTGCCAACAAAGAGGTCTTCAGAGATAATTCTGAAACTACCTAAGGCAGCTAAAAAACTCCTTAACGCACCACTCCATTGGCAGTCTTCTATTCCACACATTCACCATCTTCCCCTTATCCCCTCAAATATGCATCATCTTCACTGTGTACAGACCTTTCCTGAAGCTGCACATTTAACTTTGCCATTGTTCTCCTTTACCACTATATTGATGATAAGTTATCACCCACAAAACTGTGTTAACAAAGGCAATTCTACTTTTTTTCATTACAAGTGACAGTGCAAGTAATCCCTATCAAACCTTTTTCCCCACTCATGATTAGCCATTGAGATCCAATTTTCTTTTTGCTTTTCTTTTCACTTAGGAAGTTTATAAAACACAATTGTACCTACAGAGAGCTGTTATTACTTAATTCTTGATGTAACTTTAATTTACTGGATCTGTACTAGACTGCTAAAGTCAAAACGGATAAAGTTTATTTTTTTTGAATTATATTCCTTTAGTACAGCCTATTGTGTGGCACACTGGATGATTTAAAATTATTACAAAAATTTCACCATTATCCATGACTGAAGCTTGTAGATCAATTCCTAATGCAACTGCTACATCATTAAGTCTCTTCTGTACCTTAACTAATATTTAATACAATACTTAGGACAGACTTGAACATATGAAGCAAGCCACCTTCCTTACTCCTATTAATGCTCTTTCTGATTATATCTAGCCTAGAAGCTTTACTCTTCCTGGAGCTTGGGCTAACTTGAGCTGAAATGACTGAAGCATACTGACCCTCAAATGTCCATGAACACTACTGTATACAAATGCAGATCCCAAAAGACTATTCCAGGTGCAAGTACAGGTGCTAAGAAATCCACTTCAATTACTGTGAATCCTATCTGCCTGTATCCACTTCTTTCTTCATATTTACATGACAGATTCCATAGTTTATCTATATAGCACAGATCCTCCAGCTAAGCGAGTCAAGACTCCATGTGTATCTGCAGTGCTGCACCAAATGTGGTACGTCATATACTCACATATATATGTACCACATACACTCCATGTAGTTTGAATTGCATTTGACTCATCTGTAAAAAGGCTTCAGGACCTGGCCTACACTTTGCTGGTACAGCTGCTACAGGGTAACCTAAATCCTTGGCCAGAAAAAGGAGACAGTCTCCTGATGCTATCACTGCCCTGAGATACAGCTGCTCACACCCCTTGGTCCCACCACAGGACACAGCAATCAGTTCCCCAGGGCTTTCATACATGAGCTATTCCCAGCCTTCCCCCTTCCTCTGGCTCCCCGAGGTATGCAGTATGTATCTCCAGGCTTTCAGCTCTTGGAAGATTTCAACTAACAGGAAATTCTCACCCTTTTCCTGGATGGAAGCCAAATTTGAATATTAGGAATGCATGCCCTTATTTCCAATTCTTTCCTTTTTCAGTCATCTTCCCTTCCTCTCAGGAAATGCCCAATTAAGATTATCTGGTTTATAACCTCACACAATAGCATACTCAGTAGCTGTGCCAGCGCTAGTGAAGCAGAAAAGGATTTACACTATTGTCTACGTAGAGAGATACTGTGCCCAAATTAGTTCTGTGACAGTACTGTAAGCTCTGATAACTTGTCAAAATCACAGCAAAAAGCTAAATTATACAAATGAAATTTTGGACACAGTAAATCTCATAAATTGACTAATTCTGAATTATACTACAGATAAATTTAGGGAACAAAAATAACTACCTTTTGATCTGCTTATTTTCTCACCTCTGTAGCTTCTAAAGAAGTACATGTAATCTTTTGCTTTATTCATGGCAATATCCAAATATCTGTATTTGCAACACAAGCACTTTCCACCTTAGAAGATAAAAAAACATTTTTCAGCTTCCAAGCACAGAAAACATTGTATGATTAGTAATAAATGAGATGGTCCAAACACTATCAAAAGAAAACAGGGCCTACTGCCTCACTATGCAGTTCATTTAAATAGTACATAATTAAATTGAACTATGGGAATCCCTTCCTTCCCAAGGGCTGAATACTTGTACCAGAGATAAAAAGAAAGGGGGAGGGGGAATGCAACTGCTGAGAACAGCATCTTGACTCTGTCCCTCCATACGAAACCCACTTACTATATTTCCCAGTGCAACACCAGTTTGTAAGAGCTATTTGTTGGAGGAAAATCCAAATGACACTGCATAAAATATTTTATATTAAAGACAATTTTAATGTAACCTGCTAATGGTACCACCTGGAGACAAGCAGCTAGTAAGCTGGTTTCTTCATATGATTTTGCTCTCATGAGAAGACCACAGAGATTTGAACAAGGTAATCATCTATAAATAAAATCTTTACGCTTCTGCCACAAACAAACCAACATACAAAGGACAAGCAGACTAAAGAACCTCAATTACTACTGTAAATGTCATTTTCTGCCACATTAATCATATCTCCCAGGAAGAGTTAAAAAGCCCACATACACTGCTGAGCATTATGGCTTCCAGCAACACAGATACATTAGCCATCTTCTAGATAAACTGTTGGTCAAGTTCCAAATGCGCGAATAAAAACTAACTCCTTCCATGAAGATACTAAGTTGAAATACAGAGAAAACAGTAAATTCCAGAAGGCTTTTAGCATCTCTGCCCTCAAGATTTTTCTCTCTGGTGTGCAAAATAAACATATATATATAAATATGTAAATGAAAAACTGGGTATACATGCACAAATTTTTAAAAGCAGTATTCTGCTACTGCAAAGACCAAGATAAATTTCTGCACTGGTTTTAAGGTACCTCCTGCAAGGGAAGATCAGGTTCCAGACGGTTTAAGGAACCTGACGGTGCATGAGTCCATGGGACCTGATGAGAGATGCATCCACAGGTCCTGAGGGAACTGGCAGATGAAGTGGCCAAGCCACTATCAATCATATTTGAGAAGTCTTGGCAGTCTGGTGAAGTTCACACTTCATGGAAAAGGGGAAACATAACCCCCATTTAAAAAAAGGGAAACTACAGACCAGTCAGTCTCACCTCAGTTCCCAGAAAGACCATGGAGCAGATCCTCCAGGAAACTATGATGAGACACATAGACAATAAGGGGGTAATTGGTGACAGCCAACATGGCTACACTAAGGGCAAACTGTGCCTGACAAATTTGGTGGCATTCTATGATGGGGCTATGGCACTGGTGGATTAGGGAAGAGCAACAGATGTCATCTACCTGGACTTATGCAAGGCATTTGACCCTGTCCCACACAACATCCTTGTCTCTAAACTGGAGAGACATGGATTTGACAGATGGACTACTCAGCAGATAAGGAATTGTCTGGATAGTCAGACTCAGTGGCTCAAAGTCCAAGTGGAAATTGGTGACAAATGCTGTTCCTCAAGAGACAGTACTGGGACTGGTGCTATTCAACATGTTTGTTGGCGACATGGACAGTGGCATTGAGTGCACCCTTAGCAAGCTTGCCAACAACACTAAACTGTGTGGTGCAGTCAACACACTGGAGGGAAGGGATGCCATCCAGAAGGACCTGGACAGGCTCAAGAGCTGGGACAGTGCAAATCTCAAGAAGTTCAACAAGGCCAAGAGCAAGGTCCTGCACCTGGATCAGAGCAATCCCAAGCACAAATACAGGCTGGGTAGAGAACGGACTGAGAGCAGTCCCATGGAGAAGGACTTGGGAGTGTTGGCTGATGAGAAACTGAACATGACCCAACAGTGTGCACTTGCAGCCATAAAGCCAACTGTATTTGGACTGCATCAAAAAGAGCATGACCAGCAGGTCAAGGGAGGTGATTCTCCCCCTCCACTCTGCTCCTGTGAAACCCCACCTGCAGTACTGTGTTCAGTTCTGGGGCCACCAAAACAACAGGGACATGGACCTACTCAAGCGAGTCCAGAGAAGAGCCTCAAAGATGATCTGAGGGCTGGAGCGCATCTCCTGTGAAGACAGGCTGAGAGTTGTGGCTGTTCAACGTGGAGAAAGAGAAGGCTCAAGGGAGACCTTAAAGCAGCCTTGCAGTACCTAGAGGGGGCCTATAAGAAATTTGGAGAGGGACTTTTTACAAGGGCACGTAGTGACAGGACAAGGGGGAAACAGCTTTAAACTAAAAGAGGGTAGATTTAGATTAGACATTAGGAAGAAATTCTTAACTGTGAGGGAGGTGAGACACTGGCAGAGGTTACCCAGAAAAGCTGTGGATGCCCCATCCTGGAAATGCTCAAGGCCAGGCTGGATGAGGCTTTGAGCAACCTGGTCTAGTGGAAGGTGTCCCTGCCCATGGCAGGGAGGTTGGAACTGGATGGTCTTCAACGTCCCTTCCAACCCAAACCATTCTATGATTATTAGAGTACCTCTTAAAGCACAGCAGAATTGGGTTCCCTTGCCTGTTATGTGCTAACTAGGTTTCCTTTTGTTCTGTCATGGAAAATGAAACCTCTTGCATGACATCATATTCTCTAAGAAAGTAGATAAAGATGTTTTTTTTCATACACATACAAATGCAAAATGCATCTCAGCTTTGGCTTGGACAAAATTCACCTGTGGAGAGAGAGGACATGCACCGAGACCACAGCTTTTTCAGCCCAGAACTGTTCTGCACGGACTTCCAAAACCTACCAATTACAGCAGCAGCTTGTGCAAAGTGGATAATTACTTATCTGCAACTGGACTGAGAGCAAACTTCCTTCAAGGAAGCAAAAGGGCACAGCGTATGGCAATAACCTTCAGTCAACCACAGCCTGGACAAAATAAAATGCAAAAAAGGATGGAGTGCATTACTTGCGAGCATACAGTCCTCCCTGAAAAATTAAAGGATCCTACTTAATCACAGTGTTATATAACTGTATTTAACCATAAGACAACATTCAGAATACTCTCACTACATTTCTATGAACAATAACAAAGCTGCACTGCTTCAACTGAAAATGCTTTAACAAGTGACTTCTCAAAATTTAATACTACGGAATCTACACGACATGAGAGCATGCATTCATGTAAACGCTCGCTATTCTGAGCCTCCTATGTGGCTAAGAAGAGTCTCATGTATTCTCAACATATAACACATTTATTTTAATTCAAGCTAATTTCACACTTTTTGAAATTGTAAAGAGAGACTTGAGATTGTAAAGAGAGGTTTGAGGAGTCTGGTTTGTAGTTACTGACAGTAAATATATGGCAAACCCCACATAAACAACACAGAGACGGAATGAGACACTGAAGCCAGATTTCTTACACAGCTTGGGGTGGGAGGGGGTGGGAAGAATAAAGCAAGAGGGAAGCATCACCTTATTATATGGATCTTCCTAGGCAAATTTCAGGGTGCTAAAAATTTGTGGTGCCAAAGCTGGAAAAGGCACCACTGAGTACATACATGTAATAATATGGAGAACGTTCAGAAAGGAACAGAAACGCACTTCCTTGAACTTGTTTAGTGGATTTTGTCTCATTTTCCCTCAGGCCACAAAAGCACTGAAACTCAGCCCTGGACTCCAACTCAGCTGCCTTGCAGGTCTATTACCTGGAGTACAACCAACCATGCTCAGTTTACAGTACCAAGAGATTTAGTTTTCCCCAGTGGAGAAAAGAAAAAGCCAACACCACCACACCACCACCAACAACAAAAGAAGGAAACAGTAGCTGAAGGCAAGATGAGTAGCCATTATAAAGACAAACCGAGAACAGACACTAACGAGGCGGTAAAGCCATTTAAACGAACTCACAAGAATAATAAATGGTGTGACCTATGACAAAGAAGCATGAACTGGATCAACAATCTTGTTATTTCCATCAAAGCAACATGGCTTAAAACCAATCCTCCAAACCAAAAGAGGAACAAACAACATAAAAGTAACTGAAGCTCTGACTTAAAATTAGTCCATGAATTGATTCATAAACAGTGTTGCTTGAGTGAAGGAACATGTAAAAAATTGCTTAGTTTCACATTTCTAGCTCTTACTGACAACCACTCTTAAACGAGCTTCATTGACAGGCTGACAATCAAGAAAGGACAGCAGCCTTTGTACTTAGTGAAAACATAAGAGGTGTCAAAAATGTAAAATTATTGAGACTTCTGAGGTCTGTGTGTTTTAAACTACCGTCATGGTTTGTTACACCCTGCTCAGGAATAGCGAAGCTCCCAATAGTAATGACAGCAGCTCTAAAAATTAATTAACTACAGTAAAACCAATGAGATCTTTAGTTTCATTTAACTAGATGTAAGTTAAGCTTCAGGTTGTTTGCACTTGAACAGCCACAGGAAAATCTGCTTCACCAAAAATCCTTTTCAATTCACACACACTCCAATAACTGTGACAGTAATTAGCAAAAATCTCTCTGCTCTGATCCAAATCTGATGGGTGACTGGTTATTGGTGGCAGCAAGAGGGGTCTTTCAAAGTACCAGCACACATTATCTGTAAACTACACTTAAAATTCAGAAGGATTCCTCCAGGAGCCCACCCGTAGACAACAGCTGGGCAGTGCCATGTAGCACTGGCATGCACCAGCCTCGGTCCACAACCTAGTCCCACCTCAACACATTCATACTCCAGTACCCAGAGAGCTGCCAACATTATGCACAAGCCACAGCAAATTAAAGCCAGTGGACTTAATGATAGGTGACATGATACAAATAGCAAGGAGAAGGAAGCTTGAGGACAAGAGACAGACAGCTGTGTGTAGGTACACAAACATAAATATACACACATACTTTCCAATCACTCTTGGCTACTTTGTTTTTTCTTCTGGTTTTATACATTTACTATCATGCCTAAATACTGTATTTTACAGTGTCTGCCCAGGAAGTATCACCAAGGCACAAGCTTTCTCCTCACAGGAAAGTCTATTGCCCAGGGTATCATTATTTTACTGTAGCAGCTATTAAAAATGTCCTTTTGAATGTCTTTCATGAGATCTTGTCTTTCTGAAGTCTAAAACAATACTGCAAAGATCTACATTTTAGTTTCCCACCAAGATTTTTTTCTTTTGCATCCCAACCAGTTTAACTCATTGCACCAAACAAAAGCTGTTCTGCCTCAAGTTTGAGGCTCTTCACAGTCCTTTCATCACCCATTCATTATTTGCCACCTGTCAAACTGAAAGGGCAGTCCTGCTAGCCCGTTCAAGTGTTTATTTATTTCTTGGGCGGGGGGGGGGGGGGAGGAATTTATTTGTTTAAGGTTTTGGTTTTTTTCCAAATAGCCATCATGACAGTCTCATCCTGCCATCCTGCTCTGCATAATACAGAAGAACTCCTAAAACAAAACAACATCAAGCTAGCCCCGTCATTCTCCTCACTGTCATTATAACAGGAACTCTATGAACAAGCAGACCAACTCTGTAAGCTGCAAGTGTCCTCAGGTTGGTGGGATCCCAGCCTCTGCAATGCCTGCAAACAATAAAGTTCAAGGGCTGTCAGACCACAGGCTGCTTCTGACCAGTCAGCTGTCCTTCCCTGGCTGTAGCTCCTGCCAGAGCTGGCCAGCCCAGAGGCTGGTATTGCCAAATACGGCCTGCTCTGGCCACGAGCCACTCCTTCCTTTGAGCCAGCACCGCCACTCACATGAACCCCTGGCAAGCCAGCCCAGGCTCTCAATAAACCATCAGAAAGATGCTCTCTGGTTTTAATTAATTTCCTGCTGACTTTGCAAGAGCCAGGGGTGGGGCAAGGGAGAGGACAAGACTAAGGCTTCACCTAATTCTGCTACATTAAACTGTTGTGGAGCTGCAGCCTCCTGAGAGTGAATTGTTTCACTGCCTTTATTTTAATCCTGGTTTTATCGCATGAAAGAAACTGAAGGGGGAAAAAGCCTTCTGCAGTCCTTGACCTACTTAGGCACTATTGCAGAAAACTTACTCCAAAAAAAGATTAATATAAAATTCATACAGTAATGGATCTGATGCTCCTGGTTGTTTCTTGTTGGTCAAAGCTGCACACCATACAAATGAATGCACACTCATACAAAGATGCACACCACCAAATGAGTGCCTGAGCCTGCAAAAGCTGAAATTCCATATGCTCTTCTTTACTCCCTGGTTCAGGTATTCACAACAAGAAAGATTTCACTTACTCCAGCTGTTATTGACATAGGTATCAGAGGTGCCAGCTTGCGTTGAACAACTCCCCCATGTGCCCTAGGCAAGCAATACCAGGCTGGATTTCATAAACAATTTGTTCCACATGAAGTTTAGAATAGTACAGCAATCCTATAAAAAAGAAATCCTAAATAAAAGTTAAATTGCACTTTATAAGACAGGTCTGTATTATGAAGAGTATTCAATAGCAGCGACACATTTGGGCAAAGAACTCACCTGTCTGCTTTGAATAGGAATGGGAAAAAAAAAATACAGTAACAGAAAGCCTTTCAATAAAGGCTTTTCCGTTTAGTCGGATTGAAAAAAGTAATTACTAACCCGATTTCCTAAGGAAACAGGCCCTGTGATCAGAGTATGCATGTACGCAGGCAAGCCGGGCCTCCTGTCTTTCAGCAACAGCCCCAACACCACAAGGCCACCAACCCCAGGCCCCCCCAACATCCTCAGCAGCACCCCGGCTCTCCATCTGGCCAGCACACAGCTCCCAATAGTGCTGCCTGCTACTGCCCACTCCACGGACCAGAAGAAATTAGGCTGAAACAACACAGGGGGCTGCGGAACAGCAGCAGAGGGGAGCACCTCCACCCCACTGCAGTGAGGTCTTACAGTGGTGAAGTCACCCCCACCCCAACTTTTAATCCAAGGTGCATTACAAGAGGAAATCCCATCAGAAAAGTTACACACCGTTATTTGTAACATTCAGTAAAACTATTTAACAGCTTATCCTACCCCTAATAATCATTTAAAAATAAGTCCTATGAACAGACACACGTTAGTTCTCTGCACAAGAATGAGCCTACAGATAACATCAGTCAGCTAAGATTTGGGGCAGTATTAACAGGTTGCCTGCAAGGTGACAGGTTTCTGTCAGCAGTTCCAGCCTTTTCTGGGTGAAACACCAGGAAGCCAGTGGCATGTGCGGCATCCCAGCAGAAAGGCTGCTGCAACACCACAGGCTGCTGGCCTGTGAAGGTCAGCAAGCAGCTTTCACATGCATTAGGTAATAACCTCAACGGATGCAGATGACATTAGAATTAAAATGAACCTCAAACACAGCAGTGACATTAAAGTATTTAAGGATGTGTTGTGATTTATACCAATGATCAGCATATAATTTTACTACCTCACAACTGAAGAAATTCAATTATAAATTCAGCAATGCACTCCACAAAAGGAAACTGACATTTTCTAGGCTGCTTTCTTTCAAGGAGAAAGAAAGAACATAATACTGAGAATCTCTGTTTGTGGTGTTTTGTTAGTTTGGGTTGTTTGTTTCAAGTTTATTTGTTTGGGTTTGGGGGGGGGGGGTTCGGTTTGGTTTGGTTTTAATGAATTTTTAATTACTTTACACTGAAACAAACATTTGCCTCAGCTCCCACAGAAAACTGAATGTGTTATATTCTAACATGTTAGGACACAGTCTCAAGAAACTTACAACAACTTTAGTTTATGACCCCAATTTGTTATAATTCAGTCCTCTCTTCCTTGTCTCAGTGATGGTGTTGTAATATCACCACTGGTAACTTTCCACCATCCTTCACTAGCTGAAATTCCATAGGCTGACCTGAATAAAAGGGGTATGAAAGTCTCCTCTAAGCAGTTTACATTTTTGAAAAATAATTTGAAAGAAAAATTTTAAATTCTGTGCCATTTTCCTAGCAGCAGTATTATGCCAACACATTCCCCATCCAATAGAGATAATAAATTCCAAGAGCAAAATCTTCAACCCTTTTCTACTCAGTAAGGTCACAAAGGAACAGAGTATTCGGCATCTTTGCTGGGGCCAGCAGGCAGCTGCAAACTCCTTCCCTGGTCTGTATTAAAGCACCAGAGTCTGTACACTGCATACGTAGCTCCACTGAGCACTGGGAAGTAGGTGGCATATTTACCAGTCATCTTTAAATCACCCACAGAGAAAGCTTCAAAGCAACATACCAAGTTAGTAAGAGCTGGAATTGGTGATGATGCAGTGTTGTGGTTTAAACCAAACCAGACAACTCGTTCACTCACTTCCCGCCCTTCTTGCCCTCCCCCTACTCCCGGAGGGACGGAGAGGAGAATCAAAAAGAATGCAACTCCCACGGGTTGAGATAAGAACAGTTTAGTAACTAAGGTATAACACAAATCACTGCTGCTACCACCAATAATAATAATGATAAAGGAAATAACAAGGGAAGAGAATACATCACCTCACCACCAGCCAACTGATAATTCCCCCACCGCCCCCCCAGCCCGACCAAGCTCTGACCGATACCTCCTCCAACCCTGCAGACTCCCAGCCCTTCTGGCTAACTCCCAGTCACATCCTGGGCATGACTTGCTGTGGTATGGAATACCTCTTTGGTCAGTTTGGGTCAGCTGTCCTGTCTCTGCTTCCTCCTGGCTTCCCCTCCTCCCTGGCAGAGCATGAGGCTCACAAAGTCCTTGGCCAAACCAAAACATCCTTGTTATCAGCTCTGTTCCTGAGCCAAAAGTCAAAACACTGCACTGCACCACCTACCAAGAAGGAGAAAAATGACTGCTACTGCTGAACCCAGTACATGCAGAAATCTGCCTATCTTTACCAGAGGTTACCCAGTGACCAGAAGACTATACCCAAAGAAACAGCCCAGTCAGCTTCAGATGAGGGGACAATAACCTCAGAATAGTTTGGGTTGGAAGGGACCTTTAACAATCATTTAGTCCAAAACTCCTGCAACAAGCAGGGACACCTCCAACAAGATCAGGTTGCCCAGAACCACATCCAGCCTGGCCTTGAACATCTCAAGGATGGTGTATCTATAACCTCTCTGGGTCCAGCCAGGACTGTCACAAGAGATGCCCTGTGGCTTTCAACATCAAGTCCCGCAAAACACATGCAGGACTAGAAGGAACTTTTAAAAGCTGCCAGTAAGACGCTGGTTATTTTTAGTTTCCAAACAAGTAAAGGAATACAGTGAGAAAGAGAAGACGTAATTCTAGTACCTCATTAAAAAAAAAAACAAACAAAAACCAAAACAAAAACAAAAACAGACTTGAGAGAGTTATAAGCTTAGGTGCCTGAATTAAAAAGGCTTGCCAATTACTACCACCAAATAATTTAAAAGTTCTAATGTAAGGAAACATAACAGTAAAGTCTCTAAATGAAAATGGCATGGTCCTCAAACAGGTGAGAGGTTACATGAGAGACACAAGCAGAGTTTGAAGAAAAGCAGCTGACAAATGGGTAAGTAGGAAATACAAAGAGGAAATAACTCTGCAAGCTGCCCAAAAGCCATTTAGTTTAAGACACTAAAAACTAAAAAAAAATGAAAAAACACATTTACAAGCTTAAAAGCTTTCTCTTACATATTTTCCCATGATTCTGTACTAAAACAAAGCAAAAGTTAAAATCTGCAAAACACAGGAATGCTTTCTCAGTCATAACCTAAGATTTCTGGGATACAACGAAGTACACAGTATTCAGTCCTCTAGCCAGGCCATTTATACGTATGCACTTTGGAAAGTGGTTTTATTTTTTTTTTAAAAGGTACATTTCCAACACCCACAGTCCCAGGAGAAATTTCTGTTTCAAAGCAGTTAACTTTCAGAGGAATAAAATGAAACCAAACAGAAGGGGAAGTGGAGTAGGAGTCTGTTCTCACCATCTCCTCCTCTTCTGAAGAGGAGGAAGTTGCCATGTGCCTGTGTATACCCAGCCTTTTCTAGCTGTTTACTTTAAAGCACCCTCAAAGTGTTCACCTGAAAGTAAATGAATACTATTTCCAATTTCCACACAGCATTTTTTTTTTGTTTCTGGCTTAATCCCAGTAGAACCACAACTAAATTCAACTTTTTTTTTTTTTTAACTGAAATTCTACTGAAATTCAGAAAGAGCAATTTTTTATCTAAGAATAAGAACAGGAGTTTTCAGCACAGGTATCTGGCTTTTCTTGAAGTTATACAACTGTGAGAACAGCTATCACAAACTTTAAACGCACAAACTCAAGCCTAGCATTCACCAGAAGTAATAGATGGCATTAAATATAACTACTCATGATCTGAAACTTTTGTGTCTTGGACTTAGACCCTAATGTCAAGTGAACACCCTGTCTTTATTAAAAGGAGCCCTCTGGACTATGGGGTACAACAGGAGTGAAATGATGACACATCAGTTAGTAGCAAGGAACTACAGAGGCATATAATGCCATTATGCCATGTGCATTAATTTCAATGAATTCTGCCTAGACCAAGGTAAGATATGCGTCAACTAAATTTAAATAGCTATGGATCATGCCTTGAAAACACTAATGCCTCCCTGAAAAGTTTTTATTAAATACTATGATTATTCTGTCTACATATGCTTACTGTAAAGCTTAAAAATATGCTTTCACCTGATGGCTAAAAAAGCTTTACTCAAGGATATTCCAAGCACAATTTGCATTTGCTTGACACCTAAACTTTGATAAGCTTGACTGTTGCCAATTAGCAGATAGCAGAAACATTTTAAAAGAAATGTTGCGCAGGGTATAATTTTTTCCAGCAAGAATCCACCAGTTAAAGTAATTCAGAAACCTACTATAAACAAAAACATAAGTCAAAGCTGTGCTTCTCAGAATAAAAACTATTAGAATTTGCATACCAGTATTTCTGCTGCCTTAAAAAAAAAAAAAAGTGTTTTATATACATAAATCTGTGTCAGGTGATGTTGCCAAAGTTAACCTACTTGCACTCCAGCCTTTGGGCTGTTCCACATCATCTGTTCTCTAGATTCCACCTCTCCAATATTCTGGCTTCAGAGAGTTACATTAAAACCTTGGGCACTCAGTGTTGCCACCTCCCACAAGAGTGCTGTTTCTGTTACCCATCATCAGGTAACATCAGGTTTTAGGAAAACTCTCTTGCTCATTGCTTTCAACATGCTCCTGAATTTCATCCATTATGGCAAAGAAAAGCAAAAGCACACAGGCAAAAACATTTTCAAACGAATGAAAACTGTGAAACCTAACTGGAAAACAAATAAATCAGTGCCTTCTTAAAATGCAAGAGTCTAAACAGATTAAATAATTTTATTGTGATTTTCAAATGCTCAGAACTGATGATGTTACTAAATACATGCAAAACCAGTCTATAATTAAACAGGTGAGACCTCACAAAGCCTGCACTGGACCACTTAAGTTATCACAATGTCCTACTCACGACATTTTGAATCAATCTGTCCTTGACACCATCTTAGGATCCAGTGATTCCTTCACAGCACTTCATCAGAATCTCAACACTGAATCAAAACATTACTTAACATCTCATTCATGTTAAAGCCTAAACCCACAGATTCTGCACCACATTCACCAGGAAAACTACTATATTGTTCAGTATGTTAAAACCACCGCTCTCCCAGAAGGCACAGCCCTGCAGCTATCAGCAGAAGGCAGCACAACACTGTACCTACTCCAGCGCACAGACCAGCATACTTGCCCAAAATATCCATCCAGGGAGGTGTAACCCACTGCAGCAATGAGAGAGGCTTTCATTCCCTTTATTAATTTCTGAAAACGGGGATGGTAACATGAACTGAAAAGTGGTATGGACAAGATTACTCTAAAAGAAGTTTGTGAAATGTTCTGTTAAAGGTCCATAGAACTCTTAGTTTATTCCAAGTTTTGAAGTCCTAAAGAAACCTCATGGTAAAGAGATCTAAAGCCTGCAGTACAATGAGACTGCACATATTTTAATGCTGTAAAAATGCAACGTTTTAGATGGTGACTGTACTCAACCATGGTACACACTACAGCTGCTCTCCATTCTACCTGAAATCTTGGCTGAGGTATGCTGGCACAATACAGCTTCTGACAACATCCATATTCAGCTCAGTGTTGATGTAAGTAAACATTCAAAAATCTGACAAGCCACACTGTTCAGAAGGCTGTGTTGCCAAATTATGAGCTACAAGTGTTCACGAAAACCATTTGCCAACCTGATGCAGGAAACAGGAAAAAGTATTTCCTTTTACTTGGCATGAAGCCCTGAGTATGTACCATCATGCAAGCCATGACCCTGCTATCCTGTTCAGCAGTAAACCATCTCACCACCTCATCTTCAGTTCAGCCTCACAGCTTGATACTACTTTTTCACTGTATTTTCTCCCTTTTTTTTTAATAATAAAAAAGATGAAGAATTCATCGTAAGTTTCAACTTTGCATAGTTTTACATGCAACTATTGTGACTCACAGTACTAGCTTTTCCCTATTAATTATACTTGACCACCCATAAACCAGAACTTGGTACATCTCACAGCCCCCAAGTGAACAGGTGGAGTTACCACCTCACCTACTGCACACTTTGCTCTCTGGCAAAAGTTACATGCGAGTTATATTAGTTTCACCTAGCTGGTGAAACCACCCTGACATTCACTCCAGTCAAATATTTTCTACTCTTGCAGATGCTGACTTCTTTAACAGCACCCTAACTGCTGAAGTGCAATCACCAGCAAACAGAAATGGTCTTTATTTCCTAAGGTGGGGAAAAACAGACTGAAGTCTACCCTGAACTCATAAAATCATTCGGAAATACATTGTCACAACAGCCTCTCCTACATTACTCTGGGTTGCTACTTGGATTATGATGCTACACTGCTACCCCACATACAAGTCAACAGCCCTCTGGTGAGAAGCTGAAATTACAAGTGCCCATCTGCTGCTAAAGACCAAAACACCATTACACTGGTAACACACACAGCACAAACCTTTATTCAGAACCAACACGATCTTTCCCACTCTTACATAATCACACTGATTATGACAGAAGAATTAGAAAGTGAAAGCACTCAGGATACTTTCATTTCCCAGGAAAGCTGCTCCCACATATGTGGCTTTTCTAATCGGTGAAAGCAGAAAAGACTTTCCTGTCTCAGTCCAGGTCCTGGCAACACACAGAGAGAATTTTAAGAGCTCTGTTCCATAAGAAGTACAAGAAGTCAGTAATAATGAAAACCAAACAAACGAAACCAGAAAGTCAGACCTTTAAAGCAATTTGTTCCTACGTGAAAACATGTAAGTGAAGACACAGCCCTTAAGCTTTTTGTTTACGTTTTACGCTAAGGACTATCAGGAATGTCACATTTGACTCTTAGCTTTTGCCAGATGACCAGCTAGGAATTGCAAATCAGCAGATTCACTACAGCAAGCAAAGAGCAATAAAACATTAAGGAACCCTACAAGCATGTGGGCACCTCAATAATCCCCCCATCACTGGCACCACCAGCAACAGCTGAGATGGGGTGACTGATGCAGCACCCCAAACAATTCCTGACACAGATGATGTACGAGGGTTAGAAACCTCCCAGCCACCTCTGCAAAGATCTCGGCTCAGCCTGAAAAGGCAGCCTCCAAGTAGGCCCAGGCACGGGGCTGATTTGACAATTTGGCTACTGCACCCCACCCGCATCCAGCACTTCCCTCAACCCAGCCACTCACAGCACTGAAGTTATGGAGCCAGCTCCTTGCTGACTGAATAATCAGACCGTTGACACATGGGGAGAGTCCTCAGCCAGATGAAAAAGAATATTAAACCAAAAGCAGAACAGAAATCACATATTTCATTCTATCTATCATTCCCCTTCAGTTAGAGAAGTCCATGAACACCACCCAAATTCACAGGACTACTGATGCTGCTTCCTGCCTTCACCTATCTTTTCAGGCATAAGAGTGCAAGAAAAGCAACTGTTCGATTATCTTCCCACTTGTCTTTAACAAAGCGTTGCTAAAAATGTGAAATATTTTCTATTTTGAGACATGGTTTTGACCTTTTCATGAAGCTGATGGGTTTTGTCATCCTCTGTGGCTGCTGCTATAGATACAGGGTTATCCTAAAAAAGTGTTTTTTCTTAAGAAACAGTAAAGATATTTTGAAATAATATTACAAAAGGTTAACAGGAAAATGTATAAACTTTACATTTTCACATTCTGAAGCGGTATTTTTAAGGCATGAACCAAAAGATACTGAAATACATTATTTCAGACAGATGCTCCTGGTTGTACTACAGTTGTCAACTCCTGCTACCACAACTGAAATAATTACTGAAGTTTTTTTGAAAGGTTTACTAGAATGCAACAGGCTTTAAACTGCTATTAAAGGTTTCAGAAAGGTGCATATTCATATCACACCGATAAAAAAATCCACGATTCAGCAGGATTGCATGCCGAAACAGCCCCTCCCCTCCCCCCCCCCCCCCAAAAAAACACCTACCACCAAACCTAACCACACCCCCACCCTCCCAGCAAAACCCATCAGAAAGCTCACAAAACCAGAAGCATTCAGCACACCAATCTCATAAGGGCTTCCAAAATTACTCTGAATCCCTGACCTTTGCACCTTGCTCTACCTTTCAGAAAACACAGACAAGAATCTATGTAGAAAGCGCTAACTAGAAGTAATACAAACTCCTTTTATGAACTCTTTTGGTTTTTTTAATACTTTACAAGATGTGTATATCTAAATAACTCCATAGCACTTCAAATAATCTTGCAAATTGCTCAGTGCCTGGTGCAAACACTTTCAGTACATCAGTCTGGTTATTCTACCCATCCTGGACAAAAGACTTAATAAAGCTTTCAGTAACCATACCAGCAGAATCAGGTACAACGCCCTATATTCAAGCCCACCTGCCTGCCATACATTTCAAACACAGACAGCCCGTTCATAGGGAGATATGTAACCCATCCTCGTTAGAGGAACCAGAGTGCACTTCTCAGGTACAGGATGACACCTGCATGCTGCTCACAGGCAAGAGAGGCTCTGGCTATGCAATGAGAGCAGCAGCCTGAAGCCTCCTGATTCCTCCAGGCAAATGGTCAGTCAGGCAACCCTGAACTCAACTGACTGAAACACAAAGATTTCAAAGGCTGCACCCTTAGAAGGTTGCCACCTATTGAGATTAAAAAAATAATAATAATAAAAATGAGCACAACTCCTAAAATATCTTCCTTGTATACCAAGTCCTCAGTAGGTATCCTTTGTGATCACCTCCTGCCATTCAGGACTGCATCAACATCCCTATTGCAACTGTTGTAGACATATGACTATCACATTTTATATGAACAACTAATGCAGTATTAAGCAGCAGCTACTGCTTTCAGTAAGCAGTAAGTACCACATTAGCTAAATCTTTCAGTCCTAAAACACCTCAAATGCACGGTATGAGCAGCGCAGAAGCACACACATGAGCTAGTACAATTTTCTCCTTACTACCCTGAAAAAGAGCAAGGGAGAAGTAAGCCGTGTTAGACCCTGCTTTAAGGCAGGTATTATTTCAAGTGGTAAATATTCATAAAGGTTTGGGCTGCTTTAAACAAAACAAAACAAAACAACAAAAAAACACACAAAAAAAAAAAAAGAAAAACAATCTGAGCTGACACCTGACTTTATTCTACTATTCCTGTGATTACACTGCCAATATGCTGCTGAATCACAGGTCTGCAATAACAGCAGGTGTGGGAAATCAAGACAGATAAATCAGACTTTAAATCCATGTATCAACCAACACTTGGCTTGTCTCTTTCCAGAAGCAGCAGAACTTGATAATACACACCACTGAGAGGTCAGCCAAGCACCACCCTTTAAAACCCAGCTTCTTCAAGCTGCTGTTCCAAGATGACCACCATGATAATTATTAGAGCTGAGACATTGCCAAAACATGTATGACCTCTCTCCATCACTTCTTCCAATTACTAGTAAAATCAGCATCCACACCAACCCGTGTTGCCAAACCCTGCAAGTAAGGGACATGGGCCAAGGGAAGGGTCTGCCCAGTACAATGGGCAGCCTGGGACAGTTTTCCTCTGGGAGAAGATTGACATCCACGTGCACCAGTGCAAGCTGCCCCCAATGAACCCTGCAACACACATGCATTAGCTCTTCAGCAGCAAAATGCTTAACAAAAAGGGTTTTACTGGACAGAAATACAGACAGGACAAAATGAGCAACTATTCTGGTTAACTTCCCAGAACATTTATTCACATGCCTTAGTCTTAATACGAACATCACAGATAACCTAGAGACACCTAATGACATTAGAGCAGCACACAAGAGCTGTGAGCAATGAGAGAAACATGATTAATTATTTGCTCCAGGAGATAAATTACAAGTTTTATCTAGGAGCCAAGATGACCAGTAAACATAAAAGAAAAAATATCTTTTGACCCAAAACAGATGCTTTAACTGCACAATGAACTAAAGATAGCTTCAGTGGGAAATGGGCTGTTTGTAGTTGGAGCATTTATTAATACAAACCTACATCTCCAAGTACTGCTGAAGTTTGACACATACTTCCTGTATGACAGTAAGAAAACATCTGATGAACAATGTTGGGAACCACAGTTCTGCATAAGGTATGCTGATGACTCAAGCATCTCTTGGAAATCCAATATATTTCTGCTTGTATGTGGTTTCTTCACACTAACAGAAAACAATCATAACAAACTTTGAGGTCTCCAGAACAAGCTCATTATTTGTGGAGCATGGGATTTTCTCCTTTTGAGGGAAGATGACAGTATGGTAACCACTCCACCTTTCAACCAGGCATCAGCCACTCTACCTTGACAATTTTTCTTCTTACATGCAAATAAGCCAAACAATGCTAAAGTCTGTCATCTAGTTAGCTATTCATTAGTCTCATTAGGCAATGAGATACTCGCTTTGGAGTCAGATAATATTTTGTTTTGCAAAACATTCTCAAGATTGGCCTCCTTTACTCTCTCACCTCCCCCCTACCCCTCCTCCCTCCCCAAACGCAACTATGGATAAAATGGGCAACAGGGAGTTTCAGATATCATAATAAGATGATTCAACAGAAGAAATAAAAAAGAAAATCCCTTCCTTGAAAAAGGCTTTGTTGTTTTATACAGTTTCTCTAGATACACAGACAAGTAACCATCATCTATAGATGTCAATTACAAGTTTAGAATTATTGCTAATTTTCACTGCAGTGTGGATTACTAGGTGACCTAGCACAATCTCCAACCACCCTTTAGGCTTATCCTCAGTTTGAAACTTATGCTGAACTACTGACCTGCAAGCAGCAGTTCAGCTAAAATGGTAACATTTCCTCTTCAAGATTATTGACAGAAAGTGCAACAGGCAGCTCTGACCCGCGTCTGCCAAGTACTAAATAACAGCGTATCTGATGTGATCATTAAGGGACATTTAAGTAAATCATCAACAGGTTTTGTAAAAGGTAACACTGCTTACTAAAGCTGACAGGTGCACAGCAACAACAAATTGTTAAACACAGAAGACACACACATAGTATGGGATTTGGCAACAAAACTCTGCTACTCCACCCTGTTAGCACACCCCAACTGAAAACACCGACTGAGGAACCAGGGGACAAAATTAGTGTGTTCAACCACTGCCTTCCTGCTGAAAAGGCCTCAACCAGTGCTAGCTACTTCGAACTATGATAGCAGCTTGGCGAGACATGCCTCTTCCTCCAAATGAGCTTCTTGAACATAAGTTGTACCACTTTGACCAATTATACCTTAATCACTGCATTCCCACTGTCCGCACTTAGAGCTGGAGCCGTTCAGATTCAGCACTGACTATACCAAAGCACATTTACTTTTGTCCTCTTGTAAAAGCATCACAGGTCATAAAAAAAATATATATAGGGAAGAAGAGACAGTCATACTACTAACCAGAACAGTTGCAATAATCAGCAACGGCTACCTTTAAAAAATAAAAGATAATTTTAAAAGTGCTGTGATTTAACTTTAGGTTTCTTTTTCTCTTGCCAGTTCCGTTCAAGTAAAAAAGAGCTTTAGAAGGTGTCCTAAAAAAAAGGGAAGGAGAAACATTTTCCATTAACTCCTGGTGCTCAGAGGAAGATTCACGAACGCCACCATTCGCTGAACCCCATTTCACGACCCCAGTTAATACGAGTCCCTAAACCCAGCACTCCTTCACCCCAACAGGAGAGCGTGGCGGCGAGCCGTGTGTCACTCGCTAGAAATAGCGTTCACCTTTCGCAGGCACGGCTGCCGGCGCACCAGGGTCACGCCGTCCATGTGCAGCATCTACCTCGCGGCCCGCGGCCCACACCGTGCCTGGGGGCTCTGCCAGTACCACCCCCCCCCGACCCACCCCCGGTCCGTCCTGGTACCCTACCTGGCAGCTCCCTAAGTGCAACAGGCCTGCCCGGGGCCCTAGCGCTGCCGTCCCAGCCCAGGGCTGCCCACCCTCCCGGGGAGCGGCAGGACAGAGGGAGAAGACCAAGCCCGGTTCAGAGCTGACCCGACCCGGGGCCGAGGTGGCGGACGCCCCCACTATCCGGCCGCGCCCCTGCGGTGGCTTCGAGGTCACCCTGGCCCCAGCCCGGGGCTGAGGCAGCGGGGGCCGGGAGAGGCCGCGGAGCGGGGAAGGCCCCCCCCCCCCCCCCCCCCATAACCCCGGCTGACAGAAGCTTCCCGCAGGGCCGGGAGACGGCGAGGGATGGGGAGGCTGCAGCCCCGCTGCAGGGGCGAAAAGTTGCCGGCGGGGCGGGGACCGGGTACGGGGGCCGCGTAAGAAAGAAGCGGCCTCAGCTCTGGGAGAGGGCATGGGCCAGGCCCGGTGAGGCCGGCGGGCAGGGACGCGGCGAGGGGCGCGCAGTCGGCTCCCAGGCCGGGCCCTGGCGCAGCGGGCGGGCAGCGCAGGGCTGTGGCGGTGTCTCACCTTGGCGGCGCCGCCGGGCTGCAGCACGTTCTGCTCCACCGTCATGGCCCCCACACGGCTCCCAGCTGCGCCCCGGGCTCGGCGAGCGGCGGCGCCGTGCAGCAGCGGCTGGGCCGGGCCCGGGCTGGGCGAGCAGAGCGGGAGGCGGTGGAGGAGGAGGGGCAGAAGGGGGAGCCGGAGTCACCGCCAAGCGGGCGGGAGGGCGGCCGGCATGGGGCAGCGCGGCTCCGCTCAGGCCCCGCTGTCACTCCCAGTGCGGCCGCCCCTGCCACCGCCCAGCGTGCCCGGAGCGCCGAGCTTGCCGCCAGCCCCGCCCTCGGCTCGGCCACCGCCACCGCTCGGCAGAGGTTCCCTGGCGGCGCCGCCCCGCGCACCTGCCCCGGGCGGAGCCCCCCCCCCCGCCACCGCCGCCGCCACCGCCACCGCCACAGCCACAGCCGCCCCCCTCTCCCGGAGGCCTCAGGTCCGCCGCTGTCCGTTCCCGCCGTATTTGCACCGGCCGCCTCCATCTTGGCGGGATAGCGCCGGCCTGGCTGTGGCCCAATCGGGAGCAGCCCGGGCCCTTGGGCCGCCCCGAGCCGCTGAGAAGCACCCTGCGTCCTCCGCTGGGTACAGGTGTTCCTCCGCCTCTCGAAGGGGCAGCTCTCCGCGCTGTGTCCCGCGGGAAAGCGGAGTTCCCCGCTCTGCAGCGGCCGCCGGGGGAGCCGCGGCCTGGCTGGGGGAGCGGCGAAACCCAGAACGCCTCGGTCCCGCTGGGGGCCGGCTGCGGGCTTTCCCCCTGCCGTGCCGGCGAGGGTGTCCCGCCCTGCTGTCTGACAGCCACCGGCGCCTTAGCGGCAAGCACCCGGCACTTCCCGGGGTCTGTAGGAAACTGCTGGGAAATTCCAGCGCTGGCTGCTCGTGTCGGCCACAAACCTCGGTGCCAAACGGCGCTTGAAGTGCATCTTCCCCTCCCCGTTTAGGTTTAGCTGGGTGAGCCGGGAGGTGATGGCATTCGGCATTCAGCTTAAACGGGAACGTCCTTAACTGTTTCACTGCTGATTAAAGTGTAGGGAGGGTTTCAGGTCTCGGCAAGCCACACTGAATTTTGGCATCGCAGGTAAAGGGTATGAGGTAAACAATTGCCACTCCATTTCTCCGCTCTGTGGAGTCAAGGGCAGGGAAGGAAAAGACTCAGCTTTGGGCATCGGCATAGGCAAGGGAAAGCCAACCTAGCAGAGCGGCGGGGGCGCTGGGCCGCCCAAAACGCGTTAGGACAAAAGTAGGTGAACGGCAGCCGAGGAGCCGAGCCCACCTTTTGAGTGCCTGCACGGTACGTCGGAACTCCAGTTACATGTCTCCAACCAGTGAAGCTTGGCCTGTAGGGAGAGCTGAAAAGGGCTGCACATTCTGGTGGGTCCAAGTACCTAAAAACCGTGCGCTGGGAGCCTCATGCAACCAAATGAACTGTGACTACTGCTCGTCCGTCGCACAGAGCCTGAGCATTTACGACTCTGTAATTCAGTTCCCCCCTCGCCCCACAGTAGAGTATGAATCTTTTTAAACCTGAGATTATCAAGTAATAACATCACTGGAAGAGCTTGGGCTTAAAGTACAACACGAGCACAGCTTGTAGGAACCTATTGCCTTATTCCACTGCAGCTTCTGTGCAGTATTTGCCCTTCCCGTGTTTGTTGCTCATAGATTGTATCAGTTTTAATGTTTTGTGCCTTCTATGCTGCAGTATACAAGGCGGATTTTAAAATTAATGTTCCCAAAGAATATATCATGCTAAAGACAAGAAACTATTCCGATAATATAGTGAGATCAGAAATAGCTTGCAAATTACTCTTCTGGTGATAAGGGCAGAAATTATCTCTGCTCAGACTGATGGCTACGTGTAAGAAAGGTAACAGGAGCAGTTTGGGGGATTTTAAGGAAATCTTTTCTGTAGGGCTGCTGTGCTGGCGTGCTAGCCCAGTTCCTCTTGTCCTCTTCCAATACAGAGTCATGCTCTTGCTCATACAATTTTACAGCTTCTACACTGTGTTCTTTACGTATGCTGCACTATTTGTGTGCAGATAATTTTCATCAAAGCTACTCATTGTTCACATTGTTTGATAATATTTGCTTCAATGCAGCATTTAAAAAAACATACATTCATCTTGCAATTTTTTCAAGTCTGTTTCATTTAACTCGATAAAATAGCTTCCCTGACTGACAGAGGGTGTCCGGAAAGGTGTTGGAAAGAAATTTTACTCTTTGTCCAATTCATTTCAAATCAGGATAGGATGACAAAGTATCATCTTGCATTAAATTCTGTTCCTCCTCCACACCCCCACCCCCCCCAAAAAAGACCCACTTTTAAGGGCTTCCTCACTTCCTCACTTTCTTTAAAATAAATTAAAAAAAAAACCTGAACAATCCACTTCCAAGACAGGGATTCATCATTGAAATCCTGACAAAATCTGAGCCATAGCCATGCAAATTAGGATTCTGTTGTTCATATGGTGTTGCTGGAAACTAGATAGAACAGAGTTTCATGTTCCGTTTGCAGCACAAGCTTTATATGAAGTACACTTAGCACAAGACTGGAATTTGTACCTCAGAAAACATGATTTTGTCAGGTCTACAATTTAGAAAGAACTCTTAACTTGGTTGTATTAGTATTCCTTAGTGTCTGTAATACTGTAAAAAAATAGTTTCAGAAGAAATTACTTGGTTTCACCATTCCCTCCTTTTCTGCCTTCAACTCTCGTTGACTGAGCCCAGATGAGTTTTGTTCAAGCCTAGCAAAGAAATCAGCATGACAACTCAAATCTAAAAGCTGTCACACCTGCACTGGTACAGCACAAAAAGAACCATATAGGAGACTTGCTTTTTTTCCACTTCTGTCACATCATGTAAACTCTTACAGAGTAATACCTGCAAGTATTATTTCTGAGACATGATCCCTTAATGAAGAGCCCACAGGCTTAGATTTCTGAGCTCCTGTTGCTAGTGATCCTTTAGCTGTCACACTTCCAGAGCTGCAACTATCTTCCTTCTAGTCTTCTTGATTGTACTAGTGCACACAAATGGAAGTGATCAGAGGCTGCATGATGACATTTGCTTACAAGTCTCAAGAGCTGAAATTTACTTCTCCTTTTTTTTTTTATACCTTCCTGTTGCTTTTATGGTTGGTTACAAGTTGGACAATGTACCTTAATGCACTTTTAATATCTTAAATAGCATAAGGCATAGCTATACATATTTTTCCAGAAGTCTATCGTATTTCCCCTTAATTGTTCCTCGCCTTTTAATATTACAGGGTTTGGGTGTTAAACATTTGGCAATGCATTGCACAACCTCTGCCTTCAGATGCTTGGTCCCCTTAGCAAGGTTACCCCTGTTTGCATGGTCTCCTCCCCAGCAGGGCTGGTGCAGAGATCCACTTGAACTACACCCTGAACTGCTCCCCCCCTAAAGATGTTGGTTTCTTTTGCCAGATCAGTTCCCCAAAATGGTTCACTGACTGGCTGTGTGAACAGCTGTGCAGGCCCAAAAGAGAGGGTGACACAGGCTCAGTGATGGTCCCTGCTGAGCTCTGTTTCACTTATTTCTTAGATCAGCAAGTGATGGTGTCTTTCCAAGCTGCAGCCAGCCTGTTTGATAGAAACCCTGTTCCTGCTCACTAGGCTCCTTGTCTTCCATTTTTGTAAGGAACAAATAAAACGCCAGTCAATCACAGAACACTTTAGCACATGTTCTATTGTATACAGAGATCGTGTAAAACAAGAAATAGCTCAACATTTCCCTCCACTTTCAATAGGCTTGTTTTTGTCTTTAATTAACTGCATCATTTATTTAGGGCTTTAGTTATATATACCGTGGCTGCATTTGTTACAGCTGAGGAAGTACAAGTCAGGACTTCTTGGTCTTCTTTTCCCAAATGTGTAACCTGCTGTGTTTGCCATGAAAAGCACTGCTTTAAAAAGTGCTGTAAATGCTACAGATGCACAGCTTCTGAGAAGTTTCTCTAGATTCGCATTCCTAAGACCCATTTTGGAGCACTTTCACTTAGGCCTTTTTGCTTTGCAGTAAATAGTTCAGCCACCTGAAACAAACCCACTGGCACTCAAGAAGCTTTTTAAGCATGACACCTTTTAAATCATAATTTGGCAATTACTCTCTACATCATCGGTAACCATTCAAACATTGCTTCCTCACTTGCAAAATCTTAGGTTGGTTGTTCCCCAAGGGAACGAAACCAAAAATTAACTGAAGTTGTACCTTAGAAAAGAGAACAATCATTGTCTGAAAGCCTTTTGGAAATCTAAAAGTAAAACTAAAATGATGTGAATACAGCGCTTGTTACTGTACAAAACACAGCTTCATGTTCCATCGTTTATATCGTTAAATTGAAGGTCCCTCACCTTCCAGTTGCTGCCTGACAGCAGATGCCTATTCATACGCCTTCTAAAAGTCAGGTGCTACATGCAAAATAAAACTTCTGAGATTTAGAGTATCGAGTGATGTAACCACAGCAGAATTCCACAGAAATTATGGGTTCTCTGAGAGCCAGGTTCATGTGCCTTACATTTAACCTTAGCCATCTTCACATTTTATTCACTTTCTTGACCTCACTTGTGCATTGATCACATATATTTCACACAGCTTTTCAGAGAGGAAAAAAAAATTTTCCTATGTGGCTGAAGGTAATTTAGAGCTTCAACAATGAATACAAGTCCTTTCAATAGGCATTACCCACCACTTATCAAGCAGTAGAAAACTTCAGAACTTTTCCCCAGAATACTTTATTCTGTCACTGAAAAAGGTAACTCATTTAAAGGAGCATGTTTCACCACAAATCACTAGCTCCACTAAATTTCGTTTTAAGTAAAATAACCATTAGCACTCCCTCTGTTTTAGACTTCACCTAGTAATTATTTACAATGTTTATTTTTAAATTATTTCAGCTCAAACATTTACCATTTTTACCATCAAAGTGTATAACACTCATATTCAACATCTAAACAATTTATTTTGGATTACAAAGCAATGAAGCCAGTTCTGCAGAAAATTTGGATTTTTTTTTTAATCTTTACTTCGAATTTTATTTTTTTTTTCAAATGGGAGAACTTCCTGCAAAGTAAAAAGTCATGTTCTCGTCTTCCATTCATCTGCTCAGTCATTTCTTGCTTTCTGTTTAAGCAGATGGTCATTGACCATGATGATAGCCTATCGTACCTCCTGGACAAGTTTCCCATATGTGCAAGTCGTGTCCATGCATGCACTATTCCTTAATTAAATAATGACAGACAATTGCTTTGTTAGCCAATGATCTCACATCTAATGGTCTACGGGGATAAACAAGGTTGCTCTCCAATTAGTAACCTGTAATCCACAGATAGAATGCAAAGCTAATGAGACTAGTACAAACTTTTTTGCTTCTGTCCTTTCTTTACGCCTGTCTAGTCACCCATAAACTGCTACTCAGAGAAATGAAAGGACCCAGACCACTGAAGTGCATTATTTCATTTAGGCTTCATGTGTTGAGTTCTTAGGGTAATACCAAACCCCTTCAGCAGATTATCTAAGCTCCCTGCCCTAGGCGTGAAAGGGACGTGGATGCTGCAAGCTACACCTACAACATCCAGCAACCTATGAGTTGCTCTAATTGCTGAAAGAAGCATGTGCCTAACACCCTACTCCTACTACAGACTGAGAAACTACTTTTGAACAGGTGGGAAGGTGCTTTCGATAAGGATTCATGTTTCACAACTGAAGCTTAATTATTCTTGCTCAGATCCAGCCGCACCACTTCCCTATCACAGCATGGTCTACAGCCTCGTTTTCTGGCCGCTCGTCTGGAATGAAAGGAATGTTGACACCAATCCCCTGGTAGGAGGACACAGCACCCAAATCTTCCATCTCCCGGGAGAGTACTCTAAATACAAGGAGAAACAAACATCATTACCACCTCCCTCAGTGGCTGTATCTTTAAATGTAAGAGCCCAAGGCTGCTGTGTGTCATGTTGAGTCATTCCCCTCAGCGTGCTCAAAGCAGAGCTAGCAAGTGGGCTCAGGTCAGGTGAACTGTGGAACACAACTGCTTCCCTTTTAGGGAATGTTTCGAAGCACTCCGCCCTAGCAGGGTGGACGCACACACACAGAAAGACATCTTCCGCAGCACCTAGGAAACTTTACCAAAGAAAACTTGTTCTCTAACATTTATTTTTGCTTTTAGATCTGCATTTTGAGTTAACCCAGCTGTAGAGAGGTAGCTTTCTATTTTAATCTTCATACTTAGGCTGGGTCACACAAAACTACTGAGTAGTGGGTGTAGAAATTTCTCAGATTGAACTATTGCTTGCTTATTTTACATTATCTGAGAGGTCTTCTCTCTCTTATATCCAGTTATGGGACCATGCGTCCTTCATTTTCTTAAGTAAGTGTTGGTTTATTTTGTATCTTGTTACTGACTGTAAAATATTGTATGTAAAATTTCAAGTAGATGTGAAACATGACTGGCATATGTGCCTTGTCAGGCTCATGCCATCTTTTTTTATACCTGTGTGTAGAAAATAATTATTTCTAAAATACTTTTTGGTAAAAAATAATGTATTCTCCATGTTATTTCAATGACCCATGGCATTTGGACACATTCACTAACTGCAACAATAGCAGTTTTGTAAATCACAAGGCATCTGAGACAACAAAAAAGTGTTCTGTTTTCTTTTCCTGTAATGATTTTAACCAACTAGCCTGTTTCATCAAGTTTTCACAAAATAATTCTGACAGTTGCAGACCATTTCACCTGCCTATTTGACTTGTTTTATCCGGTTCATCTGAGTGATTAAAAAGTTTAAATTTTAATAAGTAACTAGGGGGGGGAGGGTTGGGGAGGTGGTGTTAACCTACCAGAAAAAAAAATAAAAAAATAAAGTTTTAATTTTATATAAAATGGCACTTTAAGGCCATTACTAACCACTCAGAGAAGCACTGAGGGTAGTGTATGGCTGTTGTTAGTGAGCTCTAGACACAGTTGTAGGACAACCTCCAAATGAACATGCAACTATACTCTCTGTGTATTCATATGAGGGACAATATCAGGCTCCAAGAGCACAGCTGGCACCACAAAATCTGTCTCTTTATATATTCTAATGAGATTTCCAGTCCCACATGTACTGAGACGCCCAACTGAAAGCAAAGTCATTTAATACATACAACATTTAAAGCTGATCCTGTCAACACACTTCACTGTGACTCTTCCTCATCACGTTTGGTATAAAAATGAAACCCATCTAATAGTAAAGTCAGCTTAGTGACCTTCACTGCTACAGTATCAGGCACAGTAGTCGTAAAGCCCTTAAATGTTAAAACATGAACAGCTGGGGTGAAACATAAGACTTAAAGGGTGACACATTAGATAAACAGGAGCCTGATGAGATAGGGTCATAAACTGTGTTAGTCACACTGTTTGAGAAATGATCTGCAGTGGCACTTGCCTCTCAGTGGGGACATTCACAGAATCATAGAATGTTTTGAGTTGGGAAGGAACAATCACCCTACCATGGGCAGGGGCACCTTCCACTAGAGCAGGTTGCTCCAAGCCCCATCCAGCCTGGCTCTGAACTTCCAGGACTGCCACAGCTTCTTTGCGTAACTTGTGCCAGTGTGTCACCACTACCATAGTAAAGAGCTTCTTTCTAATATCTAATCTAAATCTCCCCATTCAGTTTAAAGCCATTCCCCCTTGTCCTATCACTACCCTTGTAAAAGTCCCTCTCCTGCTCTCCTGTAGGCCCCGCTTAGGTACTGGAAGCTGCCATATGGTCTTCCCAGAGCCTTCTCTTCTCCAGGATGAACAGCCTCAGTCTGTCTTCATAGGAGAGGTGCTCCAGCCCTCTGATCACCTTCTTAGCTCTCCTCTGGACTCACTCCAACAGTGAGGTCCACATCCCTCTTGTGCTGGGGGCCCCAGAGCTGAACACAGTACTCCAGCTGGGGTCTCACAAGAGTAAAGATCACTGATGATATTTAGTAAGGTGTTGGCACAGCTTCATTCAACTTGTTACACTATTGCACATCTGGTACGTTACCTAGGAAAACCATTCTTGGGGCAAGCCTTGCTGGTGTGAAACTCAACATGCAGTAAGGGGTGAGTGTTACACTATCATGGGCTCCATGCTGCACAGTTAAAGCAAGGGTTAATTTTGAGGAGGGAGGGAAGAATACATGACACAAAATGGAAACAGGACTGAGGTAGTGACATTAGACAATGCTTTTGGGCAATTTGGATGCAGTGGTCTCATCAGAACCCTCATGTACCAATTGAAAATGACAGCTGCTCTGAACAGCAGTTCATGCATGTTTTACTGAGGCATGCTACACATGCATATACTTTGCCGTTTAAAACAAGCTCTACATAGTATTCCAGAGAGCCAGTGAATCAAGCAAGACTCCAAAGGCAAAACCCAAAGGGAAGTATTTAATATAAAAATGGACAAAATGAAGACAATAAAGTCATCACATGAACAGGAAGGGGAATGATTATCAAAGCATGAAAGCAGAGACAGAAAAGAAGGTTTTTTAACAGTAGCTGGTCAGCATTACAGATAGGTGAAGTCTTACACATTTTGTTTAGTGGTCCGTGTAGAAAACAGAGACAGAGATATTAATTCTGAGGGCTTGCTTTATTTATGTTTGCCTAGGCTGGGAGATGACACAGCTAAACAGCACTAAGGGATGGCAACTGTAGAAGTGGCCATGTCAATGTGTCTCCATTGCTCTCTAAGCCTTTGCAAATACACATCTTCATGGCCTGTCAAAGAGAAGTCATGATGCTGTACTGGAAATATGAGTTCCATGCATGTGGTGACAGAGCAAGACAAACAGGACACAGAATTCCCCATCCCACCACATGTCTATCTGTAATAAGGTGAGAAGTTCAGGTAAACACATTTTAAATGGTGTGGGAGGTTTTTGTTGTTCTTTGTTTTCTTTCAGATGTATGATAAAAGAGAATTCAAACTGGTTTATATTATAAGAGACTCTGGTCTCACAGAGAAGACACATGGATGAATGTAATACACAATTAAACATCTTTGCGTAAGGTTTTGTGATTCAAAGTGAATATCTATTAAGTCATGCGATGACAAGAGTTTGGATCTTCACTAGGGGAATTCAGTGGAAGGAAAACTCTGCCTCTGGGGTTCATAAAGACCAGGTTGTGTGGACTATAAAGTCAATTTTGGTACAAAGCAGTCACAGATGTGAGGACTCATCGGGAAAGGTCCTACATGAAGGTGTCTATTTTCTCAAAATCAATCTTGCTTCTTCTGATCCATTAAAACTTTCTTTTTCAAGTCTGCTATGCTTCTTAGAGTGACCTAAACTTAGATTCATGAATGATATGGCTCTATTGACTGGACCATCCCTGAGACTTTCACAGATGACCAGAAGAATTACTAACAGCCAACTGAGACTCTTAACTTTCAGACTCACTATTCCCACTTCTGTATAGTGGAGCTTGGACCCACAGGACGTCACTCAGCCTGCAGCTTAGTAGTCTGCTTCTGAGAAGAATTAGTGCGCATTTCCTTCTCAGCTGCTTACAATTGCAAATCCTTTAAACCTTCACTGTCTTCCTTTTTCTAGTCCTACCAGACAGCCACCCTTATGACAAAGCAGGAAAAGAAGAACTAAGGAAGTAGGTGGTATCAACTCATCTATTACTACTGTTTAGGAAGTTGCAACACCTGGTTTTGACACAGCTATTACTGCAGCAGCACCAACATATCAGATACCCCTTTCATGGTCTTCCTGGAAGCTTTCAAATTGTAGGCAGTTAGAATCTGGTTCATTGCACCAACTAGGTAAGGGAGCTTCAGGTTTGCAACCTTTAGAGACTTGTATCCTCTCCTTCAAGCAACTGCAGTTGTACCCTCAACCACAGTCCAGCTCCATGGAGAAACTGCATGAAGAACATGGATGGTGGCACAGGAGCAGACAGCAGATTCTAACTGACATAGCTGGAGCAGCCCTGTTTCCTCTGGGTCCTTAGTGAAGCACTGCAGCCCAATGCCACAAGACCAGTGGGTTCTACTCCTGGTTCTACTTACCAGGAGACACAGAAAAGAGGGTAATTGGGAAAAAACCGTAACTATCAGGCTTGTTGACAGTATATAACTGACTGCTCGGGTCTGAGTTTAAAATGAGAAATTAACAAACTCTAGCTATAAATCAGCTTTGGTTACATCTGAGCCGTCTAACTCTGGATTTCTTACCTTGCCATGGGGAAAGTTGCAGCAGAACTAGTCATGTTGCCACATGGTGTTCATACAGGAGGTAATTCTGTAGAATTGAAAGAGTAGAAAGAATACAATAACTACTGAAAAAACAGAGGACCACTCCCAATCAACTCCCAAATTAATATTACTAGGATAGATTAACTTGTAATTGAAGACTCTAGCTATTCCAGGAGGGCGGCGATCCTTTGAAAAGACTCTTTTCTAACATGTGCATATGTTATTTTGTCATTTAGGTGGCGCCACTTCTTGCATAAAATTTACTTTGCATAATTACAGGCAGTTTTGAAAAACATTTATTTGCAATCTTTGGTGCCTGCATACCACGTACATTTTCATTCAGTTGAGAACATCTGGTGTAGTCATTTAAATGGGACTAAGGATCGATTTCTGCAAATCCATGCGAAAAAGTCTGTAAGTCTTTGGATACTCATGAACAGAAATAATTATTCTGCTTCTAGGTCCTCCACAATTCATTACCACTTGTTTCCCAGGAGAAAACATCCCCACAGAAGAAAGCCGGCTGGGGCTGTGCGTACAAGCCTCAGATGCAAAGTCCAGCAATTTTCTTTAAAGTGCTGGTGAGAGCCAGTTTGTGCTAAGACAGCAGACTTTGCACTGCGACGCGTGCAGGTGCTCCACCCTGCCAGGCCAACCACAGCAGGGACAGGACAGACAGTACAGCTGGACAGGTTCTGCCTTCAACAACCTCAGAGCAATTTGCCAGGCTGTCTCTGTCCTTGTCCTCAAACTGAGTGGGTAAACTGCACTGTTCAAGGAATATACACAACTGTAATGCATCAGGGCATCTGTGTGATGAAGTAAACCTGTAACTTCCATTTCCAAGCAGATGAATTCAGTGGGAAAATTCTGGTTCACTGAATTCAGTGCATGGGAGTTCACACCACCTTCAGTTTTGGCGGCATTCTGATAAATCCGTGGTAGAGGTGAAACCTTTCCCTGGTTACTGCATACAGACGACAGCAAAAGGCAGCCTCCAAGTTCTGTTGTTTTGTGTCAAGGCCACCAGCTGAGATCATTAAAGACAGTAGACATGTTTACACAGCACGGAGAGGCCAAGGAACCGCAGGCAGCATCACGGCCTCAGGACACCACAGTGCCAACATGCTCGCTAGGTAGTGTGCTTGCCAAGAGACAGCTGCATGCTACTGTAAGCTAGATCGAAGGTAACTCTCTGAAGACTGCTCATGGCACAAAACATGGATACTTTGTGCTTGGAGATTTGGGGCTCCAAGGGAAGACATGGTAAGTTTCCTAGTTCATATGGGGTAACAGGAAGGAATATAAGCATAACGAGAACACATCAAATGTGGTATATGTAGGGGAATTAATAGGGCAAGAGACGTAACAGAGAAGGAAAATAATGATCTAACATACTGCATGTCATTTTTAGGGTTCAGGAAGACTTTTAGGTGCAGATTTGTATTTTGTAGGTGTTTCTCTCTCCTTTTCCATTAGATGCCAAAAATCCTTATCATTTTATCCATTGCCCATTTCCTTTTCCCCTGTGTTATTTCTTCCCATTTTCTGAGTATTTGTAAAACTCAGTTTCTCAGAAGTTCATTTTTCATACATTCCAGGCTGTAAAATATAGGAGGCAATTGTTGCTCTCTCTCACAGATGTGAAGACAGATCTAAAATAGAAGTAAAAATGTTGAATGGCTGATGTTTTTTCATGTATAGACAGATCTCATTATAAAATTATAAAGAATTGTCCTTCCTAGATACATAGTTCAATTAATACTGGATATATTTAGTTTTCAGAGCACCTCTCCCACAAACAAATGCCAAGGTAAAATAGGAATATCCAGTTGTTATATAATGGGAGGATACTTATGAAAAGCAGAGCTACATTCAGCAAAGCATTGTTCATTTAGATGGATGAGTTGAGAGATGTAATTAATTCTAATTTTAATGTGAATTTGTACATGTGTGGTTTAGAAGCCATACGAATAGCTAAGTTAGTTAGCTTTTTAACTTGAGTATGCAGAGTGTGCAACCTGATTGTTTTGGTAGACATGGCAGGCCTGGTTTTACTAGTCTGTTAGCTGTACAACTCCTTGGCTCACAACAGCTTTGCATGGCATAGAAGGGAGGTGATATCTGCCTTCCTTCGTATGACTAAGTTACTCTGTCATGAACTTAGTGTATACAAATTAAGATGAAGGACAAGATTCTTCATTCCACCCACGAGAAGGAGTAACTCATTTGAAGAGAGAAATATTTCAGACATAGCTTGAAGGGCATTTTGAACTAGCACAGACATGTTCATTTGGTGACAAACACTCCTCTAAGGTCTACATACTCCCACCTGGTCTGTTACATAGGAGAATGCTACCTATTAATTTACCAGACTGGATTTCTCCTTCAGATTACAAAGTGATGGGAAATGCATGGATGTGATACAAAAAAATCTTCTACAAGAATACAGATCAAAATCCCCAGAGAAGAAAGAAATCTGGCCTCTACATAGTTGTTACGTTTGGCATTTGTTATATTCAAAGCATGATGTATGCTCATTGCACAGCAACTAGTTGCACAGTGCAACCAGTCCTTTTTATTTCACATTTTAATTTCCCACACAGAAAGAAGAGCTAATGAATAGGTTCTGCTTCTTTCACACTAATAGCGTCTGCCTTCACCAACACTTCTTCCACTTACGAAGCTGTTCTTTATAATAATACAATTTCCCAGCTTTCTTCTGCCATCATTGTCCAGCTCCCAGTGAGACCTATGGCATGACACAGAAGATGTGGTAACAGTTTATCTGACATGTTCTTTTTCTTCCAGAGTTAATACCCAATTTAAAATACACAGAGGTCAACTTAAGCTCACAAGTTGTCAGTAGCCAGAAAATGAAGAGAAATCTACACTTCAAGCAACTGAGAGTCTTATGCCTTGCAAAAGTGTAATTAGTCTGAGGCCATTAATGTCTTCACTTTGGGAAGATATCTTCAGCCAGGTTTCAGAGAAAGGCACAACTACCTTCAGTACTGAGGCACCTTTCTGAGGAACTCATGGAACAGATTTTTCCCACAATGTTCAAGCCATAGCTTTTGAAGCAAGCAGGTGGCTCAGCATTTGTGAGTTGACATTCAAGAATTGTCTCTCTCTTTAAAACCATCAATCAAAAGTATTTACAGAATCATGATTCATGATTCTATGAATCAAAAGTATTTACAGATTTAGTAATTGCCACTAAACAGACTTGGCTCTTGGGTACAGGCACATCTCTGACTAGCACTGTAAACTTCAAAGGCTTTCTATGTCAGCCTGCACTTTAGCACATAAGGTTCCATCTCTGTGAGGAGGGTGACAATCAAGTTCTCGGTGCAGCAAATTTTTTAACTGATAAACTAAATTTATGAATTGAGTCAAACCAAGAAGCTCTAAAACAATCGCCAATTTACACATATTCACTGTTTCTTAAAAGGACTAGTTGTTTGACTTGTAACTTGTATTTTACCTTGACAAGTAGTGCGTCATTTTTTGACTTGGTCCAGGGACTAAACTTTCAGGATATGCTGGGAATCTCTCTGTTTATCAGGCTCAATTAAAAAAGGTGCATGTTCAGCATTTATGTAGCGTTTCAACAGACTTTATTTTCTGCTTAAGTGATTTAGTTTTGCCTGGATACACATATCCCACTCTTTCTTTGTTGCGTAGAACTGTAATTGCACAGAAAGAGGGACAGATCATCAGCCAAGGTGTGATACATCCATTAAACAAGTCATTTCAAAAAACCTTAAATAAATGAAGTATTCTGTAAGTAAAATCAGATTCTCACCTACTTTAAACGTTAAGCTGCCAGGCTAAATGAGAAACAAACATAGTATCTGTTAATAAAAAGAAATGCTGACAGCAGCAAACAAAATAGCATAGCCATTAGAAACGCCAGAAGCCTTCAGACTTCTGTACCCACCAAAGATTCAGATTCAGGGGAGGTTTTTATGTCTTAACTGCCATAGGAGAGCTAAGCAATTTTTCAGATGAGAAGGATGAATACTAAAGAATCTGCCAACAAATTTCAAGATCCAGATCCTTAAAGCATTATGTTTGATTAAAAGTTTAATACTAACTAAATGAGAAGATACAGCAGTGCAGTGCAAAAGAAGACAGCAAGTTACAGGATTTCTTAACAGAGACTGTCCAGCACAAAGACACAGGAGGTCAGTGCCCATTTAGAGGACTGTCTAAAGTAAATGAGTCAGGGCATACATTATCTTTGAAGTCTGTTGGTGACCTTTCTGAAGTCCAGTTTTGGGTAGATCCAAAACTGTGAAATTGTAAACACAGTCCCAGATATGGGTGAAGGTGCACCCACAACTTCAAATGCCTGAGCAACTCCAGTCTTGCAGATACAACTGACAAGGCTCCTTGTAGTCAGCCTGTGAGACAACTGTGGGGTCAGCACGTGGCAGGTCAAAGGGCCTGCAGTATTTGCACGTGTTCCTGAGAGCACTCTTCAAATGCAAAGGCACAGGCAACACAGATGTTATCACCTAGAGCTGACAACCACAAGTGGAACAAAGCATTAGTCAGAATTTGATGTCATATAATTTGCCTGGTATAAGCATGAGAAAGACCTTGCCCCAAAATGTCAGATACATCATCTACAATATTCTTGAAAAACAAAAGCCAGCTATGACAGAGAACACGTAAGGGAAGAGAAAGGATGGATTAATATTCCTAAGAACCGGTGGCTGAACTGGTGGCCCACAGGTCAAGCATTAGAGTACACAAGGTTGTCCTAACTCACCACCTTTTGTGCAGAAGTTCTGGAGGAGACAAGGTGTGACAGCTGGTGAAAACTGGTACCTCCCTCTGCATCTCTGTATTGCACTTTGTCAGGAGAGCCCCAGACATGGGAGCCAGCCTTCACCATGGAAACACTGGGATTACCAATGCAAGTCCACCCATCACATACTGCCACGGGTATCTAAGTTTTCTTGTCTCTCTCACAAGCCTCCTCTGAAGGGCAGCACCGAGATCTGAGTTAAGACTTCTAGTCAGGAATCCCCTGAAAGATCCTCTTTGTTGACAACAGAGGGAGTCCTTTGTGATTAAATTCTTAATTTTGTTCACCATAATTATTAACTTATAGCTAGGGAATGTGAAGTCCTTTCCTCAAGGCATTTTCCTTGGGCAAAGTAGACAGATTTTTAAGGTTTTAAAAAATGTTTTCTGATATATTGGGATTCAGCCAAATATCTTTACATAATTTCCCAAAACACTGAGCAACAAAAACTTCTATTAATAGGAATGAAACATACAAGCAACCTGAAATCCCCAGGCTGAGTAAACTAAAACTTCCAGTCACTTCCGGAGTTGTTGTGGTGACACTGTATCCCTTGCAGTGAACATCTTTCTCTGCTGATGTTAATAAAACATTTACCTAAACAAACGTATTTATGCTATTCTTTATTATTGGGATTGTAGACACTCCATATAGCAGCCTTCCAGTACCTAAAGGGGGCCTACAAAAATTCTGTAGAGGGACTTTTTATAAAAAGTAGTGATAAGACAAAAGGGAATCGCTTTGAAAGAGGATAGACTTAAGATTAGATATTAGGAAGAAATTCTTCACTGTGAGGGTGGTGAGGCACTGGAACAGGTTGCCAAGAGAAGCTGTGGCTTGCCCTGTCCCTGGAAGTGTTCACATCAGGTTGGACAGGGCTTGGAGCAACCTGGTCTAGTGGAAGGTGTCCTTGCCCATGGCAATGTGGTTGGAACTATATGATTTTTTGGGTCCCTTCCAAGCCAAACCATTCTATAATTCTATGAGTTTAGGAGAGGTTATAAATCAAATAAAGTTTACTAAAACATCAAAACTATGAAGATAATCCCATTTCTTAATACTGTCATGGCTGAACTGTATTACACTCCGCAGAGGCTATAAATAGCTGTTGAAAGCAGCTTTGTTTATTGTTAAGCAACGAATTTGGAAGGGGGAGGGATTCCTGTCACAAGGCAGGATATAGGGAAGGAAAAATAACGGTGTATTTCTGTTGTTGTCTTTATTCTGTAATTTTATAATCCAAGTAGTTGATGATGCTACTTTCTTGGCAGCAGAACAAGCAGCTATTGTAACTAGAAGAAGCTAGACAATTTTCATATGAAACATAAAGTATATGCTTTCTGAAATACTGCAGCAAAATTCAATGTTATAATAGATATCCGTGGAAAAATCCCTTACACATGAAACAACGATGAACAGAACTGGACAAACGAACATCTTCAGCTTTCTCATGGGCAAAGTCATGACACTGTAGTCCTACACATTTTCCTATGAAGTTGGTGGTGATGTCACAACTCAGAGCTACTGCAGGACACGATCTGAGATCAGCCATGTCTAATCCTGTCATCTGTATACACCTCCCTGTGAGCGAAGGGCAATGGCAAGGCTGGGCCTTCATTGCCTATATAACAACAGCTTTTTTAATTAACACTTACAGCAAAAAAGTGTAAAGTCACTTGAAAAACATGACTTTCTTGCTGAAATATGGCATACAGAGAGACCAATGGGATATATTTATTTCCCAGTAGTCACACATTGCAGATACATCTCTCTTTTGCCATATTCTCTTCTGGCCTCCTCCCTCTCCCCAAATGAATGCATTTGCAAAATTAGAAAGGGAGAGAGGGCAGAGAACATCAGCTGACAGGTTCCTCTGTAACAATGGTTTTAAAATTGGGAAAGCCAGTAAACTTTTTGTTTCAAGATAGAGCTTGGCATAGAGTAATATATAAAATGCAGGAGTTCTGAATTTTTTTATAAATGCATTCCCTTTGGTTTCCTCCAAATTGTGCAGTGTGTCAAGGTTTCATAAGAAGGATGTACACCACTCACGCTCCAGAAATTGTATCTAGCTGTAGAGATATTGCTACAGAGTGACAATCCAAGGACTTCTGCAGGAGCAGAAGTCTTTCTAGTCCAGGGCACCAAGCTTTTTACTAGGAACTGTGACAGATGAGCTGCCTAGTTTGCAGCACTGAAACCTGGTACCTAGAACTGTCTGGAGTTAGTACCTGCCTCCAAGATAAAGCCAGATACTGCAGGTTCTGGCTTCACACAATTCAGTCTTGCAATTCATCCTCAGATAGTTCAGGTTCATCTTTAAAGCAGTGAACAGACTAGTAATTTATAGCCCAAATGCTCCAATTTTTTTCAGAAACATATCATAACCATTCAGTATTTATGGAAAACAAAACAAAACATAACATCAAAAACCTCTGAAACCTAGCGTTCTAACTTCTAGGTATCTTCTATAATTACCACTATCATTAACCTAGAAATCCAAACTCCCACCTCCCAGTGCAAAAGACCCACAAGCAAGCAAAATTCCTATCTAGGTTGTTAAACAACGTAAGGCAGCCTCCCTGAGAGAACCTCTTCTCCCTGTGCTGCGCTACGTGCTGACCTTGGTTACACGCCACAGATCCTGTGAGCGTCTACACATCCTGTTCTTACAGGCAACACCAAGTGTGGCTCCTGTTAGTGCTCACCTGCCACACAGCTCTAGAAAGAGACTTAGCAGCATATCTCCAAGGGCTTGTGCTGATGGATGCCACTTGCCAGGATCACAAGCGCAGGACTATAGTTAGCACAGACAGCACTTGCGAGCTCCAAGGCTGCAGAGAAGACCAGAGACCTAAAACAGTATCTCTAAAAAATAGAATACACATCTATGTGCTCCAATAAACACACTGAAGGAATAAAATACGAATTTACTAGTAAATCTGATTTTTTAAAAGTAATTTCTCCACTACTGTAATGTACCTACAGACAAAATATTGCAGGGAGTACAGCAGTTTCAAACTGATACAAGAATTTCTTAAACAGCAATTCAATTTCATTACTATATCTCAAGAAATAAAATTAACAGCATAATTAAGGCTTACACAACTCCTTATTTCCACTTTGCTGAAACTAAAAGTAATCATTGTATACATAAAACTATATTAAGATATAGCCTTTCCTTCCAAACCCCATGCAAAATTATTTTAGGTCTTTATAAATAACTACAATTCACAGAATCACAAAATGGTTTTGGTTGGAAGTAACATGAAAGATCATCCAGTTCCAATCTCCCCACCATGGGCAGGGACACCTTCAACTAGATCAGGTTGCTCAAAGCCCCATCTAACCTGGCCTTGAATACTGCCAGGGACAAAGCATCCAAAACTTCTCTGGGCAACTTGTTCAAGTGTGTCACCACACTCACAGTTAAGAATTTCTTCCTAACATCTAATCTGAACCTAGTTTAGAACCATTCCCCCTTGTCCTATCACTACATGCCCTTATAAAAAGTCTCTCTCTAGCATTTTTGTAGGCCCCCTTTAGGAACTGGAAGGCTGCTCTAAGGTCTCCCCAGAGCCTTCTCTTCTCCAGGCTGAACAATCGCAACACTCTCAGCCTGTCTTCACAGGAGAGGTGCTCCAGCCCTCAGATCATCTTTGTGGCTCTCCTCTGGACTTGCTGTAGCAAGTCCATACCCTTCTTATGTTTGGGGCCCAGAACTGAATGCCATACTGCAGGTGGGGTCTCATGAGAGCAGAGCAGGGGGAAAGAGTCACCTCCCTTGACCTGCTGGCCACACTTCTTTTGATGAAGTGCAAGATGCCATTGGTTTACTGTTTTCTGAATTCGGAGAAAGCTACAAATATATAATGGTATCCTTCTTAAAGCAGGATCACAACAGGAAACAGAACTTTTTCAATAACTGAATTCACACTTTGGAAGCCTCTTCTGCAAGAGCAGATGACTATAAATCTCATCACATTCAAAAGACAGTAGAAATCTCTCACTAAAATCTCAGTCCTTTGACTAAGGCTTCTATTAAGCTGTTCTAGACACATAAACAATATACATTTATGCAATTTTTTCCTCACTCCTATGGAAAATTATGTATGAAGAATTTCAAAGCAGCAGGGACAAGCACTGAGAATATATGATGGATATCATACAGTTAAGATTGGTGCATTCACTTCTCACCTAGATCTCTAGCTCGCCCTTCCACACATACCATTGCTCAAAATGTTAACTTCCCTTAAGCCAAATGTTTAAATACATATTATCTGAAAAATCTGTAGATTTCAGCTATTACAGGAATAATTTTTGAATGAAATTGTTCATTTCCCCCCTCTTTATCAGCAGTTTTCGTTATGCTCTTAATGTAAACCAGAAACTGCAGAATTATTCAGCACAGATGGCACAGCAATAAAAATCTGGACATTTTTCATGTGAATGTCTGTCTTTGGACCTATTTTATAAGCATATGGAATAGAAACCACTACATACTGCAGTATGGTAACACTTGATAGTGATAATTGAGAATGACTGTTACTTGAGTATAATGTCAAGGGTTGTTTGACATAAAAGAAATGTCTTGAAACAGGTTATCTATCTTGGCACCATACTTAACTTGTTCTACTTCATCTGGTACAGTAAGAAATCCATCTGCTGATTTTAAATATCTTCGGTGTTGAGGCTCAGGATGGTGATCTCAAGGACAAAACATCTGAATCTCTCTTCCAGTCAGCTGAAAGGAAGGAGGGGGTTTAACTTATGGGAATTAAACTTTTCTACAAGATGGACTTGCACTACGGAAATTAAATTCTGCCCTCCTAAAAGAAAAATACATCTTGCTATATGAATAAGCATGTACTACTATTATTTTGGAATAAGAAAGAAAAAAAAGAAGATTTAGAAACCATTTTAGGCCAGCAAGTCACAAGAGTTACAACAACAAAGACAATGCAGCACTGTAAAGAGATAGCCAAGTTAACTTTAAGCTGGCTGGTCATGTATTAGACATTTATATTAGAAGGCTATCCATGACAGCAGGGAATGGAGTGTTAACCAGCTTACCTGCTGAGAGCCAATTACTCAATACCAAAGTCATGTATTGCACTCCTGATACCTCAATGGCTAAGTTAAAGCTAGTTCAAATTATTCCAGTGCATTATTTCTAAAGAATTTTTAACAGCAGTTTTTGAGATTGTAATGCGCCTCACAATGACAATTCCTACATATTCTCTACAGTTTTAAAAAGAAAATGGGGGTTAGTCCAAACTTGAAAAGGTCCCTCAAATTAGGAGGTACCAATTGCCGCAAATCAAGAAGGATCTGAAATACACTTCTAGGAAAATCATTTTATTCAGTCTCTCAAGTTGAAAATTACATTTTTTAAGTGATTGTTATGAAATTTCTCATATAGTATTTGCATATATACAGCTTCCTTACATTTTTAAATGACTTCTCATTGATTCCTGGTGTTAGAATAATTTAGTTTATTGTATAGCTATCAGATGATAATTTTAAAAAACCTGACAGAACTCAGAACCATTTTCAAGTCATGAGCTATCTAATTTTTTTTTTCCATCTGTCCAGCCCAACTAAATCCGAACTTACTCTCAAAGAATAATTGTCACACTGTTGTGCTTCTATAGCATTAAGCACAACTGTACTTCAAGAATCTCTGGGAAGAACTGAGCTGGCACTATTGAGCACAAATTATATTATAAAAAAATGACCTTCCATTAGATGTTAGCAATAACTAGAAAGTGAAAAACATAAAGCTTTTAAAGAATAATATTCTAAGATTCCTCCTGTGTACCAGTACACAAAGAGTTGTGGTCAATGGCTCAATGTCCGGCTGGAGACCAGTAACGAGTGGTGTCCCTCAGGGATCGGTGTTGGGACCGGTCTTGTTTAACATCTTCATCACTGACATGGACAGTGGGATTGAGTGCGCCCTCAGCAAGTTTGCCGATGACACCAAGCTGTGTGGTTCGGTTGATACGCTGGAGGGTAGGAATGCCATCCAGAGGGACCTTGACACACTTGTGAGGTGGGCTGATGCCAACCTCATGAAGTTTAACCATGACAAGTGCAAGGTCCTACACGTGGGTCAGAGCAATCCCAGGCACAGCTACAGGTTGGGCAGAGAAGAGATTCAGAGCAGCCCTGCGGAGAAGGACTTGGGGTGCTGGTTGATGAGAAAATGAACATGAGCCGGCAGCGTGCACTCGCAGCCCAGAAAGCCAACCGTATCCTGGGCTGCATTAAAAGGTGCGTGACCAGCAGGTCGAAGGAGGTGATCCTGCCCCTCTACTCTGCTCTCGTGAGACCTCACCTGGAGTATTGTGCGCAGTTCTGGTGTCCTCAACATCAAAAGGACATGGAACTGTTGGAAAAAGTCCAGAGAAGGACCACGAGGATGATCAGGGGACTGGAGCACCTCCCATATGAAGACAGGCTGAGGAAGTTGGGGCTGTTCAGCCTGGAGAAGAGAAGGCTGCGTGGAGACCTCATAGCAGCCTTCCAGTATCTGAAGGGGGCCTATAGGGATGCTGGAGAGGGACTCTTCATTAGAGACTGTACTGACAGGACAAGGGGTAACGGGTTAAAACTTAAACAGGGGAAATTTAGGTTGGATATAAGAAGGAAATTCTTTCCTGTTAGGGTGGTGAGGCACTGGAATAGGATGCCCAGGGAGGTTGTGAATGCTCCATCCCTGGCAGTGTTCAAGACCAGTTTGGACGAGGCCTTGGGTGATATGATTTAGTGTGAGGTGTCGCTGCCCACAGCAGGGGGGTTGGAACTAGATGATCTTAAAGTCCTTTCCAACCCTAACGATTCTATGATTCTATGATTGCAGTTTTTCTTGTTCAGTTAAAACTGAGCACACAACTGATGCTTACTATTCTACTGCTCTAATACAGGTTATTTAAAATACCTCACATAAGGTCAGTGAAGATTTTGGCTAGGATTTCTGCAAGTTCTGAGTACCTGCCATTCCTCTGAAACCTAAACTTCTGGTATGTGAGATTTCTAAAGAGCCAGTCTGTGACATCTGACACAGATCTTGCTGTAGGCTGTAGTTGCAGCAGTGGTACTTCTCCTTAAAACACTGAACCCCAAAATAAAGCAAGATCAGAAGCAGACATATCCTGGTGAATCAGGATGCTTGGAAATGCTCTTGGAATACTACAGATCAGACGTGAATAATTGCAGGATCCAACAGATCTCATATGCTCCTAAAAATAAAACCTGGCCTGTTCCACAGCTCTACCAAAAAGTCAGCTTCCACTACAAGGTGCCTGCTGTCAAATTAGTTGCCCCTTGAGGAACCAAATTATATGCTTCATAATCTATGTTTAAACCCTTGCTGCTACATGATCAAGCTATTAACACCATCCACTCACACATTCTTTGAGAGTTGGGACAATTCCACAATTACTACACTCTGGCTGGTGTTAAATTTCAGAGCCATTTACTCTGTATTAATTACATCATGTGAGAGTATGGTATGACTAAGCTCTTACTGACATTACCCACAGTACATAATACATGCATAGGACCTCAGTGACAGAGTATTTTTTTTATGCCATACTTTGACAACTATTAGTGCTACAGTTCAGTAATTTCTAAACTAGTGAAACAGCAGCTAGTTCACGGTTACTATTAACTTCAGCTTTAAGTACTCATGATAGAGAGCATTATATAAAATCTCATTATTACTCTGCTTCCTTTTATTATTCCACTCTGCCTGTGCTGTGCCTCCTCTTCTGCAGGTGATAATAAGAACATGAAGAGGGACTAGGAATGACATGTAATAGTATATAAAAAGGCGAGTTTGAAAGTACGAGGCCTAAAATTGCTCTTCACTGGTGTCTTACATGTCTTTGCTTCTTGCCATATTATAAGCAGCAAATGCAAGCTCTTAATCATCTTTCTTAGCTCCCATCCAGTGAATTTAATAAGAATACTGGAGTACCTTAATTTGATTTCCTGAGACAGTGTGAAATGGAAACATTAAAAAAAAAGAAGAGCGTAATGACATTTCCTCTCTGTGCTACTTTCATATCAACATGTCCTTACCTGTAAAAGGTTTAAATATTCATGTCCTATTTTAATAATCAAAGAAACTCTTTACGCCATCAATGATTTCTTATTAAGATGAAAATAAGAATAATATCTGATCTTCTGGCAGAGCCTGAATGCACTTCCTTAATTAGCTAGACTTCACCTAACATCTGACAAGACTTCCCTCATCATAGGTAAACTGATTTAGAATTTTCTTCTGAATTTACATTTGTAGTCAGCAATAAGGGGCTAGAATTGTGTGTTACCCACCAAAATCATATTATAATTTTTGCCACTAAAAATGAGCACACATTCTCCTTAACAACAGGAAGTATGAATCCTTCGGTTTAGTTGCTTAATCACTATTTCATTAACTGGCTGTGACACCTGAATTCCTTTTGATGCTAAAATGAAATGTTCCATGCTAGTCAAGCAGAACAGTATTTCACAGATTCAAGAATCCACTTCTGACTGCTCATTAGGTGAGATTTACTTCATGCTTTCTCTATCACCAGTTCATAGGTTTTGCATTACCTCCCTTCATCTTTTAAATACATACCTTACAAAATGTAAATCTATAAAGTATCTACGGTGATTACCACATCTCACCTGTTGCTGTCATCATATGGCCCAAAATTAACCTTCAAAGTGCTTCTTTGCTATCTCAGCTTGAGTAACAAAATCCTTGAGACAAGCACCAAGGCTTGCCTTCAATTTTAGAGAGCTTGCTTTCCTTGCAATCAATAGCAGATTGCATTATTAATATTACTAAGATTAACATTATTAATATTTCTTTTTCAAACCTTCAGTTGTATTGAGCAGAACTTTGCTAAAGCCAGCAGATGTCTCAGTTCAAACTGAAGGAGAACTGCATTTCACGGTAGCAGCTTTACTATCTTCATCATGCATTTTGGCAGGCCAGCCATGGATGTAGTTACAGGCACACTGTGAAGACTCAGAGAAAGTAAATAGGTACAGATGTTTTCCACCCACATTCAAAAGAGCAAATGCTCCCAAAGGGGCTGAACATATATGCTGGTCCTTACTCAGCACAGTTAACTTCCGTAACATATATTCAGTTATTTCAACTTCAGCAGGACTGTTCAGTGTATTAGTTTAAAACTTCAGCCTGAGATTTGTTTAAATTAACTAATCCAGCTAAATATAAATGGAGTGTATGGCATTACCAGAGTATTGCTACACAAATCTGAAATGTTCCATCTTCTGAATAATTAAAACAAAGATACAATGTAATTATAGGCCAATGACCATCTGACTAAAGCTTAACTTAGGACAATTACTGCTCTCTACATTTTCATTATTTTTATTTCCATAGCTTAGATACCCAAAAGATACTAACTATAACCTGGCCAGAATAGTGTTCCACTGTCTCTGTTGAGCACCCAGATGCCAGAAGGTCCATTTTCCTTGTTATTTCTTAAAAGTTGAGTTTCCAGTCAAATTCCTTTACCTGCAGCTCAAAGGTCTGCTGCTCCTTCCACAGAGAATAAAAGTGTCCCTGATGCCAACCTTCCCCCAGTGATACAAATCAGCCAACCCTGGCAGCTCTGCTTCTGCCGGCAGAGCTGCAGCAGTGCCCAGCCGCAGGGGCGCCTTACTCCCGAGTGGACCGTATCAGACTGGAGGCTAAGCATGGATCCCAGAGTGCAGCTTCCCCAGAAAGGGAAGCGAACAGTGTGCCCTCACACGCGCTCCAGGCCCCACCGCACTCACCAAGCGCTCGGTTTACTTCCCCGAGACACTGTATGGACCACATCCCCGCCTCAGGCCACATTCTGCCTAGGTACACCTCCATCCTTCTCCAGGTCAAACCCGGCGCTTTGCAGTAACCACAAACCTGAAAACATTTTGAGGATTTTTTGAGGAGTTGCAGATTTCCTCTACAAAGATGGAGATTCCCTTTTCACAAGATGTCACATGGAAAAGACAAGAGGTAATAGGCACAAGTTATTCCTGGGGAGATTGCAACTGAACATAGAAGGAAAATTTTTTCACAGTGAGAACAATTATCCACTGGACTAATCCCCCCAGGGAAGTGATGGATTCCCCAACGCTGGGCACTTTAAGATTTAACTGGACAGGGCGCTGGGATATCTAGTCTAGGTCAATGACCCACCTAGTAAGGCTGGACCAGAGGACCCTTCAGGTCCCTTCCAACCTGTATTATGTGATTCTGTGGCCGATTTATTTTTGTTGCTGTTGTGTTTGGGTTTTGGTTTATTCCGTTCGAGGTTCTTCATTTGGTTTTGTTGCTGCGGCTGGAATGATTTCTGAAAAGACCACTTGCATTTTCTTCTCTGCCAACTCTTGCTGAGATCTCTGGCAGCCTACAGAATTCTACATGGCCTCGCACGGGGTCACGCTGAAGGCTCAAAAACAGGTGCTCTTAACTACACGTAACTGCATTTTTAATTGCAGCTGGTTCGGAACGCACGCTCGCCTGCCGCGCTCCGCTCCGCACATGGCCGCCAGCGCAGGGCCGGCAGGGCAGCCCGCGCCCGCTTCCCCCTCAGCAACCCCCCACAAGGTTAACGCCCAGACGTGACCGTTCCGCTTTCCAGGCGCGGATCTGAACTGGCCGCAGTCACGACCACGACCACGACCACGACCACGACCGCGCCCCACGGCCAACAGCACCCGCGCCGGGCCGGGGCGATGACAAGACCACCCCACACCCCCGCACCCCTCAGCAAGTAATGGCGGCCACACCCGCCACGCCGGGCGACCACTCCCCTTCGGCGGGCAGCCCCGCTGGGCACTGCCGGCGCAGGTCACGTACCGCGCGCAAACGGTGGCTCCGCCCATTCCCGTCCGGCCACAGCCCACGCTGCGGCAGCGCCACCTGCTGGGCGCGCTGCGGGCACCGCCTCGCCTCTGGCGCAGCAGGGCCGAGCTCGGCGGGGTGGTGCTGCCAGCGGCCGGGCCGGGCCCTGCCCTCAGCGGCGGTTTTGCCCAGCCTGCCGCCTCGCCGTGCTGTGCGCCAGGGGCGGGCTGCTGCGCCGTGCCGGCTGGTTACCGACTGCGCTTCTGTCCCTTGTACGGTAGCGGCATGGCCGACGGGACCGCGTGGCTCCCGGCGCGCTGGGCTGAGGGAAACCGCCGTCCTGCTGCTCCGTCCTCCCTGAGGAGCCCTGCGCCCATAGCCGGACGAGGCATCCCGGGTACGGCCATGGGAAAAGGCCATTGTCAGCAAAGCGCACTTAGGGGAGATTCAGGACGGGCAAGTGACACCGTTTTCTGTGGAGCAAACGACTTCAGTACGTGACTGGTTGCGTCGGTATTTGCATGCTTCCAGTCAGGTCAGTACAGTTTAAGACTCGTATGCAGAGGAGAGTCACTGCTGGTTCAACCAGGAATATGGTTGGGGGGGGGTTGACCCACTTGTCACCCACCGTAATGTTTAAAGCAACGTGGTCTGGCGGAAGGTGTCACAGCCTGTGGCAGGGTTGTTGGAACTCGATGGTCTTTAGCGTCTCTTCCAGCCAAAACCCTTCTGTGATTCTGTGAAATGTCAGAGACCCTAGAGAGTCAAATATGTTTATAGTTAATTCCATTAAGTCAATACACCTATTCCTGAAGTGAAAGAAATACTTTCCTACTACAGATTTAAGGCTTTCAAGTAAGATTACCAGATTTACAGCCAGCTTTACATATCGTAAGGGTGAACATGACCGTTGATCATCTTTTTTCAGGTGAAAACATCCTGAACCCGAAGGGAAAAAAAGAGCAGCAGTTCAGTCCATGCCCTACCACCCTGACATGGGGCTGCTATGGATAATGACCTACCAGCAGCACTGCAGCTTCTTGCCAGCTCAGCAAAGGGGGACATGCACTGCCAGTTACTGGCAAGGAAGGGTGAGGAGGAGGGCAATACAAGACAAACTTGAAACCTTTTCTTGTGGCTGGAACAGTCTAGGATCACCCACTGCACTTGTGCCCAGGTGCAGCCCTGGCAGCACGTGTTAAGAACACCCTCAGTATTGCTTCAGCACGGAGGCAAGCCCTAGGTGTCCTGCTGTACCAGGTGAATGACCTGCACAAGCTACCCTGAGCCACCTGTTCACACTGCAGTGCAGCCCTGGCCTTTGATCCTCTGGGTCTCGCCCAAGTTATTTCTTCACAGAACCACAGTTTTTGTTTGAGGGAACGTGAAGTACTGAAAAAGACTGAATTTTTGCTTGCTATGGGAAATGAGTAAGCTGCTCTTCCTGTAAGGACAAACAAAACAAGCCTTTGGTTTCATTTATCTGTATGCATCTTCAGCAAAGTTGTCACTGTACCAACTCAGCATATACTCACTGATACAGTTTTTGTTTCCTTCTTGGACCTTTCCAGGTCCACAGTCATTCTCAGAGATCATCTCTGAGGCCTTTCCAAATTCTTCAGCATCTTTTCTGAAGCACTGAAATCAGAATTGGACGTAACATTCAGCAATGATCTCATCATTGGTGCAGAGAAACCAAAATAAAACCCTCACATCACCTCCTGAGTAATATCTGTATTAGGATAGTGGTTGAGGCTGCCTGTATGTCTATAGAACAATTATACTGGGTCAATTTTTAGCTTTCTGACCAGAAAAAAAAAAAAAGGTTGCTCGTTCTATTTAGCTCTAATTAGCTATTTAGTTTCAGAAGAGGGCCCTTACTTCTGAAATTTACCCAGTGAGCCTGTGGATTTGTGCTTTGCCAGGAAGAGCCCATCTTTCTTCCTTTCAGTTTAGCGGCAAATATTTAACAAGAAGCCCTTCCAGCACTTTATATTTCCACAAATGTCAAAATACAAAGTTTGCTGGAGATTCCAAGTGTTGTCTTGCTTATAAGCAGGAATGACCTAGCCTGGGTACTGGTTAAAAAGAACCAAAAAACACAGGAAGGAAGGCAGGCAAAAGAAGTAGGTAATAAAAATGAAAAATTTGTCCTAGAAACTGGATTGTTTTATTTCTGCTTTAGATAAGAAGCTATACTATGCTACTTTATCTCTGCCATTCTCTTAAGCTCTTTGATACATGTCATAAGTTAAGGAAAATCACCAACAGTTTCAATTATTTATGAATGCTACAGAAAAAATGATCAAACAAGACATGGAAGTCAGGCAGTAGGATGAAGAGCATAGAGCCCTAATAATGGGTTAGTTCTTCAGATATTTTTTTAAATGAGAAGGATTTTTCTTGACAAGTATGAAACCATGTGACTATACAGTAGAGGGGCTAAACCAGGAGCTAAAAAATGCCTGATAATAAATATCTAAAGCAAATTCATAAAAATCTTCATTTAACAATAGTCAGATTCAATTTCCTGCTTGGGAGAAAACCCCACATTGATAGAAGAGCTTGCATTTTTTTATGGTGCCCTAAAACTGATTTAATCAGTCCTTTCAGTCATTTGGCAATGACGCCTAATAAGAGTGCCATAAATGTAATCTCCATCTCATTTCTGTATTTTAGCTGATGCTTTTTAGCATATGGAATGGTGACATGAGCTGTGCTGCCGGCAGCAGGTTCAGGGCAATGTTTTATCAGCTCATCCTCTTCTTCCACCCACACCACAGGCTCAGTAGAGATTTCATTTCTCAGTACTATTCATTTAATTGTTTGCCTGGTTGATCTCTGATCGATAGATTTGAGCCAGCCTGAAAAAACCCTTTTCTTATAAAGTTGGGTCAATTCTCAGAACTGTTTCAGAGCCTACATAACTCAATCTATTAAAAATGAAACAAGGAGACAAAACCCAAACCCAGTGGCTGGGACCTCAGCAGAGGGAGCAGATAAAGGTGAGAATGAACAACTCTGTGTTTGTGGGAAAATGGTGTCAATAAAATGTTGATTCAGCTTGGCTGTAACCAGAATAGTTCCTCTGTCCATACCTGTAGTCTTTTATCTCATACTCCATCATATTGCTTTTACATGACTTCTTTAGTTGAAGTAATATATCTTTCGGGTCACTTTCCTTGTGCTAATACATGATGAAAGACTTAACAGTCAAGTGAAGGAGGAGAAAGAAAGAGGCAGCTGTTACACTTTGCATTCACCTTCCTAATACATGACAGGAAGAATCTGGAGGCATGTCTCAGGCAAACATCAAAACAGCTATTACACAAATATGTTAAAACATCAAAGCAAAAGCTCTTGTGTGCCCTAGTTGATTTCCATTGCAGATACAAAGCTAGCTCATTTATTTTGCAGTTTATGCTTATGATTATTTTAAATTAACATGTTTATCCAGAGGCAGCCGTCATGTTGATGCCATGGTGCTGTGTCACACAAGCTGAGGCCTGAGACACCCCAGCTGGGCATCTCAATATCAAAAGAATTTATTTATGCCTCATACAAAATGTATTGTAGAGGAAAGCTGGCAGTGGTATTTTGCAAAATTGCAAAATCTGTTACTCTGGAATGTTACAGATATTTTAGGAATCCCACATGGGCTTATCTGGTCTCCTTTTCCTGAAGATGGTCAGAATATACCTTACTGGCAGATAGAAAAGATTCAAGATATACGTAGTAGCATCAGGATTGTCTGCAGATCCAGTTGTTCTTCTGCATGAGAAGAGCTAAAGGGAAGCTACTTTATTAGTGGAACCACCACTGGTGTCAAAGTTGACATCTAACTGAAATTTTATTGTAAGATCAGTTACAGGTCTGTCACAAAGCAATTCTACTGAGTGTTGAAGAGGAAGTGTGAGTTGTAAGAGTGAAGAACCATGCAAATATACCCTGGAGCCACACACGAGAAAAAAAAATAAAAAGCTTCATAAACATTGAGTTTAACTTCAGTCATTGGCTATTGCAGGCATCTCACAGGTTCATGGAAATCAGGACTGGAATGGTCCTTAAGAACAGGTTACAGTTGGGAAGATTTCCTTATGGTTATCCTAAATTTGTCTTGCTGCAATTTCAATAAACTTTTGTCCTGTTTGTCAGGGAAGAGTGACAGTGGGGCTGCTCCCCAAGGAAGGATGAGCCAGGAGCCAGGGGTGACTCCAGCACTGGCAATGCCCTCGCCAACCAGGGTGCAGTGTTGCATGTAGCACACAAGCAGGGCCAGCAGAGCCAGGGTCTGGTAACGGTGTCTGTCAGCAGCCCCAGACACAAGAGATGAGATAGGGTGAGCCAGGGCCAGCTCCATCCAGGGCAGCAGGAGATAAGACAGGAGACAAAGCTGAAGATGCAGTTGAAGACAAGGCAGCAGTGTGAACCTGAGTCCATCTGGGAAGCCCTGTCAGAGAACTGGGGCAGGGGAGTTCAGGGAGGGGGTACCAGGTAAGGCTGGTCAGGACAATTAAGAGTGGTTAGTGCTGGCAGCATCCTGACAGTATTCACAGTGGAGATGGCGAGCAGTTAAACTCTTCTGTGGGAGATGCATCAGCTGGTTTTATAATTTTCTTCAAAGTTGTACTCTGATACTCCTGGAAAGGAAAAAGAAGTGTGAAAGTGTACTTTAAAAAGGCGTATGAGATCATCCACTCAGCTCTTGTGTTTGTTGTCATTCTGTCTCAAGACAAGCCTGTGGAAGGTTCATGTTTGGTTGTTGTTCTGTTTTGGTTTTATTTTGTTGTTATTTTTTTTTTGGTTTTTTTTGTGTTTTTTTTTGTTAGTTTATTTTTTTTGTCACTTGGCAAGAATGAGCAATCTTTTTTCTTTGCTTGAACCACTTTACTCTAAATTTAGATACATGAACATGTTTAAAAAGCAGTCCATGAGACCTGTGCATAGCTTGTAGTGCTATTTATCAAAACAGTTGTATAAAAATTACTTTTTTCTTTGAAGGCATTACCAAACAATTTGAGTCTTCAATGTGGGAAAATCAGGAAAAGCACAACAGCATGCACTACAATTGGCTGCAGTTAAAACAGTAACATGGTTGAAAACCCAGACCTCTGTCACCTCCTTCAGTTTATGCATCCAGGTATTGCAGCATGAGAATTGTCAGTACTGTATCTGAGCAGTAGGTCATACTTAATATTTTTCATATATTCCAGGACCAACTGTTTTTTTTTAATCTGCTCTACACTATTAAATGCTCATACAAAAAAACACGGGCTGAAATCTGATAATTGCCTCCCATCATCTTCGCAAGCTACCAGTTGTTCAGCTTTTCTTCCAAACTTTATCTATGAAATAGTTAAGAGAGGATAGACTCTTCTAAGGCTAAAAAATGTAAGTACAGTTCTAAATTGTTGAACTGAATAGAAAATTAATAATATATAGGTTATATATATTTTCTATATTTTAATTAAAGACCCCAGAGTGTCTCACAGTATTTTTTCTTGGAATTTCTGTTCCTCTTTCAAAGTGTACACAGAGCTATACCCGTAGTCACTGTGGGGTGTTTCACACACGTTGTATGAACAGTGCAAACACTGAGTTATTTAAGAAAAAAGTATTTTGACAAGGAATAGCTGTGTACAGAGAAAATGCATATACTTGGTAAATAGATCCGTTTACCATGCTAAAGCTTCACCTACTTGACTGTTTCCCACATTTTCTGCCATATGTTTTATTAAACCAGGAACTTTTGAACCTTTGTCCCTGTAGGGAATTTAATTTAATCAAGGCTCATTCACAGGAGCGACAGATACTATATCTTGTCTCAAAGTGCAGTCTGATTCTGCCTTGATGCTGCTGCATAATGGATGCATACTTTACACTCACATTCCAGAGTGTATTTTTCAGCTAATATACTGTTCCAGCACTGTAGAAAAATCATCTGAAAATTGAAATATGTGTCAGTCAAATGGTAGAGATTAATAAAAATTGCTGCCTGCATGAAAAAACTAAACTAGGTTTCTAGCAAGATATTTTATTATCAGAAATAAGTTCTTTTCTGAATTCATTCTTATATGATAAATTAACTTCTCTTACAGTACAGACGTTAAATCATTTGAGGTTACTTTAACACAGTTCTCAATATCTGTGCCCTTGCTGAGATTGCTTCAGTGCCCAGAAGCAGGAACACTCCACTAGCTGGAAAAGAAACGGAGTTATTTATACAAAAATACTGAGCCACCTTTGAACTGGTTACTGGTTACTTTGAACCTGCACTGCATAAGGGAGCAGCTGAGATTATTTGGTTTGTGAAACCTTACCTCCTGTAGTTTCTATCTCATAACCTTCAAGACAGATGACATTTTGCAGTGACACGTTTCAAGCCCAGATTCCTTACCTATGCATTTCTTTAAGTGTTTTGGCGTCTTTTTTTTTGTTTTGTTTTAGTTTATCTAAAATGAACTCATTTATAGTTTGCCCTAAGCACTCATGCCATTGACGTTTTCCACATCCCTGTAACTAAAGGAAAAAAGAAGACAGAAAAGAAGGTGATTAAATCAATCACGCCTAGTGCAGAAGTTTGATTTTTGTCTACTGGGGGGGAGCAGGAAGAGGGACAGATGATGGGGACTGAGCACATTTCCTTGTTTGTTGCCAAACACTGCACTTTGGGTTTGCATCATTTGTGATGTAAATGATCTTTGAACATCGAGATTCTGGTTTCTTTACAAAATGGTAGAGTAAATGAACTATTGATGATGCATCTTCAGAAACCATTCATAAGACACTCCTTTACATAGTGCAAGTGGTTGATATGCATTATGATCTGATAATCTTTCAGAATCATCTAATGCACAAATTTTTTTCTCGTGTATATAATTCATCTTGGCCAAACTGCATTATTTGTTAATATGACCACTGTACTGTGTCAGGAGCCTGTTGTATAAGACCAAAATTCAGTTTAATGAGAAAACACACACACAAAAAAGCATTTCTTTCCCCGTTCTTAGTATTAAAAAAAAATAAATAAAAATACACATTTATGAACAGTCAGCCTAACAAGAGCAAGAATAACAGGAAGCGGGTCAGCATGATTAACAGTGACCTGATGCTTCAGGCCAGACAGATTTAACTGTCTACTTTGCAAAAAAACTCCTCGTGCATCTTCCTCTTAAAAGCTAGAGGGAAATTTCCTGTAACTGTAACCTTTACAGTTCCTCTCAGCAGGGGCTGCAAGTCAAGACCATTAGACTTGGCATGGGAAGATCTTCCCTGTTAGTCCCAGTTCTACCTACAACAGTTTGGAATAATCATAGAATCCTAGAATGATTTGGGTTGGAAAGGACCTTAAGATCATCTAGTTCAAACCCCTTGCCATGGGCAGGGTCACCTCACACTAGACCATGTCACCCAAGACTCTGTCCAGCTTGGACTTGAACACTGCCAGGGATGAAGCATTTATTGCTTCTTTGGGCAACCTGTTCCAGTGCCTCACCCCCCTCACACTAAAGAATTTCTTCCTTATATCTAATCTGGACTTCCCCTGTTTAATTTTGTGCCTGTTATCCTTTCTCCTGGCACTACAGCCCCTGATGAAGAGGCCCTCTTCAGCATTCTTGTAGGTCCCCTGCACATACTGGAAGACTGCTATGAGGTCTCCATGCAGCTTCTCTTCTCCAGGCTGAACAGCCTCTACTTTCTCAGAAGTGCACAGATTACTAGATAGGGCACCCCAAGAAGCAAGTTCTCCCAGCACAGTGTTAAAGCATGATTTCAAGCCATTCAATATTTTTTGCATTTACTCTGAGCAACTGAACTAGAACTGTCTTGCGAAGAAAGATGAAAACCAACTAAAAAATAACTTGTGTACAGATATAATTATAGGCTGCAAGTATCAAGAAAAGACACTTTAGCATGGTCAAAGGGGCAATCTGAATAAAAAGGTGATACATGTTACTTAGGAATTCTGCATTACTAATAAACTAATCTTTATCACTGTATAGTTTTTGCAAATGCTGTGATATAAAGCACTACATGGTTTCAAGAATCACATTAGTATGTGTGAAGTTTTATGTGCTTCATGTATTTTTTCTTAGTTTATGGGTTTATTGGCATAAACAAAGTTTTATTAATTCTTGGATACTAGATCAAATACTTAAAGGATCTGCAAAAGCTAAGTTAGAGAAGGCAATGGCCATACTAGCCTGTTCTGGTTTTAAGGAGAAAGTGGACTACTGTAGGAGTAGTGAGAGTCACACCGGTGTCATCATCAGCACATCTACCACTGAAGCTGTGTCCTACAGTTCTCCCTCACACTGGAAATGATTTTTTTCCTTTCTAGGCCTCAGTCTAGGAGTGTTTGTAGATAAGCTGTCATTCCAGGAGATGATGGTGAGAGCAATCCAGTGGGTGAAAACAGCGCAAGGGAGTCGTTTCTGGATTGGTTACCTCTGTGCTTCTAGGGCACCAGCAGCCAAAACTAGAGTAGTGGTTATTCTTCACCTGGGAAGAACCTTATTAAGAAACTGAAAAAGAGACCAGAAACTTTTGTAGTCTTTGTATGACTCTGCCTGCTGTGCTTCTAATGCTTTCTGTGATAATGCTGGTTTCACAGCTTGCTCTCTCATGTCAAAACCTTTGGCACCATATAACAAGCAGTCCCAAATCACCAAAAGCAGGCTTCACTTTATACTGTAATCTAATTTACGTTCATCTTAGTGGTCAGGTCTTCCGAGAATCCATGGGAAAAGCTCTCAAAATCTCTGAGAAGCATGGCACAATTATTCTTCACTAGGCTTCCAAAAATTTAAGGTTCATTTTCTAAAATGTATTCAAAGCATTTGAGATTCTTTTCCTCTCTACCTACATTAGTTAGGTGCACCTTCCACTCCTAATGAAGTATTAAGTTGGGCATAAGCTGAGTATATGAAGCTAATGATGGGGCAATGACAAATTGCTCTTATTCCTACTTTGAATGGGGAGATGAGGTCTGCTAGAATAAAGATAGTGGTTTTGGAAATGCTTGATAGAGAGAAAACTCAGGAGCTGAAAACCTAGTGAGAAGCCATGGGGATGACAGAGTGCTTTGTTGCCAGCTAAAAATTAATTTGAGAAGACTCGTGTAATTTAAGGCAGGTTTCCTTTTTCTCATTGGATGAATTTAACCCTAATGAGAATTTTCATGACAGCAAATGAGACAGAACAGAGGTTACTGCCAGAGAGTCCCATGTCTTTTCACATCCACCCAGAGATGCCATCTGCTAGAATATGAGAAAAAATAAAAAAGAATGCAAATATTAGGGAAATAGTCAAAGGAAAATCACATGAAAATTGTATTTATAACTTCATTGTTTTATCTTTGACATTATTTAATCTTCTTTAGTAGAAAAAAAAAAAAACATTTTACACTTACTTTTTCCATTTTCAGGCTTTCAGATATTTCTGCTCAGATGAGCAATTACAAATATCTAGTCTGGAAGGAAATGAAAGGAGAGGCAGCACAGGTATAATACTGGAAAGCAGACACCTAGGAATACTGTTGAAGATTTTGTCTCCTAGTACTTCAATATTTGAGGTGGGGAGGAAGAGTGCTATGAAGGTTACATCTTCCTACTCCGTATTTCTAACAGCTGTGCCCTTCAACCCCTGAAGCATCCTCCATGCAGCAGTTCAGTCTTAGTTTACTTACAAAGCATTTGAATGTAATGAATAAGGAGAGACACTTTAGTAACATGATAGACACACACAGACAGATCTTGCTGTCTGCCAAATTCACTGCATGCCCTGCAACGCAGGAGTGGCCAGAACTGAGTGGTGTAGAATAAAGTCTCCACATGAGAAATTTTCACAGGCACAGAACTGCCAGCTTCCGACATTTGGAAACCACAGCTCAGGCCTCAAAAGAGTGCTGTGGGGCTTTAGAAACTCTGAAACACACTTTAGTAATGACTTCTGTATTTTTGAATTTATGCTCTGGATTTGGAGACTTGGCCTTGTTTTTTAATTTCTTATTTTTGTTTCTCTCTTTTCTCTAAATAAAAGCTGACTTTTTGTTTTGAAATTTTATGGTCTAGCAGCTGGTCCCTATGAATACTTCAGAAATTGCAAGGCTTAGGATAAAGTTGCAATTTCATCTGGCATTTCATCTGGCACAATAAAAGCTGCTTCCTGCAGAGGAAATCCCTATCAGGTGTAAGGTAGATAGAAGGCTGGTAACAGGAATATCAGACCAAGATGAAATACGTCAGAGAAAAATAAGGGAGTAAGTGAACTGAACTGCTTTGGTTCTTTTTATTGACATGAGCACAAGTTCTCTCTCTTGAACCCTATAACTCACAGAGGGCTTTCACAGACAGAGAGCCTTCCATCACCAGATCAGGCTTTTGCCATCTGTCTTGATCTCTCTTTTCTCCATCCCTGTGCAGTCCAAACAGGAAGGGAGAGCCACTGACACGTTATTAAATGAAAAATGTTCAGGAGAGGTCAGGAATGAAATCTGAAGGCTGTTTATAGTTGCTTGATTGCTGCCTGTGTAGCAAATAAGGCAACCATACAAAGGTCACTGTGTCTCATCCTATTACATCAGTGACCTTTCAAAGTACATTGTGTCCCTTCAAGTTGTGTCACATCAAGAGCTGGTCCAGTGCTTCATTGTGATTGATATTCATTGCCAATTTAACTTTCTGCTGCTGGTAACTGATTCTTATTCCTGGAAGCACATTTGTTATTTGCAAGAGTGTTTGAGCAATTTGCAGATGCTCCATTTGATCATGTTGTTATGAGAGTCACATAAAGCAAGTAATTCCTTCTCTTTCTTGATCAGATGACACTCTTTTTAGTAGCAGAAAAATATTATTGAAGTGTGTATATATTTGTTCATTCCTGAACAGCTGTAATCTCATTTAAAAAAAACAAACCCAAAACACAAGGAAGTAAAAAGAGCCAAAAACTTTGTCGAAGAAGCTGAAAGTGAGCACGAACTTGGAAGATTTAAAACGCTGACTGTACTTTCAGAGCATGCTTGTAAGCTGGGGTATTTTTGCATGGCAAAACCAATTAAAAAGTCAAATCCCTGCAAAAGTTACATTAAGAGTAAAACTCGGAATTCTCCGCTAGAGGACTCTCTCTTCTTTTAAATGACACGCTCAGCTCTCGAATACAGGACCGTGATCTTCGGTCCTAGATATCCGAGTGGTTAGTTTATAAAAATGTGTGAATGATGTCAGTGCTGAGGGACTTGTGTAAAGTCTCAAATGTTCAGTCTTTAGCTTAAAATGGTAAAAGATTTTCAAAGCAGCATCCAAATCAATTAACCAAGCTGTGAGATTGAACCGAGGTGCACGGAAAATCTCACTCTGTTTTGACACTTGCGTAATATTTTATACATACTGTTGCACTCTCAAAAATATCTTCACCTTTTTCTGTCATTCACACTCAGAAATTTATCAAACATGATTCGCACCCATGATCAGGACACATTGTTTTATTTTGACTTTAGTTAGTGTGGGAATATGTTAGTACTTAATATAAACTATTGAAACACCAGGGAAATAAAGTATGGCTTTTTCTTAGCATCCATTTTCATGTTAAACCCACCCCATTTAATGGCAAAATGCTAGTGTCCCCCACCAGTCTGCTCGTACCTGGCCACGTGTTCACTCTGCCTTTCCTCCAGCAGACCTAATGATTGTGCAGCTGCAAGGTGAGCTGGATTAATCAGTTGGTTCAACAGAAAACAGTCAGGTAGGCAAAGGGAGGCAGAGCACTGGGTCCTCTGCCAGGGACCTCGAGGTCCCATGCTGCTGGCAGAGGTCTGGCTGGGAGGGAAAGAAAGGCAGGAGAGGGACTTCTTTTCAGCAGCAGTTTGCACTTGCACCAGATTAGGTGCAACATGATACAGCAGATTTTCAGGCCACTAAAAATTTCATGCAAACACCACTTTGGTTTTCATTTGTTTCACTTCTGAAACTGAAGTTAAGTCACATCCAGGCTTCTGATCTGTAATGTTAGATTCACACACTTTCCTGGAGTTCACTGGGTTCACAGCTGCTTGGTTTTATGCAGCCACAGAACAGGTGGCCTGAGAGAATTAGACCAATAAAAGATGTGTAAGTAAACTTTGGTTTGCTTTTTCTGTTCCTCCTTGTGAACATTACAGTCACATGGCTGTTCTTAAACTACAAGCTCTAGTATTCAGGGGACACAGTCACTGAAAACAGATTGTTAAATCCATGGGTTTGTGAAAACAGTCTCTGTATTGCTTATCTAATAAACTAGAGACTTACTTGGACAATGTCTACTATATGTGTTCGAGTTATAATATGTTCTTGCATACATACATGGCACACTTATGTTGAAAGCCAGATCCTCTCTCACTGAGAATATGTGTTGAATACACAAACACAGTGTAATGATTTGAGACACAAACACGTTGTGATGTTTTGATGTTTTTCCTGTGTCTAACAGATTTCTTTCCATGCCCTGACTGGAATGAATGAGACAGAAATAGTAAGTATTAAAATAAAGCATATGAAACTACAACAAAAAACTGATGGTTTAACATCCACTGTATTGTTTGTCTTTCAAGGGTGATATATTAACATACAACAACTTTACAGATGTTTATGCTTTTGGTAGCATAATAAAATGTGCAAAATATTCACTACTAAGCATGATTTTCTGTCTCTTCCGTACTTGCTTCTGAAACATGCTGATAAAAAGCATAAAGACTTTCAGTAGGCAGACCTAAGCCCAGATAAAGCAAACTGGTACCTAGACCTTACCATGCTAATTAGATACCTAGCCTTTCTACTGGATGCACTTAAGAAGAGGGTATCTTTGATTGTAAAAAGGTAGACTAATGGTTACCTTAGTATTAGTTTCTTGATAGTATATGACATGTATGTTTTATAGAATAGGCACATCTTGGAAAGGGGTGTTTGTATGGATAAATTCTATGAGGTCACAGAATAAAAGAGTGCACAGTTCCACAGAACAATGCAATTCAATTGCAAGACCCTGGGGTTAAAAAAAAACACCTAAGAACTACTTGTTATCTACCTACTTTCATATGAGCAGGTAGTTGTGTTATCTAAATTTCATATTCTCCATTTCTTTTCAAAACAGACATCTCAAGGATCTAGATTATGACATGGGCAATATTCCCAGGCAAGGGAATATTTGTACTTGAGATTGCGCTCTCATGAACTTTAATCTGAACTGTTTGCCTTGTTTGTCTGCTCTGTGGTGCTGGATTGAGAAGAAAAGGAAAGCGGAAAATCTGTGCTGTAAAATTCCACTTGCTGGCAGGCACTAGCTGGCTTCTCTCACAAGGAGAGAAGGCATCATGGTGTACTGCAGGGGTATGTCTGAATCGATTCTTGCTGTGTGACTCAAGACAAGGTTTAATTAATAATTCTTTACCTAATGTCCTTCATATGGCTTTGAAGCTTCATACTTTGCCATGGTAGCCACAGGTAATGTCTATTTCCATGCATGATGAAAAGTTCTGGAAAAAACAAAACAAAACGAAGCAAAAACAAAACAAAACAAAAACCCAAAAGTAAACCAACCAAAAACCCCACCAACTGTAACAATTCTGGTAGTAATTTTAGCTGGAGTACTGGTGGAAATAGCCAAAGTTCCTGAGTGTTAAATTAAGGCAGCAATAATCAGAACGAGTTAATATAAAGCAGACTATAAAGCTATAACAAGCCATTCAGTATTGTCAAAATACATTTTAAAACTAGCTAGATAGCATATGCTAAGCATTGCAGCGTCTTCTCAGGTAATATCTGCCAGGTACAAATGATAATTTTATTATGGAATAGAAACTAAATGGTTCAGCAAGTATAAAGGTATGACTGAAACCAAAGAAGCAGGAAGAATCATCAGTGGTTTAGCAGGAGCCTCAAAAACTAGATATAGTCACAAAAAAAATGTAAGTGGAGCTTAATGGCAGTATTTTGGAAGAAAACACCTACTTTCTTGGACAAACTGATAAAGTTGGATAAAATGGAGATGCTTTTGGACTTAGCATCCCTTAATGCCAAATCCAAAAGCATAACGTTTTTCCCAGGATATTAGCTAACTTAATAAATGATATGTCCTTTCCCTTTCCTCATTTGTATCCTTAGACCACCATAGCTGTAAACAACACTAGTCCTATTTTGGCAAAATATTACAAAGTAGAACAGTGATGTCTTCTACAGGGCTAAGTATCAAAATGAAAATGAGAATACACATTCCTGTAGAAAGTAGTTCAGTCATGAAGATTTTAATTCAACATCTGTGACTTCTTCCCTCTTCTTGCTATGAAGGCATCTTTCTTTCTCCCAGGCACATGCATAGGTGGCAAATGAAGTTCTTTCCTGATTATGGTAAGCAGAAAGGTTCCAGTTTCTAGGTAAAAATTTCAAATCTTCATTCTCCCTTGGAAGCAAAGGGCAGTTTCTAGTTTCACCTGCCTTAAGATCTATAGAAGTTAAGCCAAAAACAATGGAAAAGCACAAATATGTCATCTAACAGTAGTTACCTACACAGACTCAGCTTGATGCTGCCAGTGCTGATCACTAGTAGAATTTTGGGCGTCAAATTCCAAATGCTGGTCATCCAGCCTTCTCAGGCCTTGCCTTCTGATGTGTAAACAATCATCCAGTATATGAGGACTGTGGCTGGCACCTTCAAGTCTCTGGCACAGCGGTGATCAGAGTAAAGTGTTCCAGAAAAGCACACTAAACCCATCAAGTGAAATTCCCCAGAGTCTGTGAGCATTCATACCACTTCATCACCTGCTCCAAACACAGTTCTTTGACCATGCCCCTGCCCCATATATATTTATGACAACATACGCACTACTAAACACTTTAAAGCAATCCTCCTTCCCTATCTTGCTCTCATAAAAATATCCCTCTATAGCAGGTTTTTCTCTCACAGGCTCCTCTCTCTGGGGACAGGATGAAAGAAGAAAGAAGTGTCAGATGCTAGCTCTTTTGGTTACTGCACTATTAGAAAGCACTCAGGCACTATGGTGATGAGGGCATTATAAAAGTCTTATGCAGAAGAGAATAGAAAAGGCTCATCATGTAAAACCAGAAACACAATCAGTGTAACAACTGCATACAGCTTGTTTGCTGCACCTTGATCAAGCTTCTTGTCCTCTGGCCAAGTCACACCATTTGTCCTGGCCCACTGTTGACAATGGGATGGAGAAACATGCCGGGTGAGCACTCTGTCAGAGAATGTATACTCTGTCTTCTATGTCCGAAAGCACTCAAGGGATTAAACAATAGGAATCACAGGCAGAATTAGCATTTTAATGGGGAACAATGAGTTTGAAAATTCACATAATTTGGCCTTTGGGCACCATCTGAAAAAACTGCAGGCACAGGGGGACGGAGACAGAGAGACGGAGAATGTGCTCTGACCAGACTTATGAGAAATTCAGCCTGTGTTTTAATGAGGGATGGGCTAACGTAAGTCAATGCAGCTGACCTTGCTGGAGACACATTTTCCTCAGCCAAATCCTGACATTTCAGACCTGCTTTCACATGTTCCATGAATAGATGTCATTACTCATGATCACATTTATCATTACAAGTCTAAAACAGTGAGCTATCTACAAGGGGAAGGCTTAAAATAGGTTTTAAAACTTTTCCCCTCATCTCCCCAGAAAGTACCTGGCATAGGTTATTATGTGGCTATGTGTTCTAAGAGGGGAAAAAGAAGCCAAGCTTCTGACACTGAAAAGTGTTTCTCAGTGATGTTATCCTATGGAGACCAAAATTTTCTATTATCCCATTCCCTTCCAGACTAACATAGGACATTGAGCTGAGCTTGAAGAGATAATAGCCAGGTTTTCCCTGTACTGGGGATTTTATTCTCCACTGCAGGTAGCATCAAGCACACAGGGCAGATCTTTCCTCCTGTTTTGGAGGAAAGTCAATGCAGTTTTCATGTATGGCAATAAATTACATTACAAAGAATAGCTTGACAGTCAGTTTCTGGATCTATTTGTAGCAAACTGTCATGGGGATAGCTAGGGTGAATGGAAAATGGCACAGTTACTGAGGTGTGGAGAAGGGTGAATACCTGGCATGCAAAACTAGAGAGGCTGAAATTATCTCCTTACAGATGTCACTCACCAAACCTAAAGAGAGCCCAGCCACCCTGTTTCCAGGTGGAGGTGGTGCTTGGAGCAGCTCACAGGAGTCCTGCCCACCGTGTGCTACACAGTGCCTAACCCTGCTGTGGCAGAATGGCTTCATTCATTGCCCCCACCAGTAACCAGATCCTGGAAAATGAGTTTTGAAAAGAACTTTCCTTCTTTTGTAGGGTTTGGTCTTTGTGGGGTTTTTTAGTTCTCAGGCTGCTTCACAACATGGCCAGATGCATGGTGGTGCCAGCACACAGGGAGGAAACAGAATACCATGGCACAAGGCAGAAATGAGCAGGAGCTATGAGAAAAAAAATGGTTAAGAAAATACAGGGAGGTATTGCTGTCATGTTGCTTCTGTGGTGACTCCTAAATCTGGTGATAAATGCTGTGTTCTGGGAATAGGAATCAGACTTTTAGAACTGCTGTAAATATTTTTTTTTAATAGAAAGGAAACTGGAATTTCACAAATACTAAATCCAGCTATTTGAAAATTAACTTTTTAAAAAACCTGCATCTGTTAATAGAATTCTCTGTCATTTAGCCAAATGCAAACTCAGGTGAATAAGATTGCCAGTTATCAGTATAATTTTGAAAGAAAGGTATTCAGAATTAATTGCATGCTTTACTTGGGGAACCAGTCCCTATCACTTTGTGTTTGCAGTGCCATCTTATATCCAACTGACAGCATTATGGCCTTTTTATGGAGTTTTCTTATCTGAAAAAAATAAAGCCTTAGCAAAAAAAAAGTCTAGCCCCCCCAAATTAAATCTGTCATTTACTTTTTGATGCCACTCCACCATGGCCAGCAGAACAGTCAGGAGGACTGGAAAACTTAACAGAACGTTGTTGAGAATGGCTAGAGAATTGCTAGTTCTGAGCACGTGTCATGAACACATGTAGTCCTGGTGGAAAAATTGCTTATCATTTATTTTGGAGATGCAAAGATCCTGATCATGCTTACATAAGAGTGCTGTGCGTGAGCTGAACTACCTTCTCATTATTTATGTACTACTCAAGTGCAAGCATAGAATCCAAAGAGCACTGATGGATCTATTTTGCTTTCTCTAGCGCTTGCATTACCCAGGTGATAAAGTGCACTATGCCCTCCTGACAGTGGAAAGGTATCTAAAATGGTTTATGTGAGGCAGCCTGTGATGTAGAAAGCTTTCTGTAGGAACGGATAATGCCCACACGTGTGCAGAATTTCATATTAACCTGTCTATATTTTACAGAATAAATTGTCAAATGCAGATGCCACTATGTAGACCAAATGAAAAGAGACATTGCCTGATTTTGCAGACAATTTGACTTCCATTTACTGATCACAGATTCATAGATTTAAAAGGCCAGAGGGACCATCATGGTTGTTCTGTCTGACCTCTTGTATCACACAGGCCAGAAAACCTCACCCACTAATTTCTTCTCCAAGACCATAACTCCTGCTTGTGTGAACACAATTCTTTCAGACGCAGATATTTTTCAGTGCCCAGTCCCATGACTGCAGGTAACAAGAACTGGGCAATTTTGTGCAGTCTGTAATTGTCTAGTGGTGGGGGGGGGGTGGTTTTGGATTTTTTCTGGGCTTTCTTAAAACTACTGGAAGGTTTTGCCATCGCCTCTGACAAATTAAGTCCTGCACTTAGACTGTCAGCAGTTAAAATAGCACAGCAATGCTTGTTTCTTCAACACCCACCTAACCCTTGGCCTTTGCCAATGAACGTGCCAGGTTTGGTTGCAGTTTCTGTAATATGGAGAGTTCTCAGCTCCAAACTGGACAGACAGTTAATTCCCTTCACATGGTCCACTGAACAGCCATCAGGTGGTGATAAATTTCAAGCTGCTGCTCACCTGCACTGGGTTCACTTTCGTAATTGTAACTGAGATATTGTAGTGTTCTACACTGAGCTTTATTATTGATATTTCATAACAGTTCATTTTCCCCTTTTAAACTGTAAGCATCATTTACATGCTATATGTTTGTTAAAATAGAATAAAGATGTAATTTAGCATGTGACATTGTATAACTATATTGTTTCACAGAATCATCAAGAATCGTTAGCCCTTGTCTTTAGAAGTTTAAAATCTAAACTGTGTAGTATATGCCATGGTGAAGACCTTGTGGTATATTATCTGAAATAACACTTAAGATTACTCCTGTCACTATGCTTTGATACCTTCTTTGCATTTCCTGTAAATTAATCTTTAGTTTCCAACTGTTAATCTATGGAACTGCAATGTACAATATAAATGGGGCCTTTTAAAAATAGCACAGTAATGTAATGAATTAAAATCACAGTAAAGAAAAAAAGTCTTACCATTGTGCCAGAAATCAGTTCAACATGCTGGCTTAGTCTTTTTTAAATGAAATTGAATTGATGAAGTTAAATGCAGTTCTTGTGCAGAAAAAATGTGTATGATAAATATTTATGTGGTCAGCACTTTAGAAGTAACATATATTCACCATATATATCCATGTGATCCAAATTTGGTATATGATCTTCGTTATTTTTATGCACAATTCAAACAAGCATAAGATTGTAGTGAATGAAAAATAGAAAAAAATTGTCCCATATAAAGGTGCATTTTTTAGAAGGTAACAGTATGCTCTTACCTCTTTTGTCTGAAAGTTTAGGTAATTTTCAGTGTCTTTGTTTAGCTAGAACTGGAAATGAACAGTAGAGTTGTTATCTTTGCTGATTATTTGTGTATTTTACACAAAGAATGCACCAAATCCATGCATTTGCACACAGGAAGATTCAAACAGGTGACATTTCTTCATGGTCTCAGCCCTCTGCTACTTAGCTCACAGCCCAGAAATCTCTCTGAAGACTTTTCCCACAGCCATGTTCCCAAGGCTTTAAGCTGTCTCTGTATTTTCTGCTGCTTCTTTTTCAGTTTCTCTTCCTCCCTTCACTAAAATGCTACTCTTCCTGACCATTGCTCCTTTTATTTTGTAGAGTGATAGACCATAGTATTTTGCTTAACTATATTCTTATATTTGATCATCTTATTTCCATGCTGGAAAGGAAAGATTTTTTTTTTTCTTCTGCTTAAACTGCTGTAAACAACTGCCCTCACAAATCCTAGTGACTTCTTGCACAACAAAAGGCCGTCAGGTGGAGACTTTGGCTATGGGTGCTGTTTATATGCCTTGCTGGATTTATTTACAACTGGGATCCTCCAAGGCATTTTGTTTCATTCATGTCACAGCTCTCCAGCACAGATGCAGGTGTTGTATTTGGGCTGTGATTCTGCAGTGAGTTCAAGTCCTCCAGCTTTGGCAAAATCAGGGAACAGTTCCCAGCAGAAAATAAAGGAGGACACTTCTTTTGCTCCCATGAATGGGTTCAGGATCTATCTGCCTGTGGTGGGCAGGGGAGACTGGTTTGTAGGAATTAGGAAAATAAGGTAAATTACAGTCCAAAGATGGTGTTAATTACCTTAACTAAAACAAGAGTCTGCCATCTTCCATACTTACAAAGGTCTTGTATTGGTTACACAGTAGTAGCTAAATCCTTCTCCTGAAAGTCAATGTTGGAGGGAATAAATCTAAATTTAACTGCCTACAAATCAACTGTCTGTTCTGTGCCTGGACTTAACAGAAAGATAAGTTTCTCAGCAATTATACATCTTATTGACATAGTGCCTGTAACACCCCCTTATAGCCTTATATATACTTATAGGCCTTATATATACTTATAAGCTAGATGCTTACCTTTAAGAAGATAAGGTGAACTGTATCCCAGCATTGGTGTATATTTAAATGGCAGTCACAAAAGCAAGCTTGCTTGGGTACCACGAGGAGTACCAGTATGTATGTGTGATACACATTTCTGATGTTCTGCATTTGAACATTTAGAGGTGTAAAATTTTGCTTACCTTGGATTGAGACATTGCAAAGGAGTATGGTGGCTTAAGCCACTACTATTTCTTGCAATGTCAGGGCATGATTCTGCAATCTGTATTGATTTGAAAACACTGCTTTCAGTTTGGGTTACTACCTGCTACATCTGAGGTAACAACTGGGTTAGGAATAACAGGCAACTGTAGGCAAAAATTAGATTAATACTTTATGGTAAAATATCCCTTACTTGATTCTTTGCATTCTATTTCATGTGACTGTAATTTTGCCAATCTTTCAGGGTTATCACCTATTAAAATGCTTCATCTACCACAAGGCTTTTCTCCATGTTCTTATAACAGCTCTGAAGTTATTTGTTTGTAATCATAAGAACTGGTAAAAGGAGAAGGGCAGCAGGCATCAGAGCTGATACGTGAAGTGTCAGTCAGCTTCTGGATCATCATTTGCTATGACAGCATTGGGAATGAAGAAGAATGGCAGTCACAAATTTATTTTAATGTGTCCTGCAACCTTGTGATTGATGACAGGAAAACCAGATTGTTTCATCCCTTTTCCACAATTGTTTTTTCTTAAATTAGATCCAGAACTGCCCTGGGTCAGAGCAATTCCAGGCACAGCTACAGGTTGGACGGAGAAGAGATTCAGAGCAGCCCTGAGGAGAAGGACTTGGGGGTGTTGGTCAACAAGAAACTGAACATGAGCTGGCTTCAGTGTTTGCTCACAGCCCAGAAAGCTGTATACCAGACTGCGCCAAAAGGAGCGTGACCAGCAGGTTGAAGGAGGTGATCCTGCCCCTCTATTCTGCTCTCTTGAGACCCCACTTGAAGTACTGTGTACAGTCCTGGTGTCCCTAACATAAGGACATGGAGCAAGTCCAGAGGAGGGCCATGAGGATGATCAGGGGACTGGAGCACCTCCCGTATGAAGACAGGCTGAGGAAGCTGGGACTGTTCAGCCTGGAGAAGAGAAGACTGCGTGAAGACCTCATAGCAACCTTCCAGTATGTGAAGGGAGACTACAAGGGTGCTGAAGAGGGACTCTTCATTAGGGACTATAGAAATAGGACAAGGGGCAATGGTTTTAAACTTCAACAGGGAAAGTTCAGGTTAGATATAAGGAAGAAATTCTTTACCGTGAAGGTGGTGAAGCACTGGAACAGGCTGCCCAAAGAAGTGGCAAATCCCTGGCATTGTTTAAGGCCAGGCTGGACAGAGCCTTGGGTGACATGGTCTAGTGTGAGGCATCCCTGCCCATAGCAGGGGGGGTTGAAACTAGATGGTCTTAAGGTCTTTTCTAAGCCAAACCATTCTATGATTCTATGCTTCTATGATTCTATGATTCTATAACTGCAGAAGTGCAATAAAATACTCTCATGAAAGTAGTAATGTCCATAAATCTTCACATTCCCCCCACCCCTAGCCACCTCATTTTATACACAAACATGGAACAAAATGATGCATAAAAGCAGCAAAACTGATTACCATCAGCAGAGTTTCCCTTTTAATGTATTAGGCCTTTAATCTTTTCTTAAATGTTGGCCATTAAAATTATTAAACTACTTACCTTCCGCCTGCCAATGTATAGTTTTTGAATGAACTGACTAAGGTCTTTTAAAAACGTTACTGCACCATTTCCATAGCCTTCCTGGTGTGTTTTTTAGTGTAAATTTTGTATCGTTTAATGAAGTCATCTCATGACTTTCTGCAAAGCCAGTGGCTGCTGTATACTGCAGGAACTGCTTCTCCCCTCATTTGTTACTGGGAGCCTGGGGGTTCAGAAAGGTCTGTGGGCCATGATAAGCAGGCAGAGATACCTCTCACTCTGAAGTCATCTACTGGGAATGGATATGCAGGTTTTCCAGAGCTACCTTTTAATTCTTTTTCAGGCTCATGAATTGAGTCTTAATAATGTCGACAACCAGTAGGTTAACTACCAGTTAAATAAACATTATGACAGCTAATAATATAATTATTTACATACTTCTGAAGGGACTACAGCACTCCATAGGGGCAGCAGCAAACAGCAGCAGGTCTGACAGGTCCTTTTCTTTGCAGGACAAGTGAAATGACTGGCAGAGATTTTCCAAAGTGCTGTGGGGTCTTAGGCAACCCTTCTGAGGGGTCTCGAGGAGGCACTGGCTTTTCAAAATGCCAGAACATCAGCTGTTTGAATATCACACTGCCTGAAGGAATCTCTATGATGGAGCTATCCCAGATCACTTGTAATGTTTGAAAACACTGATTATTAACAAACTTAACGCTGTTGGTCCCAAATTAAGTGTTACCCTGTGTATCAGTGAGGTCAGGGTTCTCACACTAGACTTAAGAACAAGTGACAAGCCTTTCTTTAGCTTTTCATTTAGTGTAAGTCTAGTGCCTATGACTGTCAGAAATTAATGATGCAGTCTTGAAATATGAACCATGGAAAATGAGTAAGATTAATTCTTTTACTGAATATGCCACATGCTGACCACAGTGACTTTTGCTCTCTGCTGTCTGCTCTCCCTGGAGAGCAGTGACTAAGTACTGGGTGCTGTGGGAAAAATGTTTGGGTGTAGCAGCTGAGTTTCTGGATGCTCTGTGCTGATCTTGTGAACACTCAAGCAAATGAGTAACTTCTCACATTTGAGCAGTCCCACTGAACAGAAGTCACTTCTTCCTTCTATGTTTGCAAACTCAGGTCATGTAAGTACTCAGCTTTCTCTAGCAACAAAATTTAGTCATTTACTTTTCATTTGTAACAGTCAGTTTAAATTTCACTCAAAACAACCAACTGAGAGTGTGCCACCTCAGTAATTGACAATTAGCCAACCCAGCCAAGATAGTGTATGAGTTACAGTAAGCACACATGAAAAGTTGCATCGGTCATTTATTATGAGCAAGTTTGCCAACTTGGCCCATCTTCCTGTATAGTTCACGTGTTTGATACAAGCAATGAAAGACATTCCACTTATCTTAATTGCTTTACTTGTGTCTTCCATATTCCTGTAATGGTTCTTGATGGTTCAGCCTTAGAAATTAAATGCATTGTCTGCTATTATTTCCACAGTTATCAAGTATGTGCAGTTAGGTGGTATCATTGGTAGATATATGCTACCCTTTCACTTCTAAAAGTCTGAAATTCAGCTTTTGCATTAGATTAAAAGTACAAGCACAATTGGCTGGATTAGTTTAGCTCCTGGCTGTCTCCTGTAGCAAAGCAACCAAACCAAACTGGCAGTGTAATCAGTTATCACCAGCTGTATTGATAACTGCAGTTCTCATCCAAAAAAAAAACCTTGTATGTGACTGCAGAAAGTTTACTTTCAGTTAAAGTGATTGCTTTAAAAACCTTGTATGTGTAAAAAAACTTGTATGTGACTGCAGAAAGTTTACTTTCAGTTAAAGTGATTGCTTTCTCTTCACATAAACAGCCTTAGTTTAGAAATTTCTATAACAGGCATGCATAACTATTAAAGATACATGAGCACAAAACAGACCAGGTAACTTAAAACTGGTTACAGAAAAACCCTTCAGCAGCCCACATGAGAGCAAATCACATTCGCTCAGGCAAACATGGAAAAGCTACATAATACCAGAATTAATGTTGTCCATGTCACCCTAATATAGCCTTATATATATATATATATGCATGGATGCCTGAATTCCATGGCCTCTGGTACCTGTGTGGGCTGTGAATCAAGGTTGTGAAAGACAGGGGAATTTTGATTTTAAAACCTTTCTCAGATAAAGGGTTGCTAGGACAGTTTTACAGGATTAAAAAAAAGCATTGTTATCCCCCTGTGCCCTTGTGTGTGGAGATGCCTGCCTTACTGTAGATGAATTGTTTTGGAAGAGACACACTTCCAGCATCCAGAGTTCTGGTCCTGCTTAGTGGAAGCCTGGCAATCTTGAAAAACACAACATTGGGAATGATAATGGAAAGTGGCACCCATGGTGATACAATGGCCTGGAGGAATTTCTGTCAGTAGCTGTGGTCATTTGGGTGTTTCTGTGCCAGATTGCTCCAAGAGTGTGGCTCTTGGAAGGGTTTTCCAGCTGTTTGCTCTCTTCTGCTTCCCCTGAGCGGCAGTTTTTGAAGTTCTCAGTTGTGTTCCATATGTGACTATGCTTGAAATTGTTCATTGTTTCCCTGATTTATTTTGATGTCTCTGATTAGATTCAGAGTGTCCCCAGAAAGAGTTGCAGGAGCTTGCCTGAGGGGCTGGTAAATTGTAGTGGTCATTGACATAGCAGGTGTGGGACAAAGGAGAGATCAGGAACCTGTTAAGCTGCCTTTTCCATTGAAAAAATTATAATGTGGAACAGGCCATTCATTTTTACTTGGGCTCTCACCTGTAACTTTAATTTACATCTCCGAAGATACAGTACAGTGCTATTACTCAAGCAGCAGTCTCTCATCTAGCTCATAAGCACATTTTACCTAAACCTTACCTTATCTTCAGGCAATCCAGTACCGCTTACCATTACCATGCTCTCTCAGAAAGCGGCTGCGAATCATGAAGGCAAAGTGAAACCTGTATATTACTTCCTTCTGATCAGATCTCAGTAAGAATTAACAGACCTTAGAAAAATTTCCCAGTAGACCTTTGTAGAAATTAATTAAGTACCCCTTCTCCACTGGATTAACCAAAACATACTGTTTCATTTAGTAACGAGAACTTCTTTGATATGCAGATTGAGTGCTGCAGCCCTGTCCTTGCCTGGCCCTGGGTTCCGCTGAGCTGGGCACTGCCCTGATCCCATCCTCATCCTGTCCCCATCCCAGGGGATGCCTACCTGGCAGGCCCCATGGTGCCTGGGGATGGCCAGGCTGTGGCTGACCCTGGTTGCCATCCCCAGCACATCCCAGCTCACCTTGCTGGGGTCCATAGGATGTGGCTGGCGAGGGAGGGAAGCACTACACTGCCCTGGCAACCCTGTGGCCCTCTGCCTTGCCCAGGAGCCCTGATGCTGCCTCCTCGTCCAGCTCCATAGTCCCACAGCAGGGCCTTCCACAGACTGAGCCTTATCATGTCTGATTACATTAACAAACTAGTCAATTTTGCTTTAAAGACAAGCTGAGGCTGAAGCTCTAAAGATGTGCACAACATGAGCTTCTCAAAACCCATTCTAAATACAGCTAATATTTCCTGTGAGCGATGTTTTCCATAAAAATGGGCACAGAGCTGGAAGAGTGTGACTTTAGGACTTGTGAAGGAGTCACAGGACATGCTGAAAACAGTGAGCAGGTGTCAGTTTTGTAGGTGACGCTTGCCAGCCCTTGGAAGGCAACAAAAATCAAAGCATATGGCCCTAGGACTTTCTGAGTCATGGGAATTTCCTAGGAGCTGCATGGGTACCATGACTCCCCATCCTCATGTACTAGAGGCTACGGACATCATTCCTCTCCTTTATTCCCAGTGACACAGCTGCACCTTCACCTCTCCCTCTGGGCAGTAGCCAGGACAGAAAGTAAACTAGAGGAACAGTATTAATGTTGATTTCCTTTTCTACTGGGTTTCTAACAGGGAGCCGTTCATTGCAAAATGTTTCTTTCTTAAACTCAGCTAACCCTTTCCAGCCAGGCCCAGAGCACACCATATTGCTGCGAGGAGACATTTTGGGGAGATGAAAAGAGGGCAGATGATGTCTTTGAGACTATACCTTGTCTTTTAGCACCTATTCATCCTCATCTGTCTTACAGCATGAGGGAATGCAGAGATCTCTGAACAGGCTACCTAGAAAATTCACTGTTGTGCACTGGAAACTGGAGAAAAGAATGCCTGATTCATCACTGTGCTGCTGCTGGGCTGAGGGCAATATAACACCATGGAAATCAGCTGGGATGAAGCTGGGATGAAGCTACAATAGATCAACATAGAGAACAAGCATTCACACCATTGTATTTACACTCGATGCCCTTGTGCATTGAAAGCATTCCTTGCACTGCAAAGCCACAGCATCCCACTTGTAAATACTGATAAAACACACCTCTTTGCACAGCATGACCTGCTTAGAACAAAAAAATGCATCAATCCAATTTTGTGTAAACAGCCTGGTTTTACTTTCCAGAGCTGCGTGCATGTAACGTGTCGCTGCTGACTGCCTTTATTCAACAAGAATAATGTCAAATGCTCTTCTGGCACTAAAAAATGAAGACTTTGACCACACATTAACCCCATTAGTATGGTGTTAACTTTTGACTTTAATTCTGGCACAGTGTTAGGGGTATTTAAAAGCAGAACAAAGTGAAAGGAAATGTTAAACACATTCCTCTTTCTCTTGAAAACTGGAACGATAATTTAATGCTAATGTCATGAGATGGGTAAAAGGGTTTTGTGTCTCTATGTCTTGCACAGAGTGTTACTGGAGGTAAACTGGGCAACTGAAAAAAAGAAACATGTAACAGCTTTCGAAAGGAGTTTCCTGTGTACTTTACCCTGTGAAGTCATTTTAGGTGCATACCTTAGGAGGTTTAAAGTTACTTCAGTAACACTTTCATTATTGGTGAAAATGCAGTGGTGATCAAAAGAATATAATAAAAAAAAATCATTAATTATTAACTTTCCTATATTTTAATTTATTCCAGCACTTTACATACAAAGAAATGTTTCTAAATAAACATTTGTTAGGTGAGTAAGCCTCCTAAAGAGGTATAATGTAGGTCCTTGAAAGGCTACATATACTGCCTCCAGAGGTTTAATATTTGGCAGAATGTAATTTGCTGCTTCAGCTGGCCATATCTGGCCATAAATTACTAATTACATGAAGCTTAGCCAAATTACATGAAGCAAGCCAAATGATGGTTGCTTCCAACTGAGATTACTTTAACAAAAACCAGTACTCTGATTTCCGAAGATTGCAAGACTGTAGATGGATAAACATAAGGCATAGAAAGAGAGATGTGTTCAGCGCTCTCTTAAGGTAAACCTGAATTTTATTTTAAAATGGATGCATATATTTACTGAAGGAGAAATGTGGAGTCAGCTGCAATTGCATGGAGAAAACATTATATCCTATGGCTAGTAAACTCCAAATACACCCCAGGGGACTGATTGGAAGTTACCTACAGTTCTCTCATTATCACAGCACTTTGCGTCTCTGGTGACTTTTGTCACAGTAAGCAGATTGGGAAGGAGTGAGTGCAGGATGAAAAAATAAATGTACAGGAGCATATTTTATGAGAAACCCACGCTTCATCTACATCAACAAAACACAGGAACAATCTTAACTCTTCTGTAGTTCTAGTTATTTGTTCTTCCTGCATTGACGATACCTAGTTTTGACAGGATTACTCCATTGTGTCTATTTGTAAGTAGTATAAAAATGCAAAAGATGATCCACACACATGATTTTCTTATTTCCTTTTGTAATTGAATGGGCTGAAGGTGAGCTTGAGTTCTTCAAATAATGTCCACATGGCCAACACACACAGTAGAGGGATAGATAAGGCAGTCCAGCTCTCTGAGACCTTTGCTGAGATGTGAGAATGTTTCCATTGACTGCTGAGCTAATCACCATGGTCGTACCTTCTAGTCTGTGCTGAGAGCTGTCCGGAGGGCATCTCCGTGTTGCAGTGTACTGAGACACTGATGGCTTGTCTCTTTGCATGTTGCTGAAGGCTAAGCAAAACTGCTTCTATAGGAAGGGCAAGTGGTCAGCATGGCCACGCTAAGACTGAAGTCTTTTAGGATTGTAGGCCCTCCTTCATGTTAAAGGTCTAGCCACCTTTTTTTTTCTTTTTTTTTTTCTTTTTTATTGTATCAACAGGAGCATTTGTTTGAGCTTTATATGCACTAGGAGCAGATTATGTTATTTGGGTGTTAAAATTAATGCAGTTCTTCTCTTTGCTGTCAACCAACATAAAACATATTGCTTGGGATTTCTCTGAAGTTTCACATCACATTTCTTGTAGATTGTTTTAAATAACAATGATGAGAAATGTGCTATAATGCAGCACAAGAATTTTAGCTGAGATAACATAGAAATAATGGATGTTTATAGTCACAATATTTGTTACAGTAGTATAATTTATACTTTAGTAAATGAAATATTAGGCTATATTCAGAATATCATTGTATTAAGCATTGTAGAGATATACTGTAACTGATTGTCTGTGTCTCAGAGCTATGATCTAAGAGCCTTAACAGAAAAAAAAGCAGCAGAAGGGAGAAAAAGATGACAAAAATATCTCAACAACTAAAGAGTGGCTCATAGCCAAGCATTAAAACCAAGTGTCTCACCATTTCTGATGTTGTCCTTTCTTCATGGGCATCAGATCGAGCAATGTGATGAGTTAGAATTCCCTCTGCTTCCCTTCTCTGGCCAGAATTGCACCAGGTGCTACTAGCCTGACAAAGGCCATGGCCAGACCCCACTTGCAGTACTGTGTCCTCAGTACAGGAAAGACATGGACCTGTTGGAGAGGGTCCGGAGGAGGGCCACAAAAATGATCAGAGGGATGGAGCACCTCTCCTATGAGGAACGGCTGAGACAGTTGGTGTTGTTTAGCCTGGAGAAGACTCCAGGGAGACCTTATTGTGGCCTTTCAGTTCTTAAAAGGGGCCTATACAAAAGATGGGGAGAAACTTTTTAGCAGGGCCTGTTGTGATAGGACAAGAGGTAATAGTTTTGAACTTAAAGAGGGGAGATTCAGGATGGATTTGAGGAAAAAAATCTTTACAATGAGGGTGGTGAAATACTGGCACAGGCTGCCCAGAGAGGTGGTGGGTGCACCACCCCTGGAGACATTCAAGGCCAGGCTGGATGTGATTCTGGGCAACCTGATCTAGTTGGAGATGTCCCTGCTCATTGTAGGGGGGTTGGACTAGACGACCTTTGAAGGTCCCTTCCAACCCAGACTATTCTATGATTCTATGAAACATACCTGGATGAAAGTGAGTGTGCTTACTACATGCAAAACGGCAGACTTTATTATAGAGGGCTTTTTTCTGTCAATGACTTCTGCTGCAGTTACTTTCAAAGACCAAACAACAAAATCTATCACTTAATATCCAAAACATCACAGAAGAAATTTAGAAACTCAACCAGTGTGCATAAATCTTTTCATTGGGATCTAGTCCAGATTCTCAGTTCTTTGAAAATCCCTAGATAACGAATGTTGACTTACAGAAGAAACACTGGGCAAGCAGTTAATCCCTTAACATGGGCAAGAAAGTGGCTGTGATAACTGAAAACAGTAAACATAGTGTAAAAGTCGCAGCTACATTTCCTGAAGTGATGTGTTTTCTGAATATTTTTCTTAGCTTTCTGTTACATCCTTGCATTTAGAGAAGGAACAAGTAAATATTATTTAGGATTTATATAGCAAACCGAAAGCATTGCAGTTAGAACCTCTAGATGAATACGTGTTCTAGAAATAAGCTTCCACATAAAAGCAGGCAGTTTATACATATTTTTCTTTTGATTGCTTAACCCTAATATTTTTTCTCTGTAAGACTATTATTTTATTCTATTTTATCTTCCACAAATTCCTAAGAAGCACACCATTAAATAGTGACAAGGGATATCTAATTTCCTACTAGGAAGTCAGAGAAGTCATTGCAGGTCCGTTGAGTTAGCTCCCAAGCACGATTTTCTAATCATACTTGGAAGGATATCTTCATTCTCTCTAGTAGCATGAGTAATTCATGATGAATAGGAATATGGAGCCTCAAAGAAGGCAGTGCAGAGGACTAGGCTTTCTAGCCTGTATCACCCTGAGTGCAAACAGAAATACTGATTAATGCAGTCTCCTTTCTGATTCTTCTCTGCCCTCTTTTCCACAAGTGCTTTTCATCCAAACAGGCTCTGAATCTAGAGCTTCAGTGGCTAGTCACAACCACGAACATTCTGCAGTAAAAAGTTTCTGACATTCAATGTACATCAATCCCCTTGCAATAAATATGTCACAACCTGCTGCTGGTAACCCCATGTACTCTGTCACAGAGCCACTCCTCTCTCAACCCCATGTACCCTGGTCCCAGGAGCATTCGGGGAGCCCCAGGCTGTGGTATGGTACAATGCATTGTCATCATCATGTTTATGCCTTCACAACAGGATGCTGCTTAGTGGGAATTCTTTAGCTCAATGTGCTCTTAATCACAACACATAGATCCGTTCTCCTTCAAAATAACAGTGTAAGAACATAAACTTTAAATAAATGCAATGCAATAAGCAGAAAGCAGCATTTATTTTCTCTTGGTTTTCTTGCTTTCTTATTACTTCTCACCAGCTGCTCCCTATTCCATCCCTACTCCCATATTCTTTCATCTCTTTCCTCTACCTTTTCTCTTTCAAAGATACCCATTTTGTATGAAATACTATTGTAAAAAATGTTAGCCCATAAAAATAACTCAGAGCTTGCTACTAGACTGTGGATCAGTTTCCAGGGAGCTATGTCTCTATATGACAAAAGTGATCAGGAGTCAACCTACCAATACGAAAAAGAGGCAGGCAGCCATCAGAGAAAGTCTAAGAAGCCATTTTAGAGAGCTGAAACAAATAACAAGATAGTTTTCCGAACAAGAGATTCCACAGACTGGAGGAGAGACATACGCAAGAGGGAGAGAAGAAAAGAATCTGGAAAATCTGGGCCTCAACCTAAATTGTTCTCCAGAAACTGAGGAAATGGAGGCATGGGAATACGCCGAGGACCTGCATTATTTTATCTAGTTATTGTTATGTAAAGAGGAGTACTTTATTTTTCTGGTAGTAAAAGAAAGAAGAATCAATGTGGAATCCCTTTTGTAAGGCCTTTGTGTTGCAAGCTTTAAGTGCTATGTAGCCACAGAAAGACTAGAGCAAACTCAAATTATTCCTGTGGCTGAAGATTTAGGAAAGGGACGCCGTAGGTTTAGGACTACTTCATGAGGCTGTACTCATGCAGGATGCCTGTACCAAGAAGCTGCACATTGGAGAAGTCAAGGAAAGAGTGGGCTGGACTTCACCCAAATCAAAGACAGCTGTGAAATGCATCAGTCCAACATGTGAAACTACAACACAGACATAGAATCATAGAATCATATAATCATAGAATTGTTAGGGTTGGAAAGGACCTTAAGATCATCTAGTTCCAACCCCCCTGCTGTGGGCAGCGACACCTCACACTAAATCATATCACCCAAGGCCTCGTCCAAACTGGTCTTGAACACTGCCAGGGATGGAGCATTCACAGCTTCCTTGGGCAACCCATTCCAGTGCCTCACCACCCTAACAGGAAAGAATTTCCTCCTTATATCCAACCTAAATTTCCCCTGTTTAAGTTTGAACCCGTTACCCCTTGTCCTGTCACTACAGTCACTAATGAAGAGTCCCTCTCCAGCATCCCTATAGGCCCCCTTCAGATACTGGAAGGCTGCTATGAGGTCTCCACGCAGCTTTCTCTTCTCCAGGCTGAACAGCCCCAACTTCCTCAGCCTGTCTTCATACGGGAGGTGCTCCAGTCCCCTGATCATCCTCGTGGCCCTTCTCTGGACTTTTTCCAATAGTTCCATGTCCTTTTTATGTTGAGGACACAGAACTGCGCGCAATACTCCAGGTGAGGTCTCACGAGAGCAGAGTAGAGGGGCAGGATCACCTCCTTTGACCTGCTGGTCACGCGCCTTTTAATGCAGCCCAGGATGCGGTTGGCTTTCTGGGCTGCAAGCGCACACTGAAGCCTGCTCATGTTCATTTTCTCATCAACCAGCACCCCCAAGTCCTTCTCCGCAGGGCTGCTCTGAATCTCTTCTCTGCCCAACCTGTAGCTGTGCCTGGGATTGCTCCTACCCAGGTGCAGGACCTTGCACTTGGCATGGTTAAAGCAACATATCTTCTTTCTTGCCTTCTGTAACTGGCCTTGTCCAAACTGAGTGAGAATTATTTGGTTATTCACCATTAATAGCCTTTTCTTTGGGTGGACCTTATATGTCTGGGTTCACAGGCTGCATGTGGACAACCCTACCACTAAGCTGCTTTACCCTATGCCTACTAATTGGAGTCCATAATGAAACTAAATGGATGATCAGAGTGGCTGAGATACAATCAAATCCACTCACATGCAAGTGGTTGCTGGCCCTAATACACTCAGAAGCAAAAAAAAAAAAAAAAGGCCAGGACCTATAGGCCAGTCAGTGTTGTAAAAGTGGTACTCAAAAACTGGAACTTGCTATGGCCCCATTTAGAATTTTGAGTAAGTTTCTAATTAGCAACTTTTTAAACCCTTAAGCTTATTGAAGACATACTGAAAAATAAGCTTGTCCCACATTGTTCTTTCCAGTTCTCTCTGAGAAGATTGCTTTCTGGGAGTCTTCAATCACATGCATCTGTTTTCCTGCTGATATTTTATAGATGTGCATTTCCAACTTTTCAAATCCAGTGCTGACCAAGGGCCATTTGCTTGCCAGAGTTAACCAGAGGGTTCACTTTACAAAGCAGCTTCACACAGGCCCAGATGATGCCAGACCACCTCAGATGTGCCTGTGTGCAGGATGGAAAGCCAAACCTCAAGAGTGGTCTTGCAAGAATTAGAGGGTTGTGCTTCTGACCTCTTCATTACTAGTAGGCCTAGTTGATCTAGCTGATCAAAACTGGTAACCTCTTTGCTCAGAATCTTTGTGACTACAGTTATTTACCACTTAATTTTCCTTCTGCCAGATTTTTCTGCGTATGATCACACTTCATGCCAACATGAGATACTTTGTTAGGAATTCTTAATTACTCCAGCAAATATATTCCCAATACAGCCACACTTCTTCTATAACTCTTGTCTAGTTAATATCTAGTGTTATGTTTCATGTCATATCTAAGATCTCTCTTGCCATTAATGTTATGTTGATAGTCATTAGTTTATTAACATGCTGTGACCATTGCTTAGCATGATTTTCCTTGAGAGCATGATTTCTCTCTTGCTTCTATACATTATCTGTTGTCAGATACTTGACATAAGCTGTTTACATCGTAGAGTAAAATTTGGCATACTTTTTTTTTTTTTGGCATGTAAACCTAGGAGAATCCTTTTTCATACCCACAGAAATATCAAATTTAGTTACAACATCAGCACCAGTTCTATTTTTTAGTTACAAAAAAGTAGCTGAGACCAACTTATATGGTTAATATTAAACTCTCTTGGTGCCTTTTGGAAACTCAAGTGAAGAGGTTCACATGCTAAGTAACACTTGATATCAGTTATGGAACACTAAAAATTTTTCTCTTTGGACTAACAAGCAGATTTACCCAGCATTGTTGCATATCATCTTTCATAACAAAGCCATCCTTATTACATTGTACTTGGCTAACAATTTCTGAGACATCCTGGTCTTTTTTATTCATTGGTCATCACTTTATTTTCACTCTGACAGTATAGTTTTTCATTGCTGGAACATTGCTCAAAATTTAATACACAAACTAGTTCCCATCTTCAATTCTTAAATATTTGGGTGTCTTAATATTCTGCAAAGTACACAACAAACCTGATTCTCAAGTATGCTAAGGCTTTTTTTTTGTTCTTTCCCAACCACTCTTCTATCTAAAAGGGTCTTAAACTGTATGGAAACAGCCTCTTGAGAATAAATCCTGCGTGAAAAGGCCTGGAAGCAGCACAAGAGCTCTAACTCCTTGGCCCTGTTGTGCGGGGGGAGATAAAAAGACAGGAATTTGTTGTGCTGTACAAGTTCTTTGCTTTGCATGACTGTTAGAAGGTCACGGGAATCAAAGCCTTTGGGTGCCTCAAATTCATGGCACAAGTGTATCCAGTTGAGTGCAGAAAGTACAAATAATTCACACTGAGAAACATGCACATGTTGCTGTCAGGTCCCAAGTTAATGGCTTCAGACATTCCTCATTGTCACTGTTTTTTTGAAAAGCTGTCATTTGTGGGTTCATTTTCATATGCCTGAAACTGTCAACACAGGGGTACCTGTTTTCTCTATTCTGAAAAATCCTTGTCATGCTCCTGAAAGGTTTCTCACATTGACTTGGTGGGTGTAAGCACCCAAGCCATTCAGAACACATTCAGTATACTGTTATTTTCTAATGAGCAATCGTAGTCCTTAATGTTTAATGAGAAATGAAAGACTTAGATTTAAGGTATGCTCAGGTTTGTTTCTGCAACTGCAGCTGGTTTAAGGATATGAATGTGATCTACATTTATTTTCTGTTGATTTCAAATTCTTTTATTTGGAAGCATTTTTTCCAGGCTTTAGAATTTGTATGGCTATCATACATTTTGCCAGCAAGCCTGGCTTAGGAGACCATCACCCTAATAAAAAATCTACAAATGTAACAAATTTAAAAGACACAAATTTGTCTTGGCTGCTCCATCATATTCCCTTTAGTTGTATTTGGATTCCTTTCTAGCTGAGAATAGTACTGTCATAAATCCAAATTCCATGATGGTAGATGCGCACAAATCTTTTAAGTGAAAATAACCAATACATGTTGTCAGTGGTAGAAAAATATTGAATAAAGATGATATGCTTTGGCCACTGATCACAGGAAAATTTCTGATGAAGTGCTATGTGGTTTCTAAGATAGGTGGGAAACAGAGCTAGGGGGTTAGAATTTGGGTTTGGGGATGTTAAAATTTTGCCTAAAGGATGGGTATGCAGCTGTCAAGACAGAGTTTACAGTCTGCGGGTAAACAAGTCAATATGGCTGAGATTGGAACCTGTTGGTCCATAACACTGTCATGTTTGAAAGCAATATTATTCTCTCCCCCAGCAGAGTAATTAATATGTGTAAAACAAGCACAAATTCAAAGCCTACTTCTCTTAATGTGTGATGTTCCCCAACTCCCTGTCCTACGGAGCCAGACTTAAAGATTGTGAGATGATAGAATCACTATTTCCCAAGCAAATTCTATTTTGATCTGTGAGCTACCTGGTGCAGGGGATCCTTCTGTCAGAAGAAAGATCAACAATTTTAAATATTTTTTATCTCAAATAGAACCAGAATGCAAATGCACTTGAGACAAACTATGATTGCACATCCAACCTTGATTGTGTCATTTTCCAATTTTTGAATATCTCACTTTGCGGCTTCAATTTTAATTATAATGAAATTATATAATTTGAATGTGTTATTTCTTAGGACTATTTTAAAGTAAGGTTAAAATTAATTATAATTTGTATATGTGATGTACATGTGCAGGAAAAGAAAATGGGTTAGATTTTTAAATAGTTTTTGCTCAGCTGTAGCAGAGGAGAGTTTTAGAGAAAAAAAACCACAACACTTCTGAATCTTAAGGGTGTTTCTTTTGTGGTATGTCAAAACCTTACAGCAAACAGTGAAGTTGTGAGAGGTTCGTAACGGAAGAATCACAGGACTCTTTTATCATGGAAAGCATTAACTAGCCAACTACTAGGGAGGATACCAGTTTATCTATAATATTAGTGTGAAAGATACTTGTGTTACTTGAAGAAATAGTATCAGCCTAGTCCATGTTTTGCAGTAATGGTAAAAAGACTGAAAGCTTCTAAAAGTCTGGGTGTCAGTTCTGTTCGGAGGAGAAACACCCAGAAGCTCTCACAGCATCGCTTACCAGCCATGGTTCTATGATATGGGTATCAGTCTTAGCCTGCTGGATCACCAGGCAAAGCAGATATAAGCCAGTTTAGAAATCAGTGTGAGGTATAGCCAAATTAGCAAAAGCATGCAGTGGTGATTTTCTGCCAGCACGTGTCACTGGTATCCTAGACAGCTCCCTGCTTGTCTGCCCTGTGCATATCAGGGCACTAGCCCTACTGCAAAGCAAGAATATTTTGGAGCAGTTCACTTAGACAGGAACAGCTTTCCATTTCCAAGGTCAACTGGTGACCCAGGAAATAGCTTCATATAAAGTACCATGCCACTGGCAGGCCAAAATGCCCCAGGAATCTTGGCATTACAAGTACCATGTGCTATTTTTGCCTCTCCCTTGAGCAACAGAAATAGCAACAGTGTGTATCCATGCCTGTAGGACCGGGCAAATGATGCGGCTGCATCAAGGGTTGGCATCAGCTTTCTGTTCACCGGGGCCACGTAGAGGAGGCAGGAGGCAAGAGGCAGAAAATTGGGAAGCGCGGAATAGCAGCACACCCAGGTGTGTTCCGCAGGAACTTCTCCAAGGCACAGAAGGGAAATGTTAAGCTTTTCCCAGTAAGGCTGATATATATGGGTGTCCAATACAGCTGGTTTTGGTCTGGGGCTTGGTTTTGGCTAGACTGCAGTGGCATCTGCAGTAATTACTGCATGTAGACATAATGGCCAAGGTCTGATGCGAGTGTCCAAAAAGAAGGAGATGCTGGCTCTGGAAGGTAGGCAAGAACTTTGGGTGAAAACTGTATAAGGATAGAGGAGCAGAAAAGCTTGTAACCTTGTTGTGGCTGTGCTGATAAAGGTAACATGCCAGTGTCTTTTCAGCACACCAAACCTGCCAGGATGAGTTTGTACTAGATAAATCGTTTTTTCTATAGTATTTTTGATACAGTAGCAGAAAACCTAAAAACAGATGAGAACCTTACGGGAACCATAGGTGCCACTGAGCTGCCAATGCTTGCCTTCTTTATGCTGGGCTGTGAGCTGGTGCCAGTGGAGAACTTGTAAATATTTGCTTTTGCATCCTTTGCTATAAGTGGTAAGTTGTTTGCAGTCTGGGGGTACAGCTGGGCTGCTCTTGTCTCAGACCACTGCAGTTAGACCTGATAGAGGTCACTTGTATGACTTCTGATCAAGCAATACAATTTTTTAAGGAATGTCTTATGTGGATTTGTTCCCGTAAGTAAGAAAACCTAGAAAAAAAGAGAAATAAGAACTGCTTCAAATCAACTGCTCTCACTGAAGAGTAATCAACTCACCAATACTGACAATAGGATCGAAGATACACATGTAGACTACTAAAAGGGGTATAAGTATATTAATATTGATGAAAACAAGCAGAAAATATTTCTCCCAGATTTACAAAGCAGAGCAGCTTAGTTATCAACTTTCTGAAGCCTAAATGCCTGGAAATTCCAAAATAAAAGATGTAAAAGCAGTGTGCAAAAAAAGTCTTGTATGAATATTGACATTTGTATGTGTTATTTCTGATCTAAATGATATTTAACCTACTTGTCAACACCAAGTAAGACTAGCAAGAAGGTCATTTTGGGGCCATGATAGATTTTGTCCTTGTAATACTGGCAGTAAGGAGATGATGTGAAACACTAACCTCTGCTTTATATGTTTATATGCCTTGTAGAAAGCCTGAGATGTTATGAAAGAGTTAGTGACCTGACAAAGCTTTCAGGAAAGAGTTAAGAGCTATTTTTGTATGTCACATAGCCAGAAGGGGACTGAAAAAAAGGGAGTAATTTTTTCTGAAGTGTTAAGAAAATCCCTGGCAAGGTGGATAGGTGAATTTCTTTTTTGTGCTTGTGCTCAGAACTGCTTCCATCATTGATAGGTTTTGGTTGCTTCATGGTCCTTTCCTTTTAAGTATTTGTAGGTCTAAAATTATTAATTTACAGTCAAATTGTACCTTTTTTTTAAAACTCAAGTGAAAATACTGTTTTTTTTGCCAAGTTACTCATTATTTATCTTGGTTTTAATGTTCCTCAAGTGGGATCACACACTGAAGTTTTAGCCCACCATGACTGAACCTCCTCCGCAAACACCAGTTGTTCATATCTGGGACCTGACCTGAACAAGCTGAGCCCCTCTGTAGCCTGTGCACCTTCTGGAGTTTCTTTCCTATGGGCATCAGGCCATGGGGGCAGAGATGAGAAGCAAACACTTAATGTTTCACACAATACTAGCAATATATGATCCATGCCTGGAGCTGGGAAGTATTTCTGAGTCTCACCAGCCACTCCAAGCCCATTCCTGCACTGAGTCCTGAACCCTGCAGACAGGTGGAGCTGATTGATAGCACTATTTCAAAGGCAGACACTACCTGACCTAAACAGGAGAGATACACTCAGTCGTGGCTTCTCCTGCAAAACCAGTCTTGCCTCCCTATGGGACCCATGTCAGGACCACAGGGACTGGGCAGCAGGCCTCAGAGCACTGGCAGGCAGCATGCATGAAGTCGAGCAGGGGAGAGAAGGCACAGAGGGGAGAGAGGGAGGTCACATCCCCCTCGACTGTCCTGCTAAATCCACACCTGAGTTTCATCACATTATTGCCTTACAGCTGACATCTAATTATGTAAGCTCACAGAAGGCCTGGACTTTTGAACTGAAGAGCAAAGGTCAATTTTTGCTACTAAATCAAGGTAGCAGAAGAAACATATGGTCCATGGCTGATCCCTCCTCCCTGTCCTGTTTTATTAGAAACCAAGAATAGATTTTTGGGAGCAACTGTCTTCGCATTTATTGTCTCTGTGTTTGGTATTTGGGATCAGTTAGATCTCTTAAAAATCCAAACCAAAAAGTAAAAGCAATTACAAAACCCCAAACATTAAAACTTTATATGCAGGATTCTATTTAGGTAGGTGATATTCTGCTCTTTTTTCACTTGAGAAAGCATTTTAAGCCGTAGTCTCTGACACTGACACTGCCTTCTGTTGAACTCTGCTACTGTCCTCCCTTGCAATCCCTCTAGGATTTAGTAAGTTTTCATCCTCTAGCCATATTCCATTGTGACTGCTTTTGGCTCAGATCCTGCACTAATACGGTCAAGAAATGCAAACATGATAGGGCAAAAACCTCCATAGGTGAGCTAAAAGACCTTTTCTGGGTAATTTGTATGCTCTTTCCAGCTAGCTGTAATAGCATCAAATCTAAGTGATAAGGATACTGCTAAACTTGCTTTAATTAATGTCAGCTTTACAGTCATAAATCATTATTAATTCCCACACGAATTTTAGAAATGGCCTAGATTTTATGGCCATTGCTACAGTTTGCCTGGAAATTCTCCTACTTGTGGACCTAAGCTTGTTTTTGCTTCAGTCCTGATGTTTTCTCCATTAAATTCAGCTTGCATCTGGTTTGCATGACGCACAAGGTTACTCTTACTTCTTTAACAATGACCTAACTCCGCTTCTGCCTGTGCCTGGCCTTTTTCTCTTTCCAAAGGTAGATGAGATGTTGAAAGTCATTGCAGCACTGTCTTTCAAGACACATTGATTGTCAATTGTCTTCCCATACTAGTGCATTAATTCAACAATACTACTGATGTCTGAGGAGAAAGGCTGAGCTTAAATTATTAAATTATTACATAGCTTAAATTATTCCTTTTAACTGAAATATAGCCACTAACTTCACTGGGACTTCATGCTTCCAGAAGTATTAATGAAGGTGAATAAAATACTTAAATTACTTAACAACTCATATATTTTACTAGGTGTTGACTTTCCAGTGACTATCAGGCCTTTCTTTGGTACCATTTGGGAGCTTGGACTAGTTTGTCTGTGCTGTTTTATATGTATTGACAAAATTCACTTCTGCTGAAGGGAATTCATTCTTTAGGAAAGCTCTGATTCTCTTATGGTTTCAATTTTGATTCCTATTTATGCACTTTCCTTAGTTAACATTATTCAGCTGCCCTGTTTGCTGTGTCATTTGTATGCAGACGATATTCGAATATCCTCTTAGTCCCTGCAGAGCCTACAAAGAAGTTTGATGTTTTTCGTAATTGCCTCTGTGATATTTAATCACGGGTAACTTCAAATTTTGTTAAACTTAACACAGACAAAACTGAGTTGCTATTGATTAGTTCACTGGCGCAGAGGTCTCAGGTGTCATCTGTGGTAGTTTCCATTTGTGGTAGTTCTTTTATCCTTCAGATAATGCTTGTGACCTTGGGGTCATTGTGGATTCAGTGTTTTCTTTTGAAGCCCACATCAATCATGTAATTAAAGTGTCTTACTACTGTCTTTGGAATCTAGCTGGGCTGAGACCTGTGCTCTTTCTAGCCTACTTGCTAAAACTTTAATCCATATTTTGTTTGTCTGACTTGACTACTGCAGCTCTTCCATATGTCCTCTGTTGTTTGCATTAGGGACACAATGTAGCTGTTTAGGAATATGCAGTGAATTAACAATGCTCATTGACTTCCATTCAAAGTAGAGGATGTATTTTTAAAATGCGGCTAGACGCTGGGTGTCTTTTAGCTTCTTCTTAGCTGGGAGCTTTTAATGATGTTTCATTTAACAGGATATTCTTTCCAGACAGACCAGTAGAATTTTACATGAATCATATCAATTCACAGTGTTATTTTTTAACTTGTTTCTGAATGTGGGTGGCCTTAAATCATTAGAATTTCAAGATTGCTGTCACCTCAGATTAATAAACACTATATACTTGGCAAGTTGCAGGAGCATTGGTTATGTTTCCATTACAATCCTATCTTTACTTAGTTGTCATTTTGGGAGTTAATGTTTTCCAGACCAGTGTCTGCTAAAGAGTGACTTGCTTCAGTTTCAGCAGAATTTATTTCAAACAATCCTTTTCTCAAATAGACGTTTTCACCAACACAATGTCATAGGCCACATTCTGCTCTCACTTATCTCTACAGAGTCCAGTGGGATTGTACAGGATTAGCAAAAGCCTTGACCATGATGGGGAATTGTAAGACTCTTAAACAATCCAGATAATAAACCAATACAAGTACGTATGTAAGCAGTTATTTAAGTTTAAAATTTGTTTAACTTTTTTTATTTTGTGCTGATTCCTGGTGGTCTTGAGGCACACTGAAACAAATGAAAATAAAAAATGATGCAAACTATTGGCTTGGTACAAAAATCACACTATATATTTGCATTTTTGAAAGTTTGGTGGGTAAACAGAGCTTAACAGCAGGCTACTGCCACATACACCTAATTATTGTTCATACTACTTTTGAAAAGTGAAGCACTTGAGGTGAAGTATGCTCTGACATATAGCGAGTAGAGGTAAAAGCTGAAAAAAGAAAAGGTAGTCCATGGAGAAAAAGAACTACTGTTGTCTGTATCTGAAATGATTCCCCATGAAATCTCTTTAAAGGAAAAGTAACTTGGAATACCAAGTGGATTCTCAACCATGTGCATACCAGAGTGTTGAAGCAATGCATCTCTACTTCTATTACTTGACTAAGAGTCATCCTGAGACTACAGGAGACAGTAAGCAGTTTAGCATTAAAATACAACAGAACAACAATGGTGCAAACTTTTTATTTTTTTGGTTAGGTTCTGTAAATAAGTACTTGAAACTATTCATTACCATTGTTACATGCAGTCTCAGTGTTTATAGGACAGCCAAATGAGTGAATTTCACTGCAGCAAACTGCTACAGGAAAGATGCATTTGCACTGAATTAAGTGGAGTAGTCTTTTGCTATGAGGTTTTTTTGTCTACATACCCAACTGTAACCCAAGGCTGTATAGGGTATACTTAGATGTGAAAATCAGATGTATGAGATAAACTTAATATTTTATTTATAGCAAGAATATTGATATACAGCACACTATGCACTATGTGCAAGGATCATCTAATGGTGTTCTGGAGCAGCTTGTTCCTAGCTGAAATGTGAACTTTCATCTGTGACAACGAAGTACTGGAACACTACAGCTTTCTCTGAAGTTGGATGCTCTTCCTGAGTCATTACAAAATTGTCTGGCAGTCACTGCAAGTGTCAATTGCTGCAATGAGAAGATAACTTAACCTACCTCTCTAATCAGAGAAAGCACACTGGCCCAAGCAAGAGAAATGTCTGAAGTTTTGCCTAGTCGTCTAAAATGGATCCCAAAAGTGAATAGATTAAATTTTCAGTACCTGAACAGCACTACCTGCTTTTCTTATGTGCATTTGCAGCTTCTGTCTGGAGACTGCTGAATTTGGAGAAAAGGATAGGTGTCCTTAAACTGTGAGGAATAAAAGAAACCTGAAATTGAGTAAGAAACTTTCCAGACAAGAACTTTCATGTGAAGATTATTCCAAAGTCTCTAGAGAAGTGCAGTTTTTGTATCAAAGACTCGGAGCCTCATTTAAAGATGATAGTGTATGCAACAGAAGTTTTTAAATTCACCCATGAATGCAGCTAATTGATTTTAATTGAACACGCCTTTGCTCCAGCATATATAATAGAAGAGGAAGACTTGTTCCGAAACAGTTTGCTAAAGGTATTACTCACTTCAGGAAGTGTTGCAAACTCAGATTCTTGCCTTTCCACCTGGACTCAAAATGTTTGCAGAAGCCATCCCAAAAACAAGATAAGAAGTTGCAGACTTTTCCCCACCACATAACAAAAGGGTCAGATACAAAAATAAAGAGGATATAACATGAAGAAGTATTTGTTCCTTCATTATGGTGTGCTGCTTTTCTGGCAGCAGTGGAAGTTCAAAGAGAATTACTTTATCTCTGATATGGACATGAGTAATAGATGGCAGAATGTACTGAGACTTATATAGGCAGATTTATGAGGCATGCCAGAAAAGAGTGGCCCTATGAGTTTATTTAAAGCCATAGATTTCTGAGCAAGTCTGCAGCAAGGACTAAAGCATTCATTGCTCTCCTTGCAGTAAAATTGTCTCAAGCTTACAAAGGTGAGTGTAGCACCACTGCTTTCTATCCAGAAGAAATTGGAGCTATTCAATAGTCTCGAAGGCTCCAACATCTATATGAAAGCTCTTTAGTCACTAGACAGCCTTTCGTTTTCAAAGCAAAAGTCTTTCTGTTGTAAGTCTGCTTGACTTGGTTGACAGTAGTGAAACAGAGCTCTATATAACTACAAACTTCATTACAATAGATTTTTAAGATGGTTTGCTCACTTTGGTCAAATTTAGATACTTGCCATTTAGTCTGTAAAGGATATTAACTTTGATGTTTATACCCTCTAGTTAGTTAGTAAAAAAGTTTGTGTGACTCCAGAAAAACATGCCCTAGGAAAATATGAGAAAAATTTTGCATCCCTGAGGAGGAATATAGTGTTCAGATACTGTATAATGAAGAGAGGTGAAACTGGTAGTGGAGTTACTGTGCAGTAAAATATTCAGAACTCATAATGTTTCATGGGGCCAATGCCCCTGGGAAGAGAAATAAACTCTTTTCTATGGCAGAGCAATAAATATTTATACATCATATTGCCCAAAGACCTCCATCAGAGGGACAGAGAGAGGCAGCTGAGTTTGCAGAAAAGAAGGTACAATCCTTCTCTTGCACTTACAACCTGAAGATAGAGACCGGCAAAGAAGAAAAACTTGTTCCTATCCCATTTAAAGAAATGAGCACTTTGGAGGATTTGCAAAGAGTTTGGTAACTGGAAGTATTACAGGAATATTGCTTTTTCTCTTTCTTTGTCTTAACACTGTGTAGGAGTAAAGCATATATGATCTTTGAATAAACACAGCTGACAAATTAGCAAATTTTACTATTTGATGGAGGGAAAATTGATTGTAATTCAGTTTTTTCCCTGCAGAATCTGAGTGATTTGAGAAACTACTTAACCCTTAAGGACGGAAAAGAAGGAATCACATCCCTCTTCAGCACAGAACATTAACTTTCCCAGCTTTCCCAAATGCCCGTTGACACAGTCCTATCTTAGAACATAACTGGCTGAGAAAAAGAAGAGAATCAAAGACTACAAGGAAATCATTCACACCCACACAGACTGTGTTAAAGGTATTTTTCAAAAGTACAAGCCTTGTATACTTAAATGCAACACCCATAGCACCTATTCATAAGACACCACATGAAAGAAATAAGTTTCAACTTGATTTTCTACTCTGGGGATTTTAAGATATCTCCCAAAGACATCAGAACAGCCCAACTACAGTCTTAAGTCAGACCAGTGAGGTTTGGAGATTCACAGAGCATCACAAAAAATGCATCTCCTATCGCAGACATTAGAAGAGACAGTCTTTGTAGATCTAGTGACTCTCAAGTGCTCCTCAGACATTAATGAGATTGAGAGATGCAATGTTCATCTAAGAAAATTTACTCACAATTTACATGTAGGTAAATTGAGGCATTATTATCATGAGCAAGTTTTCAAAAATTCATCTCTGATTTTGCAGTCATTGGTAGTTGTTTTCCATCCTGAGCCAGGAAATGTATAAAGATATCTGTGAGTCTCAAAACAAAATTGGGTTTGGTTTCTTTTTCTGTTAAGCATGTGAAACTGTCAATAGCAGAATGTTTTGCAGAAATATGTGAATTTAGATGAACCTCTGCTAGAAAAGGTGGACACTGGAAACCACTTTGTTTTCTGCCTAAGTAATCCAGTTTTCTAGGCTGAAGATTTCTTGGGTGGTCCCTCTGTACCACAGACTTAGCAGGTCACAATGTTTTAAGGTTCCTGCAGCATGGCTGGGAGCACAGAAACTCAGGCTGTAGCAGAAGTCTTTCAATATTTCAATTCTCCACTTTTCCACAAGCTTGAAGAGGTATACCTAATATCTAGACGAATAAAAAGACTCAGCTTAAACTTGAAAGGCTTTTGGTCTTTTAGGAGCAGCTCCATAAGATGCAATGAAAATAGGTGTTAGGAAATAATTGGTTATCCAGTTAGGAAACATGCAGTTTATTTTTTCTTAATTATATGCAGGGGATGGAAATACATTTTCTGCAGGGGAGTTCAGTATGTGTGGGGATTTTTACCAGGCACGGACAAAGAATATTGAAATATCAGAATTGCTTTGCAGAACAGAAATGTTCCATTTCAGTATTCTATTCCCTGTTGCTGCTCAGCTTTTGTGGAGATCTTGGCTCCCTGCTTTCTTTCTCTATGCAGTGACAGACTTTTGAAAATAAAGGACAGTGAAAATTCTGGACACAAAAAATAGCAAGTGAAATCACTAAGAGGTCCTATTTCACCTCTCAGAGATGGGCACTGGAATGAAAGACAAGGCTGGGATGTCAGAGAGAACCCAGGGTTGCACTGGGACTACAAGTGCTGAGACTGGGAGAATTGAAGAGAACAGCAGCGAAGCCCTGTTAACCTCCCCAGCAGCCATCAGCCTTCCCAGTTTCTAGAAGAGAGACTCATGGAGTAATCCTCAGATTTAGGCAGGAAAAAATGGGGACATGCTGAAACCAAGGACTCTTTTTGAAAATGCTCGAAGTTTACAAGTGCCAAAAGAAACAGCCAGATAGATGCTGGTTCCAGGGTGGTGAGGGTTGCAGGGCCTGGTAGGACTATAGAAGGAGAGGCTGACCATCACCTTGGGTGGCCTGGGGTTGCTTCAGGCACTACAAAAGAGAGGCCATCTCTGGCATTTGGAGCTTTATTATAATATATGTGAGTATTTATTACCCTGAGCAAAACATCCACATTTCTTCCTGGCAAGATGCTATCCTTTTCTGAGATGTGAGAGCCTTTCAGCTGGGTGGGGTTAATGTTAAGCAAGTGCAATTCAAAGGAGAATTCTAAATTAAAGTCTACTCCAAAACACTTCTTAAAACCCTGAGTCATTAGAGGCTGAATCACATTATTCCTATCAGCAAGATCTCTTCTCTAACATCATCCTCTATTTACTGTACATTACCTCATGATCCTGGTCAAACTGCATCTTTTTCACGAACATGAAGAATCCTAGTCATTAGGATGAGTTTAATATGTTGTGAGCTTTATTTTCTGACGCTAGTTAGGAAACAACAGTCCAAATTAATGTATTTACTTGTCTGCACACAAAAGAAGCTTTTCCTAACAAGCAGGTCAAATAATAAGCCTCGTTTTCTGATTTTCACATTTCACTTGCTTGCTGAAGCTCAAGGCTGGCTGTTACAAGGGCAATTCTAAAAGTCAAAAGGTTACAGAATAAAGCATCACCCTTAAAAAATCATCATTTATCTGTGGAACAGTGACCTCTTGGTGACTCTCTCTTAGCTACAAAGCCATTGATTGCATGGCCCTTCATCCTCCTTCTGTAAATCCCATAAACAAGTCCCTGTGAAATGCCAGAAGAACATTTAACATGCAACTTTCATCACATATTAAAATAATGATGTAATATTAGATTAGATATTAGACTAATTACCACATAATTAGCTCTTTCCAACAGTTCATCATATAAGATTCGGGGACAAATTGTTGGGAAAATACATTATTCGATTAAGTTTCAAATGTTTGAAAATTTGTCTATATAATGTATACTTATCTAAGTATATATAACTTTATGCTTATTAATATGACAGGTAGTATGTTAAGGAGATAAGCTCCTCCAGTCCAGATATGTCTATGAATTGTATTTCCTTCAGGCATAGAGCAATGTTGGAATAGCTCTATGTCTTAGAAAGTTTAAGCAAATTGAAAGATAAGGATCAAAATTAAAGTGCAAATCAATTTGTTTGTTTCAGTGATTAGAGAGACCATACTATTAAAATAGTCAATAGTTTAGTGCTGCTTATGACAAAACTGCTCAAAGGGCAGAATTAATGATGAAAAGTTTAGGAATTAGAACTGAACTTTCTGGTCAGAGAAAATACTCAAATTTTCAACCAAAAAATTCTATTTACAATCTGGATGATGAAAACTCCACTGACAAGTTATATCTCTGCTGCAATACTCCTAAGGGACCTGAAAGTCAAGCTAGGCTCTTAGACATCACCTTCTGCAGAGGAAGTTCTTGAATCAAAACAGATATCTACATTACAGAGGTGTGGCCTAATTATCATTACTGCATCCCCTCTTTTCTTTTTAACACCTGTTAATTCTGGGGATGATGAATAAGAGGAAGTTTGGGACTGAATTCCAAACTCGAATATAAATCCATCAGGTATTTGCGAATAATAGCCCACAGTTCATAGCTTCACTGACACAAACCCTACATCCCAAGCTAGTTTACAACCACATTGCACAGAGACCCTTGATCTAGCCAGCCTCTTAACTGAGAAAGTTATTATTAGAATTGAACTTTTCCCTGATCACAGTTAAAGCACTCCTGGGGCATGCAGGAGATAAAACTGCAAAGAGTAGTCTTGCTGGATCTTTAGTGTGGAAATTACAGTGTTGGAGCTACTCTATCAATTCAGACAGCACCTGGCCTCCGGCAATACTTTTTTCCTTCAGATTAATTAATGTTTCTCCTCAGCCTCCTGGTTACAGGTACAATCGTAAAATCTGTGCATGTTAGCAGAAGTTGCATCAGATACTGTTCACCCAGCCAGCTGTGTAGGAATGATTTTCTACCTCTGCACAATCTTTTCTGATGTCTCTGAGAGGCAGGAGACTTTGGTGCTGAACATGAGAATGGTCAGATCTCAAATGACTGAGCTGAAAGCCTGTCAAATCTTTCCATTCACATAAGAATTTATCCCTTCTGGGCATTATGGTTTCATAAGAAGCAAAGCTGTCATTCTGTAGAGTCAAGTTTTCATTTTCAGAAGTCAGAAACAACCTCCTATCAACACCACCAGGTGAGGATTTCACACATTGCTTCAGGGAAAGCTCACCTTCTGTTTCTTCATCTCATTGACAATATGCATTTCAGCTTCTTAGGCTGATAGAATATTTCCTTTAAGAAATCTCCTTGCTTCAGTAAGGCCTTGTTGGGCTATGGTCTCACTATTCTTCAAGATTAACTTTTTTTTATAAAAAAAAACCCAACTTTTATTCCTATATTACTGAAAAATACTCTTTCAACAAGGTATCATATCATGAGGCAAATGTATAAGCTATGGTGAAATTTTGTGAGTACCTTTTAACTATCAGCTTGATATTACTGAATAGTTCCAGCAGTAATCCTCATGGATGTGAAAAAAATGGCTGTGACTAAGATTGTAAATAACAAAACCACTTCAAAAAACAGTCTTACCTTCCAAATTTCTTCAGAATTGCTTCCTTCTTTCACTCTCAACACAACTTTAACTTGCTCTTATACAACACTAAATCCTAAAAATATATACTCAAATAACAGAGATTGTTCACCATTTGAATTTTAAACCACTGTGCTGGTTGAAGCTGATGAGAACCTTGAAAATATAGACCACTTCTAGCAAAGATGGGACCAGACCTTGGACATAATTGTTACATGCATTGCCTCAATTGTATGATGATGTTCAGTATTCTCCTAGCATTACAGAACTGCCAATGCTTTATTCTTTAGATCAAGGTAACATCCTTCCTTTTCTATTACTTTCCTGGGACTTCTGGATGCATTACTCTGGCTCTTGAAGCAAAAATAGCAACTGAAATTAGTAGAGATAACTGCAGAAGAGGACTTAATGGTGTAAAATTTGGGGACACAGCTATTGTAGCTAGCCTACAGAGATATCTACACCAGTTCTTAGAAAATCTCTTGGACACCTTGATAAATAACAACTGAAGGGTTTGTGGGGGAAAAAGTCATGAAATAAAGCCTGTCCCTTATATATTAATGAAATGTATGCACTACCTAGCTGCATGAAAAAGAACCCCAAACAATCCAAAATAACCAAACAAAAAAATCCCAGACCACTGAGGGGAACATAAACCCTACATTCATTAATAGGTCAATATCAAAGATCATCTTGTAGATCAAAATCTGGAAAATGCAAAATGTTCGGATTAGTATGCAAAATAAAACATCCATGTAGAGAGTGGATTTATATGATTACACTATGAATAATTCATTAGCAGAAGAAATACAATTAGCTTTTAAAAATGATCTAACTACTAAGCTCATGTTTAGCAAATCTAACATATAGTAGCATCAGGAGGTAAAAGTCCATAATGCAAAAGAAATTAAAACAATGCCTTTAGGAGACCAGCTGCCTTATTACTAAGGGGGAAAGGGCAGTGGATTAGGCAGGTTAGATCATGCCCAGAGAGGTTAACTTGTCTGTAGTCAATACCCTTGCATTTGCAGGTGTGCCCTCAATTGACCTTTTTAATATGTGCAACCCTTGCTGGAAAACCTTATTTCTAAAACACTAAGCTCCGGTTGTTTGAAGTGGCTCTGACTATGGCAAAGCATTCCTTAAACTCATAGGGAGTTTATTTGGTGGGAGGATGCACAAGAGCTGAAATATTTTTCATGAGAGAGGCTTTTCTGTGCTTCCAGTAGATAGAAATCAGAGGGCTATATCAGACAGAAGATAATCGATGCTATAGCTGGCATACTAAATCAATAAATTACTGGCAGCTGTAGCTAGTTTTAGCTGAACCTTTGCTTTCCAGAGCAATCACTCCAAGTCCTGACTTAGTCATTTTCAGGATGAAATTGCATCAGGTTCTTAATCTGTATTGTACCGGTTTGATGTTCGCCAGACTGATACTGATAGTGATTTCCTAGGAGGCTGACATCTGTGGACTGATACTACTCAAGAAGGGAGCAGAGCAAGTGCAAATATACAAAAGCTTGCTGTGGAGAAGCCTTCTAGTTGGTGTTTTTCTTCTTCCCTGTATCCTATTTCTGCAGATGGTTTATGTAAGGGAACACAGACAGTGCTTACCTACCCTTTGGTATTTTAAAAGTACTGTGTATTCGTAATAGTTCTTTTAAGAACGAAGAGTGCCACCGCTAAGTGACATTATGAGCAAGAAGCCAAAAGCTGATACAACAATTCAAAAGCATAGAAATTAAAGTCGATTGTCAAATGGATTTTCCATTCCATTAAAAATGTCAGGATTGAAAAATTTTGACACACAAAAGATCATATTAAATATTCACATTAAATTAAGTGGGAGCAAACTCAAAAAATAATCCAAACATTGTGCAAAATTAAATTCTGGAAAAATTAGCTTGCCGAAAATGTTTAAATCCAAATATGTTGTGGACATTTGAATCTCTCCTTGGATCCTTTTATTTTCTATTTCAAAGAGCAGCTGTATTTTAAATAAAGCAATACTTTTGATGAATAATATGTCAAACACAAAGCATTGTTTTGCTATGGTGTTCTTTTTCTTTTCAATTTTAATTGTTACCATTATATAATTTTTATTTATTCAGATAACAATGTATTTTTATTATCTATTCAAATAATTTGTCATAATTAAATTTGCCACTGTAAAATAGCTTCAATGAAAACTTTTAACCTAATCTAACATCCCTTTAAATTCTCCATTGCAGTTCTACTGTCTGGATTAGTAACAGACATAAGTATTACAACATTTTTGCTCTCTGGCGGCTCTAACCCCAGATGTACTCATTTAACACAGGTCTTCTCACTGAATAGCAGTGGACTTCTGAGTTTGGCCTTTGAACAGTTTGGATGCTTCTGCACACCCAAGTAAAGGAGAGCCAGCGGACAGTACCTGGCACAAAGGGCTGTGTCGCACCAACTAGCTCACTTCTAAGCTCATTAGGGCTATTGGCATGCCAGAGCAGACTTGCTCCAACATTACACAGTACTTGGTCTTCTGTCTCCTGCCCTGTGGGGCACCTCTCATACCTATTTCTATTTGGGGCTGAGGACACTAGTTCAAAACATATTAAATGGTGCTGCAGACTACCAGGGTACTGTCTTTAGCTTGGAGCTAGGAGGGTGCTTTGCATGCCACATAGTTATCGTGCAAGAGAAGTATGTAAAGGTGCAGAAGAGGACTGTGCAGAATGGAAGAAGTCAGACCCAGTGCAGTGTGGTCTGTTAGCTGAGATCTCTGGTGTGAGCTATCTCCCATAGAAAATCCAAACTGTTCCTGGGCAGAGCTCATTGGAAAGGTCCCAAACCAACAGTTTAGCAGTGTCACCAGTCTGGAGGCTTGTGCTTAGCTGCTCTCTGGCCCTCCTTTACACCACAATATAAATCCTGTTAGCCGGGCAAGACACAGGGGTTGGGAAGTGTGATAATTTAATTAATGGGAATGAGTGTGAATTTGTTCCTTTTCTCTTAAAGAATAGAGACGAGGGCAGCTGTATAACTACATGCACACCACACTGTGCCTTTATTCCCCAAATTTACTTCACCTGTATTAGAAAGCTCTGTCAACAGAAAGGCAGCCAGCACAGTCTTAGTGGCAATATTTGTTTGGCACACAATGTTCACTGTTGCATATTTGTGTTGATGTTTTTGTTCTCACTCAGCTGTGGGAAGATGTCTCCATGTTTGCTGCACTTCTTCTGTCCCATACTAAGATATTTTCATATTCAGTGCTGTAAACAGCTCATTCTTCACCATTTTCTCAAAGTACAGTGGCATTTCTGAGCCACGTTTGCAGTAGCTCGATCTTTTTCATCCCTGCAGCTATTCCTTTTCACACTATTTCCAGACTCTTTTGCAAGCATAGATATAGCACTATTCAGCAATTGTTCATCTGTCCAATTTAAATAATGTTGCATACCAAATGTACCTGATTAAAAAATCAAGTTAAACTCCACTGGTAGAATGCTTTTTCTAATTCTTTGTCCACTTAAAATATGCGTGACTCATAGCTCTATGCTACAGCTGTGACCTTGCCTTCTGCAGGCACATCTTAACAACTGCAATTTGCAGGAGTTGTAGGTGCCTGTGAACTCACCTGAAGCTATTTTGTTTTAGGATGAATAAGGCATTATTCATAAGAAGTTTTCACTACAGCTGCTGAAGTAGCAGCTTTGGAAAAGCAGCTGAAGACATGGGATGGATTTCTCCTTAAACACTGCATGGTAGCTTCAAGACTGGAAAAAGGACACAACGTGCTATGATCCAAATTTTGAATTACAAGTACCCAAGACATAAAGACAGCTAAGTAACATGGATGTAATGAAGAGAAAGCACAGCAAGTAGAATTAAGGAAATTTGATCATAGCTCATAATAACTGACATGAGGAAATGATTTCTGATAGCAGAAACTTTTATCTAGTAGGAAAAAATCATCAAGACATGCAGTCACTGGAAACTGAAGCTATGTAAACAAGGGCTGTAAATAAGAGGCATTTTATTTATTTTATTATATTGTAACAGATCATTAATCACTAGCAGAGTTTACACAGAGACATTGTGGATTGTTTGGTGTGTGTGTCTTAACAGTGACTTATACTGTGGTCCTTTCCTCTCGACACAATTTTTCACATCTAGGCTCCTGCCTTCAGTGCACTCTGATATGTAAACAATAACTCAACATTTATCCAGTAACTCTGCTGCACATTTATGAATTTTAATCAGCCGTTGACACACTTACATGAAGTGAAACAAATGAGCAGCTTTGACAAATGAGATTTTTGCTTAGAAAGGATTTTAGATTCATATTAATATTCAGTTCCTCTCTAGGACTCCTGAGATCAACTGTGTTTTGGCACTTGTACGGCTGTCTTGAGTCTAGATGATTATTTTCTATTGCCCAAACGGGGAGCCCATTGTGCTAAGCATATAATAAAGAGACAGCTGCTGTTTCTGAAAGCTCACAATCTAAGGCAGAGAGAACAAATGGCTGGTAGATGAGGAAGTAAGTCTGAACTTCATTCAGCAAGGTAAGAAGCACTGTTGATATATTAGTTAACTAGCTGTTGAAGCCACATAATTGGACTCTGTTCCAAAGATACAGAAGATTTCTGCATATAACATGGTCCTCACTTTTGGGGTCAGATTTTTTTACAATCTGTACCTGGTTTGTCAGCTAATGCAGTTTTCCCTCTTTTCCCTCTGCCACCCTGAATCACTCCCTGACCAAGCACCCCTCAGGTAAAAGTCTTTGTGCCTTTGATTATTTTATGGCATTTGCTGCATCCCAGTTTTCATTAGAGGTCTTTCCCAGCAGACTAGCAGTCCCATGAATGGAATCAGCAGGGAGGCTCTTCATTATCGCAATTCTGGCAGTGAAGTCTCTGTACTTTTATCACTGTACCGGTATCAATTATTTGGAGCCACATAAAATAAATGAAGTCACTAACATGAATATGTCATGCTCAATTCATACAGAGGCTCATGAACTCTCCATAAAAAAGCACCTCTCTTTTATGCCTACTGCTTCCCTTATGAATTCTTTGTAAGCTCTGACCTTAGACATTTCTCAATCATTGCAAGAATGCTTAGCTCAAGATTGAGTACACATCCATTTTAAATGGGTTGAGGGGAGCAAAAATCATGAGAAAAGCAGATGGCATCAGAAAAAAAAGACTTTTCAAAGAGGGTTCAATGACCTCCATATAGATAAGACATGTTAAAGTCACTTTTTAACTCAGCACTTGCATATATATATTTAGTATTATATAATGTGCTTGTAAGGGCAAAGCCTCTTCAGCATTTGACCTACAATATTTATTGTAGAGTTCTGACTCACCTTACTTGGGTGTAGCCCAGAGTCACCACAGTATCAGTAATGACAATGAGATGGGGCTGAATTGGCCAGTGCCCTTTGGTTGTTCAATGGGTCACAGCAGCATACTGATTGCAGTTTTCTGCAACTTAAAGACAATCTTATTTATTTGTTGATTCTGCTGAATCAGAATTAGGCTTGGCAAAGATTATTCTTGAGAAAGAAAAAAAAAAGAAAAAAAAATCAAGAACAGTCTTGGATTTAGAGAGTATTTTTCTTAAAACATTTCTAACCAAAACTATCATATTTTGGTCTTAAGTAATAAAAAATGCGAATCTCTGATACTATTAACTTCAGAAACCCTAAAGTTAATTCATTTTTCTTGTAATTCTGACCTGTTTGAAAGGAGTAGGAAAAACATAGAACTGTAATGGAAAGGAGATTTCTTGGACATAGCTTTGCACATACTCAGAATAAAAAATCCCTAGAACCTCTGAGTTTACTGAGAGTAGAATTACACATAGATAGAATGAGCAATGGGAAATGCTTTGTGGGAGTGTCTGCAAACTCCAATTCAGCCACAGTTGAGCAGGTTTCAGCCTCTCTTCCACTAACATTAATCAGAGTGGCTTTTATTTAAAGGCATGTTGGAGAAAGAGTATTCTAAACTCAAATACAAACAGATTTCACTCAAACCTGCCTGAAAACTGTTCTCTACTTATAATTCAGACAGTCAACCTGGCAGCCGAAATAATGGCATGTTTCTTAGGTGGACAATTACACACCCAAAATAAGGAAGAGTATACAGGTATAAAACATAATTAAACTAAATAGAGCTTGTAAATAAGCCCTGTCAGAATACAATCTAATGGAATGATTATTCAGCCTGTGTCCCATGTTCCGATTTGCATAGATGCTTAGTTCTTCTGCACTCTACTTCTGCTGAAATTTACAGGGAAAAATCCTGTCTTGTTACAGACAAAGACAAAAGCACTGACCTCAAGATTTTGGAGGGAGTGCAATGAGTTAGATCTGTGACTTCACTAGGACTACTGGGGATATGCAAATCTGGGCAGTGCCAGTTAAAAAGAAAAATGTTTGCATCTTTGCAAAGCTAAAGCCAACCTCAAGAAAAGCAGTAAAACCCCACAGCTGTTCAAAATTTATCAGAAAAAAAAGGGGTGTGGGGTGGAATTCAGATTAGAAGTATGTAGCCAATGATGAATAAAAAGAAGAAACTTAGTTCTTTCTTGGAACTCTTGAGTTTGGTTGCTTTCTTGTTTTATTTAAAAAAAAATAATCTTAAATGCAAAGTGAACTGAGAAACCAGTTATTCAGGTGTTTTGAAAAAAACCTTGACTGCTCCATCAGCAACAGGAGTAATTTTAAAGTTAGCGCATCCCCCGAGAATTTCTAACCAGATCATACCAGATATCAGGGTTCTTTGATCCAGAAGCAGAACCAAAGCAGAGAGAGGGTCTTTATTTCAGTCTTATGTCATATGCTAACCAACTGCAAAAGCTTAAAACAAAAGGCAACAATCCTGTATTTCCAGTTTACCATTTTCTTATCTCTGGATCGTGTTCTTTCTGTTTAATGTAATGTAATGTAAAGTAATGTAAATATACAATACTTGGACAACGGGCATTTCATCATGAGTTAAGCCATTTTTGATAGCATTAATCCTGCAAAGTTGCCCAACCACAATGGACATATCACTGCAAAGATTTTTTGAGTTTTTTTTTGGTTTTGACAGTCTCTTTGCATGTGTTGTCCAGTATGATAGGTATGGGAGATGTAGCAGTCCTTCATCTAATATGCATTCCTGGTATTATCATGTTATTTCATGATGGTAAGACTGTCAGGTTTACACTCACAATGACAAGAGAAAATAGTATTGTGCTGCTGCTCAGGGGAAAAAGCAAAAGACAGATGAGTCAAGTACGCAGCTCACTCATCAGAAATTGTGGGCATCTCTCATTTTGGATATGTTTCCACATATTCCTAAACTATTCATTATCGTTTTACTGTATCATTGCCCCTCAAATGCTTGTCATCACTTCAGGGGCAACCCTGAAATCAACCTTTCTGAAACCCATGAATTAAAACAATCAGATAAATGCAATGCGATGTATTAAATATGGAATGACACATCTGACTGTTGGTAAAGGCAAAAAGTTTTCAAAAGATCTTACTGCAATGCAGACTGCCACCTCCATTTGTTTCTGATTGCTGTCACATTGTCCAGATGCAAGGATTGAGAATGAAACTTGAATTTGGTGCTAGAAGCCCACTGTAACATCAGTCACTTGAAATAATAATGTCTTGCTTATGATTCTTTGGAAAATGCAGCACTGAACTTCCAAACTGTTGCTTTCAGAAAAGGCTAATTCAGGGTTGGGTACGTTAATGTCAATGTCCTATAAAAGTGCCAGTTAAAAAAAAAATTGTCAGCAAAGACATTTTTTAAGCCTGTGTCAGCACAAAAGGGTGCCTCAGTTGTTTCATCTCACAACAGCTGCATGCTTTCATTGACATTTGTTGCCCTTTCTTTGTGCACTCATCCTAACCTCATAGGTTATTTCCTGGCCTCCCTTCTGTGACCTATGACCGATGATGACCTTTAGCTGGAGAATGTGACATTTTGTTCTCCTCTGGCTGACATGTGATGCCCTCATTATTCAAAGGTATGTGAAAATAATGACCTGTACTGACCTCTCAGTTTCCTTTCGTTTATTGGTCTACACTTGGTGCTTGTTCAGCAGATTGCTATGACTAGGTGGTGGGGTGTACAATTTCTTTTGAAGAAGGAAGCTCATGAATTGCATCAACATTTTAGCTCTTTGTGTCTGTTGCTCCATTTGAGGAGCAGGAGATGAGGTGGTTCAGCTGGGGAAAGATGGTTCAGGGTTAGCGGTTCAGTTCAGTTTAGGTGTTGGGAGCATCTTCACAAGGCTGGCTGGTGCAGCCAAAGGCTTGTGGCTGTATGGAGCATTAGTTGAGTCCCAGGCTGGATATCTACCTTAGGGCATTTTAAATGGTACAGGATGCCTGTGCATGAGCTACTGATTCAAGTCCTCAGTTCTCAGTCATATGAAAGAATGGATGACTAAACAACCTTAGAATTCAAAACACGAGAGACTATAGCTTACCCGTCATCAAGATTTCTACACCTTCCCTGTTGTGACCACAATGGAAACAGTCACAGTTACAAGAAATACAGTATTAGTCTAACATGCTAACAGTGCTTTCTCAGGTAAGTTCATTTTTGCATTTCAAATGGTGGAAGTTTCAGTGTTCTTCAGAAATGCAAGCCTGAACACATGAAATTTTTTTCAAGTAGATTTTCTGTCCTGTGAGGTGAAACGTGCCCTCATTGACTATAGTAAATATTTCAAATGCTGAAAGTCTAAAGAAGGAACTAACCACTTTTGTGTGGGAGATTGTGATACCAATTAAGAGTTTATTGAAGATCTAGCCAGCATGAATATTTAAAACCCCTTTCCTTGAAGAAAAGATGGTTACTTCAGGTCAGGGATGAGGGCATGTATGGAGTAGCATAAGGAACAGATGGCTGCTAAAGACAATTTCTGACTATAAATAGTTTCTATTAAGAAAATAGAAATAATCAATTAGGGACTTAGCTCTGCTTCCTGATGCACAGGAGTGGAACAACAGAAGAAAATGTTAACACGTATGTCAGTGTATGCTTCTGGCTGAGAAAGAGATAACAGGCTCTTTCCCACTGAAGGGTGGGAAGCTGCACCTCTTTCCCACTGAAAGGTGGGTCTGAAGGTTAAGATGGAAGATTATCAGCAGCTCTTTGGAAAAGGTTCTAGGTATTCAGTATGCAGCCCAGGAAATGTATTGAAAATCAGGAGCAAGATTTTGACTTTGCCTCATCACTCTGTGCAAACTAATAGAGAAACTAGGGGAAAAGTCATAGTAGCAGCCAACTTTACTGATAAAAAGAGATTATTCCCCCCCCTCCCCACCTGCAGGTGCTAAAGAACTTCAGGTCAAAACATGTCCACTAAATGTGCAAAAAGTACTAATAACTGATACCCAGACCTCAACTTGCAAACTTGTAGGTTTGACCTGGACCTTCAGGTCAAACATGCATCCTGAAATGTAATCCAGTTAAATAACCCATTAAACATTCAGGTTGACACTTAAAGTACTGCAGTGTAGTGGAAACAAGACTCTAGGTTCAAATTTGAGATAGTGTGGTTTTGGGTTGAAATGGAAGAGTTAGTATTATCCAATGAAGAAAAGTATTTTATCTATCTTGGTAGAAAATACTGTCTATAAATACTTCTACATAAGCAGCCTAACTATGGTAATGGCTTACCAGTCATAGGTATATGTCTTCATCTGAAGACAGCATAACTGAAAAATTTTGAGAGTATTGTTCTCTATCTACCAATATCATTTTTGTCCTGCTTGGACTCAGCTTTGCTGCATCAGTCCCAGCAGCAGATCTGGGCAGAAGGCTGAGACCCAAGAGTGAAAGAAAGAAATGGCATCTATGATATGTCACATCTATTCTATTGCTCATTTCACAAATGCCCCTGGTATTTCATTTCTGAGGGCTAGCTACTGATGGATTAATTGAAGGAAAAATAAGAGCATATAAATGGATCCTTGCTGGTGCCAGGCAGTCCTCCTATCACTGACCTGACAGTGCCCCAAACCCTGTCGCTGAGCAGGGCTTTTACAAGAATCTTGTTGTTCCCTTTTGGCTGACAGTAATCTTCATATAATTTGTCCATGGAATGCTTTTAAAAGGATTCAGATGAAGAATACACATGCTTTTACACGTGACCTAAGCCCAGATCAGATGTCAGATTGCTTATGACCAATCAAATAAATATAAACCCACCATGGCAACATAATTCTGGAAGGTCTTGCAGAAACCTTGTAGAAATATTTTTATCAAGTGCCCAAAAGATTGTGACGCATGAAATCATAAGCTGCTTTTGACAGCTTTGGCCAAGAAAGGCAACTTTTTTGTATGGCAAAAACATGAGTTTAAGAGGAGGATAGCACTAAGGTAAATTTTTAAACCAATAGCATGTTTAGACTTTATTATCTTTGTTTCTTCCTCAGAAGCACAGTCTCAGAAATACTCTGTTTTTCTTCCCCTCCATCTCATTTGCCTCTCATTGTTCAGGAGCTCATAGGGTTTCACTCCTCCCAAGATCCATAAATCAGATGATTAACTTTCAGTTCAAGACTGTTTTATATGAGCAGAAGAAATCTAATTGGAATACAATCACCCTCCCACTGCTTTTCACAGCTTTCTTTGCATCTCAATGTGATCTGAATTTCAGATGTCTCTTTCTGTGAGATATTTATTTTTCCCCATCATGCACTGAACCCAATTGTGCTGCTATCTTTTTCTGCCCTTTTAAGCTCTGGCTGTAAATTAACCATTATTCAACTGAAATAAGTTCCTTTAGAGTTCATAAAAAGTATTGCAGCATGATAGCTTCCAGAATAGTTGTACAGGAACAAACTGGCTAATCCTAGGAATATGAGGGGTTAATACCAGTTTCATCTTCCCCTCTCTCAACACGGGTGCTTAGGGGAGAAGCTGTTTTGTAAGGCGGGGTACTGGATTGACTGAAGGAACAGGAAGGTTGGAAATGCAGAACATCATTTGCAGGTGCTGGATGAACTCCAGATACAGGAATCTTCACATTATACTTATGGTTACTTGCTTTGATTTATGCTGATAGAGATTTAGTACAGCTGAAAAATCCTGCTGATTACAGACTGACTGTGGCCCTCTGATCTGCTGGCTTATATTATCTTCAAAAAAAGAAAGTCAAACCCTTTTCTTATTAACTGAGCATTTAAGGAAAATGGCAGCCTGAATGCTGAATACTAAGATGCTTCCTTTAACCATGCAACCCACAAGCAGCACAAACTTTTCTTTAATTTCTCACCTCCTGCACTCTAAGCCTTCTCCAGACCAAACAGGGCACGCCTGTGAGAGAAGTTAATACCCACTACACATTAAATACTTGCATCTCTTCTCAGACACTGTTGTTGCAGTGGTTTGTGTATGTATGTGCTACAGATACTAACCAACCTGAGAAAAAAAAAAACACTTTAAATATAACCACTTTTACATATCCAGATATTAAATGAAAACAACTTAATCATTACCACATGACCATGAACAGATGCTGAACACAACAGGCATGATTCCTATGACCATATGAGATCTGCAATGTGGTGCACCTTTCTGTCCACATCCCAAGTCATTTACACTGGGGACTTGTCAGAAAGTATGACAGCTTCCAACTTCTCTCCTTTTCCATGATACCAGGGTGCCATTCAGACTGACACAGAAAGGTACATGCCTGGTTTTCGTTCTGATGTGAAGCCCAGACACGGCAAGATTCCAGCTCCATGTCCTACAGTTTAGGCATAGCTTATCAATCCACTAAACAACTGAGTGTCATTTAACTAACTACATACCAAGCCCTACTTTGCTTCTCATATTTTCAGCAGTCCTACCTGCCTCAACAGAGCTACTTGTACAGACATAGGGAATCTGACCTGACTAGTGTTAGAACAAAACCTTGCAACCAGTTACTTCTGAGTTTGAAGTGTAACATCATAGACATCGAATTGTAGTTCTAATCTAATGTAAAATTAATTATTAAAATGATTATTCCATTAAATAAATATGTCTCAATTCACAGCTGGTTGTGAATCAGGAAGGCCAATTAATCAAAAAGTAATAGACAACTCAATTTCTGGGCCTTCACCTGCATTCTTTTACATTGGTGGAACTTTTCTCACTTATGTTTTCAGCAGTCTGAGGGAAAGGAGGATTTGACTTAATGTAGCAATTCTCTTGACATGATATGACACTTTTTTGTGTTTTCATACAGAACAGCTTTTGTGTCTCTGAATTTTTGAGTTGTTACTTTCCAGTGTAGTAAAGTATCAACAGTGGGGACTAAGATGGTATTTATCTCATCTTACTTTAGGTATCTCTAGTTTAAATGTTCAAATCTGAATGAATCACTAAAGGCTCCCATTAGACTTATTTAATGGGAAATTAATCTGGACAAATGAAGACTCATGTTTTTCCCACTACTAAATGAAACCAAGGTTGCTTAACTCATATGTAGAGATATACATTTAATAAGACTAACCCCATCCATTGGTCTCTTTTCAAATCTTTCTTCCCTGCTGACTGTAGTAGCCTTATGTGACAATGTCTGCACTGGTGCTCCACTAGCCACACTGGAAGAGACTTATTGTTCAATATTCTCTTGGCTCTTAGTAATCCATTAAATGGGGTTGTCATGGGGATACAGTCTCAGGGCAGCCTCACTTTCTTTCTCTCATCCACTCATACATAGTGTGGACGAGTGGAACTTATGCAAATAAGTTCCAAGCAGAGTTGCTTGTCATTAGCAGAGGCAACTCTAGAGGCAAAGACAAACAGAATTTATCAGTGAGAACTCTATCATTAAGAAATTTTGTTTGTATCCCTGCAGTGATTCATAGTGCACTTGACTGTTTTCTGGCTACCTCTTCATGTCTTTTTTTGTTCACAAAATTAAAAAAACCTATCATTTTGGGTACCTTTTCTCCAGTTACTGGTTTTATTGATATCATCTGAGAAAGCTGGTTTCAGATCCTGTCAAACTGGTAGCACAAGAGAAGGATTTCATGGATGTCATATTCTTCCAAACACCGATAAAGCACACAAAGCAGGGGAGACAAAAGCATTGCTGGGAGGGAAAGAACGAGTCAAGAAACTGCAGCCTGATTGTAATGAAGTAAAACCGGATGACTGTCAGCACTTATGCTTTGTTTTTACAGGGGAAATATATACACATACATATAACCTGAATTTGCTGAGCGTGTCCTACTTCAACCTGAGGATAAGTTTATACGACACAGTACGTAGACATACCTGTATTACTGGAGACATCTCATGCGTCTTAGCTGAGTGATATCCCAGAAATATCAGGAGAGCATGCTGATGTACTTGTAATTCCCTGATAAATGAGCTAGCCTGGATAACTCTGTATTAAACTGCTGCATACCACTACACACTCTGCAACTGTCTCTCAGTTCCTGCTGTCTTTGTCTGAGGTCTCCTTTATAATTCATTAGTTCAAGCACTGACCATCCAGACCACATCAACTTAAACAAAGCCACCATTAAAGGTCTCAGAGGTCCAGGCCCTGCCCTATTTGATGCCAGAAATGGCCAAACTTTTAAACTGTGAGCAGCACAGAGTCTTTGGTTTCTTTCAACTGCTGAAGGAGAGAAAATGACCTATCATCCATGAAAAATTCAAGCACAGCTTTAAAAACATTAGCCACACAGAAATACTTGTGTTATATAAAGTGTTCATCATGAAACAGTGGGAGATCTGTCTGAAATTAGCAAGAATTACAAAACCTCCCACTCTGAAGGTGAAAGGAGAAGCAAGGTTATAATTATATAAATGACTATGGGTGAAACTGTTGCTCTGTATAGAGTGTGGGATCCAACTAGTCTCGAATACTTCTTGGAGACAGGTTTCCTGAAGCCAAGGATTTGGAGGTTTTGGGGGTTTGTGGGTTGGGTTTTTTTTTTGTGTTTTTTTTTTTTTTTGTGTGTGTGTGTTTCTTAAAGTTCCAGTCACTTCTCTGGGAAGATTTCCACCCCACATGTATTCTCAGAGCAAGGGATTCAGATATTCTCTAGCCTTAACCTGATTCACCCTCTCTGTACATCCTCACTCTCTTTATCCCTCACTTCATTGGTGTGATTCTTAGTATGAACCCATAATACCTGCAGAAGAACAGAACTAAAGGGTTTCTATATTTTTAGGCTCCACAACCCTACTTACCCAGAGTAAACTAGGATTATAGTTCATTCTTCTGGGACATGTGGCAACAGAAACAAACAAAAATATGACCTTTGAAGGGTTCTAAACTCCAGTTGTATCTTACATCAGCTTGCCTTAATTGACTCAAGAACCATACAAACACATAAAATATGGCACTTGCACACATTATTGATTAAATTTCCTAACATCTCTGAAGTAATACCTGAATCTGAATTGACAGCAAATTAAGGTCTCTCTCTTACCTGTGGCTTCCCCTAGAAGTCAATCAGTGTCTGTTCCCTGGGCTTTCTCTTCTAGCCTCCCTGCGTTTACAACTTGCTTCCATTTTCTCAGCAGTCTCCCAAAAGGGCATCTCTGTTACAAATGCATTTCCCACTTCTGTCTCCTCTTGCCATCTGCACACATCTCTTTCCCTAATCAGTTTGCATTCACATCAGCTGACCAAACTAATTTTGTGGACAAAGTGTTCCTAGAGCCACATGAGGACATGGGGCCTAGGCTGAGGCAAGACAACTCTTTCTGCATGGCTGGCTGCAGCTTAAATTGAACAGAAGATCACGCTGAGGCTGTATAAGACTCTTCTTCCCGATATATGTCTGAGCATCTTTGCTATAGACTTTTCCACAGTGGCAATTGCAGTTGCTATTGGGGGTGGGGAGAAGAAAAATCATGCTTTTTTTTCTGCTTTTCCATCTTCATTTTTGTACATTTGAAAGTTCAACAGCATGATGTTAGCAAACATCAAATTGGCACAGCTGTGACTGCTGCTCTTCTGAAAGAACTGTTGGATGCCTCAACAAACATTTCAAAGGATATAGCAGAAGTCAACATTTGCTAACAATCATCATGTGTAATATATGGTATCCTTACTGTAAGGAAAAACAAGTACAAGTCCCTAATACTGATGTGATAAGTGTTGACAAGTGCTGACATTTAAACAACAGCCAAAACAAGACCTGACCCTGAGGTGTCCCCACAAGTATCGTTAGTTACCTACTCAAACCCACTAAAATCAAATGAGATTGCTCTCTCATGACTGCAGATTTCAAGATCTAATCCTCAGTGGGAAAGAATCTCTCTTGAAGTAAGCTCCTGCTCCACTCAACGCTAATGGGCATATTCAATTGTAGCATGACAGAGCTTGTAGTATAAACATTAAGCCTGTAATGTTAAGGCACTAAACTATTATTAAGCCAAATATCTAAGGTGTTTCAATTTAAAACTTCAAAGAATACCTACTTGGGCAGTAGGCATTCTTGTCGTTAATTAAAATACAGTTGATTGGACCAAGCACAGACCACGAAACCATACAACTGAGAAGCCAGCAGTTGTGACCCAGCATTCCAGTGAAGTGGAGTTAGAGGAAACGAAAAAACCTATAGAGCCACATATTTCAATCTGACATATTTTTAAAGGTAAATCTGTGTCATACTCTGCCCCACTTGCCATTCAAAAACTTGTCATTAGAGGTGACTTGTCAGCAATTTAGTGATGTTTGGTGGCATTAATTTCTTTGGGTTTTAAGGGATTTAAGTAATGGAAAAGTCCATCATAGAAGTACACAAGACTACAAGTAGAGGACCTTAACAGTTTAAAGGAGCTATTAAGCTTTCGATGTAACTATGCATTACCTGATCTTTCCTATAATGTGGATTACATAAATTTTAATTAAGTGATTTTTAAGAACATTGATTATTGATTTGATAAACTATAATGGCAAGCCATCAGGAGCTATTGTGTAAATAACCATTTAAAAAATTTGTTACACCATAAAAATTCTTATGAAAAGTACTTATGGTACTTTACATGCTGAGTAACCACTTTTCAACATTAAGTACCTCAGCCAAAGATACATTTTTAAATTAAGAAGCTTTTAATTTATATATGATTTAAAAAGAAATCTGTTAAATCATGCAGCATATACTTTTTTGAACTTGTGTAATTTTAAAATGGTCAAGCCAATAGTTTTTTAATCCCTGAGAATGAAGATAATAGTAAAATAGCTGATCAAGTGCCTGTACCAGGCTTATCAATGGCTCTTTGTGACCATACAGCTGTTGTGACAATCCATACTGAGAAACCTACATAAGTCCAAAGAAGAGCCTTTCAGCTCAAATCTCATTAACAACTTCCTTTGAGAATTTGTTTGTGTCAGTTGATTTCCATCAAAGATGGAGATACCAGCTATCTATATTCAAATCTAGAAAGGTCTTGTTGAACAGGTTTTGTACCACATAGTAATGGAAGGAGAGGAGTTCTCTCCTAACACAAGTGATCTGTCATGTCCTACTAAGAGGGAAAAAAAAAGCAACAACCAAGAAGGTGGTGCCTGGGATAAAAAACACCGACACAGAAGAGTCTGTATGTACTGGAGCTGTTAAAGGGAAGAGGCAAGCTGAATGGGAAGCAAGTGAGAGTACATATAAATGACGCTAAAATAAATAGTCTACATTCAAGCAAGCAGACATGCAATGAGGAAGAATGATGCCTACAACTGGAATGCCATGGATTAGGAGTGGAGACCACAGAGGAGAAAATAGAGGTTAAAGGGTGATGCAGATATCACCCACACAAATTTCTCCTGCTGGTGCATTCACTGGAACAGCAATACACTGCAAGAAGGACAGCAGTTCCCTGTCACGTAACCATTTTCTTACAGTGACTCATCCAAACAGCCTAACTGAAATGCCAGAAGTTTTTAAAATACCAGCAATGTAAAATCCAACATCAGAGAATGAGATAGGGAAATGATTTTAGGAAAGATACTGACAAGGAACAAAATCCAAACAAACACACTGAGAAATGATTGCAGGGGATGTTTTGTCTAGGTTCTCTGGATGCTGTTGCTCTAACTGGGGCGTCACAGCTTCACAGACTCATGTGGCTTCCTCAGCACCACTGCTTGTGAGGGTGAGTCCAGATGGTAACCTAGGGCTACCTCATGTTGCAGTGGGGACCTCTGTCCTTCAGCGGTAGGACATTCCTACACCTGCATATTTGCGCAAAGTACTTACTCCTCCTGGCAATGGCATGCCATTAAGTTTTCTTACAATGAGGCTCTGTGCCACCCTTTTGCTCTGGGGGTGACTCCACAGCAGAGCTTAGAAGATACGGGCAAAATCCTTAGAAACTGGAACTGACCACAGCCTTAGCCATGTTTCTCTCTGGCTTTACTTTAAAAAAGTAGACAGAGCCTTAGGTGGCATGATTTAGTGGGAGGTGTCCCTGCCCATGGCAGGGGAGTTGGAACTAGATGATCTTAAGGTCCTTTCCAACCCTAACTATTCTGATTCTATGATTTTTAAGCTGACTTGACACACTTAGCTAGAACAAAAGTGAATGGCAGGGAAGGATAATCACACTGTAAATACACTGCAAATTGCTGTAGGGAGGAGTTTCATCAGGATAACTATAGTTTGTGGGAAGCTGTTTGTTGCAGGGCCCAGCATGTACAGAATGAAAAGCAAACTCAAGCAGAAGTGGCAATGTCTTAACTGTCTGCTTTTATTCCTGTTTCCTCAACAAGTACTTAGTGTTGCTCCTCTCTGTGATGCCACCCATTACTGGGCAGGACACTTTCTGCATAAAGCCAGAAGACATATATTTGCAAAGAAGATATACTTCAGGGTAGCCTAATACTGCCTCTCTCATGCATCACTCGCCACACCTTATTTTTTAATCTCTGTCATACTGTGGACACGTGCCAAACAGCATGTGTACCTTTCACAGATGACCTAGAGTCAAGGTATCTAACAGAGAGTCACCAGCAAAAGCAACATGAACTTTGGCCTGACATGGCCCCTTCCAGTTTGCCCACGCTAAGGCCTCATGTTCCCACAGCAGATGTTGGCGCCTTGAATTTGCTGGCTACACCGATACTCCGAGGGAGTACTTAAGTATGCAGTTACATACATATTTGCTTTTGCTCAGCTGCTTTTAAAATCTTTTTTATATTTTTTAATGAAGTAATGGAAATCCCACTTGTAATTCTGGTTGGAGTTTAAAGTTCTGGGAATATCTCCCAGTGTGCAACACCATGCTGTTTCAAACTCTCTGAGTGATAAAATATTGAGAACACGACTGATTAAACAGAGGTGAACACGTCAGAAACTGCTCTGTAGATATTTGGGAAAAAAGATAAATGTTCCATCTGTCTTGACTACATCTGTGCTCTTTCTGCATTTAATTGCCCTGAATGTTGTAGGAAACAAGTTCCCTAACAGCTTAGCAAGACCTAGAATTGCTACTGTTAATGTTTTTGCAAAAAATCAGAAAGTATGAAGGAACAGTGTACTGAACCTACTTTTACGTATTGAGCTAGATTCAAAAGTAATACATATGCACTTGGGAAGCAAAACACAGACCTCTGGCCCTTCTGTCCAGCAGGTTTAAATGCCACATACTCATGACAGATGTCTTGAGAACAATCTAACAACCAGTACATATTTGCAGCAAATGAATGCATGATTTCAAGCGAGGAATGCATTTTTTGAAAAGTGCTTAGATCACCAAAATAAAAGCTCCTGTTTGTCCAATAAATTATTCCCTATGAACTATTCGGTCATTTGTCATAACAGCATAACTTTTTTTTGTGTGCATTCTAATAGTTGGTCAGGAATATTATTCAATATTGTTTATGAATGTCTGGTGGATAAAGGATCCTGTACAGTAAAAGGCAGGCTTAATGTCAGCAGGAGTTCATGAGCAAACTAGGGAAAGGTCATCTTGGTGTCAAAAGCTGCAAAAAATGCAACATGCTTTCTCTTCATTGATGCAGGCTAGGAGAGAATCCTCAGGGAGGACCCGAGATCAGAAGGAGGAAACAGACACTGTTGTACCAATTATGACTGCTTATTTGAGCGTCTCCCTCTTTGTGATTACCCCAATTTAACCAAACATGTAATTTCTAGGCTGCATCAGTTTATCATAAGTGAATCCACTTGGATGAGTGTTCGTGCCATATTTAAATATAGATAGACTCATCCTTGCCAGGTGCTGAGTTTGCTTAACTCCTACTGAAATTAGCAGGGGCTCAGCATTTTGCAAGAATCACTTAGCAGTGCCCAGGATTGGGTTCTTTCTGTGTCTTATACATCAAACCAAGATCTGTGCTCCTCTAATGTCCATTTGCACAGCAACCCATATTTCTTTTCATTCATTTATTAACAAACAGACATCCACTTGGTGTTTTTCCTAAACAAATGTTAGTGGCTGTCACTACTAGATACTTAGGCAAATTGAATGTATTCCTATTCCCTTCTGCACCATATCAATATTATGCAGTGTACTTTAGCTTTCAGCTTTTCCTTATGTACAGGATATTTATTGTCCATTTTGGAGTTGTCATCCAAGCACTTGGGGTCATTTTCTTATTAAAGAGTACAATATTAAAGCAACGGGGCACGGCAGGTGGTGTGTTTCAGGCTATTTTGTCATGCCTCAGGCTGAGTTGCCATCTTCCACCCAAAATAATGTCATGTTGAATATTAGTACAAGAAAAAAAAACATATCCAGTATCAGACAATTTAAAAAATAAAGAATGCTTCATTGTAAGTTCCAGCCTTACATGGGGGATTTTTTCATGTGGGTGCTCTTCAGAGAGATACAGTGATTGATTTTTATAAAAGTTGGCATGCATGCCCAAGGGCAGATGGTGCATAAATTCGGGCCCTAGTCTTACATTCTGCTCCGTGTAGGTGGACCCCTGAACTGCTGTGACAGAAAAAAGGATACAACCGTGCAGATGCAAGACTCCTGAGTACTATGATCAGGCTGTAAGACTAGAACCCAAACTTGCACTGCAATAATAATTTTAAAGCCAGCTTTTGGAATACACTCAAGCATATGAGCTAGAATTTATAGGCTGGTATTTAGATGCTGCTCACACTGTCATTTCATGTCTGAAGATACTGAAAATACAGCATGATCCCAGAATATATGCCACCAAACTAATGAATCAAGTGAGCCAAATGTACACAGTTTCTTTATCATTTTGTTGCACATTTACATACTTAAAGCATAGGCTGTCTTCATAGGGTAACAAATCTATGAGGCTTCAGTTTGTTTAGCATTTTCCAAATTGCAAAATGCCTGACATTCATATCTTTTTCTCTGTGGACCTCCAGGAAGGTGTGCAAGGGTGACAAGAGGGCACAACGTGGCCAACAGAAAAGGGACAAATAGATGGGCAAAGCTCAAAGGCAAAATCCAATGTCCTTAGAGAGAGAAAATCAAGGAATGTCAAAGAATGAATTTAGCAATGAGGAACAGACATCATTCATATGCTACAGATTGGGGCTCTCATCATTTGTAAGTTTTTTCTAACATCTGCAGTAACCAACCTACTATTCCAAACTGCAACAGCAAATATATTTCTTTGCTGTCTAATTACCTGGGGATTACCACAGTGCCTCTCTCACAGACTTCATTCCCCATTAAGAATGGGAGATAGCAGAAGCACATGAAATTAGACAGTGATGTACTACATCCATTTTTAAAGCACTGCCTATACCTTGCAATTTCTTCAATTCACTGTGCCATAGGCAGACTCACAAAGCAGCCCCAATATGTATTTCAGTCTCACAGGATCCTTCAGCACTTCCAGAACTGCTGAGAACCTGCACCATGCCCACCAGCTGGAACTGTAGAGGAAAAAATCCTCATCATTTAGCTCAAAACTGAATGTGCCTGACTGCTGATCCTAGAGCAGCTGGACAAGGTAAATGCTCAGAGCAAAGGAAACATGTGGTGTAGACTCCATATATTTCTAGTTACTTCTTTCTTTTACCTGCTTATGAATATTTACATGAACAGATTTTGGCTCACACTGGGAGATTCTCTCTTGTACAAATATCTATGGTAACATAGCAACAAGGACCTTGTGCACAAAACTGGTTTTCTAACTGATTTCTCTCGATTTCTAAGATGATCAGCTTTGGTAGAAAACAAAAGAAAAAAAGTGGTTAGTTCATCTTTGAAACCTAAGCTCATTTTTCTTGAACATTTTCAGTAGTGGTTCTGCTCAATAATTATTATGGCTTCCTTCTTTAGTTACAGATGCCTTGACAGCATTTTACATTTAGCTTTATATTGAAACAATTGCTAAGATGTTCTTCACGTGGCCATTCTACATGATATCTTTTCCTAGAATTTGTATGTTAAAATTTATCATGGAACCCTTCCATCATATATTAAAGAGGTGAGATAAAGTGTAAAAACAAGGGCTGTACCTGACACTTGAAAGTTGCTATTCCTGACAGCACTTCATCTTTTTCATACCCATATTGGCTTTTATCCCAGCCCATCTATTCCTTAATGTAAGTGTTATAAATTGTTGTAAAGTGCCATAAAATATAATAAACATGAATCAATATTTCTTGGTTAAAAAACTTAGAAATGCTGATGAAGCTCAGGTTTATTATAGATGTCCTGAACCCACAATGTGCCTTTATTTTTTTTACCTTCATCATTTTTTCAGGTCTTGAGTTCATGTGTGCATACACATTCATTCTTCACAAATCAAAGAGGCAGAGAAAATGGAAATTACTAATGCAGAGCAAGTGAAGCATCTAACATTTTAATCAGTTGTTTTAGGTAGGATATCCTGTAGGTAAAGGGTTATTATAGTTGGTACGTATGACCCAATTCAAGCAAATTCCTTATGGGTCTAGTGAATATTAAGCATGTGCACGGCACCAGAAAGTTTGGGGATTACTCAAATGCTTAAAGTTAAGCATATGCTTAAATGCTTTGCTGAATCAGGGTTTTAATTAAGAAGCATGGCACAGTAGTGCTATTTGCCATAAAAAATTCATCATTGCCATGGATCTCTTCTCATTAAAGAAGATGCTATGATTTGTGTTTAAAATATGGAAGAAATATGATATCTGCATGATGCATTAAATACCCAAGCATACACATGCATTTAAATTCTTGCTGCCTTTTTAAGGATATTGTTGTGAATTATGTTCTTGTATATGCAAGAACATCCTTCATAGTGAAGTGACAGTTCGTTTCCACATCCAGCTGATGCTCTTTACATATTATTAGTATTATTTATTTTCAGTCTGAAGCTAATGATAGATTCCTTTGTCATACATTGGTTTTGTGGCTTCTCCAGAAGAGCCACCATGAACCATGATGTTTCCAGGGGCATTTGAAGGGGCAAACCCAGCCCCTTTCCTGCCTGTGAGGGGCGGTGCACCGGCTGACCCAGGCACAGCAGACACCCCATTCCTGCCAGTGGGCTGCTTTGGGGGTGCCCAAACCCACCCTGCTCTCAGCAGGTTGCTGCTGCCCAGCAGGGACATGGCTAGCACCCCAACCAGGGAAGCTGGTGTGGGCCATGTTGGTGAAAGCTACCATGAGCTACCCCCGCTATGAAGCTCACCTTAATGAAGGGAAACATCCCTGCTCTGTCCTGCTGATTGTCACCTAGGGACTTAAGATCCTTTTTGGAACTGGTCTGGCAGCTGAAAGGAGAAATCCTGCAACAGTGCCAGGGCATTGCCTTTCTAAGGGACACTCCACAGTGCCCTGGGAAGCAGTTCTGCAGGGGTGGGTGCGGCTGTGAGGGAGTAGCTGGCAAGAGGCCTCCTCAGGGCTGTTGCCAGCCCTGGGGCCCTGTCCCTGGGGCCCTGCTGACAGGCCCTGGGTCCTGTCACTGATGCAGCTTTTCCTCAGGCCAGGGGATGGCCAGACTGCTGCTAGCCCTGGTCATGATCCCTGCTCATGGTCTCTCATCATGGTCCCTGGCCCAGCCCAGCTCACTTCACTGGGGGCTGAGGGCAGGGGAGGGAGGGTGCTGCACCACTCTGCAGGCCCACAACCCACTCCACACTGGGCCTTTGCTGTTACCAAATGGAAAGAAATCCTGACAGAACTCTATTGTAAAAGATCTACATCCTGGCAAAACAATACAGCTGGTTTATAATATGACAATAAATTTAACTGCATTCATTTTCCTTGGACAGAGAGGGAGGCTGGCAGGGACTGAAGCAATGACTTCAGCCTCATGCCACATGCTACAACATACCTGTGCTGCCTGGCCATTCAGACGGAACATCCGTGGCTGGAAATGAGGCCACTGAAGTGGGAAAAAAAAAAAAAGGAATATCATGCCTCTAGACTATGTGTTGCCATGTGTTGGTTTGTTTTTTTTTTAATTCAGCTATTTATAAATGTGATGGTCCTCTGTTTCTCCTGCCTCTTTCAGCACCCCAGTGAAGAATGTGTGAAAAGCTCTAATTTCCCTTGAGGGAAACAGTTGATATCTTGTGATTTCAGTGAAAAGCTGTGTTCACACTGTGGTCAATAAATTCCTATAGACAACTTTCCCCCCTTGGAATTCTCTTATCTTGTTATTCTGTTAATGCTTGGGATGAATATTCCAGCTCAGCAAAGACATGGTGGAAAGCCATCCCATTTCTTGCAGGTCAGCTCCAGAAGAAGTTTGCCAGAGCTTTAGCAGACTCTCCTGGCATTAGGTTTCCCTTTTCTTTCTTAAAAACATAAATACTTTTGGTTTCCTTCTGACTTGGAGCAAGATCAAATTTCAAAATATCCAAATCCTCCATGAAACAGAATTACGTCTTTCTCTAGAGCCCCAGTTATTACTTCCTCCACTGATAAATCCCACCAGTATCATAAAAAGAGATTTTTCGTTGAGAAAAAAACTGAAATGTCTCCCTAGACGAAATCTGAAATAACTTCCTTTTTTGTAGGCAGAAATACAATTTGAAATATCTGAGCTGAAAAGTTCTCGCCTCGGTAGCTAAACTGCTTCTGCATTCACACCCCATGTCCCCATGAATTCCCTGATGAAAGGAGACAGACTTTGAGAATGGCTGTAAAGGAATGTGCAGCTCCAAATCAAGTATCCCCTGAACCTGTGTGTGAAACTGCTATGTGTTAATTTCAAAGCCATGGGAATATCCTGCACCCTCTAAGTCCAGGGATCACTCTGATCTTAGCCTCATCAATAAATTCTACTTCAGGTCTGTGTGTGATACTATTGTTCTCCCTGTTTTGAAGATCATTTTATATATATGGCTTTTTTTTTTTTCCAATAGTTAGTTTGTTTTTCTGTGTTTGTCTGCACTGTATTCACAGCACCTCAGTACAGAACACCACAGCAGTGCTGCTAATACAACTGAAAACACACAATGAGATGGAAAGAAAAGCAGAAGAAAAGTGGTTTAGCCTGATGAGAAGCTGCACTCAGGTCTTAACAGAAAATTCAGAGCAGGAACTACAGCCATGGTGATTAACAAGGAGTTTCCAGAAGTTAATATACCGGGCAAAAGGGTTGCTGCTTTGGAGGCTGAGCACTGGAGAGTGGAAGTTAAAATGACTTGTGCACCACTGAGCTGGAACATGCTGCTCCTGGGTCATTGATCTGCTCTGCTCTGGCAGGGCACCACTTTGGTACTGTTTATTTTCAATGACATAAAGACTTGTATTAGTACAGGAAGCAGAATTGAAAGGCCAGAGACTAAAGGAAAGACAAAAGATAGGCCAGTGGTAAATATGGAGGGTTCCAAGACTATGATGCAAAACCAGAAACAAATACAGCCCCTGAACAATAAGAAATTCATTACTTCATGGATCAAATGGTCCAGGCCAGATCCTTGTCTGCAAGAGATTAGAAGCGTTTCTTTCATATCAGGGAAACTAGGCTCACATGAACTGGAAGAGTAGGTGATCCATAGTTTACACAGGCAGTGAAGCTGTATATAAGAATGACATTTTTTCCCCTAAAAGGTGAATGCACAGAGAATTGTACAATGCATTTTTTTTATAAATATTAAACATCTAAAGCACACTGCCACTGCAATCCCTTTTTATGACCCCTACTATAATGATAAGTATGAAAAGGTGCATAAACCTCAAAGAGCTATTAATTTATCAGGAAGAGAGATGCTCATTCTAAAAACTAGGGGTAATAATTTATTGCTTGGATCTTCTGTAATAAACTTGAAATAATGCCCCTAAATTTCAGAATTTTACTGTCAGTGAGACAGTCATTAGTTCTTATGACTGAATTTCCACGCTGTAACATACATCAGCATCTCCAAACAGTACTTTTCCCCAGGCTTTATAATGCAGTGGGTACACTGCCCTGGGGTCTCAGTGACATAAGCACACTCAAAACTTCAGTGTCTTTTTAGCAACAAAGACACTGTAAGTGTAGATATTTTCCTCTTTTCCTTTGATGTAAGTGAAGGTTCTACCATGCCTCCACCTCAGCCAGTTGGGAAAGCAGACATCACTTTTATCAGTGTTACACATAAAGTGGCTGATTTGTGTATGGGGGAAACAAGTTCTACTGAAATGTCCATCACATCATTGTGTCTGACAGCTTTGATGTACACAGAGAAATGGACAGCTAGGAAAGCAATTAGACTAGTAAAGGGAGCTTTTGCCTACATATTTTCTGCAGTTGCCTATTTGCAAAGCAGAGAAGACCTCTTGCTTCAACAAAGCAAATGGAGAAAATAGTCTGGCACACTGCAGGGGGCTGTCTCTGCACCTTGTCTGGGCACTGAGTCAGTCGCTGGTCTTAATATAAAGTAGCAATTAAGAGAATTAACATTTATTTAAAATATCAACAGTCTTTGAATAGCTAGGGAGGATGAAGAGGAGTTGAATGGCAGCATGATAACAACAGGCAAACTGGAAGGAAGCAACAACTGTTGACTGAATAAACTCAGTGGATATAGTGGTGTGTCAGATTGCATCAGTTTCTTAAGATGAGAAGCAAAACTTAGTGTTTAAAAGGATACAGCACTTAGTGTTTAAATACTAATCTCAAATTCTATTCAGAAGGCGAATCTAATTCAAAATCTGGACTTCATTTTTTTTTTTCTCTCTCTTATTCTCATTCAGCCCTTCTTAATTTAATGCAAAAAATATTTAAACATTGAGGCATTGCTCCTTTTTTTTGCTTGTTTTTTTAAATTGTTTAGTATCTTACACAGTATCAAGAACTGTTTAAATCGTTAACATCAGCTCAATTCAACAATAATCTAGCAATGCAGACTCTCTCTGAATTCTAATAGTTGCAAATATGGGAGTCTTCAAGACCACCTGTAAGACGTCTCAGGTCTTAGATGTTGTCCTGTCCTAGGCTTGAGAGTGATCTTTTACTTGCTCTGCAATGAATGAGGGCTCAGTGGTGCATAATGACAAGATAAAGAGATTTTAGATTAGGAGACTACAGCTTTTCTGTGTAGATTTATATGTAAAGCATATGCACTTGCTGAAATACAGCCAGTTTTCAGTTTTACTGGGATGTCTGTTTATTAATTTTTTTTATTTTTATCTTTTTTATTGCCAGAGCAGAAAAGGCACAGAATTTCAATGCATGAAAATCACAAAGCATGACCAGTTTGGTTTGTATTCTACTAAGAAGTTATACCAGTACTGTTGTGAATTAAAAATGCTTGATTTTTTTTAAACACCCAGGCAAAGACCCCCCATACACAATTTGATTCAGTTATTCTCTTTGGCTCTATCTAGATCAATAATTTAAGTAGCGCCTGGCCACTGAAACTCAATAGCCTATGAAGTTAAATAGTTTAAATGTGGCTTGATTTTGTTCTGTGCCATATTATACCCTCTCAGACTATTCCCAGGCAGATTCTGAGGGCTAGCGTGGGACAGTATTACAGATTGGCGTATCTCAGTGATAGTGTATCTGCATCTATCCTACTTTGAAGATTATGAGATTATAATAATACGGACAGGCCATTTTGTGCTAGTTAGCCTCAGTGCCAGGACGATATAAGTAATCTTTCTGGCCATGTGACTCCTGAAATTGTGAGGACTCATCAGACAGCTGTTGTAGGGTTTGGTATTCACTGACTGGGTGTGATTGATATTTTATACCTAAGGAACTCTCCTATTCTTTCTCATGTTCCATTGTACCGCCATATATCTGAAAGCCTACATTTTGGCTATATTGGAATATGAGTCTTGTGAGTACATTCTCCAGAAGGTAGAAGAAAGAGGCAAATCCTCATTAATTCTTATAATAACACTTATCTGGTTTTCTAGCTACTTCTCTTCTTTGTCACAAGCATACCTGAAGTTCTTCAAGACCAGACTTGGCATATTAAAATCCCCATATTCTTAGGCAGTGAATTAGGATAACAAATTAATAGCAGCTTTACAAAAAAAACTATTGCAGTATTTTCTTTAGAGTCAAGAAAGCAAAATCAATCACTTCAAATCGTTGGTCTTTCCCAAATGCGTAGAGTCAAAGACAAGATTAATGACAAATGGTGGTCTCAGAACAAAATTTGAATTCATTGCTGTCTAGCATTTCCTGGGGTTGCCTGCTGTCATCCTTCTTGACTTCCAGCTACCACTCCAGAAAGATGCAAGTCTCCTTAGGTCTTCTCTCTTATCTGCTACTCCTGCAAGGAAGTTTTGGATATCTTTGGATATCTCAAGAGATGCTATAAGTTTAAATTTAATCCTCAGTGTTCAGGCAACAAGAACCTGGATGGTGTTTTGATCACAGATGAAGCTTGTAAATACTACAGTGAGACTAATTTTGAAAAACACATTAGAAACAAGTAGTAATATTCTTCAACAAAACTGTCAATGTCCAGGCCATACTCATTTTGGGATAGGTTTTTGAACTCTCACATCAAATTCTTCTCACCCATATCAGTAGTCTCCCTGAATATGTGTTCATCTGCATGAAGGGTAATGATAAAATAAGACATTTCATATTGCAGCAGATTTGTTGCTTGGATACTTGAAAATGGCAGATACTTGGTAAAAGACACCTGCTGTCATGTATGGTTCTAAAGATCATTGCTTGTGACTATACTAAAAAGCCCTCCACAGGTTTAGGTTTTTCAAGTACTAACAGAATGCTGTAAGATTCCTGGGCTCTTAGTAAATACTATGAATCAATTTGCACCATGCATCTAATATCAGAATAATTTCCCTGAGATAGACTCACATCTGATCTACTAAGGTGCTTGTTTGTGTGGCTGCTGCAGAAGTATCTCTGTATCTTTAGAAATCTGGACTCTATTATTTCAATTCCTCAATAAGCTGAACAATCTGCTAGCCCTGTGAGAAAGCAAGGATGGGTGATCAGATATGTAGGTGTTCAACTATTCTATCAAAATTAGAAAGAAAGGAGACCTACGGGTGCCTTGGGTATATGCTACACTTTTTCAGTGAAATGTATAATCTCAACAGCAGTTAGTGGAGGGGGCCAGGGATTTAGCTCCTAAACAGATAATTTTCCAGGTCTTCAAGGACATTTCAATCATCCAGCCATCTGAGTCCAAAATCTTTGGGGTACAGACTATTTTACTATATCCTTATCAACAGCACAGAAAAGATTGTCAGTGCTTAATCAACAATGAGGAATTCCTCAAATGCTGAATTTAGAGCAGGTATTACTCATGGTGGTTGACATCTCCATAAAGTGCAGCTTTCCATCTCATCAGTATCAAAAGTAGTCAGCCCCCGGACCTAAAGATAGAAATTTTATCTGTGTGGCTGGTGCCAGGAATCCACTGCCAAATTAGGTGTGTTCATCTCTATTCTGGGCCCCTTTGGGAATAAAAAATTGGGTTTCATGGTAAGACAGTCCTACTGATTTACACTAGCTGAGATTGTAGTCAAGTTATATGCTAAGATTGCATGTGGCAGTTATAAATATGAAAGTTCAAAAAATCAGCAAGAACTGGAAATTGATCACAGTTCAAAAGACTGCTCAAAGCACATTAACATAAAAAAAAAAGAAGAAAAAAAGAAAAAATGTTGAATAGCAACAATATAATCAAATGGTAACATCTACATAGTTTGGAAGTCAAGATTACTCAAACAATTTCCTTGCATTTATATCTCATCTTCCTTCTACTGAAGACAGTTTTTTGTTTGTGGGTTTGTTGTTTTTTTTTTTCTCTTACCTACAACTTCATCTGAGAAGAATCTTAGATATATTAACTAGCAATTCATAACTACATTTGTATTTTTATTGTTTTGCTATCCAGGGATAAGGTCTACCCAGACATATTCATTTCTTTTTTTGAATTTTCAAGCACATAAAAGAGTAGAAGATTCTGATAAGGACCTATTGTAGGTATCATGTGATGTAAGTACAGCTAAGGTCATGTCGACCTGCTCTTGTTAGAATACATCACCTACTTAGGAGAAAAGAAAACAAATTGTGTCACATTTTTTTCCATCAATGGCTGTAAATGAAAGGGATATTTTGAGAAACTGAATTAATAGTACATTAAAATAACTAGAAAGAAGGGCTGATAATTAAACATGCTCTGTAATTCAATCCCAGCCTGAACAATGAATCTGCTCTTTTGGTAATGTTTCTTTTTAATTATAGAAGTGACAATTCTGAATGACTCAAACCTTCTCTGTCATCATGCACACAGACAAAGCCAATTAAGGTGAGACCAAAGAAAAAATATAGTTCATTCATTTTGCACTCAGTTTACCCAATCACTTCACTTCTCTTTGAAGAATGTAGCAGGGGAGCAAGACCCAGATGTGATATACTTGTGATGTCTTTGTTTGTCTGTTTCTTTTCAGCTGTTTATTTAAAAGCTCTTGACAATTCACTCCACAGACACAGGGATGTTAAGTAGCATGGCTTTCCACATTTGATGCAGAATCAGCAGCAAACTCTCTCAAATCACTTCAGGTATTCTTGGAATGATACACTGCTCTACACAAGAAAAGCAGGCAAAATAAGGTGTAATGATAATTACAGTAACTTATCAGAAGCAATTCAAACTTTTACTATCCAGGTTAATTTAACATGGAAATACTGTGAGACATGGAAGCATTGTATCCCAGAGGGTAAAAGAATGATTTTTGTTGCAGGTTTCCAACAAATTTTTCTTCAAAAGACCAAGACAATCCATCTTTTGTCCTTATAAACTATTGAAAAAAAACATAAGTCTCAGCACCTCAGTAGAGATACATTTACATTGATGATACTGTATGAAATTTTACTGCCAGCAAATGTGGCTGCAATAAGAGAAGGAGAGAAAAACAAAATGGAAGAGTATTTTTACTGCTCTCTAGTTGGTGTTTACTAATATCTATTTGCACCCTTGTGCATGATCATATTTGGATCATCACTCTACTTTTGAATGCATGCATGTATTAATGTTGATAGATTCAAACCAGGATTTGGCAGCAAATCCCAAATTCTTAAAATCCTTTCAAAAGGACTGTGCTTCCTGATTGCTATTTTACTGTCTGGCCGAAGAGCATTGCTTCTTGCTGAGGGCTTTGTATTAGAAGGGTGGAACCAAGGTTTACAGGTGGGGAGGGGACAGAGAAGCTGAGAAGCTGTACCAAAGACCATGATGCATCTTTCTCACTTGCATTTGTTCAGGCATGGGGACTCTGAATAAAGCTTTGCTGTGGAATGTGCCTAAACTTGACCATCACCATTAGACTTAAAGAGATGAATAGAATCCATCAAACTGACTGTCTTGGATAATCTGCATAATTATCATATCACGTGATTTTATTCTGTAAAGGCCGGCATACTCCCTGGGAAAGCAGTAGTAATTGCTTCTTCTTTAATGTGTCTTGTACACAATGCTGAGGCACTCTTCACAGAGCTTGGTGACGGCTGTTTCTTGTGTGCATTGCAGAAATAAATAGCAGGCTGCAGATGAAAGCCTTCTCTTCCTACAGTACTCAGGAAAAGTGTCACTTCCATCTTGTGAGTAATGAAGTGACTCGCCTGAAAGATATTTTTCAGCATCATTGTACAAATAATCTTGGTTTGGTGGATGAAAAAACACTCACATACTCTTTCTTTTTTTCTTTCAAAGGGAAGAGAAAATTTTGAATATAATATTCCCTCCTATGTATTTTCAGTCTGATCTTACTGTATTGGTCAGGGACAGATCCTGTGCTCTCAAGTGAACTGCACTAAGAAGTTGCAGGATATTTACTGGTTGTTCTTTTTTTTTTACACTGGGGACGTCATAACTGATTATAGAGCAAAAAAGATTCCACATTTTCTCTAGGTGGATTTACAACAATAATTATGATTATGATGATGATAATAATAATAATCTTTTAAATCCAAAAAGTTTGTTTCAGTTTTAGTAAAGGTCAGTGCCACTGTCATAAACAGCTATATGACACAGGCCAGGCAAAATGGACATCTTATTGCTAGGGAGCAGAAGGGCACTCACACCTTAGGAATAAATACAATATGTTTTACTCTGAAGCTGTGCTGAGCCATGTCCTTCCAGGAACTCCTCATGACCTACTAATTGATCCCAAACCAAAGTTTTGAAACTGTGGTTTGGGAACTAGATGGTAGCAATAGCCATTTCTTACTATACACACATTCCTGATGATGCTGATATAAAGAAAAATCAATCAAGCTTCTAAGAAAGGTCAGAAATAATCCATTTCAGCAATGGTTTGGGGACACAATTCAAGTCCAACAAAGAGGAAAACCACCTCTTTCTATCAACATCATGGACTTCTGGCTGAAACACTCCATACTCACTACTGTGCATTTGTCATTTAAAGGACTGATGTTACTGCATCCTGCAAAACATCGGTTTTACTGAAATGATGTAAAGGTAATTAAACTACTGAAAGGCATACAGGTATCCTTTCTGGATTCACTGAAACACATGGAGCTGGTCCCATCATGTTCAGGGAGTGAAGAAGTGCCATGATCACCCAAATGTTTTGTTTAAGACTTCCACAGAAATCCAGAAAGGAGCTTTACCAAAGGCAATTTCTTTAAGGACAGACAAATGCCTCATAATGTCCATTGCATTTGAAGGAGAGTCATTGATCTAAAGGAGATCATTAGGATGTAGTTCAGTTTTTTAGTAAGACTCGATGGGTGATGATACAGTTTCCTATAATGATCATCAGTGAATCTAAACATTTTAATTCAACAAGTTCAAGGTTTGTACGTAATACATCCTGAACTTCTGTTGACTTTCTGTATGAATATAGACCATATTTTGTGTAGTTGAGAGGCAGGTGGCACAGTCTTATCTCTGACAGTAGAGCTATACAATATGACCTGTATGTTCAGGGATGTGCTACATTATCTTGAACATGTACTCTTTCCAGTTCAGAAAAAGTACATGTGCTCCTGGCCAGCAACTGAAATCTAAGAAAATGTGATTCACATGAAGAACTCAGCTTTTTATGTAGGTTTGTTTTTCTTTCAATTCCTGGTGAAAACGCAACACTATATTCAATCCTTTCCTGCAGCTAAGGAGAACATGATCAAATATATCAATTATCATTTTTGCTACTAGGATTTCTTGTACTACTTAACTTAAAAACTCTGAAAAATAAAGTGGGAAAGCCAAAAGGGCAAAGTGCAGAAAGAATCAAATTAGCTAGATCCTAATAGGCAAGATAAATAAATGCTGTTATTTAGGTTAACAGAAAGATGACTGATATGGGATGAATTTTGTATTTGCAGTAATACAAAAAGCAGCAAAGAACATCAGGAAAGATAAAAGTTTTCTACTGTTCGATCACACAATGAGACATAAATAATGAAACATAGACTCATAGAGTGGTTTGGGTTGGAAGAGCCCGTAAAGATCATCTAGCTCCAATTGCCCTGCCATGGGCATTGATATCTTCCACTAGACCAGGTTGCTCAAAGCCCCATCCAACCTGGCCTTAAATAATGGATACAACATAGGTAAGAACTTGTGCTACCTTTAGGCTAATTACTAGAATGCATTGTTACATTGAGTATTAGCTACAGAAAGAATGATAAGCAAGAGAAAATACTTGTTTGGTTGATCACTGAAGATAGAAAAATCACAAGGAATTGTATTACCTTACATCCCAAACTGAAAAATCTAAAATGCTTTATGAGGGACATTAAATGGCCAAGTACACCATTTAGCAAACGAGTAAAAGTGCCAGAAGAGGAGACTTTAAAACATAAGAGAAGTAACCCCACAGATGGAGCTACAGACCAATCAAGAGGAGACTCTTCATTGCCTAGAGAAGGCCTTCTGAATCCCCACCTAAACTTCTTTAATAACTTATCCACTGAAGAATTATTTCCTGAGAGACAGAAACTGTATATATTAAACTAAGCAAAAGACTTATCCCCTTACATATAAGACCAACGTGTTCAGGGTGGGATTTTTACAGTCCCAACCATTGCTTTCCCTAGGGTGATCAGCATTCTCAGCATGAGAATTGCCCTAGATACACCGTAAATACTGTCAAAAAGCTGCTTTCAGATTTCAATACCATACCTAAAACACTGCACCAATGGATTTGACTATAAAAACGTGCTCCCCTTTCCTTCCTACCCTGATTCATCTGTCCCATCCTTTGACTACACTGGACTTTGTGGCTGGAAATTGTGACAAGGTCAGGATCCCTCCTCTAGGGTTAGTGACTGTGCTGTAGCCTCATCCTGCTATGCAGGCAGATACAAAGGGGCGTTATCCCCTGCAGGCAGCAACACCACCTCTCCTGAATGCTTTTACCGCTGCAGTTGGAGAGAAATGAGCTACTGGGCTGCTTAGCTCTGCAGCCTGCAAGCAATGCCAACCTGTGAACAACTGCACAAATACTGCGGCCAAACTGGGCTGGGTGGACACTTCCCCACTGCCTATGACTTTGTTCCCCACTCTCAGGTCTTCTGTTGCTCTTCCAACTTACAGAGAGCAAAAACTAAAGATGATTTGATTCTTTGTGCAGTTAAAAATGACTACATGTAGTGTAATGTAACAGAAAGGAAAAGAAATATGATCAGTCACAAAGAACATTCACAGATGATTAATCTTCATTGTATTAACATTGGATGATACCCCTTAGATAGGTTTTCATATTAAATATCTATATGTATTTCTATTTGTTGCTATTCCACTTTGTACTTTACATCTACGGCTCATGCCGTCTTGAAGTTAGATTTCCTTGTTCCAGGTTTGTGAGTGTTTTCTGGCAATAGGCACATAGTAAAAACAGGTGACAGTACTTGACCCCAGGAACTTCCACTGAACACACATGCCAATCTTATAGCTAGAAATCTTCAGAAGCCATGTCAGAAGTATAGCTGCATGTAAAATAATTACTCTTCCTGAAAATGTTTAAAATTATGAATCTATATACGTGTGTGTGTGTGTTTAAGTCTTTGTATTCTAATGATGTTCCACAGAATAATGACAGAAATACCTCAAAACTGCCAGTAGCTTGGAGGTCATCTTTTAAAATATAGGAAACCTTAGATCTGAACCCTTGGAGTGCTATTGCCTCACTTTCTGGTGTTCCTTTGGTTACTTTGAGCTCAGTTCCTACTCTGGAGAAGATATTCTTGCCACAAAATAGGGAGAAATTTTTCCTGAAGAAACTCATTGAAAAAGATGCTTCTTGGCACAAATTTCTATGACTAGGCACTTTCTAATGAAAAAGGTCAGTAAAAAATTCTCAGCAAGTTTCACACAAATAATCACCGAAATTAGACAAAAAGTAAATGGACTTGGCATGTTAAATCAGCATTGTTTCCAAGCACAAAGCATAGAAAACAGAGCTCCTAGAGTCGTTTTAAAGTGAAAGTGTAATTGAATAACATGTATCTTAATCCAAACAGTATTTTTCTTGCTTTTATCCCACTGGAGATGGCAATTTATATGGGCAAGCAATTCTGCCCAAGTAGCCAACCTCAAAACACCTTTGTATTCAAATAGTATGACATCTGACATTTGTATGTCCATTTGTTATCAGACCACTGTTTACTCTCTGGAAAGTGCCAGCATAAGGGAAGAATAAGGGAAAGTGTGAATTTGCCTGCTGGTTTGGGGAGAGCTGGAACTCTGATTTACTGTAAAAGTTCAGGATGCCCCAATTAAATCAGGACTCTTGAGACATATGAAGACTTAAATGTCCCCCCAAAGCTTTGGTGTAATGTGATTAAGCTGGCTGGTTTTACTAATCATAGACGTATTCTAAATTGCAGAAAAATGATAAGTAGATATAATTGGTTATTACTGTTGTATACTTATAAGAATATGCCCCAAAAAGGTTTCTATTCTCTGCTTCCATTTTCTGTTGAATGTCAATCGTTTATATCTTTTGGCAGCTATAATGTAATCTTCCTTGAGATACATGATGCCCTTAGCTTTCAGGAACATCATGATCTTTTATTTTTATCCTTAGACTCCTCTGCTACCTTTTTTTTCAAACTCTGCTTGTTGCTTTTTAGATTGCTATGCATTTGTGAAATGCCTGTGACTTCCTCATGTGGAAAGCCACTGTTTATACAGTGAGTACTAACTGAAGACAAGATGTGAAGAAAATGTACCACACTATACAGTATAATACTGTACGAGTGTGCAGTGCAGCTGGAGCTTTGAATAAGTGAAAAAACATTATGTCCTAAATATCTGAATAGCACTGAGTTGAGACAGCTTAAGACTTGCTCTCAGCTGCGTTCCTGAGAATTACATTTAGAGAGGAATGTTGGATCCAGGGTTTTGTATTTTTTTTTCTTCAAATTGTTTTTAAAAGCAAATTCATGCTGTGAAAATAATTCTGGCTTTACAGGTGAGAGAAATATTCCACTACAGTTATGCAGCACAGATCCTGACTGTAGGTAAAGAGAGGAGAGGGTCTAACTAACTGGAGTTTTGCCAGAAGGAAGTAGTAGGGTGCTTACAACGTATCTACACCCACTATGACTAGAAGGAAACCTTTTTGGCTACCCTCTTTCTCCGTTTATACAATCTAAGTTGTCTTTAACTACAACCACATACCACATCAGAGAGTGAGCTCCTTCATACAAATGTTTTCAACAACATGTATACCCACATTTCATTAATAACCTGGGATGGAACAAGCAGGACACAGTTACTATCAAATGTTATTGCCTGCCCTGCAGCAGTCATTACTTAAATCTTAAACATTTTTAATCTCTTCTTTTTCCTTCCTCTTTTATTTGTTGGAGGGATGGATCTAGGTACACAACAAATTAAAATTAGAATAGCTAATTCTATAAAATAGAATAACTGTGAAATATTGTCATTCTGGAACCAATAGGCCAGACCTTTGGCTGCTGTAAGCTCTAAAGCTTCATTTGCATAAATGGAGCAATGAAAAATCTACATTTACTGAGGATGTGGTCCATTGTTTGCTGATGAAAAAGATCTCAAAAATGCCTGTGACTTTTAAATTGAGTACGTGGAGGTTGCTCTGAAAGTTTCAGAGACTATGGGAGAAAGGAATAGTTATCATCAGTGACAAATCTAATGCTTGGAGGACTCTGACATTGCTCATTCTTCAACTGTCTAAATGAGTTTTTTACTTTTTTGAGATTTTTTCCAGTAATATTGTTATGTACAGAGAAAATAAAATTAACACTTCATTGCTATTCATCATATGGCACTAGATGCAAATGAGAAAATATACATTATTTACCATCAGTAAAGTAACATTATTTGAAATGAATTAAAAACAATAAAAACAATAAAATAAAAACAATAAAAGAAAATATATCAATAAGATGGTAGTCACTAAGTATTCCTCCAATACACGGGTCTAGCAAAGTAGCTGAATGAAACAGAATGGTACATTCATTAAGTAAATCTAAACCCACCACAATTAAAATGAAATCAGGAATAAAAATAGAGGAATAAGGACAGAAAATTTCTTTTACACTAAGATGTCTCAAAAACTTTTAGTTCCCCACAGTGGGAACAGATCTAAGAAATATGAACACAACTGGAGTATTTAGAATCAGAAAGATTAATGATCATTGATGAAATTTGCATGACAAAGATATATTTTTGCAAACATACTTGTTTTTTTTTGGCTATGCACAAATTCTAAGATGTATTTTCAGACAACTACAGAACAGTGCTAGCCAACTGTCTGTCAAACCAAGCTTTTATGTGCCTCCGGAACTATGGTGGAAAGATAATACGTATAGGCAGAGAACACCATCTCAGTGTCAAAACTGTTAAAAATCTTTGCTGAAAGAATTATACCATATACATATCGCCATGAAATATTAAACAGAATTTGCAAGTTCATGTTTCTCAGTTGTCAGGCAGATATATATGTCTTTATTTAGATTTTACATAGATATACAATGACCCCCCTACTTTTTTAAACTGATGTCAAAACTTCAGATATCAGTGAGGATTAGAACCTGGTTTGTAGCCACTTGTGCTTATAGTCTAAGCAAGTGGAAGGTCATCAGTTCTGCCACGACGCCAACGATAAAAACAGACAAAAAAGAAGCAATGCAAAGGCTTACAAGTGGTAACATATTTGTAGTATAACAATAGAATCACTGAAGGTGCAGATGACTTATTAAGCAGTTGTAATGACATGCTAACATAGGCTCTGTAAGCATAATTATTGGTTCAAGGACAGATTATTGAGAAAATGGTAAGAATAGACAATTTTAGATTCCTTTGCAATAAGTCTTCACAATACTAATATTAATCATATGTGCTAGATACACGTATTTTGTTCAAAGACAATTAACCTCTTTATTTGAAAACAAGAGCTTCGTTACTGTTGAATATAGAGCTAATCGTTTGCAGCAGATAACTTCCAGCAAGTATGAGTGGAATAAGTTGTACTTGCTATGCCAATGTTCTTCCACAAGAGAAAGATTAATATTTAATTTGCCAAACACTGGTATATATGAAGGTTAGGAAACTTCTGGTATAGGAAAAGTCAAGGTATCATCTGAGGATATAACAAATGCTTGCCCTAGATCCATCTTTCCATTTATTTCTTTTCTTAACCAGTTCAGCCCTACAGGTGAAATCACGCCCTTTTTTGGTCAGCAAAGTTCAGCTTCTGTGAAGGTAATGAAAATTTTTAACTAGGTTTAAATTAGCATCATGATTGCATGGCTAATAAAAAGACTGCTAAGAGCAACTATCCCTTTTTTATTTAAAAATGTATCAGAGTTGCACTGGTAGACCAAGGTAGCTGAGCCATCACTTCAGTTGAGATTAAAATATTTCTCTGGGACTGCTAATACAATATTATACACTTCACAGGGACAAATACCCAATCACAGCCCTGTCTTTATGTTTAGGACCATACAAACATCAATTTGTATTGATATATTGTATAACACTAATTCCTGATTCATGGAAAGCTTGATGAAGCTAATTAGGAACAAATAGTACAAGGAATGAGGAACAAACAGTGTGACGATGCAGTCATAAAAACCTTTAAAAAAAATAAACTCTTTTAATAAGATAATAAAAGAGGTTATCAGGAGGCAAAACAGGCCATCAGGTGCTCTGTTCTAGAGTTTAGGCTCAGGATTCATTCTATGGCAGCACCTTGTTTGCAAGTTTCTCATCCAAAAGCAGCACTGATTCTTGGACTTTACACGAGAGCAGTGAGACACTGAGGGAGGTTTAACCTTATGTTCAGCCTCAATCAGACAGCACTACTGAACTGTAGCCTCAACAAGGGACAGGACATCTGAAGAGTCTATTATCTTTCTCTACTGAAAGAACAGAAAGCTTCGTATGCCAGCTAATACATTTAATTTTGAAAACAGACCTATTTTCCTTATGTGTAATTGAGTTCTGTTACAGAACACAAAACAGGGCTTGCTGTCATAAGCAATGAAAAGAGGTCAACATCGAAGGACACAGATGCAAGTTCCACTTTATTTTCAAGAGCATAAGATCTTCAAAATAAAAGAACCTCTCCTTTCTGCATTCAAAACAGCCAAATACTATTTTCACTGGATAAAGGTACAAGATGAACCTCTTTTGTATCATTATTTCAGCTAACCCACTCTTTTTCCCTCTTCAAGCAGATGTTTCAGTGAGCACCAGCTGCAGTCAGGTCTCTCATCACTTAACACCTACTTGCTTGGATTTCTCTGCTCTCACCTTGCTGTTGAAGGGGTTTTTGTTCATTTACACCTTGTGTAAAAGAGGCAAGGGTTAGCCTAAATTGTGCACCTTCTTTCAAATACTGAGGGAAGAAGGGTGGGCATGCAAGTTGTGTTCTGCTGCAAGAATAACTGTTGAAGAGGATCTGCTGATTCATCATTACTTGAAAATCATTTTGGAGTGTCCTTACTAGGGTATTACTGGTGAGCTAAATATAAGATCAGCTCACCAGTCATCACCTAATCAACAGATTAGGTGATGTTGGAACATAAAAATATTTTTTTCACAAAGCAAACAGAAATGATCCAATTAGAATGTAAGTCACTAGTATCAGTGATATCCAGTTTGTACATGAATGAGGTTACTGAAGAACTGGTTTATGAGATGCCAAGATTAAATCATAACAGCAACAACAACAACAATAATGATGATGACAACAACAACAATAGAAATAATAATAACATAGTAATAATTAAACATTATATGTTGAAAGGGTTCGGGCTTTCTTGTGGTTGAAAAGAAACACTTAAGTTCTACATATGTGTCAAACACACAAGTGCTATGACACACACTAAGCTTCAAAATGATATTGTATTTGATCATTTGGGGTTGGAACTAGATGAACTTAAGGTTCTTTCCAACCCTAACTATTCTATGATTCTATGATTTTGATTATTATTCTTAGACCATAAAAGGAGAAAAATAGCTTTTGTCAATCCTAGGAGTTCAGATCATGGCACAAAAGTATGTATCTTCTTTAAAGACAATCAGATTGTCTAATTTCTCTATCTGTTCCTTAGTATGTCCTTATCATTCCTGCATCTCAGCAATGATATGTCTTCCAATGGACACACAATTTCAGCTACCTGTATTCTGAAAACCATGTCCATTCATATTCAGAATATATCAGTGCCACCTGCTTAACCTGATATTCTATTGTAGCTTTTTTAGAAGCAGTGAGGTGATTATAAGATAACTGCTGGTGAAACTTTTCCTCTTCCTCTCACTTGCAAAAAAGGAACAGCTGGGTGTGTGCCTACACATAGCTGCTTTAGATACCAAAGTAAGGTGCTTCTCAAGCTATCTATATCAAGATCCCTGACTTCCTATGTATCAGTGAAAGTAACTGGAGTTTTTCTGAATTACATCCAAGCATTTAAGTTAGACAGTACCTGGTAAGAATATTTCTCAGATGTTAAGAGCACAGTCCTGAAAATCACCCCTGACTTCCTTCCATTGTAAAAAAAAATATCTCATGTTTATTTTGTGATATCTGCATTTTGCAGTTGAGTTGCACAGCCTTCTACAGAATCACCATACACAAAAAAAAAACAAACATACACTGGTATATATTTTACCTCCTTTTAATTGTACAGTTCAAGGAACCCTTACTGCTCTGGACATTATTTAAATAGCAAAAAATCCAAAGCTTCCAAAACAGAGAGAGATAATTGGTATCACCTTGTACTAAAAAAAGGATTTCTGCAGAGGAAGTAATATCAGGGTCATTTTCTACCCTCTGCTGAAAAAGTGCTCACTGTTGAAATTAACTCTTGTAATAAACCTAAAGCTAACTAATGTTTACAGCTGCTCTACTAAAAGTATAAGAAATAATGGGAATAAGTGATCCGGTCTGCAGTTTCCATCAAAATCACAACACAAGACAGTTCTGCAGTAATCATGAGAGAGATAGCATTGATTAATGTTCTATATAGCAATGGCACCATACATTTATGGACAGAGTGGTGAAGCTTTGCCAAAGCTCACTAAAAGCAGCTGCAAGGCAGGACTGACTTTTAACCTCCCCATTTAATACAAGAACTTCTTGGCATAAAAACTGTGCTAGTAGCATACAACCTGCAGGGTTACCATTACAAAAACAGATTTGGCCAGCAGGACAGCTCTATTTCCTAAATAAACTCCTAACACACTACATGAAAGTGAAGTTATACAGGCATATCTGGAAACCAGAAGAAGAAGCAACCAAAAGAAATTAAGTCTTAACATACACTGAAGAAACATATTTTTGCTCAATTTTTGATATTACAATCTCCCTTTTCTTTGGTTAACTATTAATACTGTTTGATATGAGAATTAAACAACTATACAGTTGTCTACAGTGGTGAAAGATGTGTGTACAAATCCTTATTTCTGCAGAAAAATTGATCTCTGAACAATGAGGTGGAGCTTTTGCTTATCTCAGAAATATATTGCTAAGGTGCAGGAGAATTGTTCTTGCTTGCTCTGGAGTCATCTATGGTTAAAGCCAGGGTGCCGAAAGTGGCTTGTCTTGTGAGCTGCAAAAGGGTATTGTGGGACAATAGTATTTCTGTTCTCTTTTAGGACAGGAAAACAGGGAATTCCTCAGTAAGACATGCTGATTAAGGAGGATGCTTTTTACTCCTCAGAAGTCCTTTATCCATCTCAAATCCATTTTCTGAATTCAGTGATATTAGTGTCATTTTTGGAACAAATTATACTGTAAATAATTCCAGAAAGTGCACTTAATATAGATTTGTTTGCTAAGCAGCAGTGTCTCCCTCCAGGGTTAAAGGTAGAATAAAATGTTGTTTATCCTACAGGGAAAAGAAATGACAAGGTTTCTTGCTTCCTCTCTTGTTTCAGTGTGTGAGCCCTTGTCATTCCAGGTCATAAGATCTGTCACATGCTAAAGGAGAGAATTCTTGCAAAGAGTCCTTTGTTTCAGTAGGGCAGTATCAGTGGCCCATTGTACCATTAATTAATACACCACCTCTTTGCTGCTGATTCTATTTCTTTTAAACAAGCCAACTTGCTTCTGGAAAAGGTTGTTCTGTACTCAGCTGTGTAACTCTGGATTACAGCCTCCCCAGTAACCAAACTCAAGGGTGTTAAGTGTGTGGAGGCTAGAATAAATGATGTCCACAGAGCAAGCTCCCTTTCCCTCTTAGAGAGAGCAATACTACTGCTGAGGCCTTTTCATAGCAGAAATCTGACTGTCCTGAGATCACCAAGGCTGGACTGATAAAGGTGATATAGCAGTTGTCACATTTGCATTTGTGTCCCTAGAGTGGATCCAGAGATGAAGTCTCTGGAGTTTGGCGCTTGTGTGCCCCCCTTCTTGGTCTCTTTTCAGCCACACCCTGCTCACTGTCCCTCTGTGGAGCTGCTGCCTCTTCTCAGCAGCAGCTAGGGCAATGGTTCCTAGACTTTGTACATTTGCTGCTATTTGGAGCTTCCTTCAGTAGGGTAGCAAGGGAAGGGAGTGTAGGCTCCCAGAAGGATGGAAAAAAGTGCCATACATCAGATGTATGAGTTTCCTGTTTAGTGGATGTGAATATTGCCATTTTACACATGAATAAAAGAGTTGTCATACCTATGGTGGTAGCCTATGAAGTTTATTTTACTCTTACACAGCTCTGGTCTAAAGCTGGTATTTATCAGAAAAGACAGAAGTTGTACAAGACATATTATTTTCAATTCAGCTGGGAGGTGCCAGAAATACTTTAGGTCCCAGTCCCACATCCACTTACACCTATGGTATATCATTCCATGAAAGCAAACAGAAGGATCTCTTTCATCATTTTGGTGCCAGATAGAAAAGATGCTGTCTCAGCTGTCTGTGAAAAAGCCACTACTAACCAGCCTAACTATGTAAATCACTTACCTAAAGGATCAAGAAGATCTTTATACATCCAGCACCATATCAAAACACATACTCATTTAATAAACCCTCTGGTTTCAAATCTAAAAGCTGCTAGCAGTCACTTCAATGCAGGAATGTTCATAAAGGATTCATCTTTACACTGTTTGCAGGCAAATGAAGTGAATATTGGTTACAGAAAATTTAGGTGCTCCTGTTACTCTGAAGGAATCAGGATCTGCTGCCTCCAACAGATACTGTTACAGGTGTTAAATTTCAAATCACAGCCTCCAAACTTTTTTCATTTTTGGCTGAGAAGAAATTAGGCTTGTGAGAATGAGTGTGCTAATATTTCCTAAAACTATTCAAAATTGCAGTCATGCTAAAATGTTTTCAGATCCAAAATGTTTATTTTCCTAAGCATTTCAAGCAAATTTGCTGAAAACAGTCAATCTACTTCTGAAAACAGTAACTTATCACCTGAGAACTGGCTTCACATGTCGTATCTGAAAGCAGACACAAATGAGCAACTTTCAGACAGTGACCCTGCTAGCCCTCCCCCTCAAAAGCTACACTTTAATCAAATTCCCTCTTACGAGGTAGCCACCACGTAGAAACTGTAAATGTATTCTATGATTCTGTATATGGAATATGTGCATGAACATTTGAACAAATTCCACTTAAAAAGTCAGCTTGATTACATCAGAGTTATTATGAGACACACAAAACTACATCTAGCTCTCTACCTCTGGTCTATCTACCCATCTGTTTTATTTTCAAATGATTCATCCTTGAAGGCACTAGAATGCCTCCCAAAACGTGCAAGATTAATCAGTCCTGCAATGGCCTTATATAAACGCATAACTCTGAGGCTGTGAGTTGTGTTACTGACTTCACTTGGTCTACTCACTGGCTTGAAACTTAGCCAGTCTGAATAAACAAAGCGATAAGGTTTTATTTCTCTTCCCTGCTTCCCTATACACCACTTGGATTAATTTTGCTTAGGGTAAAGTTTTTTTCTCTCTCTACTGCTATATCTGTCTTTTATTCCTTCTGATCCTTTATTTATTTTTTCCCTTTTCTACCTCATGTCTTTTCTTCTTGGTATTAGTATTTACCTTCTTAGGAGAAGTTTTCATGTCCCATAGCAGACTCTAATAGAGTATTTTGACTATCAGAGATAATTTTTTAGTGCATAATGGGGTTCTCAGCTATAGCCGGTGTCATCAATACTATTAAAATATAGATATATTAAAGAACAACATTCATAACAATGTTGACAGACTATTAACAGTGTCAAACACTCTGATATATCCAGGCCAAAGAGGTCTTTTTCTTAATGTCAGCTTGAGAAAGTGTGTTTTCATTTTCACTCTAACGAACACTTCAGCAGTGTACAAATGCAGTTAGGAAAAATGCAAAGGAAGTTCTGACCAGTTTAGAAAAATAGGTGTGGACTAAAAATCTGACTGCTTTTCCACTTTGCAGCTGAAAGGACATTGCACTTACATGCAGCTATATCAAGAAGAGTGGTTTCCTAGAGCAGCAAAACAATGAGAATGTCTTTCCTCAAGGAAGAACTGCAAGTATAACATTGTATGACTAGAATGGCAATTGACATATAATTAAGGACATTGCTATGATTTGGAATCACTCCTACTCTTCCATTATCAATAGAATTTAATTTCTGAGGCTTTTCTTCCTAAACTGACAGCACTGCTCTTCAAAATAGACAGACCGCCTATACAAATCACAAGTGGAAAATACAAGTGGCACTGTTTGGCTGGCATATAATCTTCAACTGATTGTATTCAGTTTTATTCACACTGGGTGTGCTTTCTTTCTCCCTAAAAAAATAATGCCCATTTTCAAAAATGAAAGGAGCTGTGAATAATCCACTTTTTATATAAGCATTGCTAGTAAGCAGAGCAGAATAAAGATGCCTTCATTCCACTAACAATTATGAAAAGATCATATCAGACAATGACCTTTAGAAATGCTTCAGTGATCACTGTGTCAGGCTGTAAGTCTTAAGTGGGAATTCTTCAGACAGGATTTGACTTCACTTTCACATATATGCCTAATTTTGCCCCACTCATGTTAACGTGATTTTTACTGTTGAATTCAACAAAGGAAGAGCAAAGCCCTTATGTGGAATAAACTCACAGAAATCAATAGATAGCCATATTTACAACGGAGAACTGAGTTTAGCTGTGCATTTTTGCTTCCTGGCCTCTTGATTTTCCAAGGACATCCTTTTGCATTTGATGTTGGTGCCAATTAGAGAGAAGGTAGAGGCAGAATTTATAGCAGTACCATCAATAAGACTCTTACTGATGCAAATGGGAAATATGTGCATGAATTTGGCTGAATATCGTTATGGTAGAAGAGAGCCAACCGACTGATTATTTGCAGCTTATAGATAGACTAATAACCTCAAGAAAGAAGTGAAAGAAAAATGTCTATTTGTTAAGATTTTAAAATAACATTTTCAAGTGAACTTCTTATAACAACACTCAGCATAAGATTCAACAATACAAATAAATACATAATATTCTCCAGCCATTCAAGGTCACATTAACCTTCTTGAAGAAGAAGCCAAGAACTCCTTAAGTTAATCATCCTCTAAATTGAAGCTGGTGCTTATTTGACTCTGAGGTTTTGTTCAAGACAGAGCAAGCATGTGAAAAATAGGTGAAATGCAAGATTTCATTTACACAAGGTCAAAGTGACCTAGATTTCAAGTGAGGTCTAAAGTATTATCAGTCCTTCACACAAGACAAGTTTTGTGCGCAGTTCATTTAGTATTTAAGGCATTTGCATAAGTATATAAAAGAGCATTTTCTTCTTGCTCTACCCAGGTAGGTCAAGTAACTGTTAGTACTGAATAACTGTGTGTGAGTACTAGTCCCCAGAATAACTTGGATTACGTGTAGTTTTCTCAATACAGAACAGTTTATGCAAGGAGGAGATACATACACAGGGGCTACATCTACCACAGATGCAAGCTGTACAGCGGTGTGAGCTCTGGCCATTCCTGCTGATGATTTAGGCCCACCGAGACAAATAAGTATAATGAAAATAGACAATTTATATCAACTACAAGACTGGCAAAAAAATTTTGAGAATTCAACTTTGTTTATGATGTAGCTCAAAAATACGGGTAAATTTATCAAAAAGAGGTCACATCTTGAACAGAAAATATGACAATATAAGAATGTTGTGGTATTAATATCTTCCTGACTCAGACCTAAATAACCAGCATATGCACTGGTGAAAAAGCTTGAAAATTAACAATTAATTTTGTATTAAGTTGGGCAGAATGAGAACAGTGTAGTCAATAGCTGTAGCAAAGAGCATTATTTATATATCACATTTAATTACACATGAATGCTTTAATGTTATTATTAAAAAAAGCACTGTAAATTTCTCTCATAAATATTTTAGCAGTAACATAATGGACTGAGTTATTATTTGTAGCAAGATTATTTTCTTCATATTTTCCATCTGTCCTACCTGTTGATATAGAATCATAGAATCATACAATAGTTAGGGCTAGAAAGGACCTTAAGATCATCAAGTTCTGTAGCCCCATCATAGAAGGCCACCAAACTGGTCAGGCAGGATTTCCCCTTAGTGAAGCCATGCTGGCTGTCACCAAGCACCTTGTTGTTTTTCATGTGCCTGAGCATGCCTTCCAGGAGAATCTGCTCCAAGATTTTGCCACACAGAGGTGAGACTGACTGGTCTGTAATTCCCCGGGTCATCCATTTTCCCCTTCTTGAAAATGGGGGTTATATTTCCCTTTTTACAGTCGTCAATACACAGATCAAGACACGAACATTGAAGACAAATGGCCAATACAAGATGTGCAGCATAACTGATAACTGCAACAGGCAAAATCAGATTTAGGTAATCTTTCGATAAAGAGAGTTACACTTCATTGAAGCAGTTACTCACTTTTAGCTTTGAATGTTGGTCACCTACTGTAATTGAAAGAGGAACGCAAAAGTTGAGACAAGCTCTGAAATTTTTCTGTTAGGTATTTCTACAAGTTAGAGATGAGAAATCTTCAAGGTATAGGTCTCCTAATACGTTTTTGTTATCTGATGGTTTTCCTCATGCTAAAGGTCAGGAAGTTTGAAATTCCAGTTCAGAGGAAGGGCTGTATCATGCCTTCAAGACAGGTTCCTCACCTGGGAGGCAGGATCCCTGCCCGGCTTCGTGGGAGCTCAGGTACTCTGGCACACTTGTCAAGAACACCATGCTGCCTTGCTTAGAAGTCCAGCCTTTTCCACTGGCTAAACAAGGACAGAAGAGCCTCTGCTGCAGCCCACTCCCAGTCTAACATCACTTTGTCAAGGCTTGTGTTGTGAGCCAGAAGTAACCCTTATACTCAAGGGGGAGTACAAGCTTAGCAGCAGTACCTGCCTTTCTGTCTGCTCAGTCACTTCATGAGCTTTTACTCACAGAGTAACCATCGGTCAGGCCAGGAATTCTGTACCATTTGTCTTTAAATCCAGTGCTTGCCTTATGACTGCAAGCCACTGCATTATTTATAAAAGGCATACTGCGCTCTTCTTTTTAAATACAACCTGCCCTATCCTAACACCTCTTTAAATTGAATATCGTCTTATGCACCGTGGTTGTGTGTGAAAATATACTGCTTCAAGGTAAAAGGAGAGAAGTTGAATTATTATCCTGAAGGCTGTTTGTACACTTGCATGATCCACCCACACATCTTACCTTGAGGGCGACAAGAATTGCATGGGCTGGTCAAGAACAGAGCAAAGTACTCAAGTGCTGACTGACAAGGTTGCCCCTCCTAAGTGTTCACTCTGAGCTCTGATCTCCAAGCACTATTGATACTCGGCAGTGAAGCAGAACTGCTGACGTTCCTGCTGGGTTCCACGCAGAAACCTGAACATCCCCACTGCATTCACAAATTGGAGCCAAAGTTCAAGGGAGAAGACTTAGAGCAGGAATTTTCATCTTAAATCAGATTTGTTTTCACTTTGGCTCCTATGCAGTACTATACTGAAACATGCACTTAACTTTTAAACATTAAACCCCTATTGGGTACTGGAAAGCTAGAAGTCAGACGTGTGATTGAACTTAACTTGCTGAATTTAGGCATATAACAAGATAGAAAACTTTAAAGCACCACTCTGTATTAAAAATATATTTTTACCAAGAGCTGATATGTTCCAGACAGGACAGGAGACGGTGTTTCTTACTAACTACTTCCCAACCATCTTAATGACACTGTAAAGCACTGGTTATCATACCAGATTTAAAGTGTGTATATACAGAATGAAAGCTCCATTACAAAAAGAGCTATCACAACCAGCTTTGCTACTCTTGTGTTATTATAGAAGAAAAGCAAATATGTGTGCATGGGTATCTGCATATCTGCATGTATTTAATTTACAAAACACTGGGGGAAATTCCTGGCACCAGTAAAATAATTACCTTCCCATGTATTTCAGTAAGACAGCATTTCTCCTCATACTTTTCATCAGCAGTTTGATCACTTACCTGGTTTCCTTCATAATGTAGTTTAAACTTTACCCAGTTCTTTTTTTCCCTTGTTTTATAAAACTGAAAACAAAACTAACTGTGATTGTAAGAAGAAAAACTACACATTTACAAATGTACCATTTTTTTTCACTTCATCTACAAGAAAGTTGTAAAAAAAAATTAAAAAGTTATTAGAATAATAGCTATAAATAAAATAGTTCTCTTCCATGAATCCTCATGGGTACATTGAACTTAAATTGACAATAAAATAATCTACTCAAGTAATTCTGAAACAGCTAGGACTCCTTAGGGAAAACAAAACAAAACAAAATGCCCCAAAACAGCGAAGAAAAAAAAAAAAGTAATGCATTTAAGGGTCAGAAATGTTGCTTTTAGAACATGTTCATGAGAGTAACAACATTGCGTGGATCAAGCCACAGATGGGCACCTGGATTCTCACTATTGCTATATGCTGCTGCAGCTGAAATGTAAAGGGGCAAATCAGAGATGAAAAAAATGAAAGACTGTAAATACAAGGCAATGCTTTAAAAGAAATTGAGTGGGATGGCTTCTTAGCGTACAGTTGGCATGTTATAGAGCCCTGTGTAAATCTTCCAGCTTTTCCACTTGAATGCTTCTCCTCGCAGCTGGAGGTAGTAGAAGTGGGAGGCTGGGTCAAGTTGGTTGGAAAATGGGGGCAAGAAAGATAAAAATATTATACCCAGGTAGGTAAGATGGAACAGGAAATCAAAGCTAGAATAATTTTCCTGTAAATAGGATGCTGTCAAAGGGTTGACCATCACTGGAAAGCCATCCCCTATCTCTACTACAGGCCTCAGAAAGGCAAAGTACCATTCAGTCTTATGTGAGATACCTACATCTATCGTGTATGTGGCATGCAGGTGGACATACTGGACATAATTCTGAAAAGCCCTTGATATGCAAAGCCTTAGACCCTTTGCAAGCTCTAGACCAGGACTGGGCAGAGTCATGAGCCTTCCTCCTTCACCCGTTTGAAGTCACATTCTGATGCCAGTGTGGACAAATCACTGTCAGCTGCTAAATTAATTGAGCTAAAAATTGAAGAAGGACCCACGCTTCACCCTTTCTGCACCCATTGAAATCCCTATAGTCAGGAGAGAGGGGCTTCCTAATTTGCCAGCTAGACCACTCTGCCACCACTTCCAAAAACACACCTTCAAATCCTTGTCTAGACATGGCCTTATGCAAGGGAGAGATAAGAATCAGCCCCTGAATGGGTGTTTTGTTATATAACCACTGATGAGGCCGGGGGAGTTAAACATTTGCAGTAGTTTGTAACATTCCTAAAGCATTACGTTTTCAGCAAAGTGGATTATCTTGTCTCATTTTTCTCTGATGAACAATCAGCTTCGATCTTGACACATGAATTTATTATGCTTGGGTTAAACAAACTAAGCCTTAATAAGCTTCAGTTAAAAACCTCACTTTGTGTTTGTGGAGGGGAAAACTCAGCACTTAGGTTGCCTGACGAGTACAAAAATGAAATCAGGCTTCTCTGCCCTTATCTAGCTTAGGTTGGATGTGTGTGTATATCAAAGATGGGATTTTTTTTTCTCTAGGTTTTGCTAGATATTTGATTGCTTTGTTGAAATGGTTCCACGATATCTGACTGGGTTGACCTCCAGATGTACCTCCTCCAGGGCATTATGTTCTGTTTCGCATTATCAGCTGCATGCTCCAAAGGTTAGGTTGTGAGAGCTTGGGTGGGGCTTTTAACTCCTTCTTCCAGCCCCACAATCACAGTGTGCCTGTTCACATGTGCTCACATGGTTAATTTTTCGAAACAGTGAAAGAAAAGCAATACATACTCATCTTGATTTAATAATTGCAGTCATGATTTATGTAGAATGGTGTCACTTTATTGAACATTGGTTTGATAGATAACAGAGAGCATGTGCCTGGCTTATTTGGAAAGTTTATATAACACTACAGATCCTTCAAGGAATGTGCAGAAACTTCTAGATACATGGAACAAACTCATCTGATGTAAATCAGGTGTCTGAATTGACAACAGCAGTAATGGGTAAGGCAATAATTAGTATGCATAACTATTTCAGGTTGTGTAAAGTAGTACAGTTCCAGTGCTGGAGTGTCACTGATTTACACCAGCTGAGGATATGGCCCTGAGAACTCACAAGAAATGGCTCTGCCTACTAATTACTGAAGCTGCTAATGTATTTCAGCTGAAGAAGTGCTAGCTCTTGCAAATCAGACACCTAAAATTTTCTGCAATTTTTTTCAGCTAAGCAGTCAGAAAAGTGAGGCTGCATTTTGCACTGTGGCAGTCCTTGTTAACATTAAACGCTGGCTTGATGCACCGATCAGGCATCTCACTAGTTTAGGTATGATCACTACAGTTTCCACTGGCTTCTTCCCAGATTGAGGCAGGATGAAAAGCTGATTTTTTTTTAGCCTTCTGGCATAGAATGAAGATGCATTTAGGATGCTTTTGACACTGTTACAATTCCACTCAGGTAGTCACTCAGAAAGAAGTGTCTAGTGAGTACAGAAAACTATTGCACTTGGCATTTCCAGCAGCAAATCTTTTCTAATGAGCGACAGCTGAAAACAAGTGGGAAGTATTTTAAACCCAATGGCTCAGATAGCTTCTAATTTCTAACTTATGTAGAGGCTATTGAAGGTTATAGTACATGCCATATTTTGTCCTGCCGGATTTATGTCTCGGATCAGTTCAGTCACAGGTATGTCCTTTCAAGGATTCAAATCACGGAAGGTAAAAGCCCTCACAAACACGAGGACACCAAAGTCCTTCACATCATGGCCATAAGTTGAGCTAGCAGTCTTTCCCAGCTACTGTTTTGTTCAGTTCAAGGCCTGTGGGTATTTTGAAATGCAAGAGGATTTTTTTTATTTATTCCTGAATCAAGTTAATTTGGAATATCATGGGTAACTGTTGGCCAAACTACTAGTGGGACTTGACCATTTAAGAATATTTACAGGGATCTTTAAGACCAAGGTCTCTGCCTTCGCTTTACTTATATTGCTGCTGGCACAATAACAGTGAAGCTCCCTGGAAATTTTCAGGCTCTAACTCAAACATTCTTCCTATATTTATATGCTCAACATGTCAGATGTTGTGGGATATACCTAATTCTTTGTTATTACTTCCCCAGAGAGGAGGTTCCCTTTGTACAGTTTTGGGCTGGAAGACAAATGAGTGAGCTCAAGACTGTTCATGTTTGTAGAATAACTTGTTTTATTTACACAGTCAGTAATCCTGGAAAACAGATGGTTACAGAAGAATGTAAGCAACTCCTTCACCCTCCATTCCCAGTTCACTGCTAGTGCGTAAGGTCCTGGAAGCTACATTACCTCTAAAGCTGAATGTTGTTCACCTGATAAGAATTAGAAAGAATTTTTTTTCCCTTAAAGAAATAGAGATATAAATCTAACAAGATTTATATTTTTGTATTATTCTTGAGAGTAAAAATCTGGCCCCATGGTAATGAAAAAATTTAGACATCTGTGTAGGCCAGCAACTTCTTGTGCCCTTTGCTAGAAAAATATAAAAAGGAGAGCTAATGGTGTTGTATTTTCTTGCTTTTACAGTCTCAGCCAAAACCTGATTTTGATTGTGGTAAGTATCTAAGTATCACCATCTATTTTTCTTTCAAGTGACAGGCTATATTGTGTTAAGATGTTAATCCATTTTGGCAATACACACAGGATATTTTCATAAGAACCAGACCCTAACAAGACTTTCTATTGACCTTTACCGCGTAACTAGGTTATTTTCAAAATTTACTTTGATTATCCTCACTTCAGCTATGAAGAGTCACAGTACTTCAGAAAAAAATTAAACTAAAACCAAATAGGCCATACAAAATCAGATTTGAGATACTTCTTGAGCAGATGTTTTGAGTTTTAAATTACCAAGTTGGTTGTAGTTTACTTGTCTTGATATTATTCAATACTGCTGTGCCTAGTTTTACTAACAAAACTCCTAATAAATTATTATGAAAGAAGAAAAAATATTATTTTGTGTTCAGCCAGAATGATTTTTTAATCCACGCCTCTTTCTTCCTTGGGCTTATTAAGCACAGGTTTGGCTACAGCAACGTTTAAGTATCTCACCTTTAAATAACAAATCATGTCCAAGTTATTCTGCTTGTACATTAGAACTCTTACATTTTCCTTATTCTCACATGGAAAATAAATACATGAAGCCTGATTCTTCATTTACTACACTGTGAGCAGTCATTATGCCCATGCAAGAGAAACACAACATGGAAGGAAAAAAAACTGATTTGGTAGCATAATAGGCTTATTTTGAATTCATCACAATAATTACACAAGGTGATGAGTGATGAAGAATCCAGCTCATTATTCATAAGAAGCAACTATCTTTTAGCTAGTACTGCATATTAGAGGTAGAAAGCCCCTGGTTTATTACAGCGATTATTATTAGTCCAGTTGCCAATCCAAAAATCATATTTGATTGTCTCATGTACAGCAGAATACTAATCTATTTCCCTTCTTACTTCTCCCTCTATGCTTGTATAGACAGGTACATTTATCTATTTTGCCAAGAGCAATCTCTTTATCTATGCAGAACTACAATGATTATTCACTCTTATCAGTACCAGTATCTGCATATATGCACAGGATAAAACACAAATATTTCCTCACCCCATTTCTTGTCAGTTCTCTGCTCGAAGGGTGATCAGATCATTTTTAATTGCATACTGAGCAACAAATAACTGACATTTGAGTTTGAGTGACTAAGAACTACATTTTGTTGACAATATTAATATGCTCTTGTGTTTCATGTCTATCAGTTTCCAGGAGCTTAATCAGATTAACACTTTGTAATGACACCCAAGAATACCACATTCTGGCAATGTCTGATGCTAGTCATTCACCAAAAGCACCAAGCCAAATTCCTTCATCTGAAAGGTAGTGGATGCATCATGTCCCAGTGTATCCTGGGAAGGTAAGTGGTAGTGAAAATAGACCCAGTTCTTAAGCAGGAGGTTTCAAAAGACAGGATGATCCAAGCACACAACTTGCTGGCAATAAAAAAGGGCAGTCCTACTCCTTCCTTTCCCTTTTTTCAGGCCCTGCTCTGATCTGTCAAAGAGATTAAGTGCAGCAAAATGGCCAAATGAATCATTTTCTGAAAGTCTAGTGACCTCACCAGAAGAATTTCACCATCATCGCTACGGAAGGCAGGATCAAGCCCGTAGGGAAACTGAAGTAATTTATCTGTGGGAGGAGGAATATGAAGTTATACGATCCTTAGCTTGGCTAGAGGGATAGGTTTCCATTCAAGTTTTCATCAGATTGGAAAACACTTAAAATTTTGGTTTGATAGTGTTTTGCTTTTTGGTTAGTTTTTGAGAGTACCTAGAGCTCTAACTAAAAAAGGAGATAAATATAACAATGAAGAGATTCTTCTCATCTGTTTGTCAGCCCATGAGTCAGCATGATGAGAAGAGGCAAAGTGTGACCCAAGTGCATCTTTTGGGTGACATGTTAAAGCAAAGTTCTGACCACTTGACATTAAAGATCCCATTGCAGTAATTATATCTGAAAAGCGCATTAATGCTGATGATCTGGACAAATGCCAAGTCTAAAAATTACATTCTCACTTCCAACATTCCTACTTTGTTCCAAATGGAAACTGAAGTCTTCATTTCCTCTCTGAAAGAGCCATGTTGTTGTAGGCTGCTAAATTCTTCCTGTGTTTCACCACAAACCTTCAGCGCTGTAGTAGATTAAACAATCATTATATGGTTTCCGTATCAGCTTGTAAAGCAAGGCAATATTTCACAAGATGAAAGGAACTATAAGAATGTAAACTACTAATACTTTTGAGTCCGCTTACTGCAATACAAAATTTGACCAGTGGCAAAAAGTAGAGTCAGCTGAGACAGTCTTGAGTGGTTCCATTAACCACTGAAGTGCAGTATTTCTCCCAGCATGTTTAGTATTGCGAATGCAAAGTTTGACCTAAAACATCAGATATTTATGTACATTATAGTACTGGATTTGCTTTCTTTTTAGATCAGGTTCTCATCTGATTTATGCTGCAGACAGAAGTCCTACAGGAGACACACTTGTGTTAAGCACAAAACCCCCCAAAGTAGCACTTGGGCTTTTTGTGCATGTTTAGTTGCCTGCTTTGAGGCCAGTCCAAAAAGCAAGGGCACTAGACAAAACTCAGTGGTGTATGGGGTCAATGCAGTAGAGTAATTTAGCTAACATAATAGCAGAGTCATAAAGGACACAAAACAAGCCATCTGTGTTAAAACAAAGCCTTGTCTGATGCCAACTCTTGATGCTCAGAGAGAGAGCATAGCAAAGGGGTGCACCTGTAGCTATATTTCCCCCAGTAATGTTTCCCCACGTTCTCCTAGCTTCCAGCAGTCTGCAAGACCGTGCACAGAGAAACAATGCACAGAATGGATAAACCAGTGGCATGGAGAAATGATATACAGGCATAGCTGATGCTGAAAATGCAATTTGCATAATATGGTAATGTATGCATTATAGTTCCAACTACATACATGATCAAAGCACCCACTGTAAATGATAATGCAAATTAATTTTAGGCTCATTATTATTAATTGAACCTGAATAGAAATCAGATTCAGCAAAAATAGAATAAAGAAACAAACAGAAACTATGTAGGGAAACAGTCATTAATATGATTATTCTCTCTGGCTTATAGTTAGGTACATGCTCCTTCTGTCTGTGTTTCTCCTTTTGACTTCTCTGGTATGGTTTCAGATACAAATTCTCTATTACTCTGCAGCTAATGCTTTTGGTTTCTGTGTTGGTGTTCATGTCACCCTCTCAGCACACTTTCTCAAATGTATTATTAAGGTCTGCATGGTCTAATAGGTTGCCATTACCCTGAGCTTTATTCATCCCTTTTCCAAACTAAATCAAATTTGAGCTTGAATAATGTTGATAGGGACATTTGCCTAAACTCAGTTTGCTACTGCAGTAATGAGATTTTTTTTTGTGAATTAATGGGACATTTGTTTTTAAAAACAGAACACCAGTATGTTTCTGCCCCTTCTAATAACTTTTTAATGGTGATCTTTTGTCCTGTTGTAATGGTTTCTCTTTTCTGCAGTAGTTTATGCCTGGAGACAGGAAAAGGATAAAATACTGGGATCAAGCCATTATCCAGCACTGAAGTTTCTGTCCTACGGTGGGTTTTGAATCATTTAATAATATAATTAATTGTATCCTGAGTTTTACTAAATGCTTATATCTGTTAAAAAAAAAACAAACCACAAAACTTAGATCTGGTGAGACTACATTCTTTTTTCCTAGACAGTATTAACAAGTGTGATCTTCAGTGACTACAAAATTATTTAGCATTTATAACTCTCATTAACAACTGTAAGAAATATGTCATTAGTCTCCTTGGAATTAAAGACACCATAAGGATATAAGAATCTTTTCTTTGTGAAGATTTTAACTTTATCATAAACCTACTTTCAGTATAGGATAATGCATTGAGCAAAGACTGCATGCAGTTGTAGAGGCAAAATAATATTAAATTTCTTCCTGAACTGGGGAAGCAAAAGAGGACATAAAATTCATGATCTCATTCCTAGGAACATTCCTGTCTGTTTCTCCTTGGAAAGATATTAACAATATCATTCTTATCACTCTACAACTACCTGAAAGGAGGCTGTAGTGAGATGGTGGTTGGTCTCTTCTCCCAAGTAACAAGTGACAGAACAAGAGGTGATGGCCTCAAGCTGAGCCTGGGGGGATTTAGAATGAATATAAGGAAAATTTTCTTCACAGAGAGGGTGCTCAGACATCAGAACAGGCTGCCCAGGAAGGTGGTGGTATCGCCTTCCCTGGAAGTGCTCAAAAACTGTGTAGATGTGGCCCTGTGATATGATTTAGTGATAGTCTTGGCAGTCTTGGGGTACCGATTGGACTTGATGATCTTAAAGGTCTTTTCCAACCTAGTTGATTCTACGATTCTGACATTTTAAAGGTAAAACCATTTAAGCAATAATTAATCTTTCTCTTTACTGATATTTTTATTTTCATTATAGACCTTATGATTTTTTTACATGTGGCACTGTAAAAACTGTTAATGTGTTAATGAAACTGCATATCTCTATTTTTTTACAGTTTATACTATATCGGTACTTATAACTGCAGTGAAGTTGCACAAAGCTTATTATCTTTATATCACAGTATGTCCCAGTTAAAATGCAATCATTTTCCTAAAGTAATTTTGGAAAAGTTTTGGGGCAATGATGTATTTGTGTCACAGTGGCTGCCTCTGAGCCCCGTAACCAATATACCATTGACCCGATACTGCTTGCACCACCTACAGGGAGAAAAGATAGAGTGATAGTTGGAAGACTAAAAGGAGGTACTTTTGCCCCTGCCCCTTGCTGGGTATTCACACTTTTACCCTGCTGTATTTGAGATATTCTCATCCTGTCTCCTCTGAGGGAGATACAGCCAAGAAAAAGCCAAAATTCTTTTCCCATTTTCAAAGATAAAAACATTCTCTTTGGGAAGCCCCCGTTACCAAATGTGCCTGGAGCATGTGCAGAAACTAGCACCATTAGAGCATGCCCGAGAGATTGGTTTTGTCACCTTTATTCACGGTAAATGGCATTTTATTTCATGTGTACTCACTGAAGTCAGCAGGACTTGAAGCAGAGTATGCAGATATTGATTTTGAATCCTGGACCAGAATCCCACACTCCTCCCAGGTTTTACATTTTTCAGAAATGCTGGTCACTCTTTTAATGGCTTTAAAACTGGATATTGCAGGTGTCCAGTACTGACAGCTGCAATTTTACTGATGCTATGCAGCACAGGATGTCCAGTCTTATTACATTTCAAGATACAGGAAATGCAACCCAGTATCTGAAAGCATAAGAAGGAAGGAGCCCTTCAAAGTTCACAGTAAGTGACATTATTTTTAGGTTATTGGAGAAAGAGAGAGCGTTTAATGCTCCTTTACATAAAGTACTTCATTTAAAAACTTGCTATTCATTTTAACATTTAAAAACTTGCTATTCATTTTAACACTTTCTTTTCATTTTTAATGTTTTCTACAAAATTCAAGGTGATTGTGGAAAACAGTACACGCTGATACACATAAATCAATTACAAACTTTCATACTTACACACTTCTGCCTTTCCTCTGTCCAAAAGCCCAGATTAGTTAGAGGAGGTTCACAGATGGGAATGCAGAACTGCCAGAGACTTGAACCCTTCCCCTGAAAACAGACTGAAGGGAAGCCAGCAAACAAAACACAGGATGCTGTGAGGAACTTCTGAATCAGAAGCAAGGTGAGGGGTAAGTATACAAAATGATAAACAAAACAAAAATAATATGTGGAAAAATATGCACATGTTCACTGCACTCAAAATTAGTCTGTTGACTTTGTTTCCTCGGGCCATAATTTACATCAGCTCTTCAGCAGGATTTAAAATATGACTAAATATTGATTTGGACAACAGTAAACTCCCAAGGTATAAAACCAAGTTTTCTTACAGTCTTATTGGAGAGGATATACCTTCCTATATTGTAAGGCATAAGGCTGACTCTGATCATCAAGAGCAAGGAGGAATTTTTTTCTGAATATATATATTTATTCCTTCATGAGTTCCTTGCTTTTTCTCTAAGCTTCTGATCACTAATGTTATGATGATAGAACACATGGACTACTGAGGTCTGATCCAATATGGTGATTCCTACAGCTCTGCTGAGAATGGATATTCAGAAAATAAATAGAATTCCTTGTGACATGCAAGAGGAGGAAAGAGGCAAAGCGCTCCTGGCCAGGGTCAGAAAGCTCCTACAAAATCTATGCACAGTTACCTGCTGTATTTTTTTTTCACATGACTTAGTCTTGCAGACTTTGACCGTCTGATGCCTTTCAGTCTCATAGGAATTTTTGAGATATTGACATTAGGTGTTTTGCCTTAGGTGGCAAGTATGACAAACTGTAAAGGTGCATACGAGGTATTCTGGTATGTGCTCATATCGTGGTATGATCTCATCTTAAGGAATGTGACTGTGACTTTCCAGCATTATAAACCGAAACCAGGATTTGGTTGTACACTGCTGCATACCAGGGAAAATACTGTGCCTCTGTGAATTTCAGCTCATGTTAATACGTCTTCATAACCAATGCTGGAAAGCATCACCAATTACTGTGGCTGTTTACAGAGCACAAGAACAGAATATTTAATTTTACCAGCCTCTAAGGACAACAAAGCTGAATTTGAACTCTAGTTAAAGTTTTGCTGATTACTCTTGACCTTTCTGGGACAAAGACATGAAGGTCACTGGAGTCATGATTCTTTTCACATTCTGCTTGTCTTTGTCATTCCCCTAATAACGCATAGGACTAGAAACAAGAGCTGGGTGGTGTTTTTTTCCCCCTGCCTGGAAATCTATTTAGATTAGTCACCAGGTTTTCCAGTCTACGGTCATTGAAGGTCATTTGGTTTATAGCTGAAATCCTCAATTGGAACCTCATCTTGTAATCACAACTTAAAACCCAAGTGAGGTTTTGTATTTCCTCTGAAAGGGTAGGTTGTTGTATGATTAGCTTCAGAATGTTAAATGGATTGTCTGTGTAATGACGGGTAATTTTGGGGGGCTTAAATTGCACTATGAGAAGACCAGTCTTGCATAATAAGTACTGGGCTATAGTATAAAGAATAGCATTCTAAGCTTCTCTGAAATGCTAATTCTACTACATGTTAATATTTCCTTTGCTGTAAAATGGCAAAAGGCAAGCCAGCAAGATGTAAAAAACTTACAAAGTGCATTTTCACTTATAGACTGTTCCTAAGAGCAAGTCGTTTCCTGAAAATGTCCCTTAAATAAGCATCCACTTACAGTGGTCAGCGTCTGCTAATAGCTGTTCCACAGCCTTGTTGGCTGTGGCAAATGCCTTGTTGCTGGCAAATACAGAGTATTTGTTATAATCTATAGAGCGATGGGAATGGGTGTATAACTTTTACACTGATTTTTGAAACTATTCTTAGCCCTAAGTATGAAGCATCAGGCACATCGTGCAGATGTACTCCTGGAGGCAGTTCATAAAGTCTGGTGTCTTGTGTATTCTTTGAGTCTGCAAAATTGCTGGTGAGAGTCTGAAAGCCCTTTTTAAGTTTTGATTGATTGGTTCATTGACTGATTATTTTCATGTCTTTTTGGCCCATGTGCAATTCAAACTGAAGTACAAATACATACATTTACATGTGTGTGTGTGTATATATATATATGTATGCACATATATATATATAACCAAAACTGAAGACTCATTGAAGGAATAAATCCTACCCTGCCATGATATCATTAGGGAGGTAATTATTATGCTTTGTTAGGGTAAACTATTTTTTTGGTGAACATATCCTGACCTAGAAGCTGACCTTTGACTTCTTCATTTTTATTAATCCTTAGGTTCCTAGCTTCAGAGACCAGCCCAGAGACAGCTTGAGCATGTACCATATCTCTCTTTGCCCCAGCTGCTGGCTTCTTTTCTCTATGTCCATTTGACCTCTACACAGCTGCTTGGATACAAGCAGGAGGTTACAAGCAGGAGTTATCTTGCATAAGGTTCAGTGTCAGACACTGACTTGCGCAGTGTCAACTTGATGAGTGTCTTCAGTTGGATATCACCCTACAGTCCATCACCATCACTATCATAACCTGTGACGTCATCTCACTGCTTCCTACAGCGGGCATTATTCCCACTCTTATTGGCAAGCCAGGCATTTTCATCTCTGTAGACAGCTGGTGGACCCACAACTTGTCCCCATTCCTTAAGGAGTCTGAATCACCCTTCCAGCATATCTTTTTTGATTCCTCTCTGGGCTTGCAGGAGCTGACATAACACAGCTCTTAAGCTTTTCTCTAGAACCTAACAGCAGATTACCTTCCTTTTCTATCTTCTTTAGCCACCATACAAACAGAGCTCCTTTTAACTGATTACTTTTCTATATTCATTTTGTATGTACTAAAAAAAGTCTGGTGGATTTCAAAACACCCCACTCCAACAGACTCAGCTCAGCAAGTCCACCAGCTTCCCAGAAGCTGCAGATATCACAAACATGCATGCACCCTTACTCTCCATGTTTTTTAAACCATGACATATTCTGGGATCCACATTATGCCACTGTTGATTTCCATGTCTCTGATGTAAAGATGATGGAAAACTGCAGTAAATTGGTTGATTGATTGATGGCTTGGCTTCGCGAGCAAAGATTTGGGAAGGGCTTCACCCACACTTACTACAAGTGTGATGACCAAGGGCACGTGGGATATGCAAATCTGGTTGGAAAAAAAGCTGCTTAAGCAATCGGGAAGCGTCCGATCATGACTGTCATCTCCCAGGCAATCTCAAGAGACCCATGCGCTGGTTCACCCGCATGTAGTGTTGGATCTGCAGCTTCCCAAGCACCTTGTCACCTGCCGTTTCGACTCTCGCCCGTCCATACAGACAAGTGAGAGTGAGCCCTTCCAGCCTGCACAGTGGATTTTTCAGGTGAGGCGCAGCTTGCACAGAATTGGCCCCACCCTTTACACCTGAGGTTTAACTGCCATGGCCTGGCTAGCTAGGATGGTGACAGCAAAGTGCTCAGGTCGTAGGTTTTGTAAGTGTCCTTCTCTTAGATGGAAGACCTTACAAGGCTAGACGAGCTCCATCTGCCAGGGTTTGAAGATCGAGTTTTCCTTCTCCTATGAGGAAGGCCTGTCTTTGCTAACGAGGATTTGGGAAGATCCTCACCCACACATTCTGAACAAGACTGTCATCTCCTGGGTCAATCACAAGCGACCCATGATGCAATAGCACAACAAGCATCTAGGCGGGTTCTTAGAGGCGTTCAGTCATAAGCCCACAGATGGTAGCCTCATGCCAGTGGCTCCTCAGCCAACCGCATGCACCAGGGGTCTGAACCTGCAGTTCCTCTTGTACTGAGCAGTATTACTATTGCCACAACTCATCATCAGTAGGGTAAAACTAACCTGTCTCAAGACGGTCTAATGTGTGGTTAAAAACCAACTGCATAAGGAATCAATCCGATTCAGAGCTATCTGCATTTTTCAGTTGTCATTAACCAAACTAGACCCTGACTACTTTAGAGAACAGAATAAGGCAAAAGTGCTAAAAAACGTTCTTTTACTGAAATTCATTTCATGATTCAGACACATCCCAGGGATCTGGGCCTATGCTTCTAAAGCAGGTTATTTGGCTGAGACCAGGCTGACTTTTCTTCTCTCCACAGCTAAGATCTCAGAAGAAAGAACATTAGTTTAACTCACATTAAAAGGGCACCTTTAAATCTAAGTACCATTCCCAGACAGCCTCCTGCATCTTTCAGGCTGGCAACCAAATACCAGCATATTAGAGAATGAATTTACTTTTGATGAAGTGCAGACCTTAAAAACCTAAGCTGGATACAGGGTTCATGACAGACAGCAAGGTCTTTCACTGCAGAAAGAATGTGCAGCCACAGAAAGAGGCTGCTTACAATGTACTGTAGGAAGACTACAATTTGAGATACTTTGCTTTTTAATATACCATGTAAGTCTCTTGGGTGTACATGGGTACTATGCTGACTATAGAGTCATATCTTCAGCAGTTGTGCAGGTAGCCATGTGTTCTCTTCTAGCACATGACTTAGTTGATGTTCCTGAACCTAATGAATTTTGGCGGAAGGAATGATAATAGCAGACATTTGTTTCTCTCCAGTCACTAAATTTTGTTAGAGAGTTAAAATAAACTTGTCTGCTTGACTAGTCTCATGTGTAACAAAATAAAAATAAGCCTTCACAAGGAATCATTTTCAAGCACCATTCTACTTTTTGTCCTAGGCTTGCAAATGGCATTCATGTTTTCAGATATGTCAGATATCATAATGTAAAATAAATAACTAAGCGAAACACACAGAGAGATATACTCTCGGTGCCTTGTGAGGGAGAAAAAGAGCCTTCTGCTTCTTCCTTTGCCTCCTTACCAGTCTTTTTTTTTTTCCCTACACTTGCAATTGGTGCTTCTTCATAGCATGTGCATGAAACACTAGTGTTATTTTAATGCCGTACCATTTTGGAGCCCAGTCACAGCTCAAGACCCCACTGAGCTAGATACTGTGCAGACAACAAAGTCAGATCTGGCTCTGAGGACAGCCCATCCCACACTAAACCTCCCATGGTCACAGGAGACTAACTTTGTACGTAGAATCATAGAATCATAGAATAGTCAGGGTTGGAAAGGACCTTAAGATCATCAAGTTCCAACCCCCCTGCCATGGACAGGGACACCTCACACTAAACCATGCCACCCAAGGCTCTGTCCAACCTGGCCTTGAACAGCTTCAGGGATGGAGCATTCACAACTTCCCTGGGCAACCCATTCCAGTGCCTCACCACCCTAACAGTAAAGAAATTCTTCCTTATATCCAATCTAAACTTCCCCTGTTTAAGTTTTAACCCATTACCCCTTGTCCTGTCACTACAGTCCCTAATGAAGTGTCCTTCCCCAACATCCTTACAGGTTGATGCAATCAACGCATCTGCCTCACATGCAGATCATAGAGACAATGACATTGGCTGAGATATTAGGGGTTTTGTAGAAATGCCTGTTGGTTGCTAAACACATCATTCAGATGTAACCATTTTAAAAGAGGCTTAAAGCTGATGTTTGCCACAAAAGACCCTGCAAAATCAGCTTTGAAGGAAACACAGGAACATACCAGTGGAGCAGGACTTCTTAGGCCAAGTATATACAAGTCCCCCAGTCATTTAAGAACTTACAACCTTAATTTCAAGTGAATTGGAATTGAATTTGAAGAAACAAAGAACTTATGGTATTTTTTGCAAAGGAGATCTGGGTTCCCATTTCACTTTTCAAAATTTTACCCGTTCCTCTTGAAAAACATGTTGCCACAGACAGACCAACTACTGTCACTCCAGAACACAGAGACAACAATAATTCTGTGCTGGTTAGCCCAGCACAGTGCCTGCCCACTAACAATAGCTGTATCAGAGCTGGAGAGAAGAAAAGTCTCTCAAGTTTCTGGAACAGGAACTTTTTCCTTTTCTGGTAAATGAATCATGATTAAATTTTATTGGAACCAAAGTTAAACTTAAAACCAAAATCCTGTCCTCCTCTGGTCCCTAGCCCTAGCATTGTTATTTGACTTTTCATTGAAGCTATCAAATAAAGCTTCAAAATGGCATAGGACCAGTGAGTGACTTAGCAGTTAGCATCAGATTTATCAGTTTGCTTTTTTTTCTATAGAAGCAAACTTGCTTGCACTAGAAGTAGCTATAGGCATTTGACTCATTAAATTTTTGTTTGAATTAATATTTTTTTCCATCAAAATAAAATGCTATTTCTAAGTTGCCCAGAAAAGATGTTTAATTAAAGATGCTTCCTAAAACAAAGCAGACTTTCTATCTTTTAAAGTAGGGATCATAACTAAAGGCTGTTATTTCCTTTTTCTATGAAGTGATTTGAGCAATTAAATATATTCTGAAAAGATTTTTTTCTTCTGTAAAACTAATTATTGTGTCCCTCAAAGTAGTAATAACAAAGTGGATTAGCTCATTGTAAAAGGGTAAATAAAATTGGCCTCTGCCTTACATTTTTCTTTGCTTTTGACCTATAAATTAAATTAGGATAATACTTCCTGTTAATACATCTAACTCTTTAAGGGAAAACGTGTTGACAGTGGCTTAAAAGCAGTTTCAAACAATGAATGATCCAGCATCCTTGCTTAAATTCCCTCATAAAAATCTCTTACTTCCCAGCCTGTAACCTTGCAAGGTCTGTTTCTGAGACTGGCCTCCACACCCAGCCGATGTTGGGTTTGCACTCGCTGCCGTACTGTGCCCCCTTGTTCTGTAGGTGATGCTGCCCAGGGAGATTCCTGGCATCTGTATAATGGCCTGGAGTTGCTGCATGTGATGTTTTTCCAAATTGTCTGCTAGTTCATTAAAATGCAGTGAAAAATTCTGTACTTTTAAAGAGTCAATGGGGACAGCAGCGGGGGCATGATTTTTCTTGGATGGAGTAAGACTGTTGAGACCCAGACCTATATCTAGACCTTTAACCAGTGAAAATCAACAAGGCTTTGCTGATTTCTTGCAGCTGAGGGACTTTCTGTACATTTTTGAAGGGCCTCAAACTACTCTTATTAAATACCTGTCACAGTGGTACACACCAGAGCTACACTCTGCACAATGGGATCAATAGGTGTTTTCCCACCAATTTCAATACTCCCACATATGATAAAAGCTGCAGCCACAGAAAATCCTGTAGCACGTGAAGTACATTGTGTAGGACATATCCTTAGCTGGGAGAAATTTGGCATAGCTCCCTTTACTGCATTACTGTAAAGTCAATTTCCATCAACTGTATATTCGGCCCTAGATGTTGAATTATTGTTTGGTCCCTTAGCCTAGGAAGAAAACTATCGTGCATGTATATAATTGCATCACAGAGCAGTTGACATGTAAGGAGAAAACATGTTTTAGAAACACTTCAGAAGAATGTTTAGAAAGCCACAAGATCATTCCTGTTAATTTTACAGAACTCATGACAGATTTCTGATATGCTAACCACCTGTGAATGCAATGCTAACTCCTTTCAGTTAGAAAGGCTGCCTCTTGGTCTTCATCTTTACTGCCAAAGATTTCAAGGACATGGCTTGTGCTTAATTCATTTGATCCTATTGGCTTGTTGTCAACAAAAGTGACAATCCTGTATTTGTAACGTCATAAACTTCCAAGTATGATGTTGTAAACTGAAGACCATGACTTTGACTTAAGGGCAGGAGCAGATGGCTTGAGCACTTACTTATGGTCTTGTTTTCAGGAAGCAAGACCTTGCAATCATAATAGTAAAAAGTTACTTCATGGGAAAAGAAGGCAAGAAATCATTTTGCTGAAATGCCCCTACTGTTTCTCCAAGCATCCCAAAAAAAGCATAATTGATTTCTAAGATCCGTGTGAGACTGCATATTTATTGCCCTGAATGAAATATGGATTTCATGAATTCTGCTGGTGTGACATTCAACCCACTTGAACATTATGAGTTTGACAGTTTGACTCTAACTCAGTTTATTTCCCACTTGAGAGACTGGAAAGGAACAGATGGGGATGTGAGAACGACCAGGGAGGGGAAGAGCGTGCAGCAGCTTGTGCTGCCGGGCCCTGGTGTGAGCACACCTCCCTGCAGCTAGTCAGGGGTTGTGACCGCCATCTAGAAGTGGTTTTCCAGACATTATTAAAGCTGCAAAAGCACACGTAACTCTTAAAGCAAATATTAGGCAGCCCCAGAAGGTAAAAGAACGTCTGCTGAGTGTGGGCTGTGCCAAATTTAGCTCTGGAAGGGAAAAGGTGATAGAGGTCAGAATTACAGGTCTTGTAGGACGTTGGCAGTCTCAACTGATCATCACTGCCATCAGGCATGTCCCTGCATTAGTGCTGAGTTAATAGATAACTAGCTGCATCATCATGATATTTACTCCGCTGGTTTGAACACTTTTTTTCCCTGTTAATAGGGTCTCTCTTTTTCAATGTTTTGTGTATTTTGAGGTCTTTTGTCTACTTACCACATTTTGTGTCCTTATTACATATACTGCTTAGTCATATATTTACTGAAAATTAATGAAGAAGAACACTTGGCATGTTTCAGAGTCAAAATACTTTGCAAACATTAACTAATTAATAATGTATCCCTTATTTTCAGGCATGCTAGCATGCTTGAATGCTGAGTGAAATTCTGCTAAATCATTGTCTCCCCGCATGTCCCCTGCTCTTTGCTAACCCATTACATGGTTCAAGAATCCGATTATTGAGTTTGGTTATAGACAGCAAGTCTGATTCAAACTTCTGATAAGCACATGATTTCTGAAATGCCTTTATAATCCAGAGCAGACTTCTAAACGAAGCTCAATGTGACACATAGCTGTGTCTGGGTGCATGAGGTATGATCTTAAAATAAGCTGAATGTCTTTTATCTGACAAAATGCAACCACCGTTTTAAGAAGACCTGACCCTGGATGGCTGGGGCTTTGCTAAGAATCAAAGAGGTTTTACTATTTTATTGTATATTCCAGTGGAGACCCTGAACTGACAGCACTCTGTATGCCAACAGGGATACTGCAGTAACGCCATCCCTGCTTTATGCTGTAGGTCAGGCCAGAGCCTTGCATTTAACTCCTTGCCAGCCAAGAGGACTGCTACAGTAGCTTTCAGGTTAGAAAACCAAGACACAAATCTTATAATTAACATCAGCTATGCCCGTACTTTATAGAGGCTTGTAACTGGTTTGGTTCAAAGGTGTTTGTTTTCACTGCAGAGTTTACAGAGGCTGTGCCTTTATTTATCCCAGGGCACCCTTATAAATGCTTGAGTGCAAGGCTCAGTTACTTCAATTCCCTCATAGCAGGAGTTTGCCATAACTCAGCTGGTTCACGAAGCTTGCTCACAGATCTGACAGCTTGAGCAATATTGCTCCCGCCTTGGTTTCCCTGATTTTTGCCAGCATTTGTATCACATTCCCCTTTCTGTTTACCATCTTCCCGCTGCCTTAGCATGATGCAGACTGTTGGTCTTGAAAGAAGCAGAGGGCATTGCAGAAGTGCTTTAGGAAAATATCCCTCCCTGAGACTTCTAACAGATTAAGTCTCAGTGCCTCCTCAAGGTTATATCTGGGGAATGGGAAGAGAGGATTGTGGGACTTTTATGGTTATAGTTTTGGTTTTGTTTTACAAATATGGGAAGAGTGCACTTTTTCTACAAAATGGATGTTCTTAGATGAAGAGCACTGAGCACTGCTTTCTTTTGTGTACTACAGCCAGATGAGATGACTTTTAAAGATTCTCTTCCTAGAATGAGTGATGCCCTTCTAGGACGTACCATCCACTTACCAAAAAGAACAAAAGGTACAGTATGTACATATTTGTAGGTAACATTACTGAGTCTCTCTCAGTAGGTATGTAGGTAACATTACTAGTCTCTTTCTTCATGGGAGGCTTATCTGAATTTAGTACATCAGTTCTTTTGAGTTTGTGATGTTTGCAGGTCTGTCACAATTTTTTTCTATATTTTCCACCTCACTTGAGTGTTTCAAAGCCTAATAGAGAGCAAGCAGTGTGCTTTTTCTGGTCTGCAGAAACCAGTATGCCCTACTTTTCACTTTCCTTAGAAAAGAACATTTTTTCGTCAGAGAGTGTTCTGTGGCAGAGCAACAAATCCTCCAGCCTGCTATTTTATAGCACACTATACTCCCAAGGTCAATCAATTAATATTCTATATTAATCATTAAACTTCTGATTAACTCTTGTCATCCCTGAAAACATTATAGAACTTGCACAGAACAGCTGCTGTAGTGATATTCATTGCTGTCTTCATTCTTCAGGTTATATGGAGGGGTTAGGGGTGAGCCTGAAATGACTAGAATCTAGATAACAAAATATATTTTAAGAGAACTGCAATGGCAGCTAGGCACTGATACAGAAACAGCACCTCTTCTGTGTCGTGCAGAAATTAAACCGCCTGCCGAAGAACTTATTGCTTCTAGGACTCCCAGACTAGTCCTTATAAATAGCAAACTTGTAAATAGTTTGACAGCCTTCAGGGACTGCTGACCTTGAATTCCCTTCCTATGAGTATATCTAAAGATTGTGCAAGCAATCCATGTTAAGCAACTCCTATGTTTATAAAATGTATAGAAATGAATGATGTAGCAGACCTGCCTTGGAAGCTGATATTATTTTGACTGTTTTACCATTCCATGGTTGTAATACAGGGACGAAGGAACATCCAGCCATTAGTTCATTTTGCCCTTAAGGAACATCACTCCTAAGATTAAATTAATGCTTTTTGTTTGTAATCCATTCAATTCCTCAAGTCTCCTAATCTAGTCCTCACCCCCATGCTATATGTAAAAATAAGCGTAATAGCCCATAATGATGCAATTATTCAGGACTATGACCAGCCCCACTTTTTGGATCTATTTGTCCCAGATCTTTGGAGCTGTTTGTCTACCCTAAATGTCAAAGAATCAGACTCCCGTGAATGCTCCTGTCTTTGGGGATTTCCAGGTGCTGCTAAGGCATCTACAGGGGAGGAGTGGGGAATGATTCAGAAAAGGGGTTGTGGCTGAGGTGCATTTCCTCAATTTAAAGAAAACATAATATAAGGCAAACCCTTGCGTTCTCTGACAAGTGCCAGGGACTGGATCAAAGACCAGAAAACCCAGCTTCAGAGCTCATGCTGACATCTGTGCCTCCTTCCAAACTCACACTGAGTATTTCTCAGTTACCAGCTTGAAAAAAAAACAAGTAAATACAACCACATATTTCCACTCCAAATGTTAGTTCTGATCGTTGACATACTTTAGGCATTTCTCTTTACCTTAAAAATTATTATCAATCAAGGCACTGGTGTAAACTGGAACATTTCCATTCAACAAAACTGTTGATTCATGGTGGCAAAGAATTTAGTAATTCTTCTATGGATCCTGTTAAATGGGAAATACTACATTTGTCTGTTTTCTCAACCAAGCACTGAATTGCTCTGGTGAGATACTTATTACTATTTCTTCAGGCTAGCTTTGCAAATGTAGCTTAATAGGAAAATGTATAATAAGATTATTAATTTAAAGTAGCAATTTCATATGTTCTACTTGGACTTACATTTAAATTTGCTTAATATTATATATATATAATTTAATGCATCTTGTCCTGTGTTTAGAGCTGAATGACGAAAGAATAATATTGGGGGAGGTTGTCATTTAAAACAGCAATGGTGAAATATATTTGTTTGTAAAACTGAAGGAAGTTCACTGATTAGGTGGAAAATTGAAATTTACAATGTTGTCTTGAGCTTTCTTGGTTTTAAGAACCCTGATTATACAGCACTAATGCCTTCAGCTGAAACTCAGTATTTAAATGGATGCAATCAGGAATAGGGGAATATAGATTTGAAGTGCCTTACTTGGACCTATTGAGTTAAGGCCATTAGGGGTGGGGGCGAGGTTACTTAAACATAGGTCTGGGATAGAAGGCACCAAGACATGGGGCACTCTAATTTCCGTACAGGGCTCCTGTCCCCCAGCTGCCCAGACTGCAGGGTACAGCAGCTCGCACACAACAAATACAACTGGATTTCCTTCTCATGGAAACCAGGGATTGGGTTTTGAGACCTAAGCTGAACATGCAAGCAGATACACTGGGAATTGCTCCCAGACTCCACAATTCAGCTCTTAACCATAGTCTTCTACAGTTAGTCTGCTCCTGGTAGTCTACTCCCAATCACTACGATTATGTTACAAATGCAAAACACAAGATCAGTCCCCATCAGACATACATAACAGGGATGGCTGAAGAAGTTATCACTCCCAGTTGTGTGTCTTATCCCTGTTCCAGAGGCTACTGCCACCATCTCTAGTTAGCACAACGGAACACACATCACATCTGCACCTCCACCACCAGAGTTCATAACCCAGCATATTAACTTCAATTGCTGTCTATGACACTTTAATTTGCCAGACTTTGATTTGCACAGCAGGAACTGCGATGCATTTAGCCCACCCCATGGCCTCTGCTGGGAGAGGGGGGAACCCAGCTGAGACCCTGGCAAAATCCAGCATGGTTTCTGACTCAGAGTTTTAACTTTCCAATTTTTCAGGGATATGCATGTTATACTGTACCATTACACCAGTTACCTACAGGACTCCCTCTGAATGCACCTCCAAAGGTTTGTTGACAGTACTGGCTTTTAATTAGAGCTGGTAGGGAACTTCTACCTGAAAATGTTTTCCACCAATAACTTTTGAAGCCTCAAAACTGGATATTCCTCCAAAACAAAGCTGTGAGCAGGAAAGGGTTAATTAGCTTTCTGAAGAGTAAATGTGTTTAGAGGTGAAGAGAGATGGAGGAGAAGAAGGAGATGTGAATTTGTCAAATAGGGGGGATTGGATGCATTCATTTTTAATTGCTGTGATTCAGAAGGGAGGCAACATGAAGGATCTTGTAGAAGAGGAGTGCTGCTGCTCACCCAAATTCAACATTAACCCAAAGCAGAGGGAAATACAAGAATAACTGTTGGTCTCCTGAGGTGTTTCCCTTTCATCAGGCTGAACCCTTGCAGGTAGCAGTGTATTTAGTGATCACGCTGTCTGTTGCACGTCCTCCACCTGCGAGGAAGCTCAGTGGCACTCAGAGCATCCTCATCCCTCCCATCCACCAGTCTCCCAGGCTTCCGGCGTCTCTGTTCCTCCAGAACCTCTCAGCTCCACTGCAGTCGTTTCAATAATGCATGAGCAAGGCTTATGCCCTCATTTTTACAGTTCTTAATCAGATAAGAATTAGATGTTTCTTAGGTCCTGCTGCGTATTCTGCTGTGGGACAACAGTTTGGTCTGTGTTGAGTTTTGCACATAGAAATTTTTCTGTACATTCAGAAGTAGGTGCTGTGACTCTGGAGAGCAGCCACCCAATTAGGCACAACAAAGCATGTAATTTCCATTCTGAGACTGCAGGTAAATCCTTTAATTAAAGGAGTCTTGCGTACTTCAGTGATTCCTTCTGGAACCACAGGATCCTCCTGAGGACACAGATGCCCTGCTCCACTTCTCATACCAGTCCTGTTTCTGGACCTCCTCCTTTTCATTAACGTGAGCATGACAGGGTGGCTCTTAGCTCATTCGCATTCAGGGTCTGACCTGACAATTGGGAGTCATTCAAGGACACAGCTACAGCAACTTCTGCGCACTCTCCCTGGTGACACCATTGCAGCCAGTATGCAAAAGCTGCGTAGATGAAGCAGAGCTCCTGCCCCTGAGGGTTCACTGTGCCTGCTGCCATTTGCCTCACAGCAGATCATTTCCATCCATCTCTTGCCCCTGCTCCCTGATTTTACTGCAATCAAAAGCAGGTGTAACACACCAGACTTGCCCCACAGAGCACAGCTCTCATATGCAGGTATAGCTGCTTTCACAAATGGCTAAGCCAAGGGTGCTAACAAATGGGGTTTTTAATGAGATCCTGGGCAGAGCTGATGCAGCGCATGTTTGCACAGCTGGCACTTCATACATGGTCCTGAGATGAGGCTGAAGCCCCTGTTGATTGCTCTGAGGAGGGAGCCTGGGCTCCAGCCCCAGCTGCCTGGGAAACCTGGCTCCTCCTGAGCACCATGATGCTTTACCAAGCTTCCTCCTCACAGGCTTTGCAGAGCAAGCTGGAGTCATCCTGTGCAAAACCACCTCATTCAAGCCTCAAAACAACCTGCAGATACAAGGCTATCTATCTCGTGTACCTATTAATGAGAAAAGCAGCAAAGTTCATTCATTCAGAAAGGAGATTGATTTTTTATTTTTTTTCCCACACAGATTGCATATACTATCCTGGTTTTAGAATACCTGCAACCAAGATTAATTTTCAAGCAAGGCATAAACGCGACTGTGAAGTTATTGTAGCTACTATTAAATAATTGCATTTTTTGTACCACATGAGCTTATACTTGGAGTTTTTTTCACCTTTTTTCTCTTTAACACAATTTAGCAATTCTGCTACTCTGCAGATGGCTATAAAAATTATTCAGGAAAAAAACATTTGAGGACCTTTTAACCTTCAAAAAATATTCCAGAACTTTCTTTTGTAAAACTTTTCTGCATATTTAAATGTATTGGCAGGTTCTGTAATATTCAAATTCCTACTTAAAATAGTAAAAATATTTTGACATATTTCTGGGAGTAGTCAACCCTGTTAGCTTCCACTTAAAGTGCAATTATTCAGGAATATTATAGATCATTATGTGGCTTTGGGGAAAAATCAGTATGACTCAAGTGCCCATTAGTGAAAGTGAAATGGTAGTAGGACACCCAGGGAAGCACATGTGGTATTCCCATGAATATCAAATTAATTCATTATGATAGCACTGGTAAAGTGTTAAACTCTTTCCCATTTCATGAAGCAAGATTTACTTTCCAAGGCAGGAATATAAACACTGTCCAGCAATGTTGTAAGAAAGGGTTTGTCACGGAGAGGCTTATGTAAGAGATGGCCTTGGGTGTCTATAAAGTGGTGCTGTTGGATAACAACTTTCGCAACAAAGAGGTTTCCCCTTCCCAAATTCTGCTGGAATGCAAGGAAGAGCAACTGTTCCTTTGAAGTAAGGTGTCCCCTGCTTAGAGGTCAGTGAGAGCACATGCACTTAAGTACACAAAATAAAGGTACATATCCAAATAGCAATCAGGGAGGCAGCTCCATCATTGCAAAGCACACACCATGCTCTGCCTCGCCCTTGCCTGGCCAGCTTGGTGCCCTGATGAGACAAATGAGGGGCAGCACCCAAGTGATTCCCCTTGCTCATTCCAGAGCAGCCACTGCAGCCACTCCTAGACACCAGCACACCAGTCTCTAAAACAGACGATCTTCTGCCCTATCCTGTGCTTTAAACAGGATTCCCTGGGGCAATCCCAGACACAGCTACAGGCTGGGCAGAGAAGTCATTCAGAGCAGCTCTGAGGAGAAGCACTTGGGGGTGTTGGTCAACGAGAAAATGAACATGAGTTGGCTTCAGTGCATGCTCCCAGCCAAAAAGGCCAGCCATATCCTGGGCTGCATTAAAAGGTGCGTGACCAGCAGGTCGAAGGAGGTGATCCTGCCCCTCTACTCTGCTCTCGTGAGACCTCACCTGGAGTATTGTGTGCAGTTCTGGTGTCCTTAACATAAAATGGACATGGAACTGTTGGAACAAGTCCAGAGAAGGGCCACGAGGATGATCAGGGGACTGGAGCACCTCCCGCATGAAGACAGGATGAGGAAGTTGGGGCTGTTCAGCCGGAGAAGACTGTGTGGAGACCTCATAGCAGCCTTCAAGTATCTGAAGGGGGCCTATAGGGATGCTGGGGAGGGACTCTTCATTAGGGACTGTAGTGATAGGACAGGGGGTAATGGGTTTAAACTTCAACAGGGGAAGTTCATGTCAGATATAAGGAAGAAGTTCTTTACTATGAGGGTGGTGAGGCACTGGAACAGGTTGCCCAAAGAAGTGGTAAATGCTCCATCCCAAGCAGTTTTTGAGGCCAAGTTGGATGGAGCCTTGCGTGACATGGTGTAGTGTAAGGTGTCCCTGCCCATGGCAGGGGGGGTGGAACTAGGTAATCTTCAGGTCCATTCCAATCCTAACTATTCTATGATTCTATGATTCATACAACTAGCTTCAGTCTCCTGTGAGCTGAGGGTATTTGATGCATTCCCATGGCACAGCACAGCTGAACCTTTATTGTTTCTCCTCACAAGCCAAAGGCTGTTCTGTCCAGATCTATTCACATGCCTGACAGGGAATGGGCAGAGGTTACAGAATGGTGGAGTGACAAGAAGTGACATTTTGTGGCGTCTGTGCTCTATTTGGTGTACCTATCCACTATGGGTAGATGAACAAAATGTTTTCTCATCTGTTTCTTACTCATTGCCTGTTCATTTCAGAATCCAGCATGGCAATAGGAAAAATTTATATCTGAGGCCAGGGTAGTATATATGTGCCCACAAAGGCCATATCATGGGAAAGGAATAAAGAAGTCTGGACCTTGACAGGCTGTTCTGAGGCATCACAAATAGGAGAGAACTAGAAAAGAAAGGGCAGGACTTCCTGCCTTGCTACAGATCCAGACTCGATCTCCTGCAATGCTCCTGCTTCCTGATAAAGGGAGAAACACAGTATGCATCTCCTCTTCTCTGAAGGTACCTTTGTACCTTCTGAAGTTACCCTTGAAGGCTTCAGGTATGTGAACATTAAAACATACTTCTAGTCCCACATCATACAAGCAGGACATGCAGTGATGCTTGTCTGAAAAAACGATGGTTTTCTGGACCTTAGACAGGCATGTGCACTGTGACCATGATCATTATATGAAGGGAGGGGAATGATTTTGCAAATTACTTTGACCTCAGAGAGTTATTTGCACAACATAGTGTTCAAAGTTGACCCAATTGATAGTTTCCTATACTGTTTTAATAAATGCTTTCTAATTTAAAGATCAACTTTTTGCATTTCTCCTCGTTTCCCAATTCCTATTACCAAACCTGTGGTTCTGTTTAATAAAAACAAAACAAAAAAATGCCACCCCACAATTCTTGAATTTACAAGAAGTTTTAAAGGTGTATTTCCAAAAAGGTTGCAAAGAGCAGAATATTTAATATGAAAGGGATGAGGGCGGCTTCCTAGGAAAAATTTTTGAAGACCATTTGCTAATAAATCTCAACAATCTCCAGTTAAAAGTGAACAAGTTATACAGGAAATTCATTCAGGAAGTGAGCATCACACTTCAAGGCACCAGTGTTGTAGTTGTCACGGCTCATCTCTCATTCTCAGGAAAAGGTCTGCAGATTATCCCTTACCCTCTGTTTCCCCTTCAGTCCATCACCCTTCATTCAGTGACCCATTTAGCTGTTCGGTCACTGATCTGCTCCTTTAGGAAATGTCTCCCAACTGCCAGGGCATTTCACACCTATTAAGTGTTGTCACCTCATCTGACACAGATTTAGTCACCCAGAAGGTTCCTCAGTCAAGTGACACCCAAGTGATTCATCTCTTCTGTGTTGTAATTAAAAGTCTGCAAACCTTGGGGGAAAGGGGGTTGGGAGTGTCTTTTGTTTATGATCTAGGTGCAATGGCTCCCACAGGGCCCCATGGACATTGCAGTGATAGTGGTCTGCAAGCCTAACGTCCTTCCAGGGAAAGTGTTCCCAAAAATCATGACAGGCTTGTGGGAGTTTAAACTAGGAATCGTTTCTTCAGGAGATGTAGGAATCAACGTGCAGGGGAATTAACCCTGGAGGTTCCTTAAGAAAACGTGATTTTAGTCACACTATATACACACTATATATACACTATACAGTCAGCACATCCCAGACCAATAAAACAGAAGAGTTAGGAAATGGAAGGGAAATCAGCTACAGCCTAAAAAACAGGGTACACATTTGCTCTTTGCAAACCCACACAAAAGCTCTCACAGTATTCCTTTGGCCAGAACAACTCTGCAGAGACTGAGAAGCTACCCTTAAACTACATATAGTTCTGAAAAACCCGACATGGTGCAGAAAAATCAAGCACATAAAACAACCCATCATCTAAGACTTCTTGAAAATAAATCTAATGAGTTGCTGATGGTACTGTAGAATTAGAAGCATTATTAATTTTAGGGTTTTTTTTGCAGGTAGTAGAGGAGCATAAAAGTAATTATAAATAGGGAAGAAAAACTCCATTGTCACCCTTATGATGTCCCAAATGTGGATCAGATGAAGTAACTCTGACATGTGTCTTTGACAAGTTAATTAAACATATATAAGAGAGAATACAATAGAACTCATATATCCGGATTTCAACAATGAATTTCATATGTCGCCACATAAGAAGTTAAGCTAAACAAAGCCCATGTTAGCGGCAATATTGTAGATATAGTTCAGGACCTTTCTAAAGAGTGTCAGAATAGAAAGTATGAGGATGGAGGAGAACGGTACAAGGAAAGGTCTTGAAACCTACCAATCTTTCTTTAAAGATCTTGGCACACAGGTAGGAATGCACAAATGAAATTTGCTGATCACAATGTTAATGTTGAGGTACTGTTAATACAGAGGACTATTAGGATATCACACAGAAAGAAAGAAATGACAAATGGAGTAATAGAAATTGGATTAAATTCAATTAAACCAACTGCAAGGTGACATGGTCAGGGACAAGTAGCAGAAATCTCTTATAAATTGGGAACTTTCAAGTGGAAACCAGCTGAGTACACTACAGACTTTGATACAGTTATTCTTTCTGCATAAATACAAAGCTCTTGTATAATGCAATCACAAAAGACAGAAAGTCAATCCTAGACTGGACTGGGCAGCCAGAAAGAAAGGAATATTCTGGGCATCTGACCATCCATGTTCAGGAAAAATTACTTGAGATGAAACAGATACAGACAACGATGGGGGAAAAGAACAGTCATAAGTAGACTGGAAATCAAAAGAAAAAATTTCAATGTAGAGCAGAGAGATTCTAGAAAAATCCAGGCAAAAATTGTACCTGCTGTTACAATTAAACTGGTGATCAATCAGCTTATGAAAAGGATTGGATGATACAATGGGGTGATAAAGGATTTGACCATAGGACGCTCATGGGAAAATCCCTAAATTTAATCAGCTAAGCAGGAGAAAAAGAGGTCAAAGAAGGAAAAGAACTCACAGAGGTTGCCAAAAGTTTCTGTGTGGGTCTTCACTCCAAGGAGAATAGGGAAATACATATCTTTGGTTTGTGAAGGTGAACTGCTGTCAGAGGAGCGCAAGAAAAAGTGTTGAAACAACTTGACAAATTAAATTGCAATAAATCACTGAGACTGGAGCCTATTCATCTCAAAGTTCTGAAGGAACCAAACAAAATAGCTGAGCTATTAAACATATGTAATTTATCATTAAAAACAGCTACTAGATCAGAGATTTGGAGGGGAGCCAGCAGTATTCCAGATCTATAATTTAAATAGGTACCCTGGGCAAACCTAGGAAACATTACTGCAGGCCTGACACAGTTGGATGGGGGAGGAACCATGTCAGCAGCAATGACAGGGTTTCCAGAGGGCTGCCACAACACCCACAGGGGAGAAAAGTTTTTTGTCCAGATAAGATTTGGTTCTGCATTGCTTTGCAATCAAAGTTAAGGAGGGAAGAAATCCCCTTTATGGAGATGAAAAGCTCCCAGTGTTTGCCCATGGCATCATGCAGTTCCACACTATGCCAAGGTACTGTGTAGATGCTAATGCATGTGTTTCTGTTATATATCAACTTCAATGAGCCCACTCACCACTGAAGGATTATATGCTTTTTTTTTTGTGGTGTTGCTATTTGCTTTTCTGCAGCCCCTTTTATGGATGAGGATCCCATTGTACAAAATGTTGTATACACAGGAAGGACAAACAAATACTGTCCAATTATCCAGCAGAGACATGAGAAGCCTGGGCAGGTTGAAGGGGGGACTGCAATAAAACATCAGCACAGATCAAGAGGATGAGCAGACATCCCTGTGTACCCACAGCCAGTTTTCTCCAGAGCTGTTAAAGGCGGGTTGGAGGAGATGCATCATGTATGAGGGGTCCCAGGGTGCAAAGCTTTAGCATTCTTATCTGCCAGTTGAGCATTCTGTAAACGAAGGACTGTAGGACTGGCCAGCAGACAGCAACCATCTTTCCTAGATCAGTGTCCATCACCTTATTCTAGGTTCAACAGAATTACTGTTGTGAACTGGAGATTTCCAGAGCTTCCTGCTTTTCAGACCTTTCAAACATTCCCTGAGAGAGGGGCAAACAACATATAACAGATTTGAGCCTAATGACAATAGGCTTGCTTTTTGAGCTCATTTTCGCACAACATTTAAGAGAGTTAATGGAGTACAAGTTAAAAACTACTGGTTTATACACTCATGCATGTTAGAGAATGGAATATAACACTATGGAAAATAATCTAAATTCTGATAACTTGTATACATTATGAACATTTGAACATATGCGTACCTAGTTTCATGGACAGATTACAGCTCTTCTGCTTGTACAGTGAACTGGTGAAATCACAAAAGTAGTCTTATCTTAATCCATTTTTTACACACTTATTCTGGGAAAACAGTTGAGGGTTTTTTTGACAGACACAGCATCAGACAGATGCTATCCAAGAAAGGTACCTCTAAACAACGTCAGAGAGGTATGTTAAGTGTCTTAAGTGTTTTACAGCAAACTCGACCATTAGAATTTGAATACAGGACTGGACTTTAAGTAGACTTATCCTGAAGGCTTATCCTGATTCAATACTGCAAGAGTTATATTGAACTGTATGCAACATAAGGACTGCCAAGAAAAAGCCTGACTTTAAACTTCAAATGTTGATTATTTCAGAGTTCTTCCCAAATAGATTTATACAGGAGGAAGTAGAGTTGACAAAAAGTTTAACTGATATAAGTACACCACACTTGTACATTTGTGACTATACCTAAGTGCGTAGAAATCCAAAAGAGATGAGAGTATTTTAAACACCCTCATATAATGTCATCCTGGACTGACAGCTAGGGAATTGGGCTGGAAGTCATAAATACACCTGTGTAGCCGCCACTGGTCCATTTTCTGAACTCCAGAGCAAATACAGGCATTGGCTGTGAAACTGCCATGACCCTGTCAGCTGAGAGCAAGAAGAAACCAGAAACCATTCACCCCAGCTATGCTCACAAACCCCACAGCATGGGCACAGTGATGGTGACAGAAGGGTGTATTGACCCCCTTCACTAATGTCACTGAGGAAGATGAGACACTGAGCGAGATAGTGTGGCTGTGCCACCAGGACATCTCCTTTCACAGGCATGGCATGCGTCCCAACCCACAGGTGCTGCCAGGGCATCCATCTGAGCAGTACAGAGGGACGCTACCACTGTGGGCAGGTCCTCTGCCATCACACCTCACTACACCTCTCACCCCTCATGTCCCATGTTGTCCCTTTCCTTCACTCCTAGGTACAAACTGTGTCTCTGGATACAGACTGCTAACCTCCAGGGCTGAGATTCACCTGCTGGACATTTCTGGCTTCTTTAGGGACTTCCAGAAAGTGCCTGAACAGACATATAGACTACAAGTGACCTAAAAGAATAAAGCAAAGAATAAAGCTTTACAGTCACAATTTGATTAGCTTTGTAAAGCAACACTCCACAGCACCTCCATCGCTAGAAAAGACGTGAGGCAAAAATAAAGATGCATTTTGGAAGACAGGAGATTAGATAAGAGTCTTCTTAGCTCTAACAGGACTGTCCAATTAATTTAAAATATGTTAGATTGTATATGAAGAAAAAGAGTAAAACAAATAAAAATAAAAATAATCTTTTATTCCAAAGACTCCTAAAAGTCTATGAAGCAAAATATAATTTTAAATGTAAATGTAAATTAAATGTTGTTCAATGTGCTAGTGGTGAACTTTTGCTTGAAAGCAAATTTCTCCCCTGACTGCAAGTTCTGCAGTGCTGATAATTCCTGATGCACAGACATGTAAGATTCATTGACCTATTTAAATGCGTTTCCCTGCTAAGAGGCCTGATTACCCAGGACTGGCCAAACTAGTCCCACTCTGTATCTAAATCTGACATCTCAACTCCAGCGTGATTCATTATTATATGATAAGGATGCCAGGAAGTAGCAAACAGAAGAAGTGGAGAAGGAATGCAAGTGGGAAATATCTGACATTCAGAGAGGGTGCTTGAAGCTGACTTAGCGAATGCTAATGAACAGCCAGTTTGGACCATTTCCTGCTTATGCTAAAAAAAGGTTTGCTTTATCAGAAATGAACCCTTTCTAAATACAAGACAAGCATAATGTATTTGCATGGTTGAAGAATCCACCTAAAATCCCTTTTGCTTTAAAAAATATAGTGCTATTTTGGAACCAGGTCAGGAGACAAGTCTGTTGTAACTGACTCAGTTATAATTATAGTACAGATCAGGCCCCGACTCCACTGTAATAGTATAGCATGACAGGCGTGTGCATGAACGAAGAGTAGGAGTCTTGGCTAGAGCAAGACAAATTCTAATATCACGAACATAACAGTGAAAATCATAATTACAGATACGTCACTGTGGATTGGGGATGTAGCAGGCATGGACCGATTCCCGGTGACCTGGGAGGGGCTGACTCAGCTCCACTCTGCTGCTGCTACTCAGCAAAGCAGTCAGGCTATGATCACTGCTTTTTGCCAAGAGGGAAAATGATTGGTAGGGTGGATATTCCCTGTGGGTCATTGACAGCTGCTGGTGACGGAGGGCACATCTTTTACTTTACCATGGTGAAGTGATCCCTGAAAGTAGGCAAGTGCTTTCCTCCCAGAGCAAAAACCAAGGCAGCAGCAACAGGGTACTTTCCTTGCTCCTGCAACACATGGGAGAGGCAAATGCTTCCAGTGGATCACACTGGGGCTATGCTATACATCACCATTCTGCATGCTCTGCTCCTCTACCTCTCCAGCAGTGGAAAAAGGTGCGCCTTCCCCTCAGCTAGCAGGTGACTGCAAAGCCAGCACACACTTTCATCAACCACCTCTGCAATGCAAAAGGTGACCTACAGCAAAGGCATGAGATAAACAGCCAGAGGTGATACTGTTTCTGCATCTGGGTTCATAAGACTCTGTCTACCTGAGCACTTTGATGCCCCAGGGTTTGTTTCAAAGCAATCAAGGCACCAAGTAAAAAGCAGATGCAGAGAGCCACCAAGACCAGGCTTATTCAGCATCATACCTCTTGGACATCCTTGGCACGAAGCACCACGCTGCAGGGAGGTAGAGAATATTTTTCCTGGTGTACATTACCCTGTTACACCTTTCCTTTAGGATTTAGTGATGATATCAGTGCCTTTTATAGAACAGGGCAGTAGTTAAGCACTTTGATGGGCTTCAGGGTCTGCCCTTCACAAGTTCAGGGGCCTTCTCAGGTTTATGGATTCACATCTGACCTTTCCCACTTCCCAGAACAGCATCCTTTAATCACCAAGCTCTAGGCTCCAGAGAACAAGAGGGTCTTGCCCACCCTTCCAGTGCTATGTGGAAGATACGGTTTTCTACATCCTTCCAAAAACTGGTGAGAAAGGGAGACAGAGACATGATTATCCATTTTACATTAAACAGTTACTGGAGTTAACATTTGAGTGTACAACAAAAAAACAACAGATGGATATTGACAGATGGAGAAGCATGAAGAAACAATGAGACATCCCCAACCACTCTTCTCTGCTTCTGAAACATGTTATTGTTTCCCCTACCATCTCTCCTGACCCCAGCCCCATTTTCAAGTGCTACTCCATATGCTTCCTTTCTTTGCCTCCATATGTCTTAAACATGTAAAAAATAATTAAAAAAAAAGAATTAATTCCATTTCTTCTGGCCCTACTCAGCCAATTCCCTGCACACCCCCCCCCCCCCCAAAAAAAAAAAATAAATCTTCTTTCTGTTCCCTCTTGTCCACAGAAACAGTTTATGGCATTACCAGCAAAGTCACCAGCTAACTTGTCCTCCCTTCCGTTTTAGACAGACTGCACACCCTCGCTTCCTGAAAACCACCTGTTATCCAGCTTTCATAAACACCATACGCTTCTTGTTTTCGTCTGTTTCCATGCCATGACACACTTCCACATCTTCAACTACCCTTTACAAACTCAGCAATTTAACTTCTTCATTTCCACTCTGCTTTGCTAACAGCTTGCCTTTCTGTCGCCAGCTGAACTTCCTCAATATCCCTCTGCAGAAAGCAGACCACATGGCAACAAACTGCAAAACTCATGCACTTTCTTAAGTTCCTTCTCTTCCTTGATGCTTCTTAAGCTTGAAAATAAAATGTATCTGCTATTTTTGACTTACATTTTCTGATCCAACTTTTTCCACCGTGACTCATTCTTAAAATTCATACAATAGTATTTTCTCCATGATCTCCAACCAACAAACATGCCAGCACTTCTTAAGTTATATCACAGATAAGAGATATGTTCTCCTCTGGCTCCTGATGTTTTACTTAAGTCCATTTCTTTCTTACCTTTCACTTGGATCAAACCCCATCCGTCTGCAAGTTCTTTTGCTGACCTTCCTATTAAATTTCAGTTCTTCCCTTCTTGCCTTCATGGACATGCACACTTTAGGGTCTTTCTGTATCTCCTTCATCTGCAGAAACACTTCATTCACCACTTTCAAAGATCCCACTCTGTCTTTTCTTTCCCTGTTCCTGGAACTGATCCACTGGCCCAATCCATCTAATTTTCATTGGCTCTTCTTTGAAAAGAGCTATAAATCCTAGCTTCCCTGCTCTCAGTACTAGAAATTACTAATAAAGATTAATGGAGGCATTAGCTAGATGCAAGCAGACTTCACTGCTTGTTTACTTATATTTCACTGCTTATTTGAAAATATCATTTGTGATTATAAACTGTGATAAGACCGTTGCCTCTTCTGATGCATCTCTAAGTACCTGGCATGTTCTGAGACATGTATAAATTACACTCAAATTGTTACAAAATTGAACTAACATTTAAAGCTTTGAAAAATTCATCTCCACCAAATTCTGGTGTCTGAATTCAATGCTCCATTTGGAACCTGGCATGCAATATAATTATAGTGAGAGGTGAAATAGAGTAGTATGAACACTTCACATACCTGCTATTCACCATCTGTTCTTCTCTGTGATAGAATTATATAGCTTCTCTTTACAGAGAAGCTTTTGACTCAATGGGAACGGGGAAAATAGCATTTTTTTGCTATACTGTGGAAAGATTTTTATTTTGTTCTTAAAAAAACAAAAAATAAAATTAATATATCTTAGTGGGCTATGATGATATATTAGATGACTTCTAACTTCAGAAGCCATAAATTAGTACACCATTACCAGGAAACCATAGTAATGCCTTAACAGGACCATGAGGCACTTTGGCATCTTTTTATATTTTGTCTGGATCATTGGCCCTAAAAGGTGAAGCCACAGGCATTGGAACTTATCCTAAAAACAGACTGAGGTTTTCACATAATCAAGGAGTGAATCATTAGAACAAAAAATGCCATTGCAAGATTTGCAATGATTCCACAATCACTTGCAAAACTGAGAGTGAAAGATAGGGTGGGCACAGGCATCTTAATTGAGTGATACCTGTGTTGAATCACAGTGAAAAGTTCACTTTGCTTTACAAGCTGTATCCCATAGACCTGCTCACCTTAACACAGGAGTGAGAAATGAAGGAATAACTGGGGATGTCACTTCTCCTGCCTTTTTTTAGAGCAAATTCTCACCTGGGGCACAGCACTTTCCTTCCTTCTACTTCTACCACCCCTTGTCTGGGGAGCGAAGCTGCGTCAGCAGTGGTACCTGCCTCTTGCTCTCCTCCTAGGTGGTTTCTGCACCCATGTAAGCATGTTGCCCCCAGCCTAGTGGGGTGCCAACAGGTCAGGTCAGCCCACCCAGCCCTACTGCAGGCCTGTCTCCCAGGGGCTTGTAGTCTTAAAAAGAAAATAAATTATTTATTATTATTATTACTACTAATAATAATAATAGAATTTATATATATAAAAAATCAGGGCATGGGAAGGGTTAACTTTTCAGACCCAGACAGTTCCCTGCTGATCCGGTAATGAGTAAGCAATGCAGCTGAATGTCAATAGCTCGGTGTGAACTCCCATAACCCAGCTGAGCCCTGTGCTGGGGGGCTGAAGGAGGGGGGAGTAATCGCCTTGACCCCCCCCCGACCTCCCCCAGCCCGCTGGGCTCCTACGTGCTGCTTGCCGGAGTGCGAGAAGCCTTTTATAACAACTGGGTCTGAGTCAGCTGTTGGAGGTAATATAATATACCTTAGTCAATAGCTGTACGTTGCACAACATACGATGTGGCAGTTCCTTTCTAACTTGGGGAGCCACCCAGTCTTTTTAGGATTTCCAGGAAGAGCTGTGGCATCTGACCTTCAACTGTTATTAAAAGAAATCAAAGGTTGTATAACAGTCCGCTGGAGCTTTGCATTTCTTACTGGAGTTGTGTTTCGTCAAATGCCTCTACATTTCTGAGCTTCTCAGGTTCTTTATTCCTTTACTTGTTTATCCTCTGGTAAGCATTTATTAATAGAGAGACTTATTCCTTTACTGTACTTGTTTATCTTTCAGGGGGTTTGTTTTGGTTTTCAATTTAGAAGCAGAAGGGTCTCCCACGCATTTCACATTTCTATCTGAGGGTGAAGTCCCTGCATGTCTTTGATAGCAATCTTCCAGCTGTCCATTTGCACCCTGGAATCCCTCCCTTTGGCTGATTTTCTGCATTATCACCATAGTTTTTGACTAAGACTATTAATCCACCTGTCCCTCTGTGAAAGCGGCTAGATTGGTTTGTGCAAAAGGGGAGTAAGACGGTATGAACTGTAAGTCTGCTATTAATCCTGTTAATACGGGATTAAACTGAAGCCCTATGAGTCGGAAAGGCTGATTTGATTGTTTGGGACTATAACTTAGCTCTCCCTTATGAAAGCAGTGTTTGCCGTGTATCACATTTTGTGATTTGCATAGTTGCTCTCTGAGGAAATCAAGGTTAAATATAGCAAGGAGATTCTGCTGGCTTAAACTGGTAGCACAACTATGCTCCTTCAGCCTAACAGTCTCCCGGATAGCAGAAGGAACCTGTCTGTTCTTGTCTCGCAGTAACTGCATGCTATAATACAACTTATATTGTTAGCTTATGCTTTGCCTCTGACCTTTACACGCACTTTGCTTAGGTACCAGATAGACTGCATGCCTTATTTTAGAAGGAAAGAAGCAACAGAGGAACCAGACTAAAATAAATGTCTTGCCACTGCTATTTTCAGTAAAAGACTTACAAAAGCAACATCAATGGAAGGCTGAACAGCACCATATATTCCCTGTGCGAGGCTATCATATAGAGCAACATCTATCTCATTAAAAAAAAAAGTTGATACTGTCTCTGTGTGAGAGATTAGCATTCTGCTTGCTCCTCAGCCTTAAGAGAAGGCCTATAAATTATTAATACTAACATCAGTGTGAGACAACAGATGGTAAAGATTACTTGGAAAAAGTCTTCACATTAACATATTACGGCCTTGGTTTCACAGCACTTTGGGACTGTTTCTTGCTGTTGCCAGCCAGCCTGGTCCTGGGAAAAACCTCCCACCAGAGGGGAATCCTTGGGCAGCAGCAGCAGAAAGGTCCTGCCCTGGTTCAGCTGCACAGATATGGTGGCCCAGCCAGCACCACAGAGGGGGTGGTGTGTGTCATGGCCCCGTGAGGGTCCTGGCATCTGCTACACCAGGGATGAGGCCAAGAAGGAAGGAGCTCAGGGCTAGGAAAACCTTCAGGTGGCTAAAGCATGTATTCCTTGCTGAGATGCTCCCAGGTAGGACCTGTTACATTGCATGCTCTGAAAAATAAGAAATATGCATTTATCAGTTTTAAATGATTGTTGAGCCAGTGGTGCTACGAGATCCAAAGTATTCATGGATATAATTATGTATATGTGCATCATCCAAAAATTTTGCAAGCAATTAAAGTATTTTTATGTTCTCTAGAACTGGTTACTTTAGCTTTATCAGGTTTACAAACATATTAAATTTGATATCAAGCAAGTAAATTAGAAATTTCTGTTAAGAGGGTAAGAGTATTGCATTGTCTTCCTATCTAGCACTTGTTACAGCAGAACATGACCTTTACTCTTGTCTTAGAGTTTCCAATCCATGACCCTCCTGCCGATAGCTCTGCTCACACTTTTGAAGATAACTCTGTCAGAACCTCTGACACTGAAAGAATTTATCCAGCCTCTTAAGGACTTTTACAGGAGACATTTTCTCATGGCCCATTACTTCTGCAAATGCATATGCCATGTGAGTGTTTCACTGTGATTAAATCATGACTTAAAACATAATTCTCATGTTCCTACATCCTCTGGGTGTCACAGAAAATTTTCCACAAAGCCTAAATAACGAGTTGGGCAGTGCACAGGTGACAGCATAGAGTGACTGCTAGAAAATGCCTTCAGTGGCGTTGTTGCTGGGATATTTTCATAATGAGTACCAAAGCCTTGGTTAAGCAGTTTTGGACTCATACCTCATCATTTTCATAGACTAATAATACCTGTTTTACTGAACAAATATGATTATCCCCTTCATGATTTTGTCACACTGCCTTGCAGAATACTTCGTTGCCTTGGCTTTCGCCAGTCTTCTTTAGGGGAAAAGGTCTATGTTTGCACAGCTGCCAGTCCAAAAGCTTTGTGGTGAAACTATTTCTTAGATCCTGGTGTCACTGGTTTCAGTGCATCCAGACTGCACCTTCATGGACTTCTGGCTTCACATTCAGTTTTACATGGTGACTTGGAATATTAGGTGCTCTGTAGAGATTTGCTCTTGATGAGCAATTTTGCAAAGTATCACAACCCTGAGATGCCACCCTGGAAACAGCTGGCCCTTGAAATTTCCTGATTTGGGAATGAAGTGCTGGAAGAACTGTTTGAAGATGCCTGATATCATAAAATGTTGATTTCTAACACTTTTTTTAATCATTTAACAATACAGTTAACAGGTTCTTGGAACAAAGACCAGATTAATCAGGTCTGCTATTTGATATTAGTTTAGAATTAATTTTTCCCCACAAAATTCCACTTACTATTATAGTGCTTAATTTTGCTGTATAAAAGAATTCCCCAAAGTCCCAGTCCTAAGGCCATTGAAGATGCAGGCGACATTCAGATTAAGGTTAGCAGGGAAAGCGTTCAGGAAACAGTATTAGTGGCACAGAAAAGAATTCAGATGTTAGCTTGTGATAATTCGTGATCACCTCTACCTAAAAACAGCTACACTGGCACAGATTTGCATTTCCCAATGAAAAGCCAACAAGCGTTTACAGGCTCTGGATTATGATGGTGGCAATCTGTTATGTCACAAATAATCTTGTTCCCAAGTGCTGAATGAGGGTAATTTGTAATCCGCTTTCTCTGAGTGAATGTACCACTAATAACCTCTTTTCACTTATTGATTTCATGGGGACTTGGGAGTCGAGACCTTGTTTGTCAGCTGCAGCATGGGACAACTGGGCACAGCCCAGGGGGAGGGCACAGAGTTGGTCCACAGCTCACCACCCCAGCCGCACTCAATAGCCATTTGGGGTCCTGGGGGAGAGTTGTTGCTAAGACTGCCAACAGAAGGTGCAGCTAGAAGGGATTTTAGATTATTGTCTCCTGGATGAGTTTCCAGACTCTTCACCCCATAGCTGGTATCGGAGGGGTGATATTATAGGGCCCTGAAGGTAGCAACTCTCCTCTCCAGTCAGAGAACGTCCTGGGGAAGTTTGCCAAGGTTCCCTGAGATCAAAGGAGAAAAGCAAGAAGACATGAGTAAAAATGAGAGTGATATGTGTGAAAGCAAGTTTATATGAAGGAGGACAGACTGTTCTACACTTTTTTTTTCTGCTCTCTGCTGTTGTTGAGCAAGCAATCTCAAATTCAGAACCATGGACCATGCTTATCCCATGTACCTCCATCCTCCCCCAAGTCCTGTCTGAACCTCAAAGAGGAAGAGGTCTCCATGTCCTTAAATTATAAGAGGCAGAACCAGTGAAGTGATTTTTTCTGAATAATGTGAATCAGTTGGCTTCAAGGAAACCAAACAATGATGAAGAACTGGGGAAGCCTTTTTGGTCCAGCCAGTGAGGTATTAGACTTGGAAACGTGATAGGAAGATCTGGCATCATTCAAATATACATAGAGGGACTAAAGCCATTCCTAGATTTTTCTGAGTATAGAATCAACATAGTGCAAAACAGCCAGTGCTATCTCTGTCAAAAATAACAGCACAGGTGTAGCTTTGCATGTCACAGTGCACAGATGATAGGAATGCTCGAATTCTGATATGCACTGTGTTTTGTATGAAAGCCAGCTGGTGGTCTGTATGAAATTAAAATGTGATCAAAGATAACTGAAAGCATTGAAACAAATCTAACTGAAGGCATCGGTATGTCTGAAGGGGAGGGGAGAAACAAACACACCGAAAAAAAAGTTAATTAAGATTCCTGGGGAGGGAGGGAAACTGCTTGGCGTTCCGCAGAGGGACTAAATGCTGAAGGGAGGAGCAGACCTTACAAGGTAATGAGAGTGCTAAATGGCAAAGTTTGGGCTGGGTGAAAGGTAGAGCTTCAAAGGAGGAATATGCACAACTTGGATCCTAAGCAGCCTTTACATCTATCCTTAGCAAACTCGAAGATGAAAGGATACGCATTCAAAGGACCTGCTTTTCTGTTGCCTTTCACCTTCTGAGCTTATTTGTATCTGCGCAAAGGGTATGTAAATTGACAGGGCTCCAGTTCAGTGGCTTGTTTTCTAGATATATAGGATGAACCAGCCTATATGCTGGGATCTGAATAGCTGAGGACTCTCATATCCTACCACATGCTGCTGACGGTGCCCTGTGCTGTTCTGGTAAGGGGGGGTGAATCTTCTCTAGTGCTTTGGATGGTGTATGCATAATACTGCAGCTACAAATGTACGTGAGATGAGATACTGAAACACTGATAAATTTGGGGGTTCCGTTGTTTCTCCTCTCCTGAGGTCCATGGTGCAGTGCCCATGCCGCTGCCCTTTTGCCCACTGCCCTTCTCACCCTCATGCTGCATCAGCAGGGGAGATGCCCATGGGGAGGGCTGCTCCCCACCCCGTGAGGGCAGGCAAGCAGAAGAGCTGCTGTGCATGCAGCCTCCACCATTAGCCATACTAGCAACCTTTCTGCTAATGAAAGGGGCTGGATGCATGTGGGAATTGGGCTGCAGTAAGAGAGAGGGATGGTGCATTTGGGGTCTCAGATCCAAGGGTTGGGAGAGAGATGAAAAAAGGCTCTCCTCACGGAGAAGAGTTCCGTCAATTTAGTTATCAGGACAGCATGGAAACTGTAGGGAAACACTGGAGGATGAGGAACTGATGAGCATTTTTTGAGTCTCATTTCACTTGTGGGATTGTTAATTATGAGAATGTAGAAATGATTGGGAATGCCTGTATTTAGACAGTGTGCTTCAAGATTCACTGCAGTTAAACCCCAATTACTCCAATGGTATTAAAGATCCTGTGTGGGTTTTGCAAAATTCATTTACATCCACTTAAGGCCCCTTTGCTCAGACTGAGCAAATGATAACAGAACCTGAGTGAGAAAAATAAAGGGAAAGGAGGAAAGACTGATCTCAAAAAGAAATGAGCTTTACATTTGTGGTCCATTTACAGCCAAAGACACAATCACCTAATCTGACTCCTAAGGTTAGTCCTAAATATCAGTGTAGGCAAGTCCCTGGATAGTTGCCAGTGTCTCAGGGCAGATAACATCAGCACAAGTCGAGAAGAGCTCTCCAGTCTAGCCTGCGTTTTAATATACTATTAAAATAAAATGAGACAGCAATTAGTTTCTCTTCAGCTATTCCACAGCATAACTTCATCGGTCAATTAGTATGAATAAATAAATATAGGTCTTGAATTATTAAACTGCAAATAGAAGAAGCAACTGCATTTAATATTTCACTGTTCCTTCTCCTTGCTCTCTTGATTTGCTTGGAGTTTTGAGTCAGTTGGTATTACAGGACTGCTGTTGTCTATTCTTAACTCTTTCCAAACTTTTCTTTCTTTCTTAGGATAATTTTCTTATTCCAGTAACACTTTTAATCCTGGCTCAAGACATAAAGGTCGGATTATCAGAGGGCATGCATTCACAGAGCAACAGTCTAGCCCCTGGGAGCAACAGGGAGTTCAGTGGCTTAAAAAAAGAGGAAAAAAAAGGACATCTAGTAATTCAGTATGGGCTTACTAACTCGAGGTTCGCACTCACTAAAACCTTCACAGAATCATAGGGTGGTTTGGATTGGAAGGGACCTTAAAGATCATTCAGTTCCAACCCCCCTGCCATGAGGGGCTGGCCTTAATCTTTCTCTACATGGGCTACAGAAGAGTAAACAATGTCTGATTATCCCACCAGTTAATCCCTTTTCCTAGTAAGAGAGGCAGAAACAGGGGTTGATCAGGGTTAGGATATCTCCTGTTCATGCCTGAAGACTCGTAGCTACTTGGGGCAGAGAGGTCCAGTGTGACGGATCTGCTTAGGAAACTGGAGTACCACAGGCTGTAGGAACTGCTCAGGACCTTTGGCACTTTCAGGCTCCATGTACATGTTATTTGAATGCGTAATCAACAGAGATCAGTCTCTTTAGCTGCTGCATGGTGGAAAAGTCCTGCACAAAGAGAAACCTCATTTTAATTTTAGACTTTGATTGTTTCCAGAAGATATCCAAGAACGTAGATCAGAACATTTTCTGACTTCTTTGTTCACAAATGCTACTGTTGACCTCTTTGGTCACTGGTGCTGATTCTTACAGAAATGGGTCACTACTGTAAGTAGTTCTGTACTTTGCCAAAGCGTCTGGATGTCAGATCACATGTTCCCAGAAGGAAATGGCCAAAGAATATATTAAATAACAGTAACATGTTTAATCTTCTGTTGATGTGAATGTCAATGCATATAAGAGGAGGAAGAAGTGCAACTTCAAGTCAATAAGCTGGAGAGGGCTTAAAGCTCTTGGGGTATTTCCCTCCTGAGATGCACCTGCCTTCTGACCTTTGGTTTTGATTGTGGACAAAATTCTCATAGTAATGGCACTGTTGTACATGAGAAGCGAGTGGGTTCTCCTCTAACTGCCTCAGAAGAAATTCTTTGCGGTGAGGGTGGTGAGGCACTGGAACAGGCTGCCAAGGAAGTGGTGAACACTCCACCCTTGAAAGTTCAAGGCCAAGTTGGACAGGGCCTTGAGCACCCTGGTCTAGTGGAAAATGTCCCTGGCCATGGCAGGGTGGATGGAACTGGATGAGCTTAAAGCCCTTTCAACCTAAAGCATTCTGTGATTCTATGACTGTTTTGCTCAAGATATGCATACTGGTGACCCCAAACTTGTGACTTGGGCAAACGTGCAGTGCAATAGGAGTGTATATGTAGAAAACAAGTAGTGCCAAGGAGCCAGTGTCCCACTGTGTGTGCTGTGAGGGTTCTTGTCTTGGACTAGCTCTGGCAGTCTGAGCTCCTGTAGCAGCTGGATCATACTGGGTGAACCTCTGGAATGCATCCCCCAGTTAAACTTTGTCTAAAAGAGGCCCAGCTGTCTTATCCTGAGACTGCCAAATAGTGTGAAATAATACACACTAAGAGTGTGTACTGGGGAGGTTTGTAAACTTGAATCAAAACGCTAAAACTGATGCACCCTGCTTAAGGCATCAGACTGCAGCAGCAGCACCAGCACTCCCCAGGAAGCCCCCCACCTCAGTGCTGCCTGCTTCACGGTGCAGCAGGCATCCCGCAGCGTGAGGGCAGGCAGCACGCTGGCTGCGGGGAGCCGCCGTGGACTTATGGGGCTTAGTAAGACTCGGGAGGGAAAGAGAAGGCTGAGAGCCGCAGCCCTAGGTCGCAAAACCCAGTGGTGACCTACACCTGCCCAGCCCAGGCTGAACTCTACTGCCACCCATCCTGCGGGTTTCCCACTCTTCAGTATTCGGTGCTGATGACAAACCTTGAGCTGCTTCTGTATACACTTGTAAATGTATTATTTTCTCACCTTTGAAGTCACTTGAGGCACTCTGGAGCTAAGTGCATTCCTCTTAGATTGGTTCACTGCGGTGTATTTTACAATGTTAATTTCAATGACATTTTGTTTTCTATTTTAGTTTAAATATCTTTTTGCCAGTTTCTGACTTGCTTTTATGTTCTTGTTTCCCATTGTTGCTAGTGTAAGACCCTGAAGAGTGTAGTTTGGGTATGTCAATGAAACTTTTTCATCCTGTACAGCTTTTGGGTAGCAATCATAAATGGCTCACGGCAGCAGGCAGGGGAGGATGTGACGTACAGCCTTGTGGTTATGTCTAACAAGTACTGCTGTCTGATCTGCTCTGGTCTTCATCATTTTCTCCTCTCTACTTAGCTGCCATGGTGATAGGTCACTTGGACATACCAGAAATAGACAAACTATCAGGGCTTTCACTGAGTCTGATCATGAGGGCTTGGTGTACTTGAGCATATGCATATATTCGCGAAAACTGCCACTTGAGGCTGTTGCCTACAAAGTAGTGTGGTGAGTAGCATTGTGCTTGCATTCACAAGTGTGCAAGGGTTTTTACTGGGAGGGCTGGATATAAGAAACAGGATACTTAATTCTGGTCAACCTGAAGAGGAGTTTTACCTCCTCTGTCCAGTTCCAGGCAACTTTTTGAAAACTAGCAAGGCTCTACAAGGATTCAGCTTGGTAGGCAAGTGCCAGCTCTGGTGTCTCTGTATCCCTGCAAAGCAGAGATGGTAGCTTAAATGTCTGTGTTGTTTGTGGTCCTGAAGCTGGGATGACAGGCATGACCACAGACTTTCCCCCTTTCCTATCATGTCCATTAGCAAATTGCTGAAATTCCCATGTACAAGATACACGCCAGACTTTGGGAGGGATAAGTCTCTCTCCAAGGGTCCCAGAAAAGATGCTGCCTGTGTCCCTGCAGAAACACACAGTAACAGAGGGCTTGTAGCTTAAAGCTGTGCCTTTTTGTGAGACAATCCATGAGGTGCAGAACAAGTTTGAGAAGATAAAACTAAACCAGAGCTAGGACAGGGCACATACTGGAAGAATAAGTAAATCTCACAATTGGATCCTGAGACTCAACTCTTGTATCTGTAGGATCAGAGTAACCCACAACATCATCTCTCACAGCTTGTTCAGGTCAAGTAGAAGGGTTCCTTCCCTACCTGTGTGCTGAAGGAAACCAGCATGTACAGGTGGTCCTCCTGAACCAATAGCCAGCCTTGTGTGCTGACAGCAGCATGACCAGGGCACCCTACACCAGCAGCCCTTGCAATGCCACATGGCCAGGGGTGGAGCATGAGTCTGAAAACCATCCCATGCAGTGTAGTCTCTAACCTGAGAAGATGGAGCCCAGGCAAATGGGCCTAAAATAGTTCAAAAGAAAGAGGAAAAGCAGATAAGACGGTGTTTAAGAAGGGAAATAGTAAATATATGGAGGTATTTATGGTAGGTCAGCAAGGGGGAAAAGAAGCAGAGACACAATGGGTAAAACAAGCGGAAGAAATATGGAAGGAAGAGGAAAAACTGGGTAGATGGAATAAAAACATTAATAAGGATGGCTGGAATTTTTAATTTTTACATGAGCTGTTAGATACCAATTTTAAGTAAGGATAACTGATTTTTTAAAGGTATTAGGTGAACTTTTAAATACATTTTATTCTACTCTTTCACATTTGAATTTAATTTTTAAAGGTAATTCCTGAAGTAGTTGATATGACTATTTTTATTTTTTTTTATGTGATTCAGTTAGATCTGACCGTTACATATCTGTCAAAATGTTCCAAACTGTAGCTTTTGCTATTGTATTGGCCCTTTACACGCGTAAGTCCTTCAGGAGAGTGGCAGGTGTCATAGAAAGGGAGAAGAAGACATTCAGAAATAAAGGTGTTCACAAAATGAGAATTTGTAGATGATTACTTCAACATGGAGGTAGAAATACAGTGTGTGTGCTTGTATGTGCTTATATTTTATGTCTCTGTACGGGTAAAGCGTACCTAAAATGCAATTACAGAAGTTTTTACGAGTGATAGAATATACCAAGAAAACCCCTCCCTTAAAAGGAAAAAAACAAAGTCAAAACAAACAAGGGTGGGAAGTATCACCATTATACAGATATAGCACCTTCTCGGTTGGAGAAAGGCATTTGATTGATAGTGCTCAGTGACCAATCTGCTGACCATTAGTCCTTCATTAGTTTTGTTTCCACTTCTGTTAGATTTATGTGCTACATACATGATTTGCTAAATAGTTTCTGCACACAAGCATTTGTTGTCAGAATATAATATTAAAAACTAAAGTTACAAGTTAAGTTGCACAGCTCAGTTACAGGCTGGTTTTGATCCCTGATTAGATTAATAGAAAATGGATCCTAGTATCCCTGATTGGATTAACAGAACTTGGATCCTAGTTCAAGTACACAAATCTAGACTAGGTTCCAGTTTTAAAAGCAAACAAAACCAATCCCCAGACTCCAACTTCATTTCTTTTCCTGAAAGGTCCTGTTGCTGTAGATGAGTTGATGAGGAGTGCACACGCAAAGACAGAGGTGTTCCCAGAAGAGCTGGGTATCGAAACACAAAGTGGGTCTTTGTGTGCATTCAGGAAATCGCCTTCATAGGCTGAAGCCCTCCTCGCTTTCTGATACGTTGGTGAGGCTGGAACAATAGCAGCAGGATTGAAGCTTATGCTTAAGCTGTCTGAATTGTCATCTACGTTTATTGGTTTTGTTACTAGTACTTTTTCTTTTTTTCTAAATACTGATGTCAAAACAACAGCGTGAGGAATTGTGACTAAATAGTTCAGTTTTTCTAGTGATCAGCTGATTTGGCCTTGGGTCCTTCAAATACTTTAAGCAGTTGCGCAATCTCATTGAAGTGGGATCTTTAATTTCGCGAAGTTGCTTTGTATTCTTACGTGATGTATACACATGTGCAGGTCATGAATACTGTTTTCACCGTGCTAGATGAGGTGGCTCTAGTAGGTATAACCTTCTCAAACTGTTTTTTCACAAGTTTGTCTTTTCTCCTTGATATAAAGAAAAAAAAAGCCCTACATGTAATATTGTAATTGCATTTTGCAATGAAAAGTTCTTCCTTATATGGTGGATTTTTATTCAAAAGGTGCTAAATTCAGTGTAAAGCAAAGCAGTCTGATTCTTCTTGTATCAATTTTGTTGTAACTCATCACCAATAGCTACCTACTGTTTAGAGGACTTTTTATTTCTTTTTAATGGCCAGTGCCTGATCCTAACATACACCCTCTCCCTAGAATTTAGTGAGAAATCTCCTTTAAAAGGTTGAGCAGCCAGGTCATGTTTCTGTGACCTTTTATTCTATTAGTATTGAGTCAAAACATGGATCTGATGTTAAAATGAGAATAGCTTGTCAAGATTTACAACATCATACAAAGTCTTGGGAGTGGGTAAATGTGAGTCAGAAAGAGAGGTTCACACTAATTTAGGTGATGTTTCTTTTTCATTTTATGTGATAGAAAGGCACGACAAAGTATTTTTGAAAGACACATAAACTCTGCACCCTCCATCAAAGCTTTCACCAGGGGATGGGAGAAGCTCTTAGCAAAGAGCAGCTAGACTTAAACAAAGAGTGGGTCAAATCTGTAAGCTTCTTGCTTTGACTCCATGTCCAGGGAGTCATCTGGGGCATTCTTGCTAAGCTAGGAGCAAACAGGCACTTCCAGCTGGTTTAGTTTTTTATCTGCTGTGGAGTCAGCAGGGGAGGTAATGCATGGAGATGTGGCACAACACTCAAACATCATGGGCAGCTGTAAACAGCATATTAAATCACCGAAGTGAATGGAAGAATTAGCTATTGCCCATTCTCTTGTGGGTGTGATAAAGTCCTTTGAAAAATCTGGTCATTTTGGTTCTGTCCAGCTGAATGCTGCAGCAGCAAGAGTGCACTAACATTAAAGGGCTGTTGCCAGGTAAAGGTTTGTGGGGATTTCATCTGCAGTCAAAGCTGAATTTTCATTCTGTTGCTGTTTGAGAGCTGTCTTGAGCTTCTCTTGGATGTGGTGGCTCTGAGGTTGTCTTTTTTATTATTTCTTATATACACTTTATTTTCTCTATACTACAATAAAGCACTCATAAAGCCTCTCCAGTGCATCTGCTCTTCCTTCTGTATCTATACCCTCGTGGCCTTTGCTGTATCTGCTACAATAGTCTTTCAGGTTTTAACATGGTTTTCCAGCCCAGGTTTGGGTGATACAGTATTACTGAAATCACCTTTCTTAATAATCCTGTGACTTCTCTCTTGTAAAACGCAGAATATACCTCTGATGCTACAAGCATTAAACTTTTTCAGAAAAAGCTGTCCTATACCCTCAAGAACCTATTTGACTCAGCTTCTTGCTACATCCCAGATTGTTGTTTCCTTTTTAAAGATTTCTCTTCTCACGGTCAATGACTAAAGCCCTTATCTCCATCATTTTCTTCATCTCTGTTGCTTTTCACATTTGCATTGTATCCATCAAGCTACCACCATTGCCTCACTGTACAGACCTTGAAATCCACAAGTCACTAGTGATTAACATAATAAAGATTGTTTCAACTGCCCTCCAATCTCCAGTACAGCAAAGGACTTCCACGTGAGAGTAGCTGCGAGTGCACAGATCATCCCACTGGATTTAATATCCCAGAGTTTTTGATCATTGTAAGCAGTGGTACCACTACTGGTCTGGAACATACAAGCACCAGCAGATGTGTATGCATAGAGTGCATCTGCACATTCTCTGCAGTGTGGTGTTTGTGGGCTTGTGCTATTTCATATGTTGTTTTTCTAACTTCTGCATATTCAAACACTCAGAATTTGCTTGTCTGCTTGCTCTGGAAGTATTTTAGAGAAGTGGGAAAACTCTTGTCCTAATCAGGTTTGTGTAAAGATCTGTGTCCATCTTCAAAATCACAGCACTGCAACATTAGTGAATGGCAGCTGCATGTGGAATAGACCAGAAAATATAGCAAGCTTTAAAGGAAGATAAAATGCTGGTCGAGACTGCAAAAGGTAATAAATAGTGTACATATAATAGTGGTAAACTTAAATGATGATGCCTTACTAAATGAGGTCATCATCTAACATCCCCCCCCCACCCCCGGCAGAAATAAATGTGTGGCTGAATTCTGATGAAATATTTGTCAGCCAGTGAGTGTTTGTTGTGTTTACTCCTACAAGTATGGAGGCTAAATCACTTGTGTCAGGATGATATGAGTAAACTGAAGGTCACTTTCAGCATACTTTAGCATGCCTCGGAGACACTACTGATAAGGAAAAAGACAAAAGGACAAAAAACAAAATTAACTTTTAATTTCCCACCAAAACTATGGCTGTCAGAAATAGGGAGATGAGTGAAATCTCTTGTAACATATAGCACAGGACTGTATATTTAACATCTTATCTGATTCAGCCTATCACAAACAGCATGTAGTTGTGTCTGACTGTATAAGTATGAATATATATGGATCCTAACACAGCCCAGAAAGATCTTAGTGACGCACTTTCATATCCAGTTTCAGTTTAAAATCTTTCTGCCCTAAATTAGACGAATACATAAACAAATCAGATATTTTAATTTTCTGTTGAGAATGCTTTGGTGATTACTTACAAAGAAAAGTTATTTACATGCTGATATAAGGCATTACTTAGCATAATGAGCAGTAATTTTCTCATCCTCAAAGGTATTAGGCTCCCTTATGTGTTATACCTAGCTCAGTTACATAGTTGTGCTGCTCTATATGATCCCCAGGTGCACATTTGAAAACCCTGGGTTTTATCTGATCAAGTTTTATGCAGCCGGCTCAGAGCCCAGCAGTCAGCATGTGGGTACCAGACAGGCACCCCGCCAGCCTCCAGCACCTTCAGCTGGGAAGGCTAAGGCCAGCTGCACCCCAAGATCCCCTCCTCACTGCCAGGGGAAGGTCGGAGAAGGCAAAGTGCTTTTGGCCACCCACTGGGTCTTGGTAGGCAACATACCTGCCTGCAACTATCCTTAATGCGATGGATGTAATGGTACTGGGGATTTCTGTTTGGTTTTTCAGAAATGACTAATACATCCCTTGAGGTGATCATGTTACGTGCTTGTCTGGGATCGCTTTCTCCTCCTCCTCTTAAAATTTGCTATATATATATATATATATATATATATATATATGTAAGAATGAAGAGTCACAAATTGTTACAGTTATTAACCACTAATGACATTGACCTAAGGATTTAAAAGGAAGATGGTTTCTAAGAGAGCTTTCAAAGGCTGAAGTGCAGAAGATTTTTTCTGGCCTGAGTTGTGGGAAGCCCCTTCGCTTTACTTTGAGGTTTACCAAAGAACCTGTTTGTGTTCAGAGTCCACCTCTCTGGAAAATGTAGACTTGTGTTCCCCCGCCGAATAAATAAAGTGGACAGAAAATTAATTCAAGTCTCCCTTGACAATATTTTGGTTTGTTTCAGCCTTGACCTGATCCTGAAGCCACTCTGTCTTTTAGGCCCTCTGTGTTTTTTGGTTTCTTGGCTTTCACTGGGGAATCATGGCAAGGATATGAAGTGCACTGGTGGTCTCTGTAAGGTAGATGAGGAATAGCATAATACTTACTGATTTGAGACAGTCAACTTTGTTAACATGTATTTAAATTCAGATAGGCTGTGAGCCCTACAGTCAATCTCAGTTTTATGATCTTAAATTATGAGCTGTTCAAAAATACATTGTATTTTCTGCTTAAATAGTTTTATGTCTGTTTATATCTTAATTGAAACTGCAAGTGCTTTTCATTTGAAGCCCATTACTAAATATTGGTATTGCAAAGGTGTCTTAAAAATGCATTTTTACTGCATTACAACATGTTTGTTGACAATCTCTCCATTAGACGATTAAGCCTCTATGGTTTTTGCCTGTAACAGGTATAGGTTTTGTTTTGTCAGCAACAAATAACATACCTGTCTGCCAATTACAAGAAGATCTTGCATTGAGCTACAGAGAGGTCAGTATGCATCTGACAGAAGCCTGAGCTTCCCCATGCTTCAAAATAGCACAACCTGCTCTCCCAGTGTGCTCCCCATGCAGAGAGGCCAGGGGGCATCTAAGCCTTTCCCTTTGTAAAGCATGCATGAGCAGGATTACTTTGAAGAAGCAAGAATCTGCTTTGTGCTGAGATCACAGCTCTGATGCACCAGAGTGAAGGCAGGTGTTCATATAATCCAAACTGCTGAATTTACTCACTTCTTTTCAAAGGACCATGGAGGGATTTAGGCTGGAAGGAATGTTGAGAGGTCTCTAGTCCAGCCTCCAGCTCACAGTAGGGTCACCTGTGAGATCAGACCATCTTGCTCAAGTCTCTGTCCAGGCAGCTAGTGAAAGTCTCCAGCAACAGAGACTTCACAGCCTTCCTGGATGATCTCCTCCACTGCCTGCTGCCCTCATCGGGAAAAAGTTGCTCCTTATATACAGTCTGAGCCTCCCTTTTTTCAGCTTTCAGTCATTGTGTCTCATTCCTGCCATACACCAATGCAAGAGCATGGCTTCATCTTGATTACTGCCCTGATAGTACAGGCAGATGGCCATTATATCCTCCCACAGCCATCTCTTTCCCAGGCTGAGCAAGCCTCAGCCCCTTCTCAGTTCTCTTAGTTACTCATCTGCTAAAAAGGACTTCTTTTGCCTTTCCTGCCTTAGCACTTGTCCAATGAGGGTCACTCACAGCAGTGTGCCCACAGATGCTGGGAGAAGAGAAGGTAAGAAGGTAGCACAAAAAGGACTTCTGAAATTTCATAATACCTGTACGAGCTGAGATGGTGCTGAGAACTGGGTGTCCTAGCTTGGAAGCAGAAAGTGGCACAGGCTGGCTTTAAAGCTTAAAGTTCAAAGTAAACAAGACCTGTGTGCACGCAGCACAGGAATACAGGTGCAGGATGTTAAGCACCCTCTGCATCCTGGTGCTCTGACAGCACAGGAAGGTGCTTTCAGCACGAATCTGATTAAAGTGCCATGGGAAAGGCAGAGTGAGTCTCAGTACCATTTGTTCATGTCTTGAACTTGACTAGACCACTCCTGCGGTAAGACAGTAATTGCACTGTACAATCACTTAAGTTCCAGTACATATACAAAACCTTCCTTAGTGACTAATCATTGCAGGTACAGTTAATACAAAATCTGGAAAGTCAAAAGCCCTAGTTTCAGCAGAGGAGTACTTGGGTTCTGCAACAGTTGTAAATATTAGAGGTTCCCAGCACATTTTTATTTCATTTCACTGATTTCTGTTGTTGTTGTTATACACTGCAGAAAAGGCTCTTCTCCCTCCCTATCTATTCTCTTTGTTTCTGTATTAAGTGCTGGATATGCTGTTATCCTCTCACCTAGGCCAATGTAATGTCATTAACTGCTGGTATACTGTGAAACACAAAAGAGAATCTTGATCTGTAATTTCTAGGGCGCTTGCTTGGTTGTTGTGGGTTTTTTTTTTTTTTTGGGGGGGGGGTGGTTTGGTTTTGTTTTGTTGTTTTCTTTAACAGTGAGTTCATTTGGGGTTCCTAAAGGGTTCTGGGGAAATCTGTTCAGTATTCAGGTTTTGAAAACACCAGAAAAAAAAACCACGTGAAAATGAATTGAACTTTGGTCTGTTCTGGCCCTAAAACCTAGAAGAGTTTGTTTCACACTTTTATCTTTCAACCGTGGACAGATGAGACCAGACAGCCAATTAGCAATGATGCATATCTGCTGACTAGACATCATGGGACAAAGCTACAGCAAGGTTAAACTAGCATAATTCCATTGCCTGCCCTGAGTTTTTCTCTGCGCTGGACAGGGATCCTGCCTAGTTAGTGTACACAGTGGAAGTGGGGATCTAATTATATATAGGACTCCTTTAGAAAAATAAGAAGTCCTACCTTATTGTCTGAGGGCAACAATTCCGTAAGAATTGGGAGAGTCTTTGCCAGAGTTGTTATGAAATAATAATGGGGATCATGGTATAGCTGAATGCTGTTTCTTTCCCATTGTGTGTGAGGCATTCCAGCTGGGCGACCTCCTCCTGGTATACTCAGCAATGCAACTATCTCAAAAGAGCAGCTTACAAATTTGGAAAGAAGGCAATTCCAGGGAGTAACTCCCACTGGATATTTCAACTGTTCCTATTTATTTATTTATTTATTTAACTCTCTGCACACACAGATAAGGACCATAAAGCAATTTATATAATTTCTGCCACAATGTAACTTCATCACAATTTCAGTGCAAGGCTCAGATAAGTTTAGCTATAAATTTATCCTAAAATCAGTATTTTTAAACAAAACTATGTAATTAGAGAAATAATAGAATTTATTAGCAGATGTCTAAAAGCTGTTGTTTTCCAGCATTCCTCTGATGATCAGTAAGTCAAAATAACAATGGGAATTGCTTGAGTGGAGACTAACTAGCATCATGCATTTCATTTACATCTTAATGCATTGTTGTTGTTTTTCTTATTCAAGTAAGCTATGTCTCAGGATGCACCTGTATAATGAATATCCATGGGAATAGGCTTATGTGAATTTTTTCTTTGCTGTGTTAAATATTAGACGGTCTTCCAGAGATATGGCTGAGATTAAAACAAATGTTGCCTTGAAAACTTGGAATGATGAGGAATTTTAACCAAGAATTAGGAGTTTAGGGGTCAAACCTCTCCTTTCCTAGTATTAAAAATACACTGAGGTTCAATGGGTTCATCTGGTATATAGAAGCTGTTATGTTGGCTATATAGAGACAGTTCCAGCTGGATAGTTTATTATTGTTGCACGGTGATGTGTATGTTTGTGAGTGAACAAGCAAACCTTGTACTCACACGCAGGGCACATCTATCACAGTCCTCCTTCTGCCTATAGTGGGGGTCTGCAGCAGCATACAGGCTTCCTGATAGTCCTCAGCATTGGGCTGAATATTGCTCTTGATCCACCCATAAAACACCCACCAACCATACCATACCACCCCTAAAGTCCCCTACTCAACTGGTCTGTACTAACTTTGTGAAGTCCTAGGAGAAATCAGGTGAATATATTTTAAATATGGAAGTGGTGACGACCTTTCTGACTAACACTGACTATGGGTCTTACTGACCTTGGCAGCATGAGAGGGTCATTTCTTGACATGGCTGAACTGTTCTTGAACAATTTATATGGTGTGCTGGGTACAAACAGTCTTTTCTTCAGTATCAGGCATGCATGTCTTATCTTTCTACTTATTCTTTTTTTAAAGAATTCTAGCTATTGTGAAGCAGGCAAGGAAAAACATGTTCTCTATTTATACTGTTTGTTCTTCTCGGCCTCTACTATTCTATCTTGGACAATACCGTTTCATGAATGCCTGCTTTTTCCCTTTTTTTTTGCTTGGATGGTTTTAAAGAGGTCTCCTTTTTCTTCTCCAGCACTACAGAACAGGGTCCCAGGGCCTAGTTTTGCAGTGCTGACGTTGATGGCCATTTCCAGCTGGCTGAGCGGGGTTTAAACAACATCTAATATTGCTTTGTGAATGCAAGGAAAGAAAAAAAAGAAAAAGAAAAAGAAAATTACTTGCCCGCCTTTTAAAAAGGCAGCTCTTGAAAGATGACAGGAGTGAATGAGAATGCCTAGTAGGACAACTCCTGCTTTGTCTTCAATGGAAAACTCTACATTAATACAGGGAACAGATTTTCAGCTATCCAGAACGCATAATCCAGTCAGTTTTGCTATCTAATTTCAACGGTGGATTGTTTGGTTTGGGGGAGAGGGTAGCTGGTCTGTTTGTGTTTGTTGTTGTTCTGTTTGTTTGTTTGTTCTTTCAATAGAAAAGACAGAAGATCATGACAGGTTTTGGTTCAAGATGAAGATCCGTGTTTTCTAGTCAGTGGATTATCAATGATGGTCTCTAAAGCAGATTTGCTTGCCCAAATTAGTCAAGTCCAAATGTAGACAGTGACAAATTCAAGTGCGCTTACATGCAATATTTTCTTGCTCTAAAGGAAATGTGAATCCACTGCACATGAAGAATATCTCTGGGAAAATAAAACTTGCATATGAATTTTAAGGGAAAGAACACTTACTTCCTCCAAGCCACTCTCCATTGCCCTGGCTATTCTGTGTCTGGGTTTGTTTGGGCCTTTTTTCCCTCCATTTTACTTTTTCACAGGTGATTTGGGGTAATTCAAAGGCATTAGCAGCCATCAAGCAATACTTTTCAAGAACTTTTTTATCTGTATTGCTTCTTGTTTTCCTGGCATTTTGGTTTTTTCTCCTTGTAATTGTTTTAAAGTTTTATATCTGTTCTCTGTGCTAGAGAAATAGAACCTGCAAGTGTTGCAGACAATATTTAACCGCGTCATTTTAGGCCACAATCTAACAGTGTGTTGTGTTAATTTTAATAATGATTTTGGTGGAAGGCATCTAATTCTATTGTAGAGCATGAATCACAGAAGACATATACCTGTACAGTCCTATTAGGATGTCCTTGTTTAAAAATCTGGAAAGTAAAGCATAATGCAAATGAAATCAGTTATGTTATGAATAATGTACGGTATCCATTATTCTCTATAAAAAGTTGCACGTGCTTCTCAAACCTATCTAGATACATTCCTGTTATGTGACCATCATAGCAATGAGAACCATGGAAGACCAAAAGTTATGGGGCAGGAGAGACCAGAGAGGATTTTGTCTGTAAGCAAGACATGCATCTAAATCACAACAACGTGCCTCCATGTCTTCACAGTCATAAACCCCTTCACGAACTGTAACTCTCCTCTCTGCAGGGCACAGGGCTTCCACCTGCGTCTGCTTTGCTTCTGGTGGCTGGGTTGTGCTCCTGGGCAGGTGATATGTTTTCAACTGCACATCCCCAAAGAAAAGTGAACTCATATTTCTGAGGACAGGGTTTGGCTCACGGAGTAACCACAAGCCTATGTCTCTTTATTGTTTCCGAATAAAACAGTCTCTTTGGCTGAGATCCTGCTAAGATTTATGCACATGCTTAATTCCGTACTCTGGGAATAATCTCACTGGTTTCAGTGGGACCACAAGCAATGTGTAAATGTAAATCATTGCAGCACTTGTTCCTAAAAATCAGTGCAAATAGAAAAAAGATTTAAATGTATACTGGTTACATGGACTCCTTATTTAAGGGGGGAGAAGAGAAGAAACATTTTCTCTAGATAATAATATGGATCTTGAAAATTCTTCTGCAGTCAGATATTATTTCAAAACTGGTATTTGAAGCTGGTTTTAAATAAATTTCTCAGCAAAATAAAGTTGATCGTAAAGGTTTCTAGGTCTTAACAGTGATGGTGATGTAAGTGGGACATGTAATAAAACTGTGATAAAAAGAACTAAAAAGCAAATGCCTGATGTTCCTTTTTGACTGCATCCTTGCTTTTCTGAGTGTGATTCCATAGTCTGCCTTTAAAGTGTCCTATTTGGAGGGACTAGTAGTGGTGAAGATAGATAGGGGGAGTTTACCAGTACAGTAAAAGAGAGTGCTAACCTCAGCCCTGCATACAGAAGGGCTGCTTCTGCTGTGATATAATCCTTCACTAGAATGAGCCAAACTCTCTATTACTTAATTGGTTAAAGCTCCCTTTGAGTTGTGCTTGATTAACAACTATGGAATCTGGCTCTGGGCATCTGTGATGAGAGATGCTTCAGCATTTCAGCTTAGCCCGCCAACACTGATCTCCCCAGCTGCTGGTTCCCAGAATTTCCCAGCTACTGCTGTTGTGCACTATTTGGGGAGAGAAATTTCTCTTTGAGCAGCTGCATGTTGTACTAAGCATACTGAAAGGCAAAGCCATAGGCTGGCAAGTGGGAATGAGTGTTAGTCAAATGGCAGAGCACAACCCTCTCACCTTTCCAGGCCATCTGCAGTATCATTGCCAAGAAAGTTTTGGGGTTGGCTTCTTTTTTTTTTATTATTATTATATTTTTATGTTTTTTTTTTTATTATTATTTAATGTGACTGGGTTGCTTTTGTGGTTGCCTTTGAGAATCTGGTCATCAGGTCTTGACATTAGTTAAGGCATTCTATGGGTCTGTCTTGATAGTACCAGAAAGTTTGGCTTTTGTCAGGGTTGGTTGTCTTTGCTTGCTTTTAATTGAGCCAGCAGGCCTGATCGCAAACAGTTTTTAGCATCTTGGGAAGTTAAAAGCTGGAGACCACTGATACTGCATCACAGGGTTTTGTGGTTAAGTATGGTCTCCTCTAAGTTACAGCAGCATTAGAAAAGCACTAGGCGTACACTTACAGGGGCTGTCTAAATTTGTGCTATTCAGACAGATTGTGAGGTTTCACCTGATGCTCATTGTACATCACTTTCTAATTGATACATGCAGTTTGAAAATCTGCATGTCAGACATGTATAGCTACACTGTACTGTTGCTATGCTGTTACCATATGCAGGAGTCACTTTATGCAGAAAATAGTCTGGTCGGCACTGTCTTTTAAAAACGAATACGCTGCTGTAGATTTCTAATGAGCAAGGTGATGTTTTGTTACACATAAATTCAAAGAGCACTATTCACTCCCTAAAAGAAGAGTCAAACCGTATAGACTGAAAAAATTAGACAGTGCACAGGACTGTTATTAAAACACCTTAGACGTCCTAGTCAGCCTTTGAATTAAAAAACAAACAAACAAACAAACAGAAGGCCTGCAGGCTGCCTGGTGTTTAACTAAAGAGGAGCAATTAATGAATTGGGTGTGAAGCTGCGCTGTGATCTTTATGGAAGATTATGAAAAGGGTGTTAAATTTATGGAATCCATAACATTTGGCACAGGATTTATTGGTTTTAATTTTCCATTCTTAGCTCACTCTTAACTGTCTTATGCACGTATAATGAGCAGGAGAAACTTCTTGTGTAACACTTTCTGAGTATCTTATTTTCTGTATAAATATGAAAAGGTTACACAAGAAAATGTAAATATGTTTGGTTTCTATTGCATAATTATTAATACTATGGCAGATGTAGAGTTTGCATATTATGCATATTATAACCTTGCTGTGTATCTCCTTAATGGTAATTCCTTTTAAGTTGAGCAACAATGTGGCTTGAATGAAGACTACAGGGTTTAACTAATAAAGAATACACAGGCTTGGGATTCAGAGAAGCTGATGTTTTGTCCACTCCTCTGTTTGATGGTGATGTGCTCCTGTCATTATCCATATTTGAGAATTGCCTTTTGAGACTCAACAACCTCATTTTGACTGAAATTGCTCTTGGATCAGTATCTTCCCTTCTTCAGGGAAGAAACATGGACCACAATGTATTTCCAGTCCTTTTGTTAAAGACCATAAATCACATTCTTTGTTTGCTCAGCTTCTTTCCAGTCCAGAAGGGTGTAGTGACAGAGCATGATAAACATCTATAATTTGTAAGTATAAAAGGCTGGACACCAATTCTTGGGACAGAAGTAGATATAAACGAATTTATATAGGGCACATATCTATTTGATCTGCTAGATAGAGAGGGGATATCAGTAGGGAAATCATGCTGTATTTTTTTGTTATGAAAAAATTCAGATATTTTGGCCAAATTCTCTGAATTTCTGGAGTTAATATACCAGATTGATTTATTAGAAAAGCAAGGAATACTTTTCCTTTTAAAAATGTCTCTCCAATATGCAGCTGTTGTACACACAGAGCCAGAAAGAACAGATGTGGGAAAAAGAAACTGGAGAATGTAACGTATCATAAAATGGATTATCCCATACCCAGAAACATACACTTCTCACGTTTTCCTGATACGTAGCTTATACCAATTTATATTGTAGGTCCTGATACTCTGGGTGGAGGGAAGCAAGTTTGGGTACACTGACGGATGGTCTGATCTCATCTAGGATAACTTTATTTTTATACATGTACTCCTCTGAAGTTGGTCCACTATGAGGTTTTGCAATGCTGAATCAGGATCACCTTAGCACACAAACTGCTACTGCACCTCAAACATTGTGTGGCTCTGCTCTGTCTGTTCTATAACTTACAGTGTCACTTTTGCTGGGATAGTATAAAAAGGGAGGGACAAGTAAGTTACAGCAGTGCAGTCTCTAGTACACTGTAGCTTTTATGGGGCTGCTATGCCTGGCTGCAAGGGGATTCTTTCCTCTGCTGTGAAGGGATTTTTTACTCTGCTGCCTTTCATTGCATAGCATCCACTTTGTGTTCCATTTCACCACTGAATTTTCAGGAGTGTTACTTTGCTATTGATGCTGTTCATGAATTGCAGTTTTAATTGATGGAGACTTTCTGTGGTGAAAAGAGCTTCTGATGTGTCTGCATGTCGTTGTCATTACTTTTCCTCAGTGCCTTTCTATAGTAAATCTACTGTTACACTTCTGATTGATAGAGTAGTTACAGCAACTGATCTGATTGATTACAGGTAGATTCACACCAGTCTTTCAAAAAGCAAATCAATTTACATTGCTCAGAGACTGATTTAGTTTTTTTAAAAAAGCTTTTACCAGTAGCTGAAATTACTCTAATTTTTAATGATATTAATGCTATTTCATGTATTTGGTTCTAATCTTTGATACACAGGATATTCCTAGCAGCTAATAGTAGCTCCGAGGGTTCAAGAACTGTCCCAATGTAGTTAATTCCTCTCTTTATGCATTTAGAGTGATGAAATAGTGGAAAAAATTAATTAAGGGGATATTTGGGAACCTTCGCTGTGGTTGACTCACGCATAAAACTTAGAACTGATGTGCTGTTCAGCTAGTAACTTCTCACCAGGGCCCATTCCTTTCAGCAGAGACCTCCTGTTTTGAAGCAGTAATTGTCTCTTCCAAATATTTGGCCAAATTAAATACTAGGGCAGATCAGTGTAGCTTCATTGCCTGTAGCAGACTAATTGCCCTCCCACTGCCCAATGCTTTGATTGACTGTTTGCAGAAAGGAAAACTTTTCACAGATTAATAGGAAAGTTATACTTAATTTTATGAGACTTCTTTATTATTTTTATTTTACCTGAATTTAAACCATTTGGCAATATCTTAAAACAGTGTGTGACACTGTTGGTTTTGGTTGTTGACTAAGGTTTTCAATATTAAATTCTACTAAATCTTCTTGATCTCTGTGTTAAGACACATATTTACACTAGTATACTGAAAGAAAGATAGACACAGGATTGTATGTCATTTCCAAAAATGAAAACAATAATGTGGTTTTACCTGATTTGCCCTGTTGGAATGTGTGGTTTTGCTTAAGGGAAAAAAAGAAAAGAAACCCAACAAAAATATATAAACAAACATCAACCCCCCCAAAGCAGAGTACATGGAAAATATAGCAACTCAGTAGGAGGCATAATACAGATCTGCTTCATGTAGTAATTCCTTTGATTTCTTTTTCTTTCATGTGTGGTACTATCATTTATAATTCCAGTATTAGTTTGCATGTCTCTAACTATAGTATTTACTCCCAAGAATTGTTTTGTGATGGCTGATTGCCACAGATCAAGGATGACTAGATAACCTTGTCTTTAGCTCAAATGGCTTGGTGTTTTTTCAGCAGAAAAACTACAATTATTGGTAGGATACAAAAATTGAATATTTTTAATTTACCCAGTAACCTGCAATGAAATAAAATGAAACTGACTTTCTATAATAATTTGTAGCCCAACATTCATGATCGTGTTGAGAAATCAGATTCTTTCATTGAAATGCAAGCTAAAAATACATTTGCTTCTCTACTTACAGTTTTTTCTCTACTTACAATGTATTCAGAGACCCAGTAGAATAGCATTAACTTGGAGGCTAAATATCTAATAAAAAATACAGTTTCCATTTTACTCACATCTTCACACAGAAAAAAATTTGGACAGGCTTAAGCAAACATGTTGGTAAATGACAAGTGACACCTGCCAGAGATGTGACTACTCTCATCATTTTGACATACATTCCATAATCATTCCCTGCGATATCCTATATGTATACCAAAAATTGTGCTAAGCCAAATCCCTGTACAAAGCCATACATAGAATCACCAGAGGCTGTAAAATTTAAGTAGAGATTTCGTTGTTAGAACCTTCTCTAATTTCATCATGTGTATTTCATCAAAACACACCCGTATGTGTTTTCATTGCAAATTTGTTAAATTATTGTATCAGCACAGTCACTTCTGTATTCTACAGCTGCTATTTTTTATTAAAAAAAAAAAAAGAGAGAAAGTGCTCTTACATTGCAAAATGCATCTTTCTGTTTGCCTGGGTTTTTTTGCTGTTTTGGTACCTCACAAGCATAAGAAAAAGGTAGTGCCCTAAGAAGGAAAAGTTATGGTGTCTGCTTTACTATAGTTTTGTGCCTAATACATCTATTTTCTTGTGCCTGATAAATTAACATGGGAAATTTTCCTCAGAAGAAGCATTATCTTTCTTCTGCCCTGCCATTTATACATGTACAAAACTCGATCAGACACAGTATTGTTATAAATGCTACCACTGTCAAAACCTCATTGAAATTGCCCTGGAAAACTGTATGTTATTTTGCAAGAAAGACAGAAGGATAGAAATACCTGCACAGGCAGTTGTATAAACTGGCTTCCTTAGGAAGCTGGACTGATAATAAAAACTGACTTACTAAATTCAAGCTTCTTCAGCTGAATGCTGGAGTAGATAACCCGCACCTCCATTTGCCAGGGAGGGAAGAAGCAAGATCAGCCCTATTATTGCCAGATTTGATTTGCTGCAACTCAGAAGTCTGAATGAATTTTATTCTGCAACAGTATCAGCTGGATGGTGATTGATTTGGTTGTGCTTTCTTTTCTTCTCTATTGTGTGCGAGTCTTGGCAATTTCAGAAAGTGTTTCTTTGATAGCACTAGCTGAAAGGCTGGGGGGGGGGGGGGGGGGAGGATGGAAATCAACAGTGTGTCCCCTCTCAATCCTCGTCTTCCACCCATCAGTAAAATTTAGGGAATTTGAGTTGCTGTTCTTTAATTTTGACTATATTTTTAAAAAACTGTTAAACTTTCATTGTTGTTGATAGCACTCCAGAAATGGAAAATGTACTATTTCATCTTGAAACCTGAAAATACACATACAGTTGGAATTCTGCAAATTTACAAGTATTCCACAGCTTAAAATGTGGACAAAATGCTGCCTTTGTGGGCAGAAATATCGTTCCTTTGGATCCATATTTTCTAATGGCTGGTGGGGAAATGTGGATTTATGATTATAAATAAATGCATAAATAGAAATGCTTTGCTGTTGCAGTATTCAGGCTTTGTCAGCCCCTCTCTGAGGAGCATTTGTTGTGAAGTCTAGAAAGAAATGTGTATCCTGGATGGCTTTCTCTTCCTCTCCTTTTGCCCTTTGTTTTCATTTCCCTTCCTGGAAAGAAGCACTGGAGGCTCCCAGGAATTGGGGATATTTGAATAAATGAGAGAAACTGACAGCACTACCTTTTATATTGACAATGACTATCAACATATAACCTAAACTTTTAGAACACTTAATGATCAGCTAAGCTAACCAGACTGCCCAGAGTAGCTATAGGATGTTTCAAATAGCATTTTAGCTGTGGTTTTGGTTTAAGCATACGCTTGAACAGGTTTTCTAAAGTGAAGCTGGCACTGCAGAAATCAGTTAAAAAAGTCCCAAAAGCCTATGCATGGAGATGATGACACTTAACAGAAGATAAGATTACCACAGCTTTCCCTTGAACTTCACTTCCTTGTGGCTAGAAAATGTGATTCTTGAAATGGCATGTGTTATCTGAGTAACTGCTACCATTTGCAGGGCAATGCTCACAGCCAGCCCAGGAAAACACATATCCCCTCTGCTGCAAGTGGGTACCTACATATCTATACATGAGTGCTGGGAGGGTAAAGCTTGCCATGTCAAAACCTAAGCCACTTGATGACGTTACCCATGTGGGATTTATGAGATGAAAAATAGCATTTTTATGTGATACCTACTATATTTGCTCTGTATGGTTACTTGGAAATTAGAATTGGGAAAAAAGCCTGCAGCTGTTGAAGAGCAAAGAGAAAATAAAAAGATTTATACTATATCTTTGCTCCTGGATGAGAGCTCTGTGTGTATCCTGACAGGACTCCTAAGGCTTAAATCTCTACCAGTCAGACACAGGCACCGTCAGGAGGTGTGTGGATGTGCTGGGGAGGCCCCACAGTGGTCAGCCCTTCTCCTGCTGCCATGGCCCCCCTCACTTCCCCGCTGCTGGTGGGAGGGAGCTGTCTGCCAGCTGTGGCTGGAGGGACTGGGGTTTCTCCTTTGTTTTCTTCATATCTCTTTAATGATAACCTGCTGATTTTGTCAGCTGCATTTTCCTCCTGCTTGAATTATTCCTGCTGTAAACTGGAAAACTGGCTCTGAAAATGTTCAGGGTTTAATTTTTGTCTTTCATGTTTTGAGCATCACTTAGGTAGCTGTTTCTCCTGGTGGTTCTGACTTGTGGCTCCTCTGGATCATGCACCTACCTCTGCTTCACAGGGCAAACTCACCCTTCAGAGACGTCCAGATACTCTCTGAGTCTTGCCAGTATGAATAGTCTGTCCAATGCTTGTGATCTCGGGTAACTCATCTAGTTAGTTTTGTTTACTCCTAATACTCAAGTACTGGAGATGAGTGTCACCAGGAGCTACTAAAAGCATTTCATAGAATCATAGAATGGTTTGGGTAGAAAAGGGCCTCCAGTTCCAACCCCCTGCCATGGGCAGGGACACCTTGCACCTGGGATAACTCTCTCACTAGACCTAAGTCTTGAAAATGTTTGCCACTGCATTCCTGTCTTCTCTTCAGTCCTGTAAGAGCTTAATGCTTCAGCCAGTTAAAAGCACTTCTTGGTCTCATGTGTGCTAACAGTCCTTAACCACAAACATGCTTTAGCCATACAAGCTAAAATATGCATGCGCTGGCTTACTGCTATATGGGTACCCTTCCCTTTAGATGTACCTAGCCAGCCAGGGAAGGTTCCCTAAAACAGATCTTGATGAGGAAACAAAAATATAGAACATTTTCATGAAGAGGATAAGTAACTGTCCTAGTTAATGACCTCTCTGAGAAGCTTATCAAGCAGATACTGAATAGTCTTTGAACTTGCCCTTAACACAGGCATTGATACTGGGCTCATCAGTGCTGTAGAATTACAGTATTCTTCAGGGAATTGTTTATCACTGTGATCCTCAAAAATAGGATGGCTGGAATGGTTAGAGGCAAATACCAGCCATTTTGTCCTGGCATGGGCTGAGTTTTCAAACACTTCTGAGATGATGAAAGCTATATTCTGTTTTGCTTTATGGTTGTTATCCTGCCTGCTATTATCTTTAAGCATTTGCGAAATGATATTGCATTTAGATGGACTAACTCAGGGTTTTTTTTGAGCAAAATAAAGAGAATTCCCTACATTTTATTCTGAGTTTTTTTCTTTTTTTTATTTCCTCCCAGTATTACCTCCCAGATTGCATGGGTGAGGTACATCCAAACTGATGTACCTCATAGCTTGGTTTCTAATGTACCACCTCGGGGCCTCTTTGGCTCTAGGCTTTTGTGAGTCCTTTACTGAAGTGATGGTTTCAATAGACAGTGTGTTGGAGTCTGAGCTAGATTTTTTAGAACCCAGCAACAACTTTATATTCTGTCTGTAAGTGAACTGTAGTAGGAAGAATATTTCACTCTAATAAATTGCCTTTCGTTACTCTGATAAATTGGTTTTGTTTTTAAAGAATTTCATAAGTTAATTCACTGATCACTGAATCCTTCCACATCTGGAGAGGAGCCCGGCTGCCAGATGATTTGTTGAATTCAAAACATTGGCACTCTTAAAGTTCACACTTACATGTCAGAGACACATTGTTGCTGTACACATTGCGGCTAGACTGTTCCAATATGAAACTGGACGGAAAGGGAGAAAATAATTAAAAGAGGTGGTATCAGAGAAGCAGTAACTTCTCTGAAAAATGGAGAATTTTATGTTCTACCTTTTCCTGTGTGATTAGTCATTTGGAGAACAGCTGTTCACCATGGACTGGGCAGTGCTCCAGCTGTGTGACATTATTGACATGCCCTGATCATCACCCATTTCTGCCTACACTTTCAGCCTACATGCTTCAAACATTCATTTCAACAGCTTTTGGGTTGACAGGAGGCTTGAGCTTGTGTGAAAGCGAGATGAGTGTACTTCTGTAAGAAACAGGACTTCTCATTTCATGTGTCCTCATTGCAGTTTTCTTCTTTCAGTGGGATTTCTGTTCAGTTAGCAAAGCCAATGAGGAGCTCCCTCAACTTGGGGAATCAAGTTGCAATGTGGAGGTTTTTTTTATTTAGCAGTCCTAGGTTAAATAATCTTTGCCAGCTAAAATAAGACCCATATCTTTTTTTCAAAAAGGTGGGTTTCTAAGTGCTTGAGTTCTGCTGAGCGACCAAAGGAGAGATTCCACAGATAATCTTAACATTTCAGTGTGGTCTCATGAAATTATATCTGCAACTCTTTCCCCCTCCAAAGGGTCAGTACATCATTGCGTCCTAGCTGACGGGTTTTTGGAAGGCTTACAAAAATAACTCTGTTACAGTCACTGAAACGTGACTGACTCACTTGGAAATAAAACCTGTGCTAGGGAACCATAGGAAACAGATGAGCTATGGTGTCACAGATTTCGGATACGCTTTTTAGTCTCTCTTTGCACTTCAAAAGCATTATGTAATTTTCAGAATGAATCAATGAGTTACGCATATATGGAGAAAGCTAAACCAGAAAGGTTAGTTGCTTGAGAGCAAAACTGAAAAAAGCAATAATCCTTTTCTCCTTAGCCCCACAGTAGATACATTTGATGGTGTTATGGCTTGTTCCCGTCCTTCTTGTTCCAAGGGAGGTGTATGTCTCTCAGTCTACAATGGCTGTACTTCCACAGCCATGAGTGGGGCTGGCTCCCCTTTGAGCAGGGGTGCTGTGGTCAGAGTCTTAATGAGCCCTAGGGACCTCAAACCCCTGCACAGGAGAATCAAATTACGGTCTTGCAGGGGAAAATGGTGATAAATATTTCACTCCAGCAGTTGTTTGTGCTTTCAGTGCTCCTCAAAAAATAAGGATTAATAAAACAGCAGAAGACTGGCATATTTAGGTCTTGGTTTGCCTCATTTTAAAGTATCTCAGTGGCACAGTAACTGCTTCTGAAAGCTCCAATATCACTTGGACAATCAGTGCTCAGAGAGAGGAGCTTTATGTTTCCTCCAGTGTTAAAGGACAAGAGCTACCTGCCTAGCTGGTGAATGTGATTAATTGTCACTTGTCTGTAGTAGAGGAGTTATGGTCTGCTGGCTTTTCATACTGGCTTGTCTGCCTTGCCTCTCCTACAAGGCTATGAAAATGAGAGGAGGAGAGGCTACTGCAGAATTTATCATTATGATGCTGATATAAAGTGAAATGCGTGAGTATAAATATGCTTCTTTTTAAACTGATCTGCATCTACAAATAAGCAGATTACAATAAAGTATGGGGTAAATGTCTTAATTTTTTCACGCATAAGAGTAGTCATGAAAAGCAGATCAGTTTCCAAAACTACTGTTTTGCCAAATGCAATATTTATATATATATACCAGTGTAGATCCAGCACTGACATTGTAACAGCAATTGAACAAAATCTTTGTCTTTTAATACCAGTGTTTATTATTTGTACTCTCAATAGCTGCTCAAGACATGACTTGTTGATGGGTATTCATCAGGTTTTGTTTAAAAATATTATGTTCTATATTGTCCCTGAGATGTGGGCTGTGAAATTTGCTTCTTAAAAACAGTAGGGCTGCCATGTTACTAAAAATCTTTTTTTTTGATGTTTTGTATAAAACTCATGTAAAAATCATTCTGTTTAAAAGAAGCTAGTGATTTGCTATTTGAAAATAAGACAACAACCGTTCAAAAGACTCTTGCCTCATCATCACATGCAGTTCTTCCTTTTGCTGCTTATTTAAGTACAGAAAAGTCCCAATTTTTATACTTACTAAGTACCTGGATTATACCCCTAAAAGTCAAAGTCTAAACCTATATCCAGAAAACGATGACAGTTATCATCCTCTTTTTATTTGGGGGTGGGGGGAAGATACGATTGTAGCAAGGCATTTTAACACCAGAGCTGGGATCCCCATCAGGTCTCACCTACTCCAAACATTTCTCCTGCTCTTCATTTTTATATTATTATTATTTTCTTCTGTGTGTCCTTCTTAGCAGTGTCTCCTGACAGCCCAGCTGGTACTATTCATAATTGGCAGGCCATTCAGGGCTTAGGCAAAAATAGCTATAAATTAAAACACGACTGACTGACCACTCTCTCCCCTGCCTTGCACCTTCTGTAGACACTTCCATGTGTGGAAATTGAGTGGGGAATTAGAATAATTTTGATCTAGTAAGGTTTTATACATGCTCTGCAGGGTCATAAGAGGCTACAGAACATATATGACTGGCATTGTATAGACTCAAAACCAATAATTCACATTACAGCTTGTGTGATAGTTCTTCCTTTGGTTCATACTTTCCACTTTTGCTGTATTTCATTCATTTTAACTTTTTATTATCATATTAATACATCAATCTTATTTTTATTCTGTCCTAAAGGGATCCTATCATGAAAGTTTAAGATTAGGTATGTTATTACTGTATCTGCTGAACATTAGGAGCCTGATTATTCTAGATAGTGATATCTGGAGAGTATACTGACAATTTTAGATAGTGATTTACCTAGATAGTGAATTGGAATTAAAAGAGGGATGGGCAGTGTCAAGCTATTACAATCTCTATAACAACAGCTCTGGAAACCTCAGCAATGATTTAGTAAGAAAAAATGCTCTAAAAGCATTTACAAAAATAAAATATCCAAAGTTTACAATGGTCCCTATCTGTAACAAGGTTGATTAATAAAATAGTTTTGAACTGCTAACTATTAAGGTGAAAGACTAATAATTAGTCTGTGTAATTAACAGCCAACTTTCAGAACTGACCTTATAGCCATTTTTTTTTTTGTTTTGGAAAGGGTGATGGGCAGAGGGAGAAGGCTGTCTGAGCAATCCACCTATCCTCACTACACAGACACATACTGTGAGGTGTGAACCCCACAACTGGTACTGCACCTCAGGCGGAAAGAGAATCTGACATGTACGTGTGTTCATATTAAATGAATGGAAGGCATGCTGAGGTTTGAACTGATCTAAATCGTCTCCTCCTCTGAAAAATTAAATGTTCTGGGAAAGATTTGGCATGATTTTGGCCTGGTTTTTTTGATTGTGTGGTGTTTAGATTCTGTACCCAGTTAAAGGGGTGATTCTTTTTGTAGCAGAATGTTTACAAAGAAGTCTGTGCCTAATGTTCTGGTCTAGCATCTGTAAACGGCATTGAAGATCTCAGAAGTCTACATTTTGATAGCACGTTAACACTAATGGCTTTCCTTAGAGCAGGCATCCAATTTTTCTTAAATCCTTTTAGGTCCAGTTGACCCAGAAGAAGGAATTCTTAGCAGGAATTTTCCATTTCTCCTGAATCCAACCATTGTACAAACAAAGTGAACAACTCAGCCCTTATGAGTAAATTACTGTGTTTGGTATTTCAAACTTCAGCAACTGCAAGATGCGCAGCCAGATTTGTTTTAATTCTCCCCTCTCCCAGGAACTGTTGCTCAGAGAAGAGTTTCTGGGATGAGTTCTGACCAGCTGTTATCAGAGCTTTCTGTCTTTACATATACTCTTTTTCATGCAAGCTTGCTGGTGTATTTGTTACATTCACAGGGTAATTGCTGTTCTGTACAGCATGGAGACCTTGATCTGCCACTGAAGAACTGCAATTCCTGTGTGGAAGGTAAAAGCTGTTTTTTGAAGGCTGCCGTAAGGCTCCTATTCTTGCAGAAGGTAATGGATTTCAAAGCCGCAAGGAAAGCTGTCAGTAGGATCAGACTGAATATTGCCCTTAGGCACATAGATATCTTTTTATTTTTTTTTTTTTTATTCTTCTTCCTTCTCAATTAATTAATACAGACTAAAGCTTCTCAAACCTTGGAACATTAGGTATATCCTCGAAGTGGATTTGCTGGCAGAGGCTGGTGTGTAGCATCAAAGATGCATAATAGATTTATTACTGCAAGGACCAGCCTCAAAGAACCGAGAGTCATATCACAATGAAGAAGTCGATGGTGATTTTTGATTTGTTGTGCAATCTATTTTGAATGCCCATCAGAGCTCTGCTGGAACTGATTTTGCTGAGCAGAGCTTAATGCACAGTTGACTGGCTTATCACAAAGTTGAAGGTATATATTCTATGTGTGGGTTATTTTGAATTGAAAGCCCATTTCAGCATGTTAGCTTCACACGCTTTTTTTTGTTGCATGAGTGGACAGAATTTGAAAATGTGTGCTTTCTAGATGAGAGAAGGGAGTTTAGGTGTGTTTGGCAGTAATTCTTTTAGTTCTCTGAAGAGTATACTGAGTATGATAGCGGGTTTGGACTGAAAAAAAAGGTGAAGAAAGAACTGGTGTTTTGCAGTGTTCTGCTGTAAAGCTGATGGCTGACTTGTTTGGGGACTTCGCTTCCTTTCACTGTTTCTGATGCTGGGGAAACAGACTTAGGCTCTCTCTAGGTTTGTGCTTGGTGTGCAAGCACACAGCAACACATCGACAAGCACCTGTAATCCAAGTACTTGACAGGGTAAACCAGAAAGAAAGGAAACCATACAACCTGAAAAGCTGTCACAGAGGGATGTGAGAAAATGGATGGGCTAGAGGAATTGGAAGGAAATTACTCCTATGTGTTTCTCATTACCACATTCTTCTGCCTTTTCTATTATTTTAATGGCTTGCTCTTGGTCCTGGTGAGGCTGCTGTCTCGGCTCCTGTGCTTTCGCTTTTCCTGCATGCTAAGGTGTTTGCTGAAACAAGGTTAAGAGCATGAGAGATGGGAAAAATATGTGCATATTGTTTGGTAGTGGGTGAATACCTGACTCCAGGTGAGCCACCTTCAAGACTCATCAGACTGCTGCCACACCTGAACTAATTAGCCTCAGAGAGAGATTTTTATTTATTGTGAGGAAGCCCCCAGAAGTTGCCCTAAGAAGAGTTTAAATCATTCAGGTAACCCCTTTCTCATGCCCATTTTCTGTTAATATTATTGTCATCTTCATTCTCTATTTAATACTGAGAGCAAACTGATCATTGTAGCTTTTGTAAAGGGTTGGTGTGATCAGTTTTTCTAGGTTAAAATATTTATGATGTTTTTACCACAGCCTTAGAAACAGGAAAAGCCAGCCTAAAGACAGAAGAGAGATACTAATTAGAGAATGATAGAAATACAAATTTGAAGCAGCCACAGTAAGGCAGAGAGTTTAAACAAAAGAGCGTCCCTTTTATTACAACCTAAGATTTAATTATATATCCTAAGTCTTCTATTATATCCTAAGTTTAATTGCATAAAGCAGGACATGGGAAAAACTAAGCCTTCACAGCCATATCTGGTGGAAACTCCAGAATGAGATTACCATTAGAGGAGAAAGTAGGAAGCAAGCCCTTGTGAGGAGAACGTTAGAGAGATCAGGATGTTCTAACTTGGCCAAGGGAAGATGAGGAGAACCTGGAGCTCCTGCCACCAAGGAATGGGACAGAATAAGCTGGTGAGTGCAGGCTAGAGCTCAATGTCCCCTGAAGTAGCCGAGAGAAAAGCTGACAGTGAAGTATGATCTGGTGATGTGTTATGTTGTTTTATCATTTTAAAAGATGTTTAACTCTGCATTGGTGGTGTATATTTGTAACTGGATGGCTCAACAGTCTCCCAGATTGTTTGCCAGCCACCATGAATGGTGTTTTACTAAGTGTATATTCAAAGAAATGTTCTTTTGGGGGGACTGGTAGCATTGGATGCTGATCTTATAGGAGGAATAGTTTTGACAGATTATGAAAAGATGAAGAATACAACTCCTCATAACTTTTCTGCATTCTTAAGTTATATCAAGATTTCTCTATAATGTGGGGAGATTCTCTCCTGCACATGACTCCCGCCTGCAAGCTGTCTCCTGCAAACAGCATCTTTTTGCTTTGTTTCATTTCTTCCACCCTCCCCAAACTGGCCACTGAGGAGGGACATGTCCTCCCTCAGCTAGTGTACAGGGACGTGATCAGTTCTGTTAGCTGTTTTTAATTCCAGGGACTTCACCTGTTGTCCTAGTTTATTTTTCTTTGTCTCCAAATGCACTAGAATGCCGAGCTAGTCTAAATTGAGTCTATTCTTGTGAGTGTGCTAGTTAAGCCTGAATATTGAAAGCATCCCTTTTTCCTCTCAGCTTAGCACGAGCGATAAAAAGAAAAAAAATAGCCTAGATAATCATGAGGGCTTAAGCCCCCACAGTTATCAATTGAAAGTAGATTCCTCAAAGTTTCAAGAGTTAGTGTGGTTCTTCTGGGTTTGTGTGTGTATGGTTTCTGAGACAGAGTTGTGTTTTAATTACAAGTAAGTGGATTTTTTACTTATGAAGAAAAATGCACTTATCTAACCATCCTTGGTTTAGATTTCAAATTCTTGCTTCAAATCATGGGAATCCTAAAGAATTTATTAATAAAATCATGAAGTATTTTGCATAACATTATTTTCTAATTGCATTCTTTCAAAGCCTTGAGTGTTTTATCTGAAGTTACATATCCCATAATAACATGGATGCTAGTGGTCACTCTGTATTAAATATTTAATCTATCTCCAGAATATCTTAATATTTCAATGTTTAATATTACCTACCTAAATTATCTCTATAAGTAAAAAAAATTGTACTCTATTTTCCCTTTTCTATGGTTGAAGACACATAAGGACAACTAGACTTATCTCTTCAAACCTCTTTTTAAAAGCATCAGGGCCCAAGGTCATGCAAGAAGGATATGTTGGCGTCAGAAGCTAAACTGCACTTTTAGGCTTAGCAGATTACACTTCTCCTCTTCTTCAGGCTTAGATAGTGGACCTCCTTTTCCCTCAGCTGAAGTTCCTCCAAAGGGATTTGGAAAACTGTATACCACAAGCAAAGCTTCCTGTGGATGCCTTCCCTCTGCTGCTTCCAAAGAAGCTTTGGTAAAGGCTGTTTGTGGTCCCTGTGAAAGAGGTTTAGAGCAAGCTGCTGCTATGTCCTCTTAGGCTGGGTGACACAAAGCAAAGTCTGGCTGACACCTTTGAAAAACAAGAGTGTTTCCACACCTCTGCCTCCTTTGCATAATCTGTGATATCTGAATTAAGTTTCATGACATATTAACACTTTGAAGCTGAGTTAATATACTGTGTTCTATAATACATTACGTATGATTTGCACATCAATTGTGCTGGAGCATTAGCAGCCACAGACTTGAAAATGCCTCTCTCAGAGACAGAAATCCTAAATAATACTGAAACCAAATTCTGTTGGCATAATTCTATTATTTTGCATTCCTTGTCCCATTACAACATCTCTTACTTGCAAAACCTTGAACTTATGTTCAAGCCATCTAGCTTCCTCTTTTCTCCTCCATGTACTTGTCACAAAGTATCCATTCTGCTCTTTCACATCACAAATATCCCCACGGTGCTGCATGGTAATTTTAGTTTGTAACATCAGAAGTGTGAGGCTTATGTTAGCTTTGCTGAGCCTGGGCGCTACGATGTGAAAAAGCGTTAATGATGAGCATTAAAGTTTATAATAACAATATGCTAGAAAGAAGAGGAAGAAATAAAGAAAACAAACCCCACTGTAGTTTTTTTCTTCTTGTATAGTCATACTTCATGCTTCCAAATAGAGCTAAGATATAGCTTGTTTTATCAGAAATTGTCTTGTAAACTATATGTCGGTCTGACACTGGATACAGTATATATATAGGAAAATATGCAGTCAGGGGTTTGTTGATCTTAATATAACTCATCTTAAGCCTTATTACTTTGTTTCAAAATTAGACTCTTAGAACATATTAATTATGGACATATCCCTAGACAAAATGGCTGGCTGTCCATGGGGGATTTCTGCCCTTAACTCTGATAAGTGTTAATAGGAGCTATCCATGTAAATCCTAGGGGACCAAAAAGAGAAATAATTCTCTGCTAGCTATATTTTATTTTTTTTTTAGGATATAGAACAATACTGAAGTGTTCTGGGAGTGAACTGGTAGAGTGCTTGACAGTGCAAGTCTGAAACATTTTCTCTCTATGATGGATTACGGATCCGATAAACACACATTAAAATACAACTATACACAACATTGTATATTTTTAAGTAATATACAAAGCAATACTCCTTTTTGTTTGGTTGGGTGCTTTACGTTGTTGTTTTTCTTTTCTAACCTGAATTAGACAGTAGGGATTTATTTCCTCCCCCCCGGGAAGCACTTCACTGAGGAATGCTAGTATTATATGAATAATGCCTACGTGACCTGACGTTTTATGCACTAATTATCGATTTGTCATGGTTCTCCCACCTTGGATTACCTGGGAAGAAAGCATCTAGTCTGGAATTAGTAACAAGAACAATTTTCAGAGGGAGGGGGTGGCTTGTGATAGAAGCCTGATAAAGATTTTCAGGCCTGTGTTGACTAAGACTTCTGGGCTGTAGTGTAAACTCAGCATACAATAATTAAAATAGTTTTTTAGTGATAGAGAATTTACTGCATCTTTTGAGAGTTAATCCTGGTAGCTAATTATACTTAAAACGTGCTTTTTATCTCCAGATTAAATTTGCAGATATTGGATTCTGTTGTGTGTCTTCCCACTAATTTACAGTCTTCTGAAATATCTTCTTCTTGTCTAGTTGCTTAAAGATTATAATCTTCTCTTTGAAGCAAAACACATTTAGTTCAATGGCTCACTAGAAGAAGACTTTTTTTTTTCCAGACCTAAATCATTCTTATTGCTCCTCTGCACTCTTCCCAAGTTTATTCATTTTTACTTATTCATTTTAAAGGTATCATAGTTTCCCAAAGGCTTGCCTGCTTTGTTCACAGAGACATTATGGTTTGCTTGTCTTCATTCATGTTCACATCAGCGGCTGTCCCTAGCTAAGCAATTGGTACAGCTCTTCATGCCTGCTGTCACAGGGAGCAGTCTGACACCCTTGATGAACTGATGGAAAGAGCAGGCAGGTGTTATCTGAGATCCAACCTAAAGGTTTTATTGTCTAACAGCATTCAGAATCTGTAGCCAGAAATAAAGCAGGATCTATTCCAAATGATTGTGTCTATTCTTAGCAACAGCGAAATCTTATGTGCATCATGGTAGACCTGTATGATGGGAGGGCCATGTCCGGAGTTGAGGTGATCAGGCATGCAGAATGCATGCAGAATGTATGCCTTATGGTGGAGGGGCACCACAAGGGGGAGAAAGCATGATTTTCTGGATAAAGAAAAGAAAACAATGCAGTGTAACATTCTTGTAGTTGTGCCAACTGCTTTTGCAGTTGTAGGAGGGTAGTACTGTTACCCAAAATGGGAGCAACACAAAAAAAGTAATTCTGTCATTTTCTGTCAGTTTGTTCTCTGTAAACAATGTAAATCAAACTCTTGGATTAGATGAATGATGATGCTTTCAAAGCAGTGAAGGTAGTGGTTAAACAAATAGATCCAAATAAGAAAAGTCAAGGGCTTCTCACAAGTAAACTCAGGAGCTGACCATCCTCACCTAATTGCTTCTGAGTCCTGCCAGCCCAGCTTCACATAAAGGAGAGGTTTTAAAATGCTTGACTCGACTTATTCTTTTCCCTCTTATTTTTTCCAAAGTAGGTGAAAATTTCCTTTTTTGTATCATTCTGTTAATGAAAAGGAAAGAAAGGTGGGTGGGGTGAGTATATGTGTGTCTCCCCACCTCATATGGAAAGAAAAAACAAAGGCAAGAGAAAACAAGCTGAACACAGAGGCATGGAAAGAAATTCATGTTGAAAAGATGGTAGTGATGGAAAATAGGAAAAGTGTCACTGTGATCCCTCTGTCTCTGGATAATTTCTTCCAAACAGACTGTGACAAACACCTGCGGCATCTGAAGAAGAAAATATACTTCCAAGTATTTGTTTTATCCTAGTTGTATAAAAGAATTGCTCAGGAAACGTGTACTTTCTTAATCTTCTTTGCCACTCCATACTATTATGACAACTAGGACACAATGGGACAATAACAGGATCTTGCAGTACCTTTCTGTTACTAGGCTGTGTTACAGTAAATGCATATGTGCATCTTCAGCTTTAACTTCTGGTACAGAAATGATTTAAGCATTTTATGTAGCTCTTCTCCTGAGGAGAATAAAAACTTCTCTTGAGGTTTACATTTGGTCCTTGTTTAGGCAGGCTTCTGTTCCAGACCAAAGTCTTATTTTAGTGAGGTCTAAGAAACAGATAGTGCACAAATACACCCAGGGCTTGAACACCTCTACGAATTTGCTGTGCTATGTGCATATTTTATAGTGAAATACTCAGATGCCAAGCATTGACACTTCTCCAAAGTAAAAGCAGTAGCAAAAAGCTGTACAATTTCAAAACATCCCATGACAGTTTTGTAAAGTATGGCTTTTTATTGTGAGTGGGCTGACACTTTCCTACTATTTTATTTATTTGATTTGTTGAATAAGGTTGAATTTTGCCGCCAGCTGAGTTATTGTGGTACCACCTCAAGAAGTGAATTCTGCAAAGATAGGCTTCAGAATATTGCCTGATTTCTGAAATCAGCTCCGGTTATTACAACTGAGTTGCTCAGAAGAGAGTACATGACAACTACCCGCAGTATTCAGAAGGTGCATTAAGTCTAACTTTGGTTTTGTTGGGCTTTTTTTAAGCTTTTAAATAGTTAATATAATCCCATCAAATCAGGCGGTGGGTTTTAATTTTTTGGTAGAGGAAGGTGGAAAAATCCCCTCACACCATGCTTTAAAGCTCCATTAACAAAGACCTTTACTCAAGGAGGAGATGTTAACTAGTAATGAAACAAAGTCTCTGTTATAGAGATTAAATGTGCGTGTGTCTAAGTACAAAGTTCATGTTGCAAAGTGCAGCTGTTTCTCTGCTCATAACCCTGCAGCAGCCCCAGAGCCCCAGGTTCAAAGTCTGCCTGCTTTCCTGTCACAGAGCTGACCAGGGCAAGGTCTGGCCGAAGTTCAGAGTTCAGTGTCGGAAGGCTTGCCGGCTGTCTGCTGTGCTATCTGACGCAGTTGGGATAAGCAATAGTTGGCTTAAGATTACCAGTACAAACAACAAAAACTTCCCGTTCTCTGTTCTGGTGTGTCAGATGTGTCCTTTCATTAAAGAAGGAACATTTTGGAAGGAGCCACTGAATTGTTCAGAAATAACGTGCTGAATAATAGAGCAACCTAACCAAAGCCCACTGAAGGAAGGCACTGACTAGTAAAATAATGCCTGCAGGAAATACTGCCTGTTTGCATTCTCCTTCCTCCTGCGATTTATTTAAATGAGGAAAAATTATGTAAAAGAACTAATTCTAGATATAAAAAGAGATGAAACTGAACTATTCTTCTTTTAAGGAAAAAAAAAAAAGATGAACAAAACTAGTCCATGTGTTTCCTTTGTGTGACAATAATGGGGTTCCACACTGTGAGGGTGAAGAGAACTTAGTACGCCTGGATATCCTTTCAAATCCTCCTTTTTTTCCTCCTTCAAAGCCTTTTTACCAAGCTAACCCCAACTTTCTTGTTGCAAACCCCACCTGTGCAGCTTTTTTGATTAGCTGTGGTCATATCAAAGGCTGCTGTACCCAAGCACAGACCCTGACCGATGGCTGAGAGCAAAGGCTGGTATAAACACCCTTGGAGGAATTTATATTTTGGGCAATGCTGTAGCTGTATTACAGACAGAGAAAAGTTTCCTATCTGTTGCCACATCCTTTCTCAAGGAAAGGATGGTAAACCGTGGGTGGTAAACCGAGTCATCAATGCTCAGTGCCCACAGTATGCCACAGGTCTGGGTAGACTGCTGGCATCTCATTTCACTGAAAGAAACATGGGTATGCAGAAAACTTTCTCAGACATCAAAGGTCCTTTTGTGTTACAGCTTCTTTTTCTTTGGGTTCCGTAAATTTAATCATTGAGAGCCACAACCGAAAACAGGATGCAAGAAAAGACTCTAGTAGCCAAAAATATGAGTACTGAACCAAGAGATTTGTGTGTTTATATATGATGATTTTTTTCTTTCCTGCAAACATCCCTGAGTCCACCAAACAGAAACCTTCCTCTGATGGGTCAGTCCTATGCTTTGGTTATTACCACAGGCCTTACCTTCCACTTTTGAGTGTACTTGAGAAGCTAACAAAGACCCCTCAGTGAATACATCAGACGGTGATGTATACAGGTTCAGATAGGCACATGACCTACTTAGTGCTCAGAAGAAAAAAAAAAAAGGAAGAAAAAAAGGTCCAGCCAAAGTCCAAAGATCCAAAACAATGTGTTATAATGGCTGAGCCCTTCCTGGGAGGACATGAGGAAGGAGAAATAACAGGACGTGCACCTTGCAATGTTCCATTCCTGTCCTGGACTTTGGAAACTCAGGAACATCTGGAGTTTTTTCTATTTGGTGTTTCCGTGTCACTGTAGTGAACAGATCAAGTCATTGAGATTAGCAGTTAAGCACTGACACTGGCAGTGCATATACATAATTATTTAATTTGGTCTGCACTGATGCAAATCCCTGACATAGCAGCACCTGTGAGTAACAATTTCTGTTGCTCTCTCTGCTGAAGCTCCTCCTGAGGCTGGGGCATCTCTGCTAGACGCATTACACTTGAGCTTCAAATCTTTGTTACCTAAGAAACTCTGACTAGTGCCACTTCTCTCCCCAGCACTGTAAGATGCTGAAAACATATAAATGGGTGAGGAGAGGATGATGAAATTAACAGATGTAAAGCATGTACATTGCTTACTGTACTGACAGAAGTCCTTCAGATGATACAACTCTGCTGGGCAGTAACTACAGGTCTGAGCCTTGGCTTGCCTTACCCAAAAAGATGCCCCTGTAAAGATATTACCTACTGTGTGAAGTGGGCTTCTTTAATTCCTTTCTCTTGGCATTGACCATACATCAATATATTTGTAGGGGAAGGTACAATTGGAGGAAGGAGAATAGTTCCTACAGCCTTAAGGTTAGTAAGGTTGCATGGGTTAAGGTAGTAGGCTGAAGTTCAGGCACATAGTCCAAATGAAGCAAAAGAGGAACTTGGACCAGGTTTGCAAGGTAGCAGCTATTCTGATTGTTGGCTCTGTTGAAGTAGATAAGTGAATATCTGTACCTCTCTTTCTTGCCTTCCCCTCCCCCTGTTCTCATGACAGTCTGTCACTTGGCTTCAGTTAGAAATACAATAAACTGAAAAATTACTTGCAGGTCAATCCTTTTCCTTTCCATTTTCCCTTTCCCTTTTCATCTGGGTGTATCTGCTTTTGTTTAAAATTACTTATTTTCTTTTTCAGCTGATAGCTTGAGAATCATCCCACCTGATGCCTACTTGACCAAAGAACCAGATCCTGCACTAGGGCTGTGCTGATACTACTTGGCTGCAGACCTACTGGGATCCTAGCACTGAGAGAGACCTAACAGGTAAGTAAAAATCAGAGTTTATTTGATGGGCTGAGGGCCTTAGAACAGTGCTCTGCCATCTGCCCCCTCTGAAAGAAAAAAAAAGTGTCAGGAAAAGGGTGTGCACATGCAGATATTATTTGCAAGAATTTTTATCTTGAAACTAATATTCTTCCACTAAGAATCTGTGCCTGTGAATTGTTTTCTTCTCAGTTCACACAACCTCCAGCTCCCATTTTTGTACCCTTTCAGGTAAGGCCTCCTTCTATCTAGCTTCTCTCTTCTCATTCAAATTCAGATGTCATACGAAAGTATTGAGGAACTTCTTTTGGTAAGAATACTGGAAGAAAAAAACTAGAATAATCTGAAATAGGCTTGTTCCAGCTGTCCTTGGGCTGGGTTTTCATTTGTTTCTGATTTGTTTGTTTGTTTTGCTCTCCACTTCAGATTTTATTTTTTCCTGCATGTCTTTTGCATTAAGCCTTGTTCACACTGAAGAAGTAGAGTAAGAGGGCTTGTCTGAAGCTAAAGTTTCATGGATTTCTTCTCCTAGCAAATTCTCCACCACTCTTTCTTTCTTCCTAATGCATACTGGGTTACATCAATAAGATGCACAGATACTCAGAATGCTCAGTAAAACATCTATTATTTTGCATCATATTTAGTAGACCTGTTAGTAGAACTGTTTGTGCAGTAAGACTTTTAGTTGTATGATTTAATCTTAAAAATCATATTTCAAATAAAAGAAAATTGTATACAAGGTAAATATTAAAAGCAGAAGAGATATCTGGATAGCTCATTACTTTATATGTCAGTAATACCGAAACTAGCACAACTTCAAGTAGTGGCACATGACACAAAATTAGAATGAAAGGGCAAATTAAAATGAAGTTATTTTTATATGTATACATACATTTGCTATGTAAGGGCACTGAAAAACTTCTTCAGAAGAGTTGGTCAAGCAGTAATGTTTTTTCTTTCCATCCATCCAGGTTAAATCTTTCACTGGCAAGAACCTCAGGTTTTTGCACTTCAGTCCTATAGCATGCCCACCTTACGTAAAATGTTTGAAAGTCTGCTTTTCTAAGAAAAAACTCAGTAAAATCATCAAATTTGTTGACAACCTATTAATTATGGCATAATATTGGCGAAAGGTTTAAGTCTGTATTATGAAAGCACCTTGTTCCTTTGGTCTTTCTGTCTGACACAAGATTTCATATGAAAACACAGATTTGTATTGCTTCTGCTTTAAGTGGAAGGTTCTGCATGGTTTTGTCTGTTGTCTGCATCTGCACTCTGGTTTGACATAAATAAGGATGGAGCTCTGCGGTTTCTTACGGAAATACTGGTTTTAAATTCAGAGTTCAGACTGTGGTAGAAGCTTTTGGGATCTCAGTTATCAAAAACACCTCAATAAACTGTCACATAAAGTGGTAGTGATTTAAATATTGAATGATACCTTGACTGGAAAATGAATGGACATAGAAAGATCTTCAAGAGTTAACACAGAATTTGTTTCTTGACAGTGTTTCTTTTAGCTTATTCTTCTTTTCCGTATGTCACACTCACACTCTGGGATTGATCCTCTGCTCCTGCTCTTGTTCCCCGAAGTGCTCCCTGCTTGACTAACAGTACGGACGTGGTTTTCATCTGTGGAGAATTTTCCAATTTTTTAGTCATAACTGAAAATTTATGTGCTAAGTTCAACTCAATGAATTACATGACAAGTCTGCAGCAGTGCAGACGCCATCAGGGAGACAGGGAGACTGGCCATCTGTCTTGCCAAGTATCTCAGCAATCCTAGGACAGAGCAAGCTTTCTAATGTGTGTCATACGTGACAATGAGATGTGCTGACTTTTTGATATATACGTGTACAAAGTTCCTATTAAAGATTTGTTTCCAAATGAGAGTTAGAAGCAGCTGAATATATACTGTGCTTTCCTGTCTGCTGGAGAGGAAGAAGGAAGGAAAAACATTAGGGTATTTCAGCACATTATCAGCCGTGCTGGTGGGTGGTGTGAAGATCAAATGGAGCAAGTATACTTCTCACAGCTTTTAAGGTGTGTGCCTGCATGTGTAGGGCATGTTCCATTAGTGCAACTTAAATGATCACCAGTAAGCTTTTGCTTATTTATATAAATTGAACTTGGACCTATATACTATTTTGATATATTATTCATATTTAAAAATTTTGTGCTATATTTCATGCTGAATATATAACATTGGCATGCTTTTATTTCCTGTGTTAATAAGCAGACTTGCCTCCTTGTAAGAAAATGAATTGTTTACTTTACAGACATAAAAAGAACATACTCTTTGGAAATACATATAGCATGATCTGGTCTGGCTGAGAGACTGGTAAGTTCACATTGAACAGGTGTTCAAATTATTGCTACAATTAAAATAGCTTTTGCTGAAACGTATATAAAAATCTCTGAGAATCACGCATGAAAGATTTAAAAATGTGACTGAATTTTTTATTCCTCTCTCATTTAGATAGCTCATTTTTAAATGACAGTGAAATTGTTTTGGCTTATGTGGTTTCAATTATTATTGGCTGAAGAAGTAGAGACAAGATAAAATAATTGGTTATCTTCAGTTACATGTTAAGATGTATTTATTAATTTTATCAGATAAAGATCCGTGAATTGAATATAAGCGAAAAGATTTTTTATGGTTTTCTTCTGAGCCACAAGCTTTAGGTCAATGAAACCTTGCTTTCTTTTTCAAAATAACAAATCAATTTATGAGAATGATAAAGTGTAAGTTTTCATCGTAGTCTCAGTTTGCTGAATGGACTCTAGTACTCTGGAGTATTAATGATGCAGGGCTTGCTTACTTTGACTGGTACCAGTAGCCAGTCACTGGTTGTGCATGGCTGCCCTAGGGAAACAAAGTGAGAGAGAGAAAAAAACCTGGAACACCACCTTACAAAATAAGCCAGAATCTTCCTTGTAATAAAACAATGTGGCAAAAAGACTTTAATTCCTACATTTCTTCATGTCTCTGTCTTCTGTGGAATTCAGCAAGTGACTCTGGGTACAGTCAAAGGGTCCAGCTTCTATAATGCAGTGTTGACGTTTTCACAAAATTAAGCAGATATCAACCCCCGAAATATTACCTAAATGAAAAAAAGAGATGCATGTTTTTAGTTCCATTCCTTCCTTTACATGTAATAAAGGTAGTTTTCACATAAGGAAGATAGAAACAATACTGCAATTTAAGCATCTTGCCTCTAATTGTCATTAGTTTTTACTTTTCTGTATTTATATAGCCCCCTTTTTCCCTACTTTGCCATTGACTTTAATGGCTAAGAGCTAATGCGAAGAAGATGGTTCTAAAAAAAACCCACCATCCTGTATTTCCTGAGGATCAGCTTAGTGAATCTGCCTTTGAGCTGCAAAGCCATTCCAATATTCAGGATTTTAGCCAAGGCAACAGGGAAAAACTCTTCTGTTGTGCAAAAAAATAAAAGCAGCAAAAAAACCAAGGGTCTTCTAATGATCAAGCTGAGATGATAGGACCTTGGCATATGAAAAACCCTGATGTAGTAAATCAAAGCAGGCTGTCTTGAGTGTAGTAATATTTTTATGCTAATAAATTAGTGTCATAAGTGATTTGTCAATAAGATGTAGAATATGCTACGAAGGAAGTCAGACAATATTTTTCTTTCATGTAGAAAACTAGGGTGAGGTCATAGCAAAATCCTCAACATGATTTTTTTCTAAGAAAGATGCTGGTGGTCTGACCCACTGCACAATATTTGCATATTTAAATTCTTATATGTCTAGGATATCTTACATACCTAAGCTAGATTTAGCCATTTGGAAAAGTTTAATGAGAACTGTTATAAGGAGCTGCACTGCAGTAGTAGTGGAGAACACTCCAGTCAAGGGATGTGCAACACTTTCAAAGCAGTGGCTCCAAAACTTGCTTGAGCAGATCTATGTGTGAACAGGGAGAAGTTCATGGCCCATTCTACCCTCTTCTCATAGTGATGTTTTAATTCATTCCTGCTTTTAACAGATTTGGGAGTTGCATGCTAGTACTGAATTTAAAAGTGGCATGTGGATGTAATGCATCTCGAGCTGGCAGTGTCAGCATCAGAAATGGTAGTCTCCTATTATTAATCTGCCTAACAGGTATGATACTGAGAAGGGTTTCGATCTCTCTCAACACCCAGACAGTTTGGAAGGGCAGAAGTCTGGTTTATTTGCCATACTTTTAATGGAAATTTTTTTCTGCGGCTGCAATTATCTTGATGCAACAAGATAGTTTTCTACTGGCACTTGTTTTACTACTCATTTGGATATTCTTGTAGATATGTGTAATGTATGTGAATATTAATCTTTCTTGTGCCAAGATGTTTTTAAGCTTTCTCCCTCACTCTCAGGTCAATATGTCTTTTCAAAATCACAAGCATAAAGAACGTTTAACCCAGAATCTATTGTAAGACTAACTGCAGTCGTGGTGTAGAAATGCAGAATTTTATATGCAGTCACCCTCTGCAAAAATAGGTCTACTATAGCTGGCTGTTGGGTTTGTGAAAAATGAGGGGAATTCTCTCTGCTAGTAACCATGCCAGTGGCCAATGCAGACCAGCATTGGGCTGGCAGATGGCTGTCCCATTTGCAGCATGATTAAAGCAAATACTGTATGTACTGTATGTACTGTTCACACAGATATACCAACTGCCTTATCTTCAAATTATCCTCTGCATTGCTAATTCAGGATAAGACCTTCTTCTGTAGTAATAAATCAGGTTCTTTGCAGTTTGGACCTGATTTTAAGGGGGTAGCCAGAGCATGTCAGGCAGTGACTCAGAAGCAGCTCCCTGAGGTGGAACCCCAGTTCAACTGTTTGCACGTTGTACTGTACATTCTCGGATCCACCTCTGTATTGTGCCCTGCAATTGTAATTTCTTCTTGTGGGTTTCTGATTTCAGCTTGTGATTCCTGGGCTGATACTTATTCCTATCTCTGGCTGCTGACCCTTAGTTTGACTTTCTGGTTCCTGATTTGGGCCATGAACGTTCAGCTCCTTTCCCAGTTTTGGACATGGGCCCTAACCTTTGGGCTGAATAGCCCATGCTCTAGTCTGTAATCCTAGAAGGTCACCAGGTCATCTGTAATAGACTGTACTCTATTTATTCATTATGACTGTACTCATTTATTCAATAACAAACGAAATCTAGCAGATTGTTGGTTTGTTGGTTTTTTTTTTGTGTTTTGGGGTTTTGGTTTGGTTTGTTGTTTGGTTTCGTTTCTTTTTTTTCCTATGACAACTGCAGGAATTTATTTATGGTCTTCTATTAGCATTTTGCTAGATTGCTAAATATGAACTTCTCTTTTCTGTTAGTTATCTTACAGTGCTTAACTGTCATTCTTTCTCTGGGGAGAATATAATCGTGCCTTAGTCTGTGGAGCAGGTGAACAGAACTGTTAGCATATACAGAAATTTCCAATTAGTGGCGACAAGTCTGAAAAATTGCACCAGAAAAAAACAATAGTGTCAGATTATTATGAACTTCCATTTCAGTTTTATATGAAATGTTATTAAAAATCATTGATATACTGTACACATGGTCTGCTTTTGTCTGGGAGTTCAAAATGTCATTCTGTTGTACATGACATAAGAGTGTAAGCACACACTCAAATGTGGTCACTCAGACCTGTTGCAGTCTCATGACTGAAGTGCAATGAAAATATGAGAAATAAAGTTGACTAAGTATGAAGAAAAATTTCCAGATGAAAAAGGAAGAATTGGAGTTTATAATGTGTGTTAATATTCATGCAGAAGAAGGGCCAGGTTGTTTTGACAGGAGAATATATGGAGAACGAATACAAAGCTGAGCTGTGGAAATAAGTTAATTCAGCTGATCCATATAGCTTCATAGGCAGTTATGTGGATCTGAGTGAAAATAAAACTGCTTTTGTATAAACTATATATGTTACATTGTTTATACACAAAGATTGTGTAACATAGCATTTATATACATGTGCTCCACAGAAAATAGGAATCACAAGATCTGGGTGAATTTTATTTATTTTGGGGCATCAGCTGTTCATGGATTAAAAACTCCATGTTGATGCAGTGTTTTTGCTCTGTAATGTTTTGATGGAATTATTTATCTAAAATCAAAGTAATATATGATCCATCTATCCTCCTTCTATGTCAAAATAAATGACAGTTGACAATCCAGGAAAAGCGTACTTGTTATTTTGCTTTAGCCTAAAAGCAAATTCTATTAAAGTCTACTGTTCATTGCTGTTTCATAGAAATGTGAAGCTTCCTTAATTTTAGAGCTTAATTCAAGACCTATCAATACAGAGACACTTAGATTAACCTTCTAATTAAATTATACAAACACGCTTGTTAAACCCATCTCCTGCCCTTTGACAAGAGGAACTGTCCTTTACTAGAGTAATTTTCACAGAAATACTTTTAGGGCTTTTTTTTTTTCTGCTGAAGCAGGCTAGTTGAAAAAAGGGGTAGCAGGATGCTTGTGGAATTCAGCTAATGGTGAATTTAGACTCTGCTTTCCTTAGTGCAAGTTCAGAGGATGGTGGAAGAAGCAAGTTTAGCGCATTGCTTTGGTTTGCTTCTTCCAAATAGGCCATATACGTTAATGTGATTCTATATACTTTTGTTAAACTACCTGTTCATAGAAAGAAATCCACTGAAATAAAAGAAGTGACTTCTTCAATTTGTCATTCAGGTAATATTTGTTAGTAAAAAAAGGTAGAGCAAAACTGTAGGGCACAGACACTATGTAAACTGAGAACTACTTGGTGTAGATCTCTTTAATGGAACTGACCATGAACTTGTGTGACATTCACCAAGTGTAATGACAACCTTTTTTTTTTTTCTTCCTCAAATGAATTAAAAATGGAAAGTACTTCCAGTACTTCTTGGTAAGTACCAAGAAGTCAGATCCCCTGGTACCACAGAGGCCCTTTCTTTATTAGAGGCAGATAGTTCCCATATTCATATTGGGTAGCATTTCATTTAAAATCCCACCATTACTTAAAAAGCAAGATATTAATGACAGATGTTGCCAAAGTGCTGTCTTTTAATGTGATATTGTTCGATCCAGCTGTTTTAAAATTTCAAAAAATAGAGCTTCCATTACCTTTACATCAGAGAAGACTTTAAAAGGCAAGAACATCTAATTCTTGCCTACTCTCCCTTGGTTGCCAATTGCTTTTCTTAAATCTTCAGCATTTACTTCTCAGTTAATCCTCCTGCTTCACTTTAAATAATTTCTCTGATTCCTTGATATCCACACACTGCAGTTAGTTATATATAGATATTTTTCATACCACCCCCATCCACTTAGCTGGTGAGTAGACAACTAATATGTCCTTGGCACTTTTAATTTTACCTCATAAATCAATCATTGTAGCTCCAAAATCAGTTACTTTTTGATTTTTTTCTTAAACCATCATTCAATACAAAGAGTCCACTATGCATGTCTGTGAACAATATATTGTGTGGTTTAAAATCATAAACAACATTGCACAATTAACTTCCTAAAATTGTTCACTTTGAAAATTGTACAATTTCTATAATATTATCTACAAGATTACAGGATTAAACCAGGCACTGTCGCTCTGAATTGTCACTGATAAAGTAGATGCCTCTTGAATGTGCAATTATGATAGAAAGAAAGTATATTCTTTGTTACAAATTTATTCCTCTAAGTACTTTTTCAAAGGTTTTCACCTTGTTTTGCATCGCGCTAATGGCGTAAGTCAAGATTATTTCAGTGAATGGCTTTATTAATATAAAGAAGTACTATTAAGGATTTTTTTAGAACTAGATAAAAAATAGATTGTTCACTGCTGTATTGTCTATCAGGTTGCTTAAAAACAAATATAAAAATTACTTCTCTACTGACTGTGCTCTTTTGCTCTTGGCAAAAACTGTTCTTTTTGGGCGGGGAGGATAGAGATAAAATGAAACGAATAGCAGGATCTACAAGGAAAGAGAATAGAAACCAAAATCAAAAGGAAACAAGTTTATATGTTGACAATTATTTGTTCCAAGCTGCAGACTTAACTAAGATCCACAGGCTAGACAGAGTGCTAATGTCTCTAATGGAAGTATTCCTTCTGCATTACAGCACGCTTAGATAAGGCAGAAAAATTGCTGAAAAGGGCATTACCTACTTTCAAATCTAGGAAACTGAAGTGCAGAGCAACAAAGCAATTTGTCCAGTATTACAGAAGTCAGTAGGAGAATCGTGAGTGTAAGCTCCTACCTCCCATCTGAACTGATCTACAAGACCATATTTATTCTGTAATCTGTCTTTATGCTCTTAATCTATTTAATCTTCCTCTCATACCAATTTTCAGAAGTGTGTCTCCACAGAGAACTCCAGCTTGAGAAATGTTTCTGCAGATGAACCACAAGGTTTTATAGTAACACTATATAATCATTACATGGGAGGTACTCGGTGTTAAAATGGTGCAAATTGCCATTAGATGTGAATCAAGGGAAGTAAGGTTGGCTATCTGCTCATTGCTGCCTTTCCATCGTTCACTGCCAACAGCAGCCACTCCTACGGCATTACATAATGCTACATGTTTAGCCAGATTGCCCGCTTCTGCTGAGGGGGGGACAACGGGACGGGGGGATGACACGGGATAGGGGGACACCCAACAAATGCACACTCCTCATCACCTTTCTGCTGTGATGGGGAGGGAAAACCCAAGGAGACTCGGAGTAAGGCAGTGCCACAGAACTGTGGTGCTTGTGCTCCCCTTCTCAGCGATGCTGCGAAGGAAAGGCTGTACACCAGCTCCTTCCTTAGCTTTCCTCATGCCTGTAATTCATAGAATCATAGAGTGGTTTGAGTTGGAAAGGAGCTTAAGATCATCCAGTTCCAATCCCCCTGCCATGGGCAAGGTCACCTTTCACTAACTAGGTTGCTCCAAGCCCCATCTAACCTGGCCTTGAGCACTGCCAGGGATGGGGTATTCACCACTTCTTTGGGCAACCTGTGCCAGCACCTCACCACTCTCATAGTAAAGAATTTCTTCCTTGTAGCTGACCTGAATCTCTCCTCTTTAAGTCTGAACCTGTTACCCCTTGTCCTACTGCTGCAGTCCCTGACGAAGAGTCCTTCTCTAGCATCCTTATAGGCCCCCTTCAGATACCGGAAGGCTGCTATGAGATCTCCAAGCAGCCTTCTCTTCTCCAGGCTCAACAGTCCCAGTTCCTCAGCTTGACTTTGTATGGGAGGTTCTCCAGCCCCCTTATCACCCTTGTGGTCCTATTTTATTCCTCTATGAACAATGGGGATGGGTTAGCAGGCCTTCTTGTCATCTGGATATTCGCACATGAGGGCTGAATCCAGTGTCTTGCAGCCTTCCTTAACCTTTGCTGCACAAAATAAAATCGGGGGGGGGGGGGGAGGAGGGTGGGATGGGGTGGAAATTATCCTGTGGCTTAAAGTTGCAGTGTAGAAATACATTGAAAGAAAAGCCCAGGTGTGGAGTTAATGGATTTGGTACCCTATGGCTCAAAGTAAACCACAGCCACTAACTATTGAGCATGGTGTACAAATTATTTCACAAGTTATTTGTTTAAACTGAAGATTCCACCACTGCTAAATTATACTGTATGTGAAATTCTGAATCTGCTAGTTACACATTTATAAGAGAGCATTATATAGAATATAGGCCTATTAATTTTACAGTCTAATTTCTGATTAGATTTTACAGCACCTCTGATGAACTGCATGTATTTTACCCATTAAAAATGATGACAATTCAGTTCTGTCATTTTAAGTGGAATTAAAGCCAGTATTGCCAAGTATGATAATATCCTATGAAAAAAAATGAACCAACACTTATACATATATAGCTATTAAAAAAATAATATCCCAGCACCATGTTATTTCTGTGTAGGAAAAAATCACTTGGCAAGAAAGTGGCACTAACTGTTACTTGTTAGTGCTGTCAGGAGCCTGTGGTTGTGACAGCTGAAATAAACAGAAATTCTCCATTCAGGAGAGCAGATTAAGTAGTGTTTTGTAGCACAGCTGTATAATGTGTCTGTTGGTTATTAAAAGAGCCTGCTAGAGCTGGTTAAGGAAAAGCTTAAAGTAAACTGTTTTCTATCAAAAAATAGTTTTGTTAAAACCCAAAATCTCTACAACATCTACACCTTGGCTTAGAGGAAACTAAAGTAAGTGGAATTTTTTGAGAGGAAAAAAAAAACAACATTGAAACAGTCTGTTCTTAACCTCTTTTTAGATGCAAGCTGAATACACGCCCCAGAACAAAAACTGGATATGTTGTAATATGAAAATAAAATCTCCATTTTCTTTTTTAGTGACAATTTTAAATGCAGGGAAGGGGGTTATTCTGCTTTTAAATGAAGCCAGATTCTGAAAACAGACATAAAATGTCATTCCCACTTGTAACATGACTTTCCATTTGCATTTGTAGATGCAAGGTATGTATTTTAGCTCTTTTGCTACACTAATCCTGTTGACAAAAGAATGGCACATTTCCCACTAACTTTATTAGTGACAGGATTGGGCCTTGATGCAATACCTCATGTCACAGCAGCAAAACTTGTTGCCAATAGACTGTCTCAAGGGAGGAGATTTCCAGTAACTGCTCCCTGAGAACTATACTAAAAATGCAGCTTTTTTTTTTTTATGCCCAGCCATCAGGATAATGATACACTCCATCCCTAAAGAGAGGGGCACTGACTGAGCTGCATTGATGGCACCAGAGGTCCCTGCTGGCTTGTTCACTAAACAGAACTGGCAACTGACTCTGAAGATAAAAGTTCTTGACGTTTTTCCAAGCTGGTGGAATGGAGCTGAGTGACACTTAGAAATAAACAGAGGAGGGAATAGTATGATCTTGAATGACAGAAGAGCTTTCATGAAAGACTTTCATGGAGGAGATGTGGGATGTACTGTTCCAGGCTTGAGTCTAGAGGATTTGTTGACAGTTGGATAATGTGCATGTTTGCTACCTCTAATATGCAATGTAGCAAAAAACAAAGGGAAAAATTCCAAAAGAATTCTTTATTCCCATTTAAGTGATTAAAATGAAAATACAACGCTGTATCTCTTTCTTCTCTATAATTGACTCTACAAATTGCCAATCTCTTTGGAAATCTGTTAGAAGAATGTTTTCTCTCCTGACAAGGAAACGCACTTCATGCAAAACATTTCTCATTTGTCTGTTACGATAATTCATGATCTTATCCTTCATTCTCTCACTCGTTTAAGCAAATAGTAACAGTACCTTTAACCTGAGACTTCACAGGTAAAAATATTGTGGAGAGGTCCCCATTCTTCTTCTCATCTCTGATCTCAGCTAAAGCCTTTGAACATCAAAACGGCTCAGAGTTTGAGGCAAGTTCTCAAGGATTGGGTTACTAGAAATAAATTCATTACATTTCCATGTTCATATTCAACATAGACCATAACAAACATTAATATTCAAGAACAGTTTAATTTCATCACTTACAGCAATTAAAACAAGTTGCTGCTTAATCTTTTTGCTCAGTACAATGAAGCTCACTCATTCTATTGTATTGCTGTGAAAAATCCTTGACTTCTATCAGTCAAAAATAGCTTGGAAAAATTCCTGACCTAGGAACTACAAAGCAATTAGAAATGTAAAATAAATTCCCCAAACAAAGAATGTTGCCATTTTAATTACAATATCACAGTCACCTAAAAGGTTAACACTTAAAAAATGAATCTTGTACCCTCAATATATTACCTCTAAGCAATTCTCATTTTCACATTAATTTTTGTAGGCTGTCATCTAAGTTAAATACTTTTCAGCTCTGACAGTTTATCTCTATATGTATTCTCATTACAGCAGTCACTAGTGCCAAAATATTTTAATCTTCAGTATAATCCCTGTAGGACCATATTCTTAGCTACAACTTTAAGGGTTCTACAGCAGGTCTTTTTCCTTTAAAGAGTGGAACTCCTTTGTGAAGCAACCCTCGCCTTTGTAAGGACTTTCTATAAACAAGTACGTTTTGCAGTCTGTTCTGAAATTACCTTCATTGTCAGTGACTAGATAGTCATAAACCCTTCCTTTCCCCATTACTCCCCTCCCAATTCCTGTGCTTTCGGGAAAGGTTTGAATAACATTCTGGTAGGTTTAATTTCTGGTAATTTAAAAGCCGAATCCTGGGGACAAAACTCTTGACATTTTCATACCTAAGTGTACACACCTGAGCAACCACAAGAATCAGTAATCAACTCTCAAGCAGAAACACATGTCTTCAGGAATGCCAGTAAGATGGGCTAGCAATTCTGCCATACGACTGTTGCTGAGTCAGGTTATGGTATGTTTTGTTATGGAGAATTTTCACTGGCTTCAGTAGCACCACCCAAGAAGTAAGGCACTTGTTTGGATACGGCTGCCTGAATCACAGAATCATTTAGGTTGGAAAGACCTTTAATATCATCGAGTTTGTTTTCCAGGGTTATTTATTTATTAGTTAATAGTCAAGACTGCTTAGTCCAAATTCTTAAAATTACTACAAGGACCAAAATGAAATTCAGCAGCTCCTTAATCCATGGCAGCTGACAGACAGAACACCTTCACAAGCCAGAACTTCTTGGAAAACAATGCAAATCTCATGCACCTTGTGGCATACTTAGACCTCCACCAGACACAGCAGTCCCAGATTGCCTCTGTTAGTACTAGTCCTCTGATCAACTTGACAGAAGGGTGATCACACGAGGGCTTCCTTCAGAAGAAAATAAGAGCTTGCAAAGAACTAGTGTGTATACCTAGGTTTCTCTTCGGTGTGTGGGATATAGCCATAGTGCACAAACACCTGGATTCAGGAGCTGAAAATGATTCTGAATCTGCCAGTTGAGGTACACCAACTTTTTCTGAAAAAATATATAGGATATGAGTAGAAGGCCATCACTCAGTGTCCATGGAATAGCTTTAAGAACATGAGTAGAGGCTACGTGGGTTTGCAGCTCATTTTTTCTGAAGTCAGTGATAAAGCTTCCATTAATTTAACTTAACTGGTACGATCAGCCCCCTGACGAATATCTCTTAGTGGTAAGTCAAAGTTCATTAAAAACTTGGTAGGGCCAGTGCAGTAATAGCTTAAATAGATTTTGTGGTGTACTGGCAGCCACTGTGAGAGAACAGCAGGTATGAAACATGCATTAGTCTGTACAATACATTGCCCTGGAAACAGGAGTTGCTATACAAGATGAAATTTGATAATCAGTCTCATCGGCAGATCAGTAAGCAGGGCATTAAAATAATCTAATCCAGGGAACATAAAAGCATGAATGAGCAATAAGCAAAGCACATTTATTTCAACTAATGATATGAAGCCTTAATCTTTTAACTGCAATCCTGAAAGAAGAGCTTGCAATCAAAAACCACCTAAGGTTTTTAACCAATGAACCTGGGTTGAATTTTAAAGATGGGTTAGAAGTTCAAGTGGGTTTGGGTTGACGGCATGAGCCAGCCATGAACATCTCAGTTTTGTCTGATTTTAACTGAAGAAAATAGGTGCTCGTAGAAGCTTTTATAGTCACCAGCTTGTCAATATGGTAATAACATAGTTTGAAATTGATGGTTTGGTTGACAAATAGACCTCTGTCTTGTCAGCATAGAAATGAAACCCAGCATCATGCCAATGAACAGCCCTGTATACAGGCAGCTTCGGATTGCTGAGTAAGAAGAGGGCCAAAATGGAACCCTACAGAGCACGAGAAATAAATGCTCTAAAAGGACACAAATTACCCTTGAAAATATAATGCAGGTAACTGTTGGATAAATATGATTTAAGCCAATTTAGAACTGTGCCAAACAGGAAGATAAAGTTTCTCAGGCATTCAAGAAGAACATTAAGATCTAGCAAAATGAGAGTAGCTGGAGAATGGGAGCCTGTCTTCAGGGGAAGGTTAGAGCTCATTTCTGTCTTGCTGAAAATTTTAAATGGTAAAAACCCCACCCAAAATAGAGAATTTAATTTCATACTCACTGAAGCCAATGGCAAACCTTTAATGTACTTTGGTGATGCTGGATTATGGGGATGCAAAATAAGACAGTAGTTCATAGAGGGAGTTTTTGCTTTGTGTTGTGTTTTAATACAGCTCTTTTTTCAATATAACAAACGGAATTTGTGCAATATTGTTAATATTTCTCATTTAAGCACAGAAGAGACTAGAAGACAATCACAACAATTGAGTGAAACATTCTGCAAATCTGATTTTTACCAATTTTAAAGAATTTGATAAAGCATTTAACAGGTTACTTGTAATCTTCTGGTTTACAGATTTTCTTGCTACTAGGAGCATTCTGGCAGGATTGGAGAATGTTGACAAAAATTCAGTTGAATATCAGTCCACTGATATTTTAACTCTCAGTGAAGAGACAGGGAAAAGAAGGAATGAAAACTTGTAAGAGAACAGCTGTGTTATAGGAAGAAAGGCTGAATATCCTCCTCTTTTAATCCACAATTTAAAAAACTAAAACAAAAACAACGGTTATATATATATATATATATGAAGGTGGTAACTGTGAAAAAGCTGATGAGTCATAGAAAACAGAATTGCATGTCTTCATGTCATGATTTACACTGTGTTTTACTCATAAATCCTATTACAGCTTATTACTGGAATCACAGTAGATCTCTGATACTGGGAAAGAGAATTTCTGTACAGAATAGTGAGAATCATAACATAGTAAATTGTTTCTGCATTTTCCTTTTCTATATAGAAAAGAAGTGAACAAAAACTATTTACAACCAAAGGAATAACTAGGGAAATACATGAAAGTATTTGTTTCAAAAAGCCAAGAATTCATCTGAATTGTTGCTTCATTTATTAGCTTTCTTTAAGCATCCACATGAACAAACACCAATCAGATAGCATGAGTAGAAAATTACAAATAACTAGTGCATAAAATGGCTTGGGAGAGCTGAAGAAATGTTTATGGATTTAATTAATTTATACTGTGTCAACCTGGCAAATGTATCTACTTATTAATTATTTGTTAAATAATTGTGAATAGTTGATCACGTTTTCAATCTGTTTAAATCTGCTCTAGACTAACCACACCGACACTTTTTTCTTCTGAAATTTTTTTCAAGGAACATTTTTTGTATATTTCTGCTGGTATATATTTAAAAGTTATTAGGGATATAGGGATATAGAACATAACATATTTTAGAATAAACCTGTAAGGAGTCCTGTGAGTCCTTACCTTTCCATTAAGAAAATTAGCAATAGTGTTAAAGAGCCGATGTATCAAGAGTTCTTGTATCATTTATATTAAAGAAGGGATTTTAAGGAATGGAGTAATTTTAAATAGGGTTTGTCAGAAAAACATTTATTCATTTGTATTTTGTATGGAATGAGAGTAATCTGTTTAAACAAAACAACAAAACAAACCAAACCAAAAGTAGGCACAGCATCAAATTAGACAAAATTCAACATGAAACCATTTGAAATATTTCTTTTTCCTGCTGCTTCACCATCTGATTCCTCAGATGGGGGAGGAAGGAAGAAGCAGGAATCCCTAGGAGTACAAAATTCTCCTCCCTCTTAAGAGGGACTTCCAAGTTCAGGCTTCTTGGAGTATTTTATTAAGAAAACAACGTTAAGGTCTTGGCTTTCCAAATGAATTGTACAGTTGGCAATATTTATAATAATTTTGGAGGATTTAGTGTTGCTTCTCAATGCAAATAAACATGAAATAACACTTTCAAACTATTCACAAAATGTATTTCTTTTTCTCTACTCAAGATTTTACTTTTTTAAAAGTTGCTTTGGCCATTGTAATGCAGCAAAATGGATGTTGTTCAAATGAAGAATGTAACCCACATATTCTCTGTGCTAAGTCATCAAAACTCAGAATAAATTTTCATGGATTTTTTAATTATATATCAAAGAAAAAAAGATGCAATTATTTTAAAATTGGAATAATATCTGTAGAAACAGGTTATAGTATCTGCTGTTTATATATGGAAGTATCCCCATGTTCTTACTCCTTCAAAGCATGAGTAACCTCGGCTAGGCAGTTCTCTAAATATATAAAGTTTATATATAAAGTTCTCCAAAATATATACAAAAAGGGTGGCAAGAGAAATTTCCCAGCTCTATGAGGGATGTAACTTATCTGAACATAGCTATTGCTATCTGGTTTATGGTGAGCTGAATCACTCCTGTGCCTCTGGCAGCTTTACATCATATGTAAAATACTGGTATGATGATCAACAGCATCAAAGCTGGGTTTGTTATACATCTTAACATTTAGTGAAGTTAATGTCTCCTAATAAAACCTAGATATTTGTATGCTAATAAAAATATTCAAAGATATATAGTTGGATCAGTTATAAAAGCTCAGCTAATATTATTCTGATAAATTAATAACATAAAATACAATCAAGCAGAAACTTATCTAAGCTTACATGGTCCAGTGGCTGGAGTTCCTTAATTTTTTTGATACCCAGTTTAAATGGATTATACCATTAGACATCTGTAGGTAAACAGAAGAAGTAATCACACATGACTAAATCTGTGATGACACATAGATAAGCATAAATTTTTTGAGAATATTTAAATCTCAGAACTGGGCCCATGTTTTCCAAACAGTCACCTTTTAAATACTTAGCCCTAGAAACCAGATGTTCTTTCAGAATTACTTACTTAGTACTTTTCTGAGGGATTTCATGAGTGATGTTAGGAAATCCTACTATTGTTGGGTAGTAGCAGCACATATCCTTTCTCTCTCCATTATGGTTTTTTTTTGTGCATTTGTGAAAATTGCCAAGTGTGGGTGTTTACTAAATAATATATTTTTCTTTTCATTATAAAACAACAAAATCATAAAGATGTTTAGTACTTCTGAATTCCAGTAATCTTCTGAGGCCAGTCTCTTTCCTTCACCTCTCCAAATCTTACAATGAAAGAAAGAAAGGAAACAATCAGCAACTTACTTAGAAAAAAGAAATATTACAGATGAATAGAAAAGGTAAGATGCTGCTTTGTCATTTAAATATTGTTATTGTGTATTTCATCAATAATTTATCCATTCTCATGAGGTATAGGGACCAAGCTGGTTAAAGTAAGGTACCCTGTCCCACTTTAGAAATTTGATACTTACTTTACATCTGGTGTAACCGAAATCAGGTAAAATAAATCAGGACTTGTCTATTTTACCTTTGTTGTTAAATAAAATAAGCTATGATTTATTATTTTTCCTTACAGAAGGAGAAAAATAATAAAGAAATAAAACCTCTGACTTAATGTAACCCAAGCAAATGTTCCAAGTTAGTGGCTGGGTAGAACCATAGCTTAAGTGTATTAAAATAACTTGTATTTTATGTTATTGGTTTTCTGTCAAAGGTTGTCTTGTTCATAAGATAATATGTGGAGTGGTAAATATATTTAATAAAAATACATGAGATACAGTTTAGCTTAACACAGCAGTTTCATTTACTTGAGTCAGAGCACTTAAGATCATTTGCACTGAAGAATATTATTGCAATTTTAATATCTAATTAAAGTGATCATATATTGTAAAACATTTGCCCAGTACCTGTATTATTTTGAAGGGCAAACACAGGACACTTCAGCTTCATTTTTTTTAGCTGCTTCCTTATGGTCCTTTCCAGAACTTTATTCATTTGCAGTGTGGTACTGGCTGCCAGATCGCTGCATGTATAATTTGAACGTACTGTTCATTTTATTTTAGAACATGCTGTTTCAACAACATGGCTTGTGTCATCATGAGATCTGCAAGAAAGGGTTATCCAGATTTCACGTTAGACAGCCAGGAAAACAAGGCTGTGAAACAACACTGTAACTGAGAGTAACTTCTGAATGCAGATTGTGAGAGAGGGCACGATTCTTCAGTCCTCATTCAATTTCTTATCACTGAGATAGGGAACATCTTTGTCAAAGAAAAAAGTATGAAGTCTGGAAGGAAAATATATGTTCTGAATGGTTTCAGCTACATGCGTGTGACCTTCCCAAATGATATGTTTGCATCGCCATCAACCCACAAGTAGTAACAGTATTTTCACAGTGTTATACCTGCTCTACCAGTACTTTCTTGCATCAGATTGGAAGTAGTGTCTCCGGGCTGGTTATTTTCTGGATGTGCCTTCGCACTACCAGGAACGTGACTCATCAGAGCAGTGTTCTCAGAAGTGCATTTTACATGTTTGTTTGTGAGAGTGGGATGGAATTGCAGAAAATTCACAAGTACAGGATGTGTTCTTCTGGCTAAAAACACCCGTATTTTTGTCTTGTAAAATAATAAATACAAAGCAGTCTTATCAACTTAGCACATGCCCCTATGATTCTCCCATGAAAGGTGTCACAGAGCTGAAAGTAGTATTTATTTCTTGGCACCAAATAGAAGACTCAGAGGTAGCTCCTGCCTATGGTCTAAGGACCTCCACCCCAAGAAAAAGCATATGGGAAAGTAAGCTTCACCCTAGCTCATGCCTCAGAACAGATACAGCATCTTAGAGGCATGGCCAAAACTCAGCAGATGCTGCAAGCATATGATTCCTACATGAGCGTTTATATGGTACAGCTGTCTTTAAACGTTTTTGTAATTGGAAAGACTCCAGCATCTGGTCCTTTGCTTATTACTCTTAGATCAAATAGTCATGGTCTGAAGTATACTTTTAAATAATGCAGAAAAAACCCTAAACCAAAACCTTGAGGCTCTAATTCAGATGGTCTGCTTCAAAGTACTGGTAAAAATATAAGTAACCAGTGTAATAAAAGAAGTGGCAAACAATTGCAGTAAGGAATGATACGAGTTACACAGGCATACAAACACCTTCATCATTTTAAAAGTAGGTATGTAAGTAACAAGCGGTATGTACTCAGTTACACAGAGTAAATTACTCTTCCCTTTACATATTATTGTGTAATTCAACTCCATCTCCAACAGTTGCAGATTTGCTGCTGTCATGAACAAAAGAGGGTATGAGCTATGGTATACCCTGCAAAAACCCTTGCCCTGGAAGAGTTTTCCCAGATAGCACTCACAGTGTTTCCATTAAATTCAGTTAATCCTAAATAGTACTTCTGAAGAAAGGCAGACTTTTCCACCTTACTGCTTCAGATTTATGGATGCACACTGATTGATACATAATTATTGTTTATCTACGCAATCCTGCTCTGAAGTCAATTATTGAATAAATAAAAATCATAATGTTTCTATTTTTTTTGTGTACCTACAGAAGTTCTGAAATACAGGTGAATTAATCCTCTGTGAAGGCATCTTCGAAACAGTGGGTAATGTGACATATTACATGAATTGAACTAGGCTGAGTCAAGGATAGAATTTCATTATTTGTCTATGTAAGGCTGACAAACTGTTTTAGAGGAAGAATCAGTCCGGACATCAGTTTCTGTAAATCTTCTTGACCACATCCTAAGCTTTTCACATCGTGACTGGATGCCATAAAGCAAGGCCTTAATTATTTTGATTGAAAAAGGTAGTTTCAGAGCTGTAGGTCTTTTGAGGGGCTGAGAAAGCCTTAAAGAAAAATCAAAATAACAGCAACTGTAGTTCTCCCAAGCTCTTCAAAGCACTTTATGTGATTTAAAAATAGGCTAGCATTAGCTTTAAAATGTTTGGGAAACATGTAATAGCATTTTCTTTTTTAAATGAATATGTGTCTTGTTACCTCATGGCACAGACCTGTGTGTTTTATTTCAGCAAGACAAAGACAAAGTTTGTTACGGGAACTGTAGCTTTGTTCAGCTTTTTTAAAATGCATTATAGTAACTCTCCAAGTTGTCAAAAAAAAAAAGTTGGGTGTACATCAACTATTTATTTAACTATTTTTGAAATGGTCACAGATTAATTCTGTACTTCAAGAATGTCAGAATCACAATTATAATTTGATTTTGACAGAATTCCTACTGGGGTAAAAATGTACCTTCTGTCTTGAGATTTCCTATTAGCAATTGTAAAGAGGGTATGTGTGTACCATTATGTATTTTTATAAGCATAAAAAGAAGTGGTTCACTGAAATTACCAAAGTACAGCAGCAACAGCTCTCCATTAAGTGCTTGCAGTTCTGGAAATGAGTTCTAATACAACCTCTATAAAGGTGTTTTTCTCTTCCAAGAGCAATCAAAAGGTTGCTTACATTTTCCTGTCATAATTTGCCTTCCATTTACAGGCATCATAGAGTGATGAATTCTCCTCAAAGAAAAAAACTGAAAAGAGTCCCCTTTTGGGACATCTATAACAAAGTGAAGGTATGGACACCACCCACAGATCATAGATAGGTGGGTAACATCAGTAGATGCACATCTTTCACGCTTGGAGAGTCAGTGTTTGTTCAAGTTTGGTTGAGGACTGCACAGGAAGAACCAACAAATATACATCAGTACTTTCATATTTCTTGAGAGGCTGAATTCACTGTGTGATGGAATCTTTCATTTACATGTACAGTGTATTTATTTTGTATACTGTTTGAATTCCCATACTTTAAATATGAGCAAGTGGCACAACTCAGTGTGATATGAATATTAGTGTTGGAGATAACCTCCTAAGTCATACATTGTATTATTTAATACAGTCTCAGTTGATAGTACCATATCAAAACTTGTGTCCTCAGGCAACTAGGTTAACTAACAATAACGATTTGAACAAATACTCCATGAGCATATTTTTCTGTTGCTTGCCCAAGATTCCTCATTTTGTAGGTCTCTCGTCTGTGCAACACATTTCCTAAGGTTAAGAATGAAAGCGGTCTCTACTACAGACACTCTTGATTGAAATAGCAGCTAAATTGCTGGAATAATGAAAAAAAATTCTTTTTCCCCAGCTAATTCAGTTGCTTAGCATTGAAAAATTTTTGAGATAAAGATTCTTCATGAAATAAAAACTTAAAGATCTTTTTTTTTACGGTAAGAATTTGCTGATGAGCCTACTATGAAAATGAAGAACAAAACATTGTTTTAATGCAAGTATGATCAGGCTATATTATGAAATGTTCTCAAAACAAGAGACTCTTGTATAGACACTGTGGCATGCAGCAGCTTTAGAAAATGCTGCTGTGTTTCTGGAAGAAAGTGGTTAAAAACACAGAATGATGAAGTTAACCTAAATCTTTCATTGGCTTAAAAAAATAGGTCAAGTAACACATTACTAGCTCTGCTGTAAGCCTGTACACAATCTGTACATCCTGAAGTGAAAGATGTTTTTCTTAACATTCCCATATTTATTTTCATTCATGTATCTCTAGGTTAATTTTACTTTCTTTCCACAAACATGACTCTTTTGTGTTCTATAAAGTGGAGAGCTGTATGTTAACTATATTACTCTTTTACTAAAAAAAAATGGTCAAATGAACCATTTATAATTTTTTTTTTGAGTTTTAGAATGTTGGCGCATGTTAATGCAGATACCATCACACAATTTATAAGCGATTTGTAAACAAATTAGGCTCTTTTCCTCAGTCTTTAACTTCTGGAAGTATCACAAAGTGTTCTGTAATGCATTTGGCAAACACCATGCAAAGTGCCGAGACACAGGCACATAGAAAGATGTAGTAAAGGTCACACACACTTTGTAGCGTTGCCTATACAGCCAAGCTCAGCCACTATCGCTGCATACTCTCCTCTTTGGTGGGAATGAATTCTAAAGAGCAACTTGACATACCGTGCCATTTCTGACAGCAGAGGTTGTGGGGATGCCACCTACCAAAATGGAGGGCTGACTCTCCTGGAAAGCTCAGCCCAAGGCTGGGCTTCCTCCCGAACTGTATTTATTGACACGTGAGCGAACAGCACGGCTGCAAGCAGCCGTTCTGCCCCCGATTCCCGAACTGCTTCTGGGGGAGGAAGCCGGGCATCCTCTCCCCAGCCCGAGACACCGGCGCCGTCCCTGTTCAAGGACTGTCCCCTCTCCAGGGCGCGGAGGCCGAGGGGGTAACGAGACGCGCCCGGAGCCATGAGGGCAGGGCTGGGGTAGGGAGACAGGGAGCCAAGGGGGGATGGAGGCAGGGAGGGTGGCAAGGATGGAAGCAGGGCCCGGCCGGGAGTAGCCGCAGGTGCTGGGGCAGCGGCCGTGCGCTGGCGGGATCTTCTCGGGTTCTCGTTCAGAGAGAAAAAAAGGAAAAGAAAGTTTCTAGCGCATGTTTTTCGGAGAAGAGCATGAAAATACCAGCTTTAAAACGACGAGAAATAGTAACGCCTGCAAGCGGCCCGCCCCCCCGTTAGGCCACCCCAAGGGAAGGAAAAAAAAAAAAAAGAAAAAAAAAAAGGTGTTATTAAGCCACCCCTGTTTTCATTAAATACGAGTCCTCCAGTGCTATCGCTCCTAAGTTTGTTTCCCGGGGGCTCTGTGCCTTCAGTTGGATTAATTAGAGAGAGCAGGAGGCTACGCGAGCTGCCTACGTGCGCCGCACTCAGCGGCTGCCGGCCCCGCCACCTCGGCCCCGGGAGGGACGGGGGTTCATCCTCCTTCCCCCCGGCACCGTGCCCTCCTCTCCCCGCCCTCCGCTCGCTGCGTGTTAGAAAAGGGTTAAGAAAGTTGGCCGGCGAGATGAATGGCGCGGCGCGGGGAGGGGCCGGGGCTGGGGCTGGGCTGTGCCGCGGCGGGCGAGGTGGAAGGCGGGGAGGATCACGACTGCGGGTTAGGCTTTGAAAGTCAGCCTCGCAGGCATTGCAGCAGAGCCCCGAGCCGCGGAGAGGACAGGAGAGGAGCTCGTCGTGTATGTGCGCGGGGCCGGGAGGGGGTGACGGACGCACAAGCAGAGAGACGGACGGACGGACGCGGGGGGAGGCGTGTGGGAGAGAGGCGGCGCGTCCTGTCCTGTCCTGTCCTGCCCTGCAGCCGGGGAACCCAGCCGCGGTCCTCGGCTCCGGGAGCCGCCGCTGCTCCTCTCCGCTCCGGCCGCCGGGGCGGTGTGTGTCTGCCCGTTGCCTGCGCGGGAGCCGCCGCCGGAGCCTCTCCTGGAGGTACCAGGCAGCCCGCCCGGGAGGAGCCGCTGCTGCCGCTGAGGGAGAGGGGAGAGGGTGCGCGGACCCGCTGCAGGGTGAGTGCGGCGCTCCGCTGCCGGCAGCCGCGCTGGCTGGCGGGGAAATGGCCGAGCGGGGAGGGTCGGGCCGCGCTGCCGGGCGGCGGCGGCGGGGAACAATGCCGGGGTGAGCCAGGCGCGGGGCTGGCGGTGGCGGGGGCTGTTTCCGGTGACGGCCGCTCCTCCGGCACCCCGCACAGCCGGTCCGAGCTGAAAGTTTGGCTGGGCAGGGTGGGCCTGGGGGAGCGGGAGGGACGGAAAAGTTATTAGTCTTCCCCCCCGAGACCCTCAAGTGTTTTCCCGAGCGCTGGCTGCAAGTCGGGGTCGCCGTTCTGGAGGGACACCCTCCTGCTGCTTCTTTTCCCGGTGTGCGTTTGAAGTATTTAAGGAGCCGCAAGCTCTGTGCGCAGCGGCTGCGGCGGCCGCTCGTGGTGCGGGGAGGCAGAGCCGGCCCCGCCGCCTCGCCCGCCACCCCTCGCTGCCGCCCAGCTGCTCTCCAGGCAGCTGCGGGCAAGGCCACGGTCCCTTTTCGCCTGCCCCCGGCTGTGTGCCACCGCCCGCCCCGCCTTGACCTGCGGGAGAGCGGCCGGTGCCCGAGGTGCTTTTTCTGTCGCCTCTTGTCGGTGACAGGCGCTAGGCTCCCTGCTTCCCCCAAAGATGCCTTCTCATCGCCTCGGGCTCCTTAGGGACGTCGCTGTTTCCCTTCTAGACTAAAGGTTACTTTTTCCAGACGTGTTTCTGTGTCCCTGAAGCCCTTTAAAGATGATTTTTATTTTCCGTTTTAATTGCCGCCCTCTCCCCTTTTCTCCCCACGTTGTTTGAGGCTGCTCTTTTTAAGTGTCAGTAGATGATTTAAGTTGGAAAGTGGTGAAACCTAAAGAAGCCTAGTGTGGACAAAATAAGGGACAGCTTTGTCAGGTGCAAACAGCCTCGTGTCTGTGCTGCACCTCTTGTGGATTTTGCATCGTGGATTCTGATGAGTTATTAGATATTTAATTTCAGTAAGTCATAAGCTAAAATGCTTGAGGCATGTTGAAGATCTGGTAGGATTTCTTGCTTTGGGGTTAAGTTGTTGTTAGGAAAGCTGAAGTGGAAGTTGTCCCTTCCTGCCTCATCTTTCTGGAATCTGGAGACTATATATCATTCCTTGTTTTATTTTGAGGGGACCTGCCTGCAGTGTCTGACAGCTCGCGGGCTGATTAGAATTTAACTGAGTCATGGCACTATAAATGTTCAGAGATACCGTAAAGCTTTATTTAACAAAGAGTGCAAATCCAGTCTGCAAAGACCTGTGGAGAAGCAGTCACTTGTGGAAAGGAGGTAGCATATCCTTGAGTGAGTGGTAGAAAAAACACTTTTCTTTAATATTCAAATATGATTTACTGTTTCTAGGGCTAGCTGAACACACTGGGAAGTGGCACATTAAGATGCCATATGACCAAAGCCTTCTGAGCTGAGGATATCTAGTGGTTAAAATCGGATTTAATGGCAGCTGAGTAATTGTTGCTGTATGGACAGCAAGATTTGACATCTCTGAGAGCAAAAGTTCTTGTCCAAACAATGTTCAGGCAGGTTTGGGACTTTTGCTGTCTGGGGCTGCTGTCTTCTTAAACTTGTGGTTGAGAAGTCTGACTTGTTATTTTATCAGTGGTCTCTTGAGATAGAATTGATGTTGACTTCAAAGCAAGGCAGCAAGTTTGTTGTGAGTGAAATGCTGCTTCTATGGAATGAGGTGGAAGAACTAATGTGCAGTGACTGGCTGTTCCAGCTAGGAGTGAAAGCTGACCTCTTAGCTTGGACTACAGTGCCGAGTTACCTGATGAGCAAGAGCTGTCAATAGCATTCAGATTTGCATAGAACTATGCCTGCACCAAGTACAAGATGCTGTCAAATGCCAAACTGTACTGGCAGGATTTTAATTTTTTCCCCTTGCTTAGTCTTGGGGTAGGAATTTCCAGGTGGAAACACGTTTTTCCTCTCTGCTCCCCATACTTGTTTCTTTTTCTGAAGTGAGAGATGCACTAACCAAAATTTATTATGATCATAAAGACTATGTTGATAAAGTAGTAAAAGTGAACTAATGTTTTTATATTGTAAACTCAAATGGGTGATTCAAATGTTGGCTGTGTCACCTGCGGTGTTTGATAACTGTGTTTAGGGTAGATGTGTTTTTGTTGTTTTGTGGTTGTTTTTTTTTTTTTTAAGTGATTCAGTAAATGTTGTAGAACTCAAACATGAATGAAGTTTATAACGATCATATTTACCTGTAGGTTTTGCTTAAAAACCTAATGGGATTGGCTTAAAAATTGACAACAGCTTGCTTGCTTAAAGCTTGTTTTGTCTTTTCAGAGCTAACTTTCTTTTGCTGGCTTTGAACATTGGCATAAGGTTTCTGTCATACCAGCTGTATTATTGTTAGTGTTGAGAGCGCTGTTAATTTTACCAGTGACATTGCAGGACACTACTAAATCAAAAGATAAACTCTTTTTGTGTTGTGCCGAGCACATGTATAAACCTGCCCAAGGCAAAGCCAAGGAGTTGCATTTCCCACAGTCAGCTGCCTTGCTCAAGGGTTGAGCTTGACACCTCCTTGTAGGGCTATCCGAGATGATGTGAAGGCTAATATTTTGTTCAGTTTAGAATAATTCATTGGAACTTGCCTGAACCTCAAAACCCAAGTGGCTTGTGGTTTGGGTTTTTTTTTCCCCTGTATGTGAACGTACAGGGAGCAGAGGGAGTCCAGAGCACAGACTGGGGAGAGTGTGGGGATCCCAGCTGGGTGCCTGCTGTGGGGGCACAAGCCCCTTTGCTGCTGGGTGACACATGCTGGATGATGAGCAATAGGTGGGATAAATAGGGTAACTATCCTATGGATTAAAAAAGGATAAATACCCTTTTGGGAAAAGAAGTGCAAATTTTGAAGGATGAATCATTATTGCTCAGCAGGGGTTTAATGACAGGCAAGTGAAAAGATAATGTAGGTAGGGAATGAAGACTGAGCAGGAGGAAAAGGTATGAAAGAATATGCACAAATGTGTAAGACAGATAAAAGACATAAACTTGACAGTCTGTCTAAACAGTCTTAAACTAAAGACATAAAGGTTAATGGCAGCAGTGTTTGTGGTTTGCTCACTCTTCCTGCCAGTAGGCCAAAATGATAAGAACAGTAACTGTCTGAACTGTGTTGGCCTGCCTATTGCAAATGTGAAGAAAATTGAGGCAAGTATTTAAAAGGCTTGTGTCATTGCTTTTGGCTATTATGGTGTTAAGGTTTTGCTAGCTGCATTTGAAAATGCAGTTAGAAAAGAAGGCAGTATGGGTGGCAGGCAGTACTTCAGGTGGATGTCTGTGGCTGTGTAAAAACTTTCTTTCGTTCTTTGGTGGGAAGATCTGCCTGAGGAGAAGCAGGCAGAATTCTTTTGGTAAAGATGAATGCCTGGGCTTTAGTGTTTCTGGATTATTTATTTCAAATACTTAGAAATGTTAACAGGCCTATTTAGCGCTTGAAAGAATTAATTTGGTAATTTATTTGCTGTCTGTTGCAGGTTGCTTGGCTTGATAGTTGAAGAAGGAGAATTGGAACTAAGACTCCTGTAAATAAATCATTCATGTGTAGGAAGAGGAAGAAGTTGTTGCTAGCCATCATAGTTTGGGTCAGCCCCCTCCTGGCATAGTCTTTTCATGCTTAAACTGTTACTGGAGTTCATTGCTCCTGTTTAGTTGCTTGTCTTGAGAGAAACTCTGTTTTCATGACACTTATTTCTAAATACCACTGTCTTCAGCAGAGGAAAACCAATTTTGCTTATAGACAAAATCAGATTAAAAGCAGAAGTTACAGAACTTCTGTTAGTCACCAGTTTCTAAGTGGTTGAGTTTAGTGTAGAAAAGAAAGTGGGTTTTGGGGGAAGACTTCTGGCGGGCTGCTCTTCCCCCTGTCGAGAAAGAAAATTACAAGGGAGAAATGAGAGATGAAGTGCTAGGTGTAAAATGTGTTTTGGTCTCAACTGAAATTGTTATTTGAAAACAAATAAGGAGTTTAGTGAATTTCTGCTGTAAAATGTGTCCAAGTAGTTTTCCTTGCTTGCAAGAGCAGTATTTTTGTTCTTCTTAGTGCTAGGTTGTACTGCTGCTCAGATGCTGGTATTTTCACAGTGAACTTTTTAAGATTCATGGCTATGGAGTTTCTACTTCTCTGTGCCCCACCCCACTGAGAAAATGGAGTGGGAAAGGAAACTGAAAAGGCTTTTTTCAGTGATATAGAAAGGAAGGCTTGCCTCCGAGGTAGAAAGAAATGACCATTCTTGCCCCAGGAGATTGTCCTGTTGATGATGTTCATGTCATCACCTATCCCACTTGCAGCAGTTTATAATATATATAAAATTCAGCATTCAAAAAAACTATTAAGGTGTGCAAAGCAAGTGAGGTGAAGTTTTGGGGAATAAAGTATTGTTCTAGGAAAGTGTTGTTTTTTTTTTTTCTTCCTTCATTTTAAAATATTAGTGAAGGAATATGGAATTATCCTCCAGAAATAACAAATTCTTTTGTGTCTCTCATTCTGAACTCTTGCAGACCTTTAAACCTGCATTTGGGACAATGCAGGAAAGGCTGTCTAATGCTGACCTAAAGGAAGTCCTGTCTATACAGTGGACCCTGGTGGCAATACAGTGTGAGGTGTTTGTTGTGTTTTCCTCCCATTAAATACAAATTTGTCTTCTGTTGAAAGTAGAACTACTTAAATAAAGCCATTTGGCAATGATCAGGAAAAAAAAGTTTGTCTACATCTATACTATAGAAGAAAAATACTGGTACTAACTTTTTCTCAAATCAGTGTGACTTGAAAAGGTGAATATATATTTTTAAGTGCTGCTTCCTTCTGCTCTGAGGGACCTCTTCTCCCATTTTTCCTTTGGTCACAAAAGATTTCACATCCAGCTTGTTTGCACTTTCAGTGAAATGGGATTGGAAAGGCTTTGAACTATGTTTATTACCACTTTCATTACGTATCATTTCCATGTTTGTTTTGACTGCAATGATAGCTTTTTTTTCCCCTTAATTGAATCCAAATGTTGAGGGTTGCTACTGTTCTGTTTATTTTGTGGTGTGCATAGGGGAAAGATTTGAAATACTGTCTACATGTAGTATTTCAGAGTATTGACTACTTTTTTTCAGCTTAATTAGCTCTATTGCTTGTGTTAGGTCTTGATGCTGGCAGTAGTCAAGCATGCCTCTGTTATTTCATGTACTTCAAAGCTTTGAATAGGTCTTCTTTTGGATGACCACCCATCTCTCAACACCTGTTGGTGGTTTGGGTTTTGTTTGTTTGTTTGGTTTTCTTTTTAATTATTTAATTTACTATATTTTCTTATTGGCTCCTCCCTAATGTAACACATTGCAGTGGTCAGAGTTAGGTGTTTTTTCTCTAAGCTGGCATTAGCCGAGGTAGTTTTGTGGCAAGGGGAAATGCTGAAGGCTGTCCACAGTGCACATGCTTCCCACTCTGCCTCTCTCCACCCTGTGGGCCCAGAGCTACCAGTGGGGTCCTCTATGCTAAAGAAATTCTGTATTTAAAAAGCTTTTGTATGCAAGTTTTGTGAGAACAGAAGCTAAAGGTGTGGAAAAGAGGAGAGAGCTCTCGCTATGCGAACTGTGAGAAGGGGAAAGTTAAGCCAAAACAGGAGAAAAAGTGTGTGTTATATGTGTGTGTGTATATATATATGTATGTATATACACATATATGTTTTTTAATGCATCATTTGTTTGGGGGGGTGTTTGTTTTTCTTTAAATGTATTTTTATTGTAGTTATATTTGACTCTGTGTAATAAATGTGCTGTTTGGGTGGTAACTTGGTGACACAAGATTTAACATATTCTTTAATAGTGTGGCTTGTCACAAGAACAAGGCAAAAGCAGTGCAAATAACAATGATCTGGGCTAGCTGTAAGTTTGCATCTTTTAGCAAAACTTAGTAATCGTAGAGAAGTGGTGAGAAGAATTTTTCAGGTGGTACTTGTGATGAATAACATAACTGTAATATTATGTACTATATAATTCCTAAACATATCAAAAATAAATATTGTGATTTCTACTGGTTTATTTTTTTTCTAACTAATTTTGCGGTGTTTAGCATTGCATTCACCAGTTACACTGTGCTCTTTTCCTTGTGTGTATATATATCTAAAAGAATAGGGGCTCTTTATGATTTTGACGTTTGTAGGTGCAAGTTTGAAGTGTTAAGCAGTTATTACTGCATAGGAAGGAGGGCTTTTGTGTCACAGCTGGTTTTTGAATGAAGAGAGTGGCTTGGAATCGGTTGAACATGGATTTTGTTCTTGCAGAAATCCTGTTGACTTAGTCAATACAAGTCTAGACAATGCAGTTTGTTTCTACTTGTATTACTGATGGTTTTGTTTGAGAGGCTTTGATTTCTGAAGTTTGGAGTTATGTTTTTCTTCTGGAATAGAAATGTTATTTGGCGTTCTTACTAGCCATTTAAGCATTGCTTTCTGTTGCACCAACAATAAGAAAGTACAAGTATACTGGATATGAAAAATTAATGTGTGGACTTTCATAGGGTAATTTCTGCTGGTTTTTTTTCAGATCAAGCATGGAATTGTTAAGGAAGAAAATTAATGCATCCTTGGACTCCTGAAGGAAGAGCTTTCCCGATGCGACAGCTTTCAAGGTAAATAATTTGTCTGGGTTATTTACCTTGTCTCATTGGTTTGGGGTTGCTGCTTTTTCTTGCCAAATCTGTTGGGCAACAGGCTGCTATGTACAAGCCTTTTAGTATTACGTTTTAAGTGATAAATTTTCAAGCTAATCCACCTCTTTTACTGTAAGAATTTTTTTATTTTAATTTTGTTTTGTTTGTTTTTTTTTTTTTTTTTTAGAGTGTACTGATCAAGGAGAAATAAGTATTTTTGTAGCATTTGAACCTTTTGTGTGGAATTTGCTGATAAACCCTGAAGATTTAGCCTACTTGTTTAGGAGGTAGCTGCTAAATAGAGAACAATTTGATTTACATATAATTTCAGAATGAAAGAGAAGATTAAATAAAATTTACTGTGTTACAATCTCTTTTACTTTTTTAATAAAACAGATCCAAATTGAGCTTCTGCGGCAAGGGACTGTCACAGTATAATCATTATTAGATATTACATTACAGTGGCTTGTAGACATTTAGCACTGCTGTCATTTTGTTTGGATCTGCTCCCTTGGTCCCCTTTCCTAAATCCTATTTTTCTTTGATACTGGGCAGTAATTCCCCAAGTGTTGTCCAGTGATTGCTTATGTATATGCACTTTGGTTTGTGAGTAATTTTATCCACTTGAGTAGCCCCGCTGTACTCGGTGGGCCTACATGCATGCTTAAGAACTTGAGAATCCTGATGAGCATAAAGAATACAATTTGGGCGTGTAATGGTTGACAAACAGTTGTTGTTTTGTTTCTGGTCTCTCTTAGGACTCATTTGCATTCCCTCCAGTGGCAACTTTTGTGAGCATTAGTAGGGAAGGTCTAGAAGCTGGAGGCGGTCACACCAAGTCCCAGCCTGCAAAACTTTTCCCATATCTGTCGCAATGACACAGATTGCAGATGCAAGGATAAATCTCTCTCTTTTTTTTTTTTTTTTAATAAATCCATGTGTTGCTTGACTTCATTTGAATATAGTGTTGTATAGCATTTCTGTACTTCAGTTTGAGTATCTTCAACATAATAGAATGTAGCAAAGTGAAATAATTAGAAAATATTGGCACTTTTTAAACTGAGGAGATTTGGGTTTATTCAGAATCAGTGTTTTGGAAATTAAGATGAGGGATCTGTTCCTTCTCCCTTGCCCTCTCAATGATGTTTTGTATCTGACTCCTGAAAAATTAAAAACAAATGTCTAGCATTGCTGTAGTACTTCTTAGTTGTCTGAGTAATTGTACAGGAAGTTAATGATGTTACTTGCTGGTCTCAGAATCAGTAAGATAGGCACTTTGGAATTAAAGCATCGTTAATTAAGTACGTATTTACAACTTGAGAATTGTTGTGATCAGTAGTAGATGGTCACTTATACAGCCTTAACAGAATTTAGTAGACAGTGGCTTTTGTGGCAACAGGCTTTTCAAATCTTTCATATCTTCAGAAATAGTTAAAGTGCTTCAAAGATTTGTTTCAAGATTGTCACCTCTGTTCAGAAGCAGTTCTATTTAGTCAGAGTTGCAGAAGTGTAAGCTGTAAATGAGGGTCTTGCACCAGGTATTAAATTTACTAGTGAGGTGGTTAAGCTAAAGATTTAAGAAAGCTTGTTTGTCAGTGTATACATGGCTGGTAATCCTGATACAGCTTGCATTCTTCTTTTCCATTTCTAACCAATATTATAAAACAGTTACATGCTAAGTATTGTTTTTCTGGGGGAGGTGTTGGAGAACAGGTTGGTTTGTTGGTTGTAAGTACAAATTGTAGAATACGTGTGTTGATACACAAGTGTGAATTGCATAGCATTGTAAATAGTTTTAATGAGAAGTCAAGTAGAGTTATGTCTTGATCATGGTTTTGTCACTGGAATTAGACTTCTTAAGTTCTGGACCATTATGGTGGTCTTTCTCCAGAAGAGTGCTGCTTTACAAATGTAACTGTTGATCTTACTGATGCTGTGTAACCTTCATGAAGTGAGAGATACAAGAGGGGAAGACTGATGCTGTGTAACCTTCATGAAGTAAGAGATACCAGTGGGGAAGACAGTGCTGCTAAGCTTGAGTTTACAGCAAAGGAAAATAATGTACAGCGATCTAAAATGTGTAACTTATGTCCTTGTTTAAGTTTATGCAAGTCTGAGAAACTTTAACTCACTTGAAGATACACTTACGGTTAGTTTTTAATTCTCATCTAAGTAGTAAGAACAAAGTGGTGACTCAGTGGGAGCAAGGTTGGCAGAGGCAGCCTTTAATTGAGGAGGTATTGGTCACTGTATACCAATTAAGTCTTATTTTTAATGATAGGTTTTGGAGAACAACAAATGAGTGCAGTGTGATCTTGGCTGATAGTATGTGCTTTTCATGTCGGATAAAACCGGAAAGCCTGAGGATATGAAATTGCAACAGTTTCACTACTTTTTTTTTTTTTTCTTCCTCTGAAGAGGAAAAAGTAGACTGTGCAAGTAGAAGAAACTCCATGTTTTTGCTGTGGAACTGATTAGCTGATTAATTTGGGTATATTTTGTCTTTGGGGACTAGCACGGTGCTTCCATTCTGTCATCATAGGAAATCTGGTGAAGGGATTGGTAACTTGCAGGGTGGAGAAACATCCCGTATTCTGTCTGTAGCTTGACATTTAATATTTTATAGCAAACTTAAGTTTAACATATTTGAACTTGTACTAGATAGGGTTAATAGGCTAGAACAAAAGGTCAAAGCATAAGGCATTAGGCTTAATTAAGGGAGAGCAGGAGTGGCAGGAGTATGTGACAGTTAAATGGGTTTCCCACAGACTAATGTCTGTTACAGTGCAACCATGCCTCAACTTAAGTGGGTTATTTTGTGCAAAGGGCAGCAGTGATTAGCAGTTTGACATGCCAGACGTTTCTGGCCAATCCCATCTGTTCTAGAGGTTAAAAAGCATACCTTTATGAGCTGATAGATTGATTTGTGTGCCTGTCTGGTAAAGATTAGAAGTCCAAGGCCGATGCTATAAATGCCAGTTATAGAATATTGTACTTTCTTAGTTGCTCTTTGTTTAAACTGCTAACTGTGTTGTAATGGGGCTAACAGCTATAAAAGTGACCGTGCAACACAAAGAACATAGCAGGGCTGCTGTGGCGGCAAGTGTTTTGAACCAGAAAGGTTTGGGAGAAACACTTCCTTCTTGGTTCAGGTTTGTTTTGAATGCGAGCCTGTAGGATTTGGCCCCTTGCCAGTGCTTCACTTGGAAGGGGTATCTAGCTGAGTGTGCTACTCCTTAGGGCTCACGCTTTTTCATTCTAGCAGTTGTTGTTAATGTGCTTGTCCAGAGGTTACCTGCCTCAGCGTGAGCGGTTTTCCAGTTCCAGGCATGGTAAGCTAGAGGAGAATTTCAGCTTTTAAAAGATTTTGGTATTTATCTTAACTTCGTTATGCTGTCTGTATCTTTCCCACTCCATTGTTGAAGTGGGATGATGCATGTGTATTCTGTTGTTTTCTCCTGTATAGCTGTTACTCTCTGGATAGTTCCGGTGACTGCATTATGAGGTTGCCTTCTAAGCCTAAAATAAAATAGATAGCACAGTGAGTCTTGACTGTGTTTCTCATCATCTTTATGACTTTGTAAAATCAAAGTTACATTACTATTAATATAAGACTATTAATAAATCGTTGATGCAATAAAACTGTTTTTGATAATGTTCAAGGTTCATACATAGTTGAAGGTGATTATCCTATTTTAAAATCAAGTAGAGGTCAGACTGTATTGTAACATAAGTGACTGTGGCCCAAATGCTTCAAGACCAGTGACAGTCTTCTTCACTTTAAATAAGTACACACTTTTGAATTAAATTGTTAACTATAAATGCAATTTGTGGTAACATACTGATTAACTTCCTTTGTCTTTTCTGAAAAGCACAGAGATGTGCACACTTAAAAGTAATGCTTAAAGCTGTCTTTTTTTTTTTTTTTTTAAGAAAAAAGGACATTGTTTTCCCTGTTCTCTCTCTCTGCTCTGTTCAAACAGTAACACTTATAGCTGACTATAACTGAGAAATTAAACCGCATTAAATTAATATTTGGCATCTTGCATTTAGCATTCCTACATTAATTTTTATAGTCAGTCTTCTGTCTAAAAATTCTTCGTTTTCTTCTTGCAAACAATGGTTGTTTTTCCCTTCCTCCATTTAAAGGAAAATAAAAGTAAAATTTGAAGGTAGTAATGACTTGGTATTGATACTGTAAAGACTGCTCCACATACATGACGTATATGTTTGCTATAACAGCTGTGGCCTGTTCCTGAGTTTTACTGATTTGTGATCTGTGAGTAACTTGTCTTCACCTTATCTTATTTTGTAAGAGCCACCTTAGTTTTTCCTTTTTTTTTTTTTTTTTCCCCATGGAATTCTCTTCTTTTGGAAATACCCAGAAATATTTTCAGTGTCCTTTAGGATGAGCAAGGCAACATCATTATCTTGTGGTTTCTTTAGTAACATGGAGCTGAAATGGGCATATGCAGCATCATGTTCTCTATGGAATAATATCTATTTAAATTATTTGAATCTAATACATATTTACGTAAAAAAACATCTTGCCCTTCTCTGTAGGGAGAGAAGGTGAACAAGCATAAATTTTACAATACTCATTGCTTCTCTTGTACTCTATCATACTTAAATTGCAGAAGGTTGTTGGCTTGAGAGTTGTGTAAAATGTGCTTGGCTAATAAAGTGAGGGTGCAGGGAGATTTATCTAATTTAACACTAAGAAAATGTTGTCAGCTGCACTGCATTGATATGGGATTGCCTAAATCCAAAAGTTGTACTTTAGATTTTCACATATGCATATTTGTAATATTTTCATGTTTATAATACGTGAAGTACAATCCTGAAATGATCCATTAGGGCAGTGCGTGTGCATGCTATATTTTTGGCTAATCTGATTGCTATTGATCATACCCAAGCCATTATCTAATATCTTGGGAGTGGGATGGACACTGTGTCTGCTTTTCTGCTGTTTCAAGGCAGAACATACTTTATGAAGTGTCTCACAACAGTCATTGTTAAAATCTTTATAATTGCTGCTTGAATGTAATTAGCATTTCCTGATCTAAGCATAATATGAATAGAATAATAAATGTTTTCAAGTAGTATGCTAGAGATTGTACTTAGGACTTCATACAGGATATTTTTCCCCCATAAGGATATGGTCTAGTTTTGTTGATGAGAGTGGAAGTCTAGGTAGTCATTTTTATTGGGTTTGGGCTTCTCTGTGAGTCTGCACATTTCATGAAGCTCAGTGATGTGGAGTCAGTATGATGGCTTCTTTTCTACCATTCCATCACTGAATAAATCTCAGCAAAACAGTATAACATTACTGAATATAACAGGGCTATCAAATGTTCTGTTATGGCCAGTGAATCAGCTGTGGGGTTTTTTTCTTTTTTTTTAATATCGCTTTTGCATTGCGCCTTTCAGTTAGAATATGGTAAAATATTTGTGTAAGGTATTCATACAGCTTGACTGGCCATGAGGCATTAAAAACAATTCTGAAGTGTCCATTGTTTTCAACTTCAGATAGTCTTCAAAAAAGATAAAAATACAGTTGCAGTCTTCGGTGTTTCAGAGATTTGTTTTTTTCAGGTAATTGGTGAGAAGACAAGCACTTGGTTGGTATCCCTCACCCTTTACAAACTGAGTAAAAATGATGCTGCACCATATGCTTGTGTGAACTGTCTGACTGTGGATTTCTCCTTATTTTAGATTTCCCCACTCTTTGACCTTGTAGTTGATGACTTTGGTCTGGAACGATTTCAAAGTCATGTAAATGAGTGTAATTAAGGTATTGCTTATCATCTTGGAGAGTTCACAGAGATGCTTATTGGCTAGAAAGGTTTGTTTACTTAATATGGAAGGTTAATATAAGGTGAAACTTTACTGTCTAAAATGGCTTCATAATGTTACTATTTAGCAGATGAAGAAAATAGTGTTTGAAAAGCCAAATAATAGTTTTATTTGACCTCCATGTGTTTCCTTTAGCTTGCATTTATTGGGAAAATTTATCTTCATTGCATAGTCTTATTACAGTTTTCCGTTTTCCTCGTCCTACAAAGGGAACCTCTCAGAACTATTGCCAGACTTTCTTGTAGGAAAGGGGCTACATTAAGGAAGGAAGTGCAAAAATACTTTACAATAATTGCTATAAGTAGTCTATCCACTTCTGCCTTTTGTTCCCCCTCCCTCTTTTTGCAAGAATGGGATTCATGCTTTGTTCTTTGCTGTTGCTTTTGTCCTTATTCCCACTGCTGCTGAAATAAAGTGAAAAAGTGGTGGAAAACATAAGAGAAGAGCAGCAAGCTACTTGTTTCTGCCTTAGTTTCTCAGGCAATAGAAAAAACAGGACCTAGGCCTGTATTTTCTCATCTGTAGCTGTCAACTTTGAATATAATTGTTTTGCTTATCATTGTGGAAAAAAATTGCTTGCCTGGTTAATTCAATAAATAGTCTTATTGGACTGTTTGTAGCTTCTGGAGATACCCTATAACTACTAAGCAAGAACGTCCTTCCTCTCTCATTTTTGTAAGAGCTGAAGGCTTCATGTCCTACTCTGTGCTTATTAAATGTGCAGGTAGGACAACAGTTTGGTTTTTCTTGAAGTCATAACGACAATCATAACTTGAAGTGAACTAAAGATGCTTTCAGAAGAGAGAAGCAAAATCTCTTGGGTGAGATGTGAAAAGGAGCTGAAGTTCAAAATCTGAATATAATGATCTAAAAGGAGGGTGAAGAGGTGGGGTGTAGGAACACCACAGATAAACATAAAATCCTTTACCTTTGAAATTTGAAGGAACGTACTGTTGACTTCAGTAAGGCCAAAATTTCACCTGAATTCCAAGATTGTAAATTAAACTCCCAGAATTCCCAGAATAATGGAGTAGTAATGAATGGTTGTGGGGTAGAAAGACAAACCACCTGGAAATACGCGTTGTTACTTCAGGCCGTATTTATCTGGAAGGGAAGAATTTGTGTCTTTGCCATTTGCTTTTGCTACTGTGTTAAGAGCAAATCTGTTCTGACCTGCCCAACAGTGGCCAAGTAAGAGTGCAAAAATTCTCAAATATTTCCCCTTGCTGATGGAGGTCAGGGATTTCTCAAGAATCTGTCCTGGTCCTCTTAACTTACCGGTGTTTCATTCTCTGCTACCTGAAGTTTTATCCTGCTATAAAATAAATGCAAAAGGAACGTTTAATAAACTGTGCTGATAGCATTTTGTAACCTCTTTGCACTCCCTCACATAGGTTTAACTGCCAAGATGAAGAGATAACAAGGTTGTGCAGAATCACATTTACTGTTTACTGAACTCTGCCTTGTCTTTGGTTTGTGATGTCAAACACGAAAGTTTGATCCTGTTTTTTGGATCTAGCTCTTCAACACTGCTGTCCTGCGTGGCTGCTCACAAACTTCTTTTCTTTTTAAAGTTTGTCATCTAGTTTGTCATCTCCTCAAGGCTATCTTGGCATGCGTATGACCAAACTGGCTTTTTATCTGAAATGCGTAAAAGGCCAGTTCCCAAACTTTATCTTCTGGACCTCAAGTATTATCATTATTCATTTTCTACTGTGAATTCTGTTAATGGAAAAAGAGTCTGTTCAGTGTGCCCTTCAGGCTCTCCAAGCAATTTCATTTCTGCATTACCTTGCTCTGGTTTTGTTTTCCAGGAATTCTGATGTGAAGTAGAGGAGATGAACAGTATTTGGATGCTACTTTTGGGGTAATCCTGAGTTTTTTGGGTTACAATGATGCATGGTTCCTCTAGCTCTGATGTCCTCAGAGCTTTGCCTAGGCAAATACCAGCTATATTTTGTCTCTGCAAAACTGAACTTAAGCATTGAAGGAGGTCTTAAAATATCCTCTTTGTGCTGATGATCATGCTATTTCTGTGTCTCCTACCTTATGACTTGGTTGTTACTTTTTTGAGGAAAATTGCGCATGCTTCACAAGATACCAGGAGCAAGGAAACAATAAAATTTCTTCTGTTACAGCCCTTTTGGGGACGTCGTAGACTGTTGCTGTTCTGGTCCTTAAGTAGGTTTGGAGACTGAGATGTCAGTTACTCTCTTGGATAATGGATTGTTTGAATTTAACATACAAGGATGCCCCTCTTCTTTTCCTGTTGTCCTTAAAGGTCACTGTACAGGAGAGAAAGTTGAGTCATGGGCTATAAACAATTGTAGATCTGCTATCTGATCTAATCCTTGTTAGCTTATTGCTTGATGCTGTGGCAAGTGGACTTTGTCAAATTTGTGTGTCAGTGCTACTGACCCTCATGACCTTCTCCATCCATCTGCAGAGGGTCCCATCTTTGTGGTGGGATGGCATAATGGTGTTGTCTCCTCACCTGCTGCTCTTCCTTGCTGAGCAAAAAGAGTTGCTTGGAAATGCAGATGTGCCATGTGTATGATACGGTTTATTTCTGTGAAAAAAATAGTTGGCTGTTTTTGTTAAACTTGCTCATGTCACATGGAGATCATCTGCAGAATTTGGCAAACTCTGACACGATGCGCTATATTGTAGAAATAGCAGTGGTTGGTTAAATATTCCAGAAAAGTGATGTAATGTACTGAAATATTCCTGAATATTGCAGTTATTGTGCCTTAGTATCAACACCATAGATAGATGAAAGACTACTGAAAGGGCATGTGATAAAGGGTATATTAGAGATGGTGATACTAGAAACACCAAATGCTCCTGAGACTGGAACAACTGTAGTGCTGTCCTGGGGATAAAGCACATAGAGTGGGGTGGCTTTTTGTGTGTTGTGGGCTTGTTTGTTTTGGTGGGGGTCTTTTTTTTTTTTGGGGGGGGGGGGGGGGGTGTTTATTTGGTTGGGTTTTTTTGTTTGTTTTTGGTTTTTAATCCTAATTTGGATTCTGTATTTAAGACCTCTGTCAAATGGCCTCATTCATTCATGCTTGGAAGAACTAGGGCAGAGAGCCACCTTATGACATAATTGAAATTGTAGTGATGAAATTAGGGGGAGGGGAAACTGTAGTGTTAGAAGTCTTGGGGGATGTGATTATTTTGTATGCTTTCATGATTTGAAGAGTACAAATAATGCAATGCTCTTCATCTGTAATAAATAAAAATGAGATGGAGAAACACATGCTTACCTTTCAGCCTGCATAAACAATCTTACTAATTAAGGGCAGATATTCTTATGATTTTCTGTTTTGATTTAATCACTTAGACAATATAAAAAATGTATAAATAAACATAATTCATTAACTCACATTTCTGAATGATGAGTCCCCATACATGCACTAATGGTGTGTTCCAGCACTGTATTCCTTTATTCATTATTTACAAATGAGGCACTTAAAATACGTAGAAATAACTGTGAATTACTAAAATGAGATCACAGGAGGAGAAAAAAAGTGTAGTATCTTACATATGCTTTTATTAATTCTCTTTGGTTATTTTGTGTGTGCTGTTTAGTCTTTGCAGATTGCTCATGTGTAATGCGTGCATAAAACATTCTCTTCTAGAAATGCATAAGCGGTTTAAATGTTAGTTGTTCAGTGACAATGGTGCATTTTGGAGGCTTGTCTCCCATTGGATTTAGCCAGTACGGAATACCTGGATGCACTGTGGTCTGTGGGCATAGCTTCCTCTCAGTTTACAAGTGCTGTTTGCCACTCCTTGTGACAATGTGCATAAGTAATTAAAGTCTGATCTAATGTCAACTATGGGTTTGGAATTATTTGAGGACCTTGGTTTAAGATGAACATTTTTATTTAAATACGTTGGTCTTGAAGAATCTGAATATACTGGAAAGCATTTTTTTAATTAAAAAAAAAAAATATCAGTACTTCTGTGCTTAGTGATAATACCCATGCCCTTTCCCTTCCATGGGTGCAATAGATTTGGTAATTGGTTTCAATATGTTGCTTGGCAATCATTATCAGGCATTGTCTGTGGGCATAGTGGAGGATCAAACTGATGAAAAGCAAAGCTATGAATTGAAGTTTGGCCTGTCTTAAACATATGTAGAGGAAAAGATATCTGAGCTGTCCTACTCCAAAGGCAAACCCAGTATTTATTTTTTCTGAATGAAAAGGAGAGTGAGGATGGATAAGCTGGAGAATGAGTTGAGTCTAGGAAGTGTGTGTACTTCAGAGATGTAGGAAAAAAAATCGCATCCTTAGTTTCTGGGAAAGCCTCCTGATGTGATACATGTGGGAATGCAGTAGAGATTCCAAGGCTTACTAGTCCTGAATACTTGGAATATCATTACTTGTGTCACTGGAAATACCACTTATTCAAGAATTGAGGGTATCACCATAATTTGGCACCTTAACTTCTTTGTAACTTGCCTTTTTCTCTGTCTTTCTGGGCAAGAGGGGAAGGTCTTCATGAAACAAATCTGTTAGTTAACACTGTGTGGATGATGGGAATTTTGAATAATCCCTTTGGGCTAGGTTGAGTATTCTTTAATTTTGCAACTGGTTTAACAGTTTAGAGGGAAGAGCAGTTGTGGAGGGAAATGCTATAGCAGAGGGGAAGGTGCTGTGTGAAATGCGCTTTAGCAATAGGAACTCTACGCAAGGCTTCTGGAGCACTCTGAAACTGTCTCAAAAGGAAGAAGAGCTGACAGGAGCATTGTGTGGCTTATGAGCCCTGTCAGTGCCCTTCAGACCATGGGGTTTGCTCCTTCCTGAGACTACAGACAGCTAGAGACCTGTGGGAAAACATGCTGCTCTTGTGTATCTGAGAATGCTTCTGGGAGAAAGTTGTTTAACTCTGATATAGTGTAAAAGGTAAACGCTTGGGTGTTCTAGCTTGTTGTATGTGCTATCATCATCACACAGGATTTGCAGCGTCTGCTCTGCACACATACATCACACACCCCCTTTTTTGTTGTTGTTGTTCATTGCATTAAGAACTTTAAAGCATGTTTTATGAGATAAAATAAGTTTTTAAATATATGTGGTGTTGGACTGCTCTGAGCCTGGCAGCCAGTCTAGGGCATGAACCATCACAAGTGGAAAACTAGCAAAATGTGACATGTAACCAAAATTATATAGTAGATCTATGCAGGAAAATGAACAGATCCATACTGTACCTCCCAGCTCTGGGGAGGGGCTTTAACATCTGTCAGTGGCTGCTTGAGTTCTGCTCTGCAGATATAGCTCATTGGTTAGCTTATGTGAAATAGCTAGCTAAATTCCTTAACCCCTTTCTATCACCGTTAGAGTTCTATGTTTTTTTCCAGCTGTTTGCAAGTAGAATGGAAAGACCTGGCGTAGTCTAACACAGCTTACTTCTTCCTTAAATAGTTCACACTGTCACCACTGGTTGTCTGAAGTCTTTCTTCCTTTCAAAAGATGTGTGTTGCATACAGGCTTTCAGGTACAAGACCCTTCTAAATAAAAATACATAAACAGACTTACTTCAATTAAAATTGTCACGTTTGTGAGCAGTATCAGGCATAGCTAAACCTATAGAAGTTAAATTATATTTAGTCAAGAGAAAAATGCCAGAAGGCTTAGTTACATATTTATAGTATAAAGTCTGTGGTGGGGTTATTCTGTAGAGATACTGTTAAGCCTAAGCTTGGGCTGGCTCCCTTGAATGAAGAGAGTTATGCTTATTTATACGCTTTTACGGAAAAGTTTGGGAACAGTACTGTTTTCTTCTTTTAAGCCTTTCAGCATTTAATTAGATGGCTTTGTGTCACCTACTGTGGCAGAAAGTGCATATAATAGCATGCATGCTGTTGGAAGTTACAGATCTTGGCCTGTAAGTGCTATGCCCTGTTCTTGTGTACAAGGGTGACTCTGCCCATCTTGGTTTTTCTGCCCTTATTGGGAAAGGGTGGCATGTAAACCTGTGTCAGGCTGACTTCCATGTCCTTGCCGTCTCCAGCAGTGGAACGGGCTCAACAGGGGTATCTGGGCAGAGAGAGGGCAAAAAGTATCCAGACTTGAGTTTAAAAATTAATCTAGGAAGGACATTCTAAAAATAGGCTAGAGTATGTGAACATAGACCTGTGAGAAAAAGAACATAAAAGTTTTTGGCCCCCCCATAAAAAGAGGCTTTTTAAAGGGATAGCTGTATGCATCTCTTTCAACATGCCAAATTACACATTCATGATGCTTAAAAATATTAATTCCATGGGAATTAGAAATATTAATTCCTATGAGGGAAATGTGTCTTGGTTTGCTTTGGCTGCTTCCTGTTCTTGTAAGTTTTGACACGGAGTGTGGGAGAACATCAAAGTGGAACACACCCAAGTGTAGGGGAAATAGCCCTGCTGCCTTCAGAAAATGAGCTCTTTTGCTAGAGGTAAATGCTGAATTTATAACCAAACAGTTAACACTTCTTTTTCTTTTCTTTTTTTTTTTTTCTTTTAATCTGCTAACTAACATTTACTTTAGTTGTTCCTTTTAATAGCTGTATCACAGTAAATACATCTTTTCCAAGGAGGACAATCAGTCCTTTAACCATACTGTGCCCTGTTTCTAGAGGAAATTGTGAAAATTAGTGCAACTGTAGGGTCTCCTGTGAGTTGATGGCTTGGTTATTTTTGCTTTGTTTTGCTGGAAGGAGTAGATTATATCCACGAAAAAAGTGATCATTTCCCCCCTTCCCTCACTTCCCCCTCTCCCCCATCTAACTCATATGCTAATGATAGTTTTTGTAATACAGGAACACAAAAATTGTAGCTAGAAGTAGCACTTCACTATGTTTTGGAGTATAAAACCACATGAACACACTACAACAGGGTAAGAATGGGACTGCTAAAATTTTACAGGTATGGGACTAAAATGTGGGGACTTAAATTTGCCAGAGCATCCAGAAGGGAGATCTGTGGCAAAAGTATACCCCATCTCGGAGCCCTACAGGCTTATGCCAGCATTCCTGGGTGGATATTCAGTATAGCACTGACAAAACACTTGGTTGTAATGCATGTAATGCATGGAGGCATTATTTAACAGTACAGTAAAATAAAATAAAAGAAAGGATGATTGAAAAAACTAGAAAGAATGGCACCATCTTCCTAGCAGTGCCTTGTATTAGACTTGCCTGTGGATTAGTTTGGGACAAAACTAAGACGAGGTAAGATAACAGGTAACCCTCTCATGAGGCGGAGTCTTCTTTCAGGAAGAAATAGAATAAATATTCTTATTTTGTGGGTTTATTGTTTGTTCTTTTTTCTCTTACTAGATTAGATTAAATTAAAGATCAGAAGGCAGCAAGAACCTGCCCTGTGTTTTAGTCCTCAGGATTGAAGTACTTCTCTTGCTTGACCATATAGAGGCAAATATTCTGTTACGTGTATATACAGCTGATACAGTTGGCATTCAAAGTTATTATCAGTGGCAGTCATGCAAATCTGCTAATCAATTTAATTTTAAAACCAGTGTCCAATCGTGAGATTTTGCTTGCACAGAAGGGAGATGTTGCATATGTGAGGGAAGGCTTGGGCATATTCACTTAATTAGATGGGGAAATACAAAAGAACAGCAAGAGTAAATCCTTACCTATAACGACCAAGTACACAGATTAATATTGCAGATTGGTTTCACTGAGCTGGGAAGTCCTATCCCTGGCCCATCAGTCCTTGCACAATACTGGTACAGGCAGAGACAGTGGTATTACTCTGTTGGGAGCAATTTAAGGAGACGCAGTTATTTGTCCTATTAAAAATACAAATGTGTGTGCCATCTTCATTACCTTAGCCAGTTTACTGCAGGGTCAGGGAAGAGATTGTTGTTGCTGATCAAAGTGTTGGTGGAGGAGGAGGAGAATACCTAAGGGAAGATTTGCACAAGGGCACAAGTAGAAGCAAAGCTGGGGACTGGAAGTGGCAATCTTTCTTTAATTTTCTTTAATGCTGACTCCCCAGTAGGCTCACTGGAGCCTATAGGCACATGATTAAGAACAGCAACAAGAGATTAATAAAAAAAACACTAGTTACGTATTTTAGGTAATTCTCTGAACAAGAAGAGTGTTTCCTTCCAGGAGACTGGAAGCTTTCTGTTCCACCCCGCTTTATTTTAGCAGCTCTCCAAAGTAAAGAAAAAAAATAATCAGGTATTTAAGTAGAGAATGGTTTTGTATCAGTCTTATGAGATACTCTTATTACAGTTTTGTCAAAGGAAATTTTATTAAATCACTAGCCTGACTCATATGTATTCCATAAACCACAGCTGTGTACTATGGCTAATAAGTGACTAGCCTAATGCTGTATGAAAAGGTGCATATTACCACAGTAGCTTACTTATGCATTGGATAATCTAATTTGCACACACACAAAAAAAGTCAACAACAAACAAAAAAGACAAACAAAAAGAAGTTGAATTTATGAAGACCATTCATTTCCTCTAAGTTTTATAAGAACAGGTGAAGAGGACAGGCCTTAAATTATTTACAGGTTTGCCTAAAATGACCTTATGAAAGTCCTGTGTCAACTGACAGGCCTTTCTGTGATCCGAAAATACTCTGTACCAGAAACAGTAGGCACACATGAAAATGTTAGTATAATTTGGATAAGGAGGCGTCAATCACAAGATGCAGATCTAATTTTGTAAGTTCAGGTTCAAAAGACTTGTCTGACCCAGAAACACAAAAACGTTCTTAGCTAATAGCCAAACTGAATTATTAGTAAGTAGAGAAAATAAAATGTTTTTTAGTTTGCCGTTTTATAGGTTTTGTGTTTTAGGGGAAAAAAAAAGAAAAGCAAACAAAAAAAAATTAAGTGTGTGTCAGTTTATTTAATAGCTCAGAAAACATGCTGTTTTAACAAAAGTAATGTTCTTAGGGAGGTATGCAAAAGCAAGCAGTGTCTGTTTCTCAGGTAATAAAAGTATTTTATATAGGAATTAATTCTGTACTTAAATTTGTCTAGAATTGCTGGTGGCATATTCATAGCAAAGTGTTTTGGAAGACTATAGCTTCCCCGCTGCTAAAAGCCAAGCATTTTGTTTAACTCCCCAACATTTTATTAGCAACTCATTGTAACAATGTCCCTTAAATGCTCTCCCATTTTTTGTGTGCATGTGGTATAGAAGCATTGCTTACTGCAGCAGGACAGAGATGAAGGTAGGGGTCTCTGGGATTAGATTGTTCTAAACTAATAAATCTGTGAGCTGAAACAGGCACTTCCAAAGAGGTGTATTGCAGAGGGAAACGTGGAGTTGTATGTGTTGTGGTTTCAAGTATTGCGTAGCGTGTTCAGTGTGAATGCACTGAATTAAGAAAACCTTTTCCACCTTTCTAGCCATTTTAAGGGGTCCTGGATAGTCTTTATGTTTTGGTTCTCTGCTTAATGCAGAAAAGCAATTCCAATCTGTGCAAAGGCAGAGTGAAGCCTTCGTCTATTCTCCTATGGATGACTTGGATGTAGCTGGCTGCCACATGTAACAAGATTGAGTAAAGGCCACTTTCCCTTTAATGCAGAAGTTGGACTTGCTGGTTGGTATTCTTTATTCCTGCCATCAGTCTTCAGTCTCTGCAGCTGTTGTCTGCATTAGGCATTTGTGTATGTAATACCTGTTCAATATCTAATGTTTCCAGAGCTTTGCTCTGAAGACTGTAGGAGACCTGTCACAAAGTACTGGTGTCCTTATATGAATGAAAGAACAGAAAAGGTTATTTTCAAAATCAAAAAAGTCTCTTGAAAAGTATTAATAGTTTATTAACATTTTGTTGATGGCAAATATGGTATAAAAATGGAATACCTTGGGTTGGCAGGGACTCGGGGGTCATCAAGTCCGCTTCCCTGTTCCTCACAGGACTACGTGAAACTAAAATGTATGACCGAGAGCATTGTCCGCATGCTCTTTGAACTCTGATAGGCTTGATGCTGTGGCAGCTTCCCTGGGGAGCCTGTTCCAGTGACCAGCTATGCTCTCAGTGAAGAGCCTTTTCCAAATGTCCACAATGAGTAAGGTAAAGATCTGCTGTAGTTCGTAATCACTGGGAAATTCACCAGGCTTTCCCTCAGTAATGGAGGCAGACTGTAATGATTTCTGTTGACTTATGTTGAGAAATGCTGTGTACTTACTATAATAAGTACTCTGCAGATAAATTTGGCTTTTGCCATATTTTAACATTTTATGCCATACCTGGGTCTTGAGCAGTATGCACTGTATCGGGGAAAAATAAATAGTATTTTTAAAGCATTATGTTTTAGGTTGGGTTTTTTGGTATGTTTGGGTTTATGTTTTGGGTGTTTTCTTGTGGTGTTTTGGGATTTTTTCAAAATGGCACTGGTTAGATTTTTAGAAAATGATCTTTGCTGCAGTTTTGCACTTGGCCTAAAATTATTATCACAAATTTGGACAAAGTGTCGGGTATCTTCACTGACTAAAGAGCTTGGTTTTGTGTTGTCATTGGGCTCACTGAGCTGTTGATGGTCCACAGTACTGCATGTGCTGTAAGTGCCAAATAGTTGGCTTGATTAATAAATTACTGCTTCCAGATAAACTTCCTTTTTTGAAAAACATATTTTGACACCTATGTTCTTAAATGTTTCAATAAAATAATGCAGGTATTGTTGGACTTGCTGTAGACTTCTGGTTTTCCAGCTGTGCTCGGGTCCACATGTAGTTAGGAGGTTGTATGATAAGTATTAGCTCAGGGTCTGTTGCTTAAGCTATTGTGTTACAGCACTGTAAAGAAGTTTTTGTAACAATACAGATGGTGGGCTCTTAACCCATATTGGTTTGCAGGGAACTTAAAAAGCTACAGTCAGATTCTAATATAGTTATCTATAACAAAATTATTTCTTTCTGGCATTTGGACAAATGAAAAGCATTAAGATTCAGCAATGTTTAAATGCAAAGAAAAATATTGATCACAATTTGAAAACTTGCTATGAGTTATGGAGTACAAAATATATATTTTCATCTTTTACTGTTTAAAAATTAATCTTTCCTTTTATGTCTTGTAGAAAAGGTTGTGTTGGCCTTGAAAAGCTGTGTGGATAAGCAAGATGAGTGCGTGGTTGTTTTGTTTCAGCTGTAGCTTTGAAGATACATTAATTGCGAGGGGTTGTGGCATTGCCTCTTCTTTACATGAACTCATTATGTAGCTTAACATTTTCTTCATCTGTTATAAGTAATATTTTGGAAATAGCTGGAAGGATATGTGGAAAGAGATACCTTCAACATGAGCAGTTCCTGAGTGTGACTTAAAAAAAAACCAAAGAAGGAAAAAGGCAGTCCTTTTCTCTGGGAGGAGTTGGGTTGTTTTGGGCTTTATTTGCTTGGTTTGGAGTTTTTCTGGTTTTTTTTTTTTTTTTTTTTGTTTTTGTTTTTGTTTGTTTGGTTTTTGGGGGGAAGGGTTGTTTGTTTAGCTTTTTTTGGGGGGGGGTTGGTTGGTTAGATTTTGGGCAGGGTTTTTTTCTGGAGGGGGAGGGGTGTTTTATGCTTTTTGTGTTCATATATTTGAGTTTTTGTTTGGTTTTAATTCTGTTTTCAGGCAACACTCTGTTCTGAAGCACTGGTTGACTTTGCTGGGTAACTGGGAGTCACCTGCTCTTGTGCTTTTGTCATTGAAAAGATGACTTGCTTTTCCAGGTCATCTTTCTTTTCCAGTTGGACATTGCACATGCTTTGTCTTCAGAATATGTAGAAATAAAAGTAGGAGCAAACAGAGGTAAAGCACTAAAGTCAGGAGGTACTACTTTACTGTAACTGGAGTGTTTCATCTGTCCTCTTATATAAAAATGTTTTGTAACTTGCTGGCTTTGAGATATGTACAGCCAGCAGTCTTCCAGCCTTCTGCATAAGGACACAGAAAAGGGTACTTGGGGGGGTTCCATGTCATGGAAGCAGTCTGACTTTGCAACGTCTGTGTGAGGCTGCAGGCTAGCCTGTTCTAGAGGCCGCGCTTGATCAGTACTACCAAGCTTCACCCTGAGAAGTAGGCAGCTGCCTGTGCAGAGAGGGCATGGGTGGTAGGAACACACTCAGGCAGTTCTTCAGCAGCTGCATTGGCTTCCTTTTGGCTTCTGGGTACAAGTCAAGGTTTTGGCCTTGATTTGCTTTTAAGCTTAACATGACTTGAGCTCCAGCTGAGAGGCTGCCTGCTTTTGTGATCCAACGTAGCAATTAATGTCAACCAGGATACTTGACCTAGATCATGCTCGTTTTTAATGTCAAGTAGCCATTGGCAGGAAGTTCTTCGAGAAGGACTTTTCACTGGGGAATGCACTCCCAACTGGGTCTGCTAGAGTCTGCTTGCAGGGCTGGCTCAGTGCCAGGCTTATCTTGTTTCTTTGCCTATGGAGATGAGGAATTGTTCAGTGTTTCTCCTGTTCTCCTTTGCCACTGAAGAAAAGCAGGTTAATGTGGGTTTATAATCACTACGCAAAGATTTTTTTCCACTTGAGCCATGTGGGAAGACAAATGAAATATGTATTAAAGAAAAAATAGCATACATGCCTTTCTACATAAAAGGGCTTTTTTTTTCCTGAGAGGATTTAATTGAACGTTTTGCATGAAATGAAAGCAAAAGACGTTTCCTCACACAGACCAGTTTGAAAGTATGGCAAGTTAAATTTAGATAAGTGCTGGTTTCTTTCAGCTTTGTGGAAGACTCTATAGTTGCTGCCAGGCACAGAAAGCTTGCTTCCTGCTGGGAAACGAGATTTGTGAAACCATTAAAACCGTTGCCAGTTCCTTTAAGCTTAAAGTACCCTCCCCAGGCCTCACAGCCGAAAAGACTGTAATAAGGCCTGCTTTACCCCATGAGAAGGTGTTTCATGCTTTTTTTTTTCCTAACCTTGCAATTTCAGACGAGGTTGGTCAGTTGAGTGAAGAAAAATGTTCAGGGACAAAGTAATTTTGGGAAGGAAGGGTTTTGTCTGGAGTTCTCCATGATGACTTTGTACCAAACCTGGACTAAAGTGTTGGAATACAAATGCTAGGCCTGGAAAAGCTCTGTTATCTTACAACTGCTGGGAGATGTCTGAACATTTATTGACAAATACCCAGCAGCCAACCAAGATGGCTATGGTTATGGAAGGATATGAGGGAGCAAGAGGTGAGATAAATTTGAGCTAAAGCCCTGAACTTTAGTTCAGGGAGCTGAGACCAATTTCTAACAGTACAGCTACATTGTGCCTCTTTTTTTTCAGGTGAGACTGCCTGGTCCTGCAGGCTGAAAGAGTTCAGCTTGCATGTCTGCTTTGGACAGGATAGAAGAAATTTAACCACCTTCATTTCTTGAGCGTGTTTTAACCATTTTCTAGTCAGAGAACTTCGGCAGTATGGTTTATGACAATTCAAGAGATCAGAAATGAGGAAAAAGTTAATTCATTCTAGAAAAGGTTAGGAAACAAAAAATACTGTGACTTGTTTCAAAATTAACTGAAGATTCACTGGTTTCAGCACATTTTGGATTTATTTTATCTTTTTTATATTTAGAACGAAAGGAAAAAGACTTAAGAAATTGAAAACTTAAATATATAGGTCACACCTAAAGGGGGGAGGATCTTTAGCTAAGCCTTTTTTGAAGATTGGTAATGAACAGAGGAAGTTGCTGTGCTAATGAGAAGCATTTACTACCCAGAGTGAGGCAATTCTTGTGACATCTGAGGGGAAAGTACTGAAAGCATAAGTGCAAGCCGCTGGATGTGTTGAAATAAACATGCTGATTGGTGTCATGTAACTAAAAGCAGTTATGTGAAGGACTGGTGTTCCCCATTAGCAGGCATCCACTGTACTGAGTGGCAAACTCCAAGAACTTACGCTATCAGTGTTTTGTTACTGATTCTTAAAGTTTAAGGTGGTGTTAGGGTATAGCATGGGATTTCTTGTCTGTGTTATAGATGTCTACTGCACTGGAATGGGGGGGAGGCCCTATACATGGTGAGCAAAGAGAAACAGGAACCCTGCAGAGCTCTTTGAAGCAGAGAACAGAAACAGGCACTTTCAGGGTGTGTTTCATTTGACCTCCTTTAGGCATATGCTATAGGATGAATCCAGTAGAAGAGCCTGATTCTTCCCATGGGCTGTAAAGGGAGACTAATAATGACCTGCTCAGATACAGACACCTACATTGTAAACATCTTTATTTGGTCAAGTGAATTCTGGCTTGGCATCCACATCTGAGAATGGAAAGACTAGGGCGCTCTGTTATTATGGCTTGTGGTTAAGCGTCAGATGCCCTCCATCCTAGTTGAGTAAAGACTCAATGCCTTTTCAAAATGGAAGTTGGCATTCCAGGGCATCCAGAGATCTTCCCAGGTAGGGCAAATAGTACATGCTGAAGCATTGAAGGGCATCGTCTTTATGCCATCTCTTAATGGCAGCAGAAGCAAACCCATGTGAATCCTTGCTCTTCTAGTGTCAGTGTAAATGGAGAACAGCGGTTGGTTGAGCTATGAGGCTGAGTCTTGCAGCCTCACTGGGAAGATGTGAGCACATGCATAGTTTACCCAGCTCTGGAGCAGCAAGCATCTTCAAAGAGCTGGAAGTAGTAGCCCATTGAATTGCCCCCATCTAGCAGTGATTGATTTACAGCTGAACGTGTGTAGATATGACAAGTGGTCAGGCAGTGAGCTCCACAGGGACACTATTACTGGAGAACAGAGTGTACATTCTGGTGATGGGCTTGGTGCTTACCTGTAAATCATCTAGCATGTGCTTGGTGGGTCATGAAAAGTAAACGGTATTTGTTGAAGCTGCTTCCTGGGTGAAATTAGACTGTTCTGCTGTATTGTTGAATAGGGCCACATAAAACACAAGAACTCATGTTTTGAGTTCAGTTTTAATTCTTTGTTTGGACTGTAAGTAATATGCAGATGTTACCATTCTTTCACTTGTTTTAATCATAGCTATACAAATCTGCTTTTATTACTTCAGGGATTTGAGAATTTTGTTTATGCTGCAGAACTCATAAATAAATAAATAAATGCATCTTTTTTCAAATTCCTTTTAATTTTTTTCTCAACTTTTCCTGTGGTTTGTTTAGAATACCAGCATATTATATGGTGGCTGCAGGATTCTTTCTCTGTGTACATGTTACATTTGATATCTCTGGAACAGATTAAAAAACCCCAAAAACAACCAAAAAAACAAACAACAACAACAAAAAACAAAACCAACCAAAAAAAAAAAAAAATCCCCAAAACCCCACACAACCAACCCAGCCAGCTTTAATATTGTTATTGTGAAATGTATTCAAGTTAAATTTTTCAGGAAACTTTTGATAGGGAATTTTAATTAAGAAAATGAGTTTTAAGTTGTATTAACATTCAAGGCACTGTACTAATCCTTTTTTAAGAAAATGGGGCGTCAGTACTATGACTACTATGAATTATTTTATTAAAGTACATTTTAAAAGGTAACCTTGTTGAGAGTGTCTTTATTGTAAAAAACCTGTAAACAGATCATTCTCATTATTACACCTATTTTCTTAAAGTGCTCATTGTCCCTGTGTGGGCTCATTTTATAATGTATGCACCTGGCAATGAAAATAATAATTAAGTTCTTTTACAATGAAACTGTGATTGGGGGGGAGGGTGGGGGTGGAGAAAGCTCAAGTAATACTAGCAACCAGATTCATACCCAGTAAAGCCAGCTAATTGACTAGTAGGGCTGATGCTTCACCTAATGTATTTTAAAGCCTAAAGTTATATTTTAAAGCAGTGTTTCTCTTTTTCCAATTGGTACCCCAGATTTGGTAACACCAATTTTAATTCCCCTCTTATTCTTCCTTAAATTTTTCCCCCTTTCCTGCTACACCCTTCCATGTCTGTCCCATCCTCAAGTATGTGTTCTGACCTTCAGAACTGTGAGTAACCCAGGCACTGACTCTAGAAGTGTTTGAAGAAGATGCTACTGAGGAGGTTAGAAAGATCTGAGAGGTCTCTGTTCATCTTGTTCATCTGCAGGGTTATGAGCCATGCTGTATGCCAAACACTAATAAAGTCTCTCAATCCTGAGAAAGACAAAGATGTAAACTAGAGCTGGGTAGCAAAACCAAAGTGATGTGGTTTAAGACACAGCTCTTCGGGGGTGTGTGTACTGATTAAAATGTAGGAAATAAGTTGTGCTGTGACATGGCTGACTAAAAGTATTTTAATTATATCTGACTTACTCTTTTAGTTCTTAATCTCCTTGCTTTTAATTTTCTTATTGCTCATTTTTCTTTGTTTGTGGTGGTGATGTGCTTTCTGTGTGGCTTTTGTCTGTTGGTTTGTTTATGTTTTGGTTTTGGGGTTTGGGTTTGTTGGTTTGTTTTTTTTTCTGAACACTTGCCTTTTAAATCAGTTTTTCTATATATCCTCTGCATCTTTCAAAGCCTATTCAAACAGGCTACTTTTGAATTAGGTCTTGAAAATGATGAGCAGTGTCAAATGACTTCATAGCTTAGGATGAGCTTCTGACTGTGCCTGAGTTCAGCATGGCCCCAGAGGTCTATATTCATGTCATCTTGCAGGCACAGATTAAAGCTGAAATAGTCTCACAGCCTTGAGCTGCATAATGATTTCCCTCGTGTAACAGAAGGAAGGAAGATGAGGAGGGAAACACGTCAGACCGGGCTGGATATATGGGTTTCAGTTTGGGGCAGCTGTAGTACCAGGGAGCATCCTTTTCTGGATGCCTTTCAGTTGTACCTGAGGCCTGGGGTGGCCTGAATCCACCTAAAATGTGATTTTGGGGAAGGCTGGTCCAATCCATACATGAGTGCTGCTCATTTGGTACAGTGTCAGTTTTTCCTTTTTGAGGTGTATCATTGTAGCATTTAAATAAAATGGCTGTGCAGCCTATGTTTTTAATAGAAGCAAATGCTGTACAATATTAAAGACCTAAAAGATGCACTAAAATGATGGCATGCAGTATTAAGTCTCGCCTGGCAGGAAAGAAAAGCAAAGTCACTGGTTTTGATGCTGCTGCTCCATTGTCAATTTGGAAAGTAATTTTGGTCTTTCCTGAGCTCATTTAAACTTTCTGCTTCAGTCACCACCTGTAGTAGTTTATTCCACCACCCCCAGCATTAATTACTTCTGCAGGACCCCTGTCTATACTTGTATTTTCAATCAGCTGATTTGTGTAACTTTGAAAACCTCCAAATTGTCTCAGAATGTCTTTCTTCCTGATGAAAAATCAACCTGGATCCTTTAAGTGTCTGCATTATGAATGCCTGAGGTCGTGTATCACCTGTTTTTCTTTTGCTGACGTGTACATCCTTCTATTAGATAAGAAGCAAGAACCAAGTATTTTTCTTTTGTTCGCCTGCAACAGCTGTATCTTTCAGAGTTTCCTTTTTAGTGTGGATTATTTAAAATATACTCTCTCTCTTACTTTCTCCAAGAGTAAGTTTTTCCAGAAGTTGATGAAAAGCAAAGTTTTGCATGGCAAAATCTGAGTTTCATTGTATGGTCATTGCAAAAGTTTTGTTATGTGAGAGAGACCTTGATGGAAAATTGTAACTGCAATTTGGTTTCTGCTTTTTTCTTTGGCTGTCAGAAGAGAGTAACCCAGGTGCTTAGCTGTTCTGGTGACTTCTTTGGAGGGTGGACCAGAAGGTCTTGCCTCTTTCATGCCGGCCTTTATGGGAAGCAGCTTCCTTGCCCAGCATAGGTTCCATCTCCAGGGAACAACCCCTTCCTCTCTCGGGGAAACAGTAGCATTCAGCCTCTTAAACTCCCTGGCTCTGCTATAGACATTACACAAGAGAACAGGAGTGTTCTGGCCAAAGAGCGTCCCTATTAGAAATAACGACAAAACTTCTGTATCTTGCTCCATATAAAGCCATTGTACATTTACCAAGCTCTGCAGTGCCAAAAACTTTTTTTCTGAAATGAGTTATATTTTGAGTGTGTGCAGCAGAAAACTGCCTATTCTGTTTTTGTTTACATCCACAGAACTAGAGTTGTGATATGTTATATCTGACTAAAAAAGAAAAAAGTCTTTGACGGGGACATTATCAAGTTCAGCAGGTTGGGAGCAAGGAGCATGTGGGTTGAAACTAGATGATCTTTAAGGTCCCTTCCAACCCAAACCATTCTATGATTCTGCGTTTTGTTTTATGTGTGGTTTTGGCCACAAACTGGGGGGAGAGGAGGAACAGAGGCAAAGGTAGAAGAGTGCAAATGCCATGCACAGCCAGTAGAGGAAGAGGGTTCACCCACTTCCCTTATATAGTGATAGATACAGAAACCAGAGTTCAAATCCATGTATAGGTTTGCACTGTGCTTTTAGTGAGCCCATACAAACTACTACTTAGAAACTGCAGACCCTGACTACTCTGATGGAGGAGCTTAGCTCTGTAAGTAGAGAAGAAAACTAGGCAGAGAAGTTTTGGCCCTTTCCTGCCTTTTTTCTTATGGGTGTTGGTAGTGCAGTGTATGTAATGCGTGTAATGCATAAACCAGGGTTTCTTTGTTGGTGGATGACGTTGTGTGAAGTTTGTATGGCGTATTAGTAGTTGTAAGAAAGTATGACTTTAGAAGCTACTTCCATTTGGAGTACTTTATTAGATTTGTTTCCTGTTTCAAACAACTGAGAAGTGGCAAGTTGTTTTCTTGGTGGGTGGATTAAAGAATTTTCTTGTGTCCTTTACCATTATGAAAGACTAGTAAATCCTGTTTCTTATGTAGGTTGGTAATTTTTTGTGAGCAACTGGTCAAGTTAGTATAAGTACATGTTTTGGTTGGAGTTGTTTTGTTTTTCCGTAAGACAAGATACTCAGGTTTCTAGAACAAATTATGTTCTTGCAGGACATAGATACAGTTCATCTTCAAAATATATTTGGAAGGGTTTGTTTTATTTTTTAACTAACAAAATATAATTGACTTGCTTTGTTCCAAAAGCATGTATCAATAAGCCTTTTTTGTTCTTGAAATTATGCTCCTTCTCATTGTGGTCCTTGATTTTACTATGTAAGGAATGGGAAGATCTTCATATTTCTGATGATGGCTGGTTGGTGTCTGTGAGATTATTTTGTTTTTGTTTGTTTTTTTTTTTCCCCTCATTGATCATAGTCATTAATCTGCTCTTGAATTTGTGGGCTCAGTTTTATAAGTTCTGTGTTTGTTCCATCATCTGTCTGTTGTCCCCACCACATGATTAACTATTGTTGGAGCTGCTTAGATTTCTCCTACTCGGGTTCAGTCACTGTTGTCTTTGTACTTACCAATCCCTGTGCTTGTTGTAAGGCTCACTAAAATAGAGAGGACAATGCCATAGGCAAAATTCTTTTTCTGTACTCTTAATTTTGAAACTTGCTGATAAATTGGGAAACTCTGGCTAGAAGTTTACCAGATTGTTACTAGAAATTCTAGCCCGTAAATTTCAGAAGAGCTTGTTAAACCAAAAGTTAACTTAATGCTGTTACTCGTCTTTGATGACAAAGAAACATCTGCCTGGAGAGCGTATGGTGACCCAATTTAAAATAGCCTGGACTGTGCTAAAACCAGTTCTACAATATCAGTGGGGTGTTTTTTTTTACTTCTGCATTTTGAAAGAATCAAAGATAAATGTCTTCCACATTAAGGACATAAGCTATAATAAAACATATATGGAAAATATGGCAGCAGTCCAAGAGCATTAGTATGCATGCCCTGATCAAGTTGTGGTGGCAGCTAGGAGTCACTCTCAAATTACAGTAAAATGTTACTTGGTAAGCATGGAGAGCCTTCCTCAGTGAAGTGTACCTGTCTGGAAAGGAAAAAAACTTACCCCAGTTTAAAGCATCTGTTGCCTGGATTGGTGAGAAACCTGTCAATTAGGAGAACTAGTGTTCAGTCTTTCCGGGGAGCAGCATTATTCTGGAGGGTCTGGACCACAGATGACAGCATCTGTAGCCATGTGGAGAACTGTGTTAGGATGTAGCACATATGTAACAAATGTATGGGTAATATACAGTCACGCTGATGTGGGACTGGTCATGCTAACAGACATGGAACAAAGTTCACATACATTAACAGGCATATACGACAGTCATGTGAGCACCGTCACTACTCCATGATGATTTCTGCCCAGTTTTTTTGAGTGGAAGCTGCAGATTCTCATGAAATATAGCAGTGGGAAGTCAGATGTGAGAGTAATTCCCCTAGGCTTTGCCTGTTTTCTTCCTATATCTAATTAGCCATTGGGGAGGACAACAAGGAGTGGGCAGCTGGTCAGATAAATGGTTACAGTGGATTGGATCTGGCCAGCAAGTGGCAGCTTGGGCATTCTGGTTTGGATTAAAGGAAAAAAGAAAAAAATTAAACCAAAACCAACAAACCAGGGGTGAGGGGAAAAGAGGCTTTATATGTGTTTCTGACCTGGAAAGACATGTGCATTAGATATCAGTGGTTGTTACGTTTGAAGACCAGTTTTCTTTTTCTGTTCTTAAATAGAAGGCTTTTGGAAGATCTTAGTAGTTTCTTTTCTATGATTATCTATTTATTCCCTTTGCTTAGAGCAGGAGTAATCTTTACTGCTTCTCTGCATTATTACATGCTTCTTGCAAAAGTGTTCAGGCTTTTACTTTATTATCCTTTGGAGACTCTTTTGCAGAGAAATGAACCTTGATGTCAGGTGCTAGTGAGCATGAATATTCTAAAGCCAAATTGCCCCTGCTGTGGAAAGCCTCATACATAAGAAGAGATTTAGGGGAAGGAAATTTTCTATGAGATTCTTCCCACAGACATTTCTCATCTGTTCTTTATGTTCCAATGTGACAATGCAATGTGAACGTGACCGATGAGAAGGTTGCTTCATGAGCATGGGCAATCCTTTGGATAATGTTGGGATCTACAATGCAGGGATGTGGGTAGGTGAACTCTGTGTATAGTTGTTTGTTTTGTTGGTTGTCATATGCTTTGAGGGTTACTATAATGTTAATTCTGCTCTTGTGAGCAAATAAATTGGGTCCTTTATTGTTTCAATGGTTGGTACTTTGATTGGTCCTGCTTTGTTTGATGCTTGTTAATACTAACATGGAAAACAGTGCAAGAGAAAAGGTTTAGGGCTTTGTTTCTCTTCTCTCCCTAATGTGGCTTATCCATTAACCACTGAAAGATGAAACAACCTGCAGAAGGACATCTGGTATTTACGTATGCACTATTTTGTAAAGCATCATTGAATGGTTTGGGTTGGAAGGGACCTTAAATATCATCTAGTTTCAGCCTCCCTGCCATGGGCAGGAACATCTTCCACTCGCCCTATCCAGCCTGGCGTTGAACACTTTAAGGGGTGATGCAGCCACAGCTTCTCTGAGCTTGTCCAGCATCTCACCACCCTCATAGAAAAGGATTTCTTCCTACTGTCTAATCTAAATCTACTGTCTTTCAATTTAAAGCCATTCCCCCTTGTCCTTACTGGATACCCTTGTAAAAAGTCCCTCTCCAGCTTTCTCATAGGCCCCCTTTAGGTACTAGAAGGCTGCTCTAAGGTGCCCCTGGAGCCTTCTCTTCTCCTGGCTGAGCAACCCCCCGACTCCCTCAGGCTGACTTCACAGGAGAGGTGTTTCAGCCCTCTTTGCTTTTTGTTTTGGTTTGTGGAAAACAATTGTATAATAATATTTTAATTCAGCAAGTCTGTAGTTTTATGTAGATTCATGCCTCTTGACGAATGTATTTTTCATCTGTTTGGCACACAGACATACTGTTAGTCATCCATAAATGAAAAAAAGTGAAAGTTGAGAAAGGTCTTGTAAACGCTTTGAAAACTTTTGGTGCATGTAAGAAAATTCATGAAAGCTTCATATTTTTGATTATTTGAATCAGTCAGCCTGGGGGTGGTGGTGGGGAAAGTTTTATAACTGGCAAAATATCAAGAATTAGACAAACTTGAACAGACCATTTACACTTTGAGAAACTGGAATTATGTTGTGTAATGTGCACTGAATAAAAACTGATTGTCTTCTGAAAAAGGAGAACAATTTTAATGTGCTTTGTATTTTCCTAAGACAATAGTTTGGCGTGATCTTCTGTTGTTCAAAAAATTGTTAGGAGTGTGGAGTTGTTGTGCTTTCATTTTATAGAGACAGTGTGTTTGGTCTGAGTATTTGTGTTTACAAGACAAGAGGTTTTGTTTGTGAAAGGGTCTTTCTAGTGTTTCTAAGAAAGGAAAGAGAATAGTTAAGGATAATTGCTGAAGAACTTTCTTTCCTTTTCCTTTTTATTATTTTGATTATTTTCTAGTAAAAAAAGAACATTACTGGTTCTGATGACTTAGTCTAGACTTAAGTTTACAGTACTGCCTTTGACTAGGACCAGGATAAATCTCACTTCTACTAAAGTTTCTGTGGACTTTAATATGAGATTTAATATCACTTGAGTTATATGGAAGTAGTCAAGAGGTCTAAAACCTACAAAGGTATTAGAGGTTCATAAACATTTGAATTTCTAAGATTAAAAAAAAGGTGCCTAATATGTTGCAGTAAAGTGGGAATCCCTGGCTTGAGTACAAGGCAAAGCACCTGCAATCCTAAATTAAGAATGTTGTAAAGTGGAATAACAAAATAGAGAATCAGTGTGATAGATGGGTTTCTGATGCTCTTGCTAGCTGGAGAACAGAAGAGGTTTGAGTCACTGTATGGCCTAGGAATTAGTATTGTTGAAGATAAAATTAAGCATGTTTGGGAGAAAGAAATGCAGTTGGCAACTGAGTACCCAAATGCACTCGATAACTGGGAATCATTGTTGACTGCTTTTGGCTTCAGCTGTTTTGTTGGACATGTGGCAAGAGTATTGCAGTGTAATCGTTGCTGGAACTGCACAAGTGTAATTCATTCTTGTGTTGTGCTTACCTGGTTGTCAGTTTCTTACTCTTCTCTCAAAATGGCCTGGGGTACCAGGATAAAGTATTGACATCTAACATAGATGCATACATACAGAGATAAGGTGCATGTATACAAAAGATGCTTGCCTGCCAGACACTTCCAGTTTTTGACTTCTCATAACTATTTTCTCTAATCAGGATGCCATTTCTTGCTTTGTAATGATAGCTGAGATTGCCAGTATTAACTTTCAGGTGCGCTTTGTTAAATACTCTTCTATTGTCTTTGGCAATGTAATGTTTCAGTGATGATACAGACTGAAGTATTTGTCTAAAAAAAAAAAAAAAATGCTTTCCCCCTGCCCCCCCCCCCCCCGATTGTGATATTTCTTTAGCAATCAGGTGCTGATGAAATAATAATAATAGTTAATACATCACAATCAGAAGTGTAAAATAAATGCTTATTTTTCTCTCCTCAGTTAGACTTCCTTAATTACAGAAAGGAAGAAGTGATACAGAAGCCTAAGGAGGTTGTGGGGTGATGAAAGAGGAGAACTGGGGAACAGGGAATCTTTAACTTCATAAAGCATAAACAAACTTGTGGATTTTTTTTTTTTTTATACTGCAGATTATTGTTGAATGTAGCCAGCTTCCCACCTCCCTTTTAAGTGCAATTGTAGAAAAGGTTGTGTCTGGCAGAGCAGCAGAAGGAGCTCAAGGACCTGATTCTGTACTGCGATGTCTTCAAAGGCAAAGAGTGGGAGGTGTATCTTAGACTTGCAAGATTGCAGGAGTTGAAACTGATTTTTACGTCATGTTTATACCTTCCAGATAAGGGTGGCTGCAGAGATTGAAGGCTAAATTAAAGCCTACGGTAATATAGGTAGCAAAGTAGCATTATTAAGAGACTACTGATTAAGGCAACTTTAAATGATGTTTTTCACCACTTAAAGATGTTTCCAGACATCACTTTGCTCTGAAATGCACTTTAAAAAAAATCCTTTCCTCTGCAGACAGCCAAAAAGCTGTGCTTGTGAATGTTAAAAATGACCTTGAACAGAAGAACTCAAAGGTTGTTGGTGGCTTTGTACTGAATAAAATAAACTGGCACAGCAATGAGAAAAACCTGCATTAGGATACAGGGCCCTGATTCAGCAAAACACTTAATCTTAAATGTGGATACAGACCTTATTCTTGTGTGAATGCTCATGTAATTCCTGATCAGAACATTTACCAAGTTTAACACTAAAATTGACAAGTTTAACGCTAAAATAAACCATATTCATGAGTGCATGTAATATAAAGTATTGATAATGTTCTTAGATGGATATCTGAGATGTTTGAATCAGGAAAAGACCACCATCACTACCCACTACCACCACCCCCCAGATAAGTAGTGCTATCTGTGCAAGTAGTCATCCAGTCAGCCTTGCTTTTTTTAGATGCACCTCATGGAGAGGTGTCACCAGGTTTGGAAGCTACTGCTTTTGGCAAAACATCTACAGAGGTTTGTTGCTGAAATTGAGAGCTGCTGGGAGACCTAAAATAAATGTCTAGTTTTACTAGCAAGGTGTGGATAATGTCTGGGTGTTAATTGAGAATTCTCAGTGGAATAAGGTTATTTCCTTTGTAACCATATAAACACTGACAATCTATTAAGATTCCCCCCTTTGTGGATATGGAAATAATCACTGTACTGGATCAGTTTAATCTACGTATTCAGTACATCATGCCCTTAACTGTTACTCTTAAGCAGTAGTAATAATAAACTTCTTATATACTAATATAAGTAGTATATTGCATACCATGCAAGACTACTAGGTATATAAAGTGTACCTGAAACTGATATGCGAATGATAAGGCTTCTTTGCCTTTGCTTCCTTACGTTTAAGTTCCATGACTTTAGAGATATAGAATCCATATAAATGATTAAGTTGATGTATCTAACACTTCATAGTAGTATTAATTTTAATTTTTCAGGTCTATTTTTCTTTATAAGCATTGTAAGATTTATCTGTACTAATGTTTTAGCTATTATTGCAGTACTAAATTTGTATCTCATGATGCTTCCCTTTACACAAAAACCCTTATTTGTACTATATTAGTGCTACTAATATATTAGTATATTAGAACTACAAAGAGCAATTTATCAAATTTTCTGTTTAGTCTGGTTACTTAAATTTGGTAGTCACCCATAGCTAATTTGTCCTTAAATTGTTATTGCTTTACACTACAGTTAGCTCATAAACAGTAACAGAATATGCAGTAACGAGAATTGTAAATGTTAACTCTTGTTTCTAGAAGTCTCACACGTGATGCTAGACCAAGGGCTGCTTTGGACGCTGCCAGGAAGTTAGGTCAGCAGTACTAGGTGACAGTATCACAGGACAGTTTTTCAACTTTTCCTTGTTAATAGCAGTACCAATGGAAGTATCTATGTTTGCTCGTAAGAGAATGCTTTAATCAATAGTATCTTTGCTTTAGCAGGTATGGTTTTATTTAATAATGGGGTCCAGGTGGGGAAAGAATACATGATATTAAATTCTGCCATCTTTACTCTGTTGTTTGTTTTTTTTTCTGCACAGAAGTACTCTGGGTGTGAAATAGCTGCCTTATGATTAAAGAACATGACTATTGTATAGTCAGAATCAGCAGCTAAGGAATGGCAGAATTAAGGTTGCGTGGACAACCTGTATTGGATTGGTTGTAAAATGCTCGTTCCGTCCATTGTAGGGCTTGTGTGTGCTTGTGTGAACATGCCCATGGAGGGAGCAAAGCGGGGAGAGAAAATCCTGCCTATCAGTGCTTGCTGGCCATGGGAAGTTGTGGCCACAAAGACTGTTTTTATCAGATGGTTAGAAATGAATGACCTCACAGCTGATACGTTGTCATGATGGCTGTGTTTTGGGTCTGTGGTTGCACAGGTTGCTGCTGTAGGTTTTGAGTCGTGGCTAAGTGCTGTGTAACCATGCTTGCTGCTTGTGTCTGATGTTCTTAGGACAGCCTGATTTGGAAAGTTTTTGCTGGACTGTTGTGGCCCTGGAAGAAAGCTGCTAATTTGTATTTTTGGCTTTTGGCTTATACTTCTGGCAGGGCCACACAATGTGTCCCATGCTTGGCAGCAGTGACTGCCTGGCTTGAAAGCTGTTGTGCATTTAAATCACCCTGCTCAGCTGGAGCACTGCAATAGGAGTTCTTTGGTTTTGTTTGGGGTTTTCACAGTGCTTGATGTCTGGAAAACCCATGATGTATTTTTGCCTTGTTACATGTTGGAGAAACTTAAGAAACCCTGGATGTTGCATGGTCAGCTGTGTGCGCTGTGAAAATACTTCATTGTGTTTTCTGCCACGCTAACAGGTAACGTGAACTACTTAAGTGGGTCTTTCCTAATTACTTTTCCTGGTAACCCTGGAGTAAACTGAAAGGTTTTCTAGGAAACACAGTGTAGGACCCAGTACTACAATAATTGTGTAATAGGCTAAGGGACCAAAATCTTCCTTTTTTATTTTTTATTTTTTTTATTTTAACCACAGTTGGCAGCCTCTGTGGTGTCCTGTCATTCAAAGGCTGCAAAAAGGACAGATTTCTGCAGAAATGTCAGTGAACCCACATATGTGGACCTGCTTAATGTCCATTTGCCAGAGGCCCTGAGGTGGTAGCAAAGGCACACAAGGTTGTGTGCCACCTCTAGCCTCCTGCTCCCTAGCGCTGCACAGGTGAGGCAGGCCAGGTCCCTAGGGCAGAGCCAGCCTGGAGGCTGTTCTGAGTAATCACAGGGGTTGTTCTGACACCCAGCTGCTGCAGCAACGCTGTGGCCCTCTGTCCAAGCATAACAAATGCATTGAAAGCCTTGGCAGGTCTGTGGAAAAGCATCTGTACAGTGCGAGTTCCTCCTGTGCTGGCACAGAAGGCACCGTCACCAATATTACTGAAAACTAAAAATGGTTACAGCCTTCTAACAAGGCGAGGTTATTTTGTGAGAAGAGCCGTGGTTCTTGGGAGTGAGAGAGTGAGTCTATTTTAGTGGTAGTTGGAGGGTAGTGTTATAGCTGTTGTGACATAACTGCCAAAGCTGTGTCCCTCTTCAGTAAACTTGAATGTGTTTTGTTCCTGCCTAATAGACTATAGTACTTTAAAAAACGACTGTAGAAAACCAGGCTAAGCGAAGCCCTCGGAACTCAACCAGAGAAGAATCACAACACCCTCTGCTGGTACTAGTGGCGGCTCCTTCCTCTTCTCCTCAAGGACTTGCCTGGCGGATATCCTAGAAATAGTGAAAGGCAGTTCTGAAGTGCAGTGCTGGATCCTCTTGATTAAACTGAGGTTATTTTAAATCATCTGTTGTTCTTTTTTTTCCTGTAGAAACTTGATAGTTTCATCTGATCAATAACACTGCTGCTAAAACAGATGGGGAGCAGGTGGTGATGGTTTTTCTCCACTTTGATATGTGGGAATCCATGTTACTTTCTGGATGTACAGAAGCTTACTCTTGGTGGCAAACTGACTGAAGTTGGAGGTTCTGTGTGCAAGTATGCTTCTGAAGACAGCGTCCATCCCTTTGATGTGCTGATAGTTGCCAAATCCACTGGGTAAACTTGTGGTTTTGTAGAGTAACCATGTGTTCCTAGGGCCTTTCCTAGAGCTTATCTCTACATGCTTGCTCAAGATTGTAGAAAGCCTCTGTGTCACTTGTCTGTCAGATGATGAGCAGTCAAAAGCAGGCAGGCTGGCAGATTAATTTATTTATTTTTGTCTCCCCAGTGCGTACAGTCGTGCTCTCAAACTCTTGGTAGGCCTGTTGCATATTAATATCCACTCATCTGCTGCCTTCTTGGCTCAGGATGACCAAGGAGGAAATCACAGGTTAAGATGGGGAGTGGACACCTTTTTAATTTCTTCTTATAGAACACATCTGATGCCTGCCAAAGTAACCCTCTGCATGTTCCTGACCCTCCTCCTTCTCCTTCTCTTACCCACCTTGCCTCAACATGCAACAGATCGTGGTAGGTGCTGCCGCTTTCATTCGGAAGAATCATCTTCACCCACAGTATATTTATTTTATGGCAGGGCTGGGACTCTGTGGTGCTGACCTCCCCTCTCTCCTGCCTGCAGCCTGAGGAGGATGAGGGAGCATTCAGAGAGCAAGGGTCTGTTGCTGCAGTGCTTGGACGCAGAGCCCAGCACCGCTCTGGGGCATCACAGTTTAAGCTGGAGCAGGGGGCAGAGGGATGGGGATGGCTGGCTGGGTGTTCGGTATTAATAACAGTACCATTCCCAGTAAATGGTTGCTTACGTAATTCTGTTATGAAAGAATGGTGCTGGCTGAGCTGAGCTCCTCTCTCTGGCTTATGAAAGTATCCCTTCAGCGTGCTGGTGATGCTCTGCCTCCTGCATGAGAAGGGTTAAGAGGAGACAACATCCTGTCAAAGACCTTGTTTTTAATTTTGCCTCTCACACTGGCACAGATCCGGCTAAGAGCAGCCCAGATTAGTTCGGAAAACCTTTGAAGAGATTTAAGATGTCCTTCAGCCAGTTTGAAGGTTTTTGTCTTGCAAATCCAGTACAAGGGCGCCTGCAGGCATCTCGACCCTTGCTGTGCTGCTGATGTAGCTCAAGGTCACACCAACCCGCCCTGTGACATTCAGCAGCACACACACGCAAAATTATGCGGTGAAACTGCTTCAGCATTCAGCCAACCAACAACTTCCTCAGTTCCTCACTAAAGGAAGAAGTGTGTATTTTTTTTTTCCTTTCCCCCTTTTTTTTTTTTTTTTTTTTTTGGCTTCGTGGATTTTTTTTTTTGCTGCAGGAAATAATCCAGGATTTCTGGTGTGTGTGATGACAAGGTCATTTCTTAATTAGAACACATGTAAAGAACAAAGCTAAATGGCTTCAAAACAGCTTTGTAGTTGATGGAGAGGATTTAAATTATTTAAAGAGATAGTCACCCAAGTATGATGGAAACTGAATTCTAAACACATTAACTCTTTCAGTACTCTACAGTTTCCATATGCTACTCAAAAGAAAATGTCAAACTTGATGAGCATTATTGCTGCTGCTGCTAAATGAACATTTTTACAGCTATTTATAGTTAGGGTTGTATTATGCTTTCTCTTATCAGAGTTATGAAAGCAAGTTTGGGGTTTTGGTTTGTGTGTTTTTTGAGGTTGTTTGATTTTTGGTTTGGCTTTTTTAGACAGTGAAACATTCCAGGCTGGCTAGAGAGCAAGAGCTAACTATAGGACATTGCATCTTGGAGATCAGTGACTTAATTTTTACCACATTTCATATTTTGGTGAATGTATTAGCATAAGTATAAATGTGTGTGAGTACACGTATGAATTACAGTGTGAGCATACAGGTATTACTGCTTCTGGGAGAAATCTGGACTGCTGTCCTCAGCACTCAGTGTGGTTACAAGGCATGAGAATATAAAGAAGGTCGGTTTGAGATTAGGGAATGGGAAATGAAAGGAGAGAATTGACAAGATAAATGGCAGCTTCCTTCACTTTGAAATGACTCTGAGCTGGCTGGAGAGAGGAGGTGGTATCTTGGAATATGAATTTTGTTCCTCATACTTGTTTGTTTCTTAGACTCAAAGCACCTAAATATAAAGGCATTGTTTTAACCGCTGTTAAACCGCTGTTTCAGCTGTGTTTTGAGGTGGTTGTATATTAATGATCTATCTTCATACCCTTATCCTATTACTTTTTTTTCTTATTCTGTTTTCTAGACTTCTGTAAATACCTGTGGGCTAGTAAGCTGATCACCTTTCTGTGGCTGCCTCGGGGAGGGCAGAGCCCAAGGGTCCCATGGCCATCACTTGCCCCCACTTTAACTCCCACTATGCAAAGGGCTGACCCAACACACCAGAGAAGAAGCTGGATTTACTGTGGTCTGTGGAACCTGCCTTTGGGTACCAGCACCCAGTAACTTTCCAGGTTGGCTGCTCAAGAAAATAGCGAGGGTAAAAATATATTTGGATATTGTTCACCAAGGGGAAAAAACGGGAAAAAAAAAGCATTGAATGGAAACTTTGCTGGCAAACTTAGGACTGTATGTGTGTTTAAAGATGCTACTGCATGATGCGTCAGGGAACTGAAATGTGGTGAAGTCAGTCTTCCCCCTGTAGGCAAAAGTCTAGCACTTAACTCAGATTTAAGTGTTTCAAGTGTAAATGGCATAAAATGTACTGAGAGTTTATCACTTGTTTTGGTTCTTGTTTTGTTTGTGTTTTCTGGGGTGAATCATGTTCAGATGGAACATGAGGTGCAGCAAATGTCAAATGTTGGACTGAAATGGAGTATGCTTACTAGAGAGAGCTTGTGCTGGCTCTTCGGACCTCCTGAGAAAGGGGGAAACTGCCTTTGCCAGGATAAAGAGGCAAGATCACTTGCTACAACTTCTTTCCTCTTTGAGTTCCGTTATTTTCCTTTCCCTGGTGCTATGTGGCTCAGAAAGGGCTTGTGAGAAGAAAACAATGGAGTAAAACACTCTCCACGCAAGAAAGATGGATAGAATGGAACTGATGTGCTCTGTGAAATCTGCATGTTGTGCCCTTGCCTGGGGTGTGTCATGCCCTTAGTATTATGGGAGACCTAAGCTCACCTGCTAGTAATTTCTAATTTACTGTCCTAATTCATCGATTTGTTATCACTAATTGTACTTCATTTACTTCTGTGTAGTTTCCAGTACCTAAAGGGTTGAAAGGTTGCTGTAATTGGCACCCGCAGCTGCTCTTTCTTTTGACAGGGGATAATTTTGCAGCCTATGCTTTGTGTGACAGCTGCCTAATTGGGCATTCTCCCCTTGTAGCAAGCCTGCCTCCTCCAGCCTCCCTGCTGACAAATGGTGGTGGATTATAGATGAGGACACGCTGACCCGTTCGACCTTGCTGAGACAGCGGGGAGGGGCCTCCTGCTACTTGAGGGAAGCTTTGGGTCATTTAAAGGACAAGGTCATGAGCCAGGTGGGGAAATGACATGATATCACATGACAATAGCCCGGTGACATGGTCAGTATGTCAAGGACAAACTCATCAGTATTGATTAACTGCTTTTTCCTGGTGTCTCTGCAAACCCACTGATACTTCAAAGATATGTTGCTGGTTTGCTCTAGATAGAGTGCTAAATGTTATTTTGGGGGTTATTTGGGGGAGTATTTGTGCAGTGTTTTCTGCTCAATACAGAATATGTGCAAAAGCAGTGTTGCTAAACACACACCCCCTCTCTGCCCCCGTATCCCCCCCCCCCCCCCCAATAATAACTTATAGGGTTCATTTCAGTGCTTTTGGTAAAATGTACGTCTGCATGTACAGTAAGGAAAATGCCATGAAGACTGCATGACAGGGCAGAACTTGAGAGGGGAAAAAATCTCTCCTTTTAAATTTCAGTATTTCATTTTTCACTGCTATGTGAAATGAATGCGTATGAACCCTTACGAAAACACGTGTATCCACATATATACAGCTGTCTGGAATGTGCAAGAAGTGTTTAAATAAAGCCAACCAAAGAGAAAAGTTAAATATAAGTTGAACATTTAAAGGAAGTCTTACATTAGCTCAAGGGCAATACCGTTAAAATAATGCCTTGTCTATTTTGAGAACTAATGCAATACCCAGCCATGCCAGGCAATAAAAACCTGCTAAGTGGGTTTTCAAAAATGTGAATACAAGTGACAATATTTTGAGAGCATCTTCATGCTGCATTTCTATGCTAATAAACTTCAAGGTAAATGAGCAGCTTGTTTGACATTTGCTATGTTAGACAATAATAAAATGCTTTCTTCTGGCGTAATTAGACTTGATAGATTGATTATGTTAAGAGGTAAAGATAAATATAATCAAAAAGAAAACTGTCTTGGAGGGAGTTACTGCCTTTTTTTTTAACTTTTAACATTGTCGTTCTTGTTTAGCCAATGCCTAATGGTGTGTCTTGCACAAATACGTGTACCCATGCACTCACACACATGTGCATGCACAGACACGCGCAGCATGCAGTGAGTTTCTGAAACAGCCTGTGAAGAGGGGTGTTCACCTAGGAGCACGGTTCCTGTTTCTGTGAGATCTGATTTGTTGTTGGTAGCTGTTGTGTCTGAACCTCGTCACTTCATCAGGATGTAATTTTACTCCCCTGAGGTAAAAAGCAGTCAGTGGTAAAGTGTGATAAATTAGTGTTCTCAAGTAGATGCGCGTACGTGTGCGTGTGTTTAATTCTGACCTTGCTGTGCATGTGTTTAGCTGCTCTTGGTGCCCGAGTCAAGCCTGGTGGAGGTTTAATCCTGTGCCCTTGTACACGTATACTTGATTAGTAGTTGTGGTTCTCTCAGCAGAAGACATTCTGCCCTCCTCCTTGTATTGGTCGGGACCCAGGCACTGGGGAGTCAAGTCAAAGGAGAAAGAAAAGAGATTTTGCATTAGTATTCTGTGAAAGCCTTACTGTCTGCAGAACAAATTGATTGCTACGGTGTACCTGTGCTTGGCACCACTGCTGTGAAAGAAAGGTATGGTTGTAATCTGTTTTATTGTATTACATATTGTGGCACTCCAGGAATGTTTAACATTGGGCTCTTCGATGGCACATGCTAGAAGTCTAAGTAAAGAAAAATGTGAATGAATGAATCAATGAATGAATGAATGAAAAGTATGTGAGGCTGTCATATCGGCAGCTTTGTTTACTACAATGAACTAAGTAGCCCCTGCTAATGAGACTAAATTTATATGCCAATGGCAATGCAAGGAGATGATTCACTGAATTTTCTGTATTGTATTCAGTTACTCACGTCTGTGTCAGTAGTTGCTACATACCTACACAGATAAAATTCTAATTAACATTTTAAGGAGGCTTTGCTTCAGCTTTCAGCAAGATTGTAGATGTGAAATAGATGGATAGAACATGGATGTGTGTGCCTCTTTAAATGGTTTTTCCTAGTTTTTAATCTAGTGCACTGGTTTTACATGGAGGGGGAGGGGGTGAGGGGAGGTATGAAAATATGAAAATCTTAGATGTACTGCTGTGATAAACAGAACAAGAACAAAGCTGAGGAGAAGTCTTGCAGATTTGAGCCTCCAACTCACCATCTCTTTCTCTCCCCCTCTTCCCCCCTCCAGTGTAAATGAGCACGAATATTTTAATGAGAAAGCTAGTGCTCTTCATTTCCTTAACTCAGTTGCAGACTTTGCACCGTTGGTTCTCTGGTTTTATAGATGCTCAGCTGTGTGTTGATGAGAAGTATGAAGCACTCCATTAATAGAATTCAGGCTGTTTCATAGAGAGCTGTGCTTACTGCTTCGTTCTTGGCATCACTGAAGTTGTGTTGGTGATTATTTGGATGTTTGCTTGTGATCACTCCAAAACATCTGAAGTATCTGCTCTTGTTGTTCAGACATTCCTGACTAATTAAGTTTAGAACAGGTGGCAGACTCCTGGGCATTTAAATCTGCATATAAACCTAATCTAATAATGTGATGAGAAGATGAAAATCCATTTTTCCTGTTGTGTTATCACCATGCACAAGCTGCGGAGGTATTTGCAAAATCCTTTCTCTACTCTTTGTCCTGGCAGGTGATGAGTAAACAAGTTGCTTTAAGGAAATGAGGGACTTGGAAAACACTGTATGTGGAGGAGCAGTCATGGACTATAATAGTTACTTCTGTCATACGGCCTTGCTGACTTAAGATTAACACTTCATAGATGTGCAGTATATTTATATGAGTGTACCCTTGAGCTTACATTTTACACCTTGCAAAGAGTGTGAATACAGTCTTATGCATGCAAGTCGTTGATCTTCAAGATCCTTTGACAGCTAAGAAAATTTCGAAGAACCCTGGATAGGGAAGCTCTGTGATGTGACTGTACTCAAATAATGATGTCTTTAATTTTAACTAAGTAGTCATATCTTACTTATTCAAGGCAAATATTTTGTGAGTGAGCTGTTCTTCTGCCTGGCTTTTCTTTTTTTGTTTTTTGTTTGTTTTTTTCAAGTATAAACACATGTTGTCATGATAAAAGTCAGTAAAAACAGTTGCGCAATTCACACAGCAGATCACAAGATCAAGGGAGTACCATGTTTAACAAGATTTGGGAAGTCAACTGCAGTCATACTGCAGAAATGGTTAAATCTTACATATCATAAATATTACATTCTGTACTGGCCTTTTTTTAGATTTTAACTAGTTAGTGACAGGTGGTCGAGCTCTGAAGAAGGTGTTAAATAAATAGAGGGCAGTACTCCATTTCAATGCAATTAACTTTTGTTCATAAATAATTCAACCTGTGACTTTAAATAAATGATTAGAGGAAAAGAAAATGACATGTGATTAAATCCAAGTCCTTGGAAACATTTTACCAGTCGAGATTGTTGTGGCTGCTTTGAGACTTCTTGTAATTCCTCTTTTGAATAAGCCAGTCCTGGGAGTTGTGGGGTTTTTGGTTTGTTTTGTTTTCATCAGTTATTAGTGTCTGAGTAGAGATATGAAGTATACTCTTTAGATCATAGTTAAAAGAGGACTGATGAGTGCATGGTTTTGTTACCTCAGTTTTCCTAGTGCCATCAGGTTGAGTAGCATATGATTTTTACCTGTTTTTTTTTTTGGTGGGGGTTTTTTGTTCTTGTTGTTGTTTGGGGTTTTTATGGAAAATGGAAGGATGTTTGCAGAATTAAAACTTTTATTGCCAGCTTTAATGAATGAACATGTACTGAATCCTCAGGTAACGCTAAAATCTTCATGAGAATTTTGCAATACAGCTTGGCCTGGGCTGGAGTGAACGACTATATCCGGGGGAGGGGGAACCTCTCAGGCCCTTCCCACCCAAACCTTCCCCCCTCACCCCCCCCAAAAAAAAAAACCCAACAAAACCAAAAAACTCGTACAAAAAAAAAAAAACACCAAAAAACCAAACCCAAAATAACACAACCAAAAACAAACCCACCAAATAAAATTAATCAGATTCAAAATACATTCTTACGATCCATTGGAGGCAGGCAGTTGATTCCAGCATTGGTTAACTGAGTAACATCGCCTTTTGTCTGGAAATACTGAAGTTTTAAATAAGAGATGGTGCTGGAGCGTATCATCAATTTGGGCAGATGTTAGAGGCAAATTCCAGTTTAGGTGTGTTTTTGAAAGGTACCTGTTCCCTGCTTGAGATTGTGAAATGCCTGTTTGCAATCTCCACCCCTTTTCCTTCTGTTACCATGCTTTACCTTAGTAAGGAAAGAGGAAATGGAGGTGTTGCGTAACTTCTCTAAGTAAACAGATTTTCTGTGCAGATAGATACTGAAAGCAGCCTTAACCAGTGCTGCAGCCTCCAGGTTCCTGCTAATGCCAAAGGCAGTTGTGTAATTAGTGGCCTTGTGTACTGAACTGAGACTGCTTTGAAACCTCTGGAGGGAAATATTTTGTCTATTATGTTGGTTAGCTTTCCCTGAAAATTAAAAGTGTTGCTGATACTCCATTGGGGTGGTGGGGGAGGATTTTACAAGGCCTGATAAATAAGCTCTGGCATCTTTTTCCTGACCACTGGACAAAACATCTGCAGCAGCAGAATCAAACTAAATGATTGAAATGGAGCCATCAGTAGAAATTAAATCAGTCTTACTTGAGGGGGTGAGCATGGTAAGATAAGGAAGTGGAAAGCTGCATTTAGAAGATTTTGTGTGGTTTCAAGATGTTTTCACTGTAAAATTGTAGAAAGAATTGGGACCTGGTTTTGGTACTTGGTACAATTTCAGTCATGGTAAATGAACTAAAGTAGACAAGATTATTAATCTTTATCTAATATATTCTCCTGAAGCCATTTGAAAAACCTGGGGTGTATTAAAAGTTTCAAACAGCTTTTTTTCTTTGTTTCTACAAACCAAAGATTTTTAGAGAATCGGCATCAACCATAATGGCAGTGACTGTTAGCAGCTACAAGATTTGAGATATTTCCCTTCCTCCCAGATTTACAGTTTTTGTAAAACCAGTTTTTGTCAGCCACTTGATCTGTTTTCTCTCACTCTGACAAAGAGTACGTGTGCCAGGTGTCTGCGAGTTCTACAAATTAATAAGTTAGTTATTGAGTTTGGTCAATTTGGAAACTTGCAGCTTCATATGCTGGAACTGGGACAAGAGGAAATGGCCTCAAGCTGTGCCAGGGAGGCTTAGACTGGATATTAGGAAACATTTCTTCACCAAGAGGGTGGTCAGGCATTGGAACAGGCTTCCCAGGAACAGTGTGGAAACACCATCCCTGGAAGTGTTCAAAAAACATGTAGATGAGGCCCTTAGTGTTGTGGTTTAGGGGGACTTGGCAGTTGTGGTGTAAAGGCTGGTTTTGATCTTAAAGTTCTCTTCTAACCTAGTTGATTCTAGGAATTTGAGTTTGCAGGAACTCATCAGGCAAAATGCTAATGTTGACTGTTAAAGGATGAATATTCCTCTTGTGCTTTTTGGCTTTCTAAATGGGAGGCAAACTTGTTTCTGCAGACTTAGTTCTAGTTACTGGTGCAACTTGCAGTGTATGCTCAGTCAGGCTTTGCGTAATCCGGGGTTCCAGAGCCTGGGCACCACAAAGCATTTTAACACACATAAAAAAGAAAAAATGCCTCCTGTGTCAATTGATTTGCCCCTGCAGTGTCAGTCACCTTTCCTTCATAGCTCTGCCTCTAGCATGGACTGCTGGAGTCTAGTTTATACACTGGTGTACCTATGGGTGAATGCACGTCTTGTTTTCTAGTCCGTCCAAGCAATCCAATGCTGTGAATGTATTGCAGCTGAATTAGACTAGTAAAAAGCAGGTTTTGCCAGCTTTAGAAAGCAAATAAATAAAAATGGACCTGTTTGGGAAGGAAGTGCTTAGATACGTGTATACACGTTTATGCATGCTTCAGTGAGAGATCCTTGTTTTAGGATAAAAAGGACTTTGTTGTTCTTGGTTAGGAAAGAGAGTGAAAGTGGGCAGTGGATCGTAAGAGCCACTCCTGCAAAACTCTTTGCTGCTGCTGCTATGCAGTGATCCTTCCAGCTCCAATGAACAAAATAGTACTTGCCCAGCTCATTAGCACTGTTTCAGCAGGTCGGATCTCTTGAGAAGTAGGCGAAGTTTATGGAATTATGGTTTTGATCCTAATGCCATCATTCATCTTTTCAGTTCAATACTGACACAGTTGTTTTCTCAGACAGACTATCATTTCAGTAGGTATAGTGGAAAACCTGTGCTGGCTGTAGTTGACTGACACATATCTCCCCTAAAGATAATGGCAGTGCTGATATTTTTTCTTACCTTGGAAGACAAAAGCATTTACTGTGGTGTGCAAGTCCTTTTCCTTTAGTAAGCCCCATTGTTTCCTCAAGTTCACTGTGCTCGGTTCTTTTTTTTTGTTTCACCAGTGGTGGGCAGGAGGGATGAGACACCACCCACAAATGGTAAAGAGAGAATATCTTGTTATTAAAGGGCTAAATGAGATTTAGAAAATCTTTCTTTGCTATGGGTGTAGACTTCATGTAACTGTGGGTGAGTTGCTTAATCTTCCTTGTATACACTGTTCCTCGTGTAAAGGGGGAATATTTCAAAGGACTGCTGTGATATGTTCATTGATGTTTGTAAAGTGTGCTGTTTTGTCTATATATCAAGTAACTTTTTTCTTTCAGTTTTGACAGTGCCCAGTAGCCTTCAACATGGTTTAGACCCACACAGTGCCTATAATGAGAGGTCCTGGTGAACAATAGAGGAGTAAAATTACTATGATCAGTCTGCAAAGAGCTGCAGCCATCTAACATCAGATACTTAGATGTCAGATTGAAATAGGTCTTTGGTAACTGAAATGCCTCTTATTGTCATTAATTTGTTTGTGAGTGAGGATTTTTATGACCTCGGTTTATGTGTAAGTAACATGGAAATGAATTCTGCAGTTAATTCAAGTCCAAAATAGTTTGGGATTTTCTTTTCCAGATTCATGTAGTGGATGGATAGTCTATGAAAATCCCTTCTATGGTTAGTAATGTTGCATACTATCTGCAGCTTGGCAGTGGAGTACATCAAGGGTTATTTTTTTAATTATAGAGTTTTGAAATGATGGTTGTATATTGCCTCAAAGAAAGGAAGGATGCTTGGTCAACTTCAGACACTTCTCAGCTTTTCTATCTGTGACTGTCATTTTAACAAAGAAAATAATTTCATGGAAGGGTAGTTCAGATGCATGTTCTGTGTAATTTGCAAGTGTGGGCTCTTGCATGTAGTTACAGCTGACAGTACAGTCAACGGAGGGAAAAGTCTCTTATCAACAGTACCCTGCTCCTGAGAGCATTTCTTCTGTTCTCCATGATTTATGAGATCATGACGTGAAAGGTTTTTTGTGGCATTCAGCTGGTCATGATGGAGTGCAAACCAATTTGAAATTTAAAATGGCTGGATGAACTTTACTATGCAAAAATTAAACTTGTAATCAAATTTGCCGGTCAAACAAAGAGAAATGTTTAATTTAAACAAGAGAGGTTTTCGTGTCAGTACCTAGCGCAGGAAAGGTTTTGCTGACATATCCCAGTCAAATAGTCTGGGGTTTTTGGATATGCATTAGGAAAACTATCATAAATACTACTGCCTTTCTCATGATCGGTGTCTGTGTAGAACGTGGATCATGCTTGCTCTTGGAAAATACCCACGTATATTAAACTGAGGCAATTAAAGGTAAGCACAAAAATGCCTGGAAAACTTGAGAAGGATACTTCCAGTAACATCTTATGTTCAGATGGATTAGCAAAAGGGAAGCTGTTGTTATTCCATGGTTTTTAGAGTCATTTGTGTCTTACCAGGCAGCTGACAAAAATAATTTACATTCAGTGCACACTTTGCTTCTCATATGTAGAAGTTAATTACAAGAATAGTTTAGTCTATTAATTTTCATTCTGGAATCTTACTCCCTATCCCCCTATGTAAGTGGAGCTTTCGGTCTGATTTTTCTCTTTACCTCCCCCCCACCACGTTCTCAACAATAGATTACAGTCAAGATGTTTCAGATCTTGCAGTCCTCCCATTTGTTCCACTGGTCAAGATCACAATAAAAATAATCTAAACTCCTGAAGACTTTTACTTCCTGTCCGTATGCATTGTAACATGATGTTTATTGCAGTGCAGTGGAAATGCTTCCTACAATGGTAGAGAAAAACAGCTCGTGTTTTAGGAACCATGCTACCTAAATATCATCTCTGGCTTTGTATCTTAATGAAGCAGGTTGCCTATATCCTTTCACAGTGTGCACTGTCCTACATCATCTTGTTTCTGCTGCTCTTTTACATGGGGACTTTATGCTTCTGAAACAGTGTCCCAGGCAGCTTGAATAGCCTCACTGTCTTCACCTGCCATTGATGCTTTTCTACCTTATACCTACCTTTCCCCCTACAGCTCCTCCTTTCCAGTTAGTTATCCCTGTATCTTGTTTTAGCTTGCAAGCACTTTTGGGTCATAGTGTAAAATGTACGGGAATATAAAATGTTTTACAATAGTAATTATGCTGGTGTGTTTCCCAGCAAATGTCAAGCACAGACAGACTTGCTCTCGTAAACCTGGCAGCATATAGAGAAGGTGAGTGGAATTTGCATCACAGTAGGTTGTTCTCAGTAAGCCAAACAGTTCACCTTCAAAAGTGCTACAGGCAAGCTTTGGGTTATGTGATTTAATAGAGAAGATACCAAAGGGACTTCAGAAGGAAGGGTTAAGTTTTATGTGCAATAAAACTGAAATCAGAGGTAGACCTAGTGAATCAAATCCCTCTGATCTGAGGAATAGAAGGAGAAATTATATTCCAAAAGGTGGAGAATTTACAGAGTTAAGTCTGCTGTTTGGGCTCAGAAGGTAATTTCATTAAGGCGACTGAGATACAAAAGTCCTCCTTTGTTTCCTTGAACGAGATCTTATGTTTAGCTGGTACCTGAGGCAGGTACTCTCTCTGCCTTCATCTTCCTCTTCAAAAGTTTACTTGTTCATGTTGTGTTTGGTACCGTTTGCTGTCATGATTAAAAAAAAAATAAATAAACATCTCTATGAGAAGACTTTTTCCTAGGAGCTGTATCTCCTTTCCTTCTCTGGTCATTCTTCCATCTGTGCTCTCTGAAGGGATAGCAGATTGTGTTGGGCTAAGGATATTGTCCTTGTACCAGCCAGGGAAAGGAAGGTGCTTTCACTAGGTTTTTAATAGCAGCAGTTCAAGATAAGGGTAGCCCTTGGGTACTGGTTTTTCTTCTTTCTACATTATATTTTAGCCCTCCTGTACCCATTTCCCCATATTATTAATCTTTGTGTTCTGTTGATCTTTTAGCATGTATCACTCTTTCTTTCCTCTCCAATCATATGTAGTAAAAGAAAGGTTTTGGGTGAATCTGTATTATTACAGCAGCATGTATTGTTGCACTGCAAAAACAATAAAGGTGTTTTTTCTTCTGTAAGAGAAGGGAAAACAGGCTTATTCTGGAGGCCAGTATTGCTCTAGGGCTTCATTTAATTGTTGCCCAGCTGAATTCATATAATGTATGTACTCAGCATCTCACAGGTGCAGTGTATTTGTTTTAAACTTCATACAGCCTGATGAGGGAAAGGGAACAAATAGTGTGGTGTGAATCTGTGAGGAAAGGCAAGCAGCATACATCATTTGTGTTTTGGCTTGTGGTTTTGCAGGAAGTATTTTGGGTGGATTTGGATTCATTTTTGCTACAGTGATTTACTGTTGGAGCAGAGGAAGAAATAGCCTCCAGAGTGTTGATGATCTTTGCCTGGGGGGAGCAGTGCAGAAGCATAATGGAATTTCCTGTGAGAGGTGCCTGAGTATTACAGTAAACATGAGTGTTTGTGGAAACAAAAGAGTAAGGAAGAAGGGCACAGTAAGTGGTTAGGCTATGTGGATAGAAGTAAAGTTATTAATGTCTGTAGAACTCTGATGAGAAATTTTAGATTCAATCTAGAGCAAGAGAAAAACAATTGAAAACTTGAAGTAAAGGGTTATATGGTCAGAGTGCCTTGAGGGGAAAGGATTACACTAACAGCTGTGTTTTGTGTAGTGTGGAAGGATTGTTGGTGTCTGTAATGTTACAGAAGTGTGGTTGTAGAAGTAGGGAGCTGAGAGAAGACTAGAGTAACTTCAGGATAATAGTGGGAGAAGATGAGTAAGATTTTTAGAGGAGGAGGATGCAGTGTCAAAGGTGTGTGCTGTTTGCTTGGTTGTCGTTTGTTTTTCTTTTTTCATTGTGGTTAATGGATAGTCGGGAGTGTCAGCATAAAGGTAATCTCCTGATAACAACTTTTTCTGACACAGTGGATAGCATTAACAAGGTGAGGAGATTTATCTCTCTCCTGGCAGGTTACCTTTACCAGCTTGCTCAGCTCAGCTTTTTGCTGGTCAAGCTCTGGTAGTGTCACAAACTGACCATGGATATAACCAACTTCAGGCAGAAACTATTTTAGTCTGTTGATACCTTGTTAAGAAGCAAGATGTACTCCCTGTCATGAGCTGATACTGAATTAACAGAATGACATTCCTGTTACAGTAGAAATAAAATTTGTTTTCGTCATAAGTTTCTGCATCCTGATATGAATGTATTTATTTTTGCCAGGGTGGAGTGAAAAGCAGATTCACAAAGAACCAGCACTGACAATTGAAAGGTACGAATCTCTGCCCCTGAACTTGAGTTTACTAACCTGTATTTTTTTCTCACCCCAGGTGTGGGGTGGTAACTTTATCTAATTCACACTAGCTTTAACTGTATCCCCCTTAAAAATTCTGAGTCTATTTCACATCCCCAGTTAGTCTTTGATCTCCTTTTCCTGAGGTTGCTAACTAGAGTGCCAAGATAAGAATCTGCTGAAAGTTTCCAGGGAAGCCATAGACATGATCACCTGCCCACCAAAACTTTTCTCAGCAAATGGATTTTAAATTATATGCTTTTAGAGCAAGAAGTCTCTTTGAGAAGAGTGGGGTTTTGGTTGTTTGGTTTCAGTTGGGTTGGGTTTTCCCCCCTCTGTTCTTCCTTTGTTGCCCTGTTTGATTTGAAGCTCCCTTGGCCAGTATGATTTGCTTCTGCATTAATTTGGTATTTGTGAATCTGCTTGTGGTTCTGTAAGATGCTGCAGGTACATATCAGCCTGAACTGCTGTGGAATGAAATCACATCAATGTAGTCTTTGGTGAAGTTCTTTTGGTATTGCTCACTGATGAAATTTAGCAACAAGGGTTGAACAAAAATGTTCTTTCCTAGTTTATGGCAGGATTATTGTAAGGCTAATAGAAGAAGCAAAAGTACAATTTAGTGAGATTACAGGCAGTCAATGAAATTTATCATCAGGTCATCAACAATACCTTACTATATATTGATTCAATATATAGAAAATGTGAGTTACTTATTGATGGTATATTGAGCTGGGAAATCGCTCTTCTGCATACATCAAGCAAAGATGGCTACATATACAAAGGACAGGAGCTGTGACCTGTCAGCCATGCTCAAATCTCTACCATGAAGCTGGAAATAATACCTAGCCTGATCAGCTGAATCAATAGGGTTGTAGCTATGGAAAATATTATACATGATAATACGTGATACATAATTTAAGCTATTTTCATGGATTTTCACAGGTTCATTTGCTAGATTCAGGAACCTTTTGTTTTATGGTAATCCCCCCCCCCCCCCAGTTTATCAGTAGACATTAAGGGAACAGATTAAAACTGTAATTGCAACTTTGAAATATTTCTGTAGGTGTCATGTCGCATCTGTCCTGTCTGTGCCTCCTTTCCCCCAAAGCTAAGGCAAGATCTACAGAGGCAGATTCACCACCTACCTCACACTGCTTTTCATTGTTACCACCAGCCGATTTTGCTAGATGAAGAATCAGAATTGGTACCAGACTTCCAGCATGTGGGAAACCAGATCACCAGCTATAGTTGGTGTGTGTTGAGCAATTTGAGGATTGGGAAAGCTGAGTTAACTGATTTCACACCTCTTGTTTGAAAAAGGAAATCCTATGCTGTGTCCTGAATAATAGAAGAATATTCAAATTTTGAATGTGAACCAGTTTGCTTGTAATAGTCATGATGCTTAAACTGGTAATGTATTGCTGGTTTTCAGTATAGTAGAAGTGCCTCTATCATGTGCCTAATTCTGCAACCTTAATATACGTTGCATCAATTAGATGCCTGTCTCATGCACAAACCTGAGCATATGCAAAATAACATGTAATTATTTTGTTATCCTATTAAAATCCACAGACCTACTTATTAGGGAAAATAAGTAAAAAGTAAAAGTTCAAGGACTTACTACTAAATTATTCATTGATATGATATTTTAACATTTTTAAAAACTTGATTTGGGATTTCACACATGTAAGTATAGCCACAGACAATGTAATTTATTTTCCTTTAATGTACCTTTACAGGATTGGGCATTGGAAGCCATCCAGTGCTTCAAGATAGTCCATTGTTGTGGACTGCTTGACTACTAAATTGACCAGAAGTACTCTCTTTGTGCTAGCTGTCATACTCATTTTTGTTGCTGTATTGGCTAGTCATTTATTGCAGTTTGTTATTAGCACCCCTTAAAAGACAGCACACTTGAAATGGTTTACCTTAGTATCTCTGTGCAGAAAGCCGTTTAAGAGGCAGAGACATAGAGAAATGGAATGGAATAGAATTGGGCCTAAAACTGCCACTGGCTGCTGGTAGCACCTGCCTCATCCCTGCTGCTTGAAAAGTGGGGGATTTGATTAAAAATTCAGAACTAGCAGAAGCCTCCTGCTCTTGCAGGTTATATGTATAAAGGGTGTCAGCATGTATTTAATAGAAAAAAAGAAATGGGGGGGGGGAAGGGGGGAGGAACCAAAACAAAAACACTACCAAAAAAAAAACCAAAACCCCCAAAAAAGACCTAACCCAACCACCATCCCCCTAACTGATGCTGACCTTTTTTATTAAAGGGTTGGTTATGCTGACTAAAGTGTTTTTCATTGTATAAGCATGAGAGAAGACCTAAAATGATAGTGAATGAACAGTTATTCTCTGTAATATAGTTCAATTAACATAGAAGCTTTTTTACTTATTCCAATTTTCATGCATTAGTAAACTTAAAAAAGCTATGTTACTCCAAGTGTACTTGCTTTAGAGTCTGAAGTATTGGATAGCTGTACTGCTAATAAGCTATTGTGTTTCCTAGAATGTTTTTGGTTGTGAAATACATATTCACATTTTCATATGTGTTTGGTTCTCAGAGTACATTACGGATTTTTTTGTGGATGTTGAACGAAATTTTTTTTGTTTGGGTTTTTTTTTGGGGGGGGGGATTTCTGTGGTTTTTTTTTTAATCTTGGGTTGTTTTTTTTAATCTTGAATCATAATCATTGCCTGATTTAATTTTTCCTTTTTTTTTTTTTTTTTGTTCCTAACACTTCAGTGCAGCAAAAAGCTTTATCAGCCTTTCACAAAATGGGAAGGATAGAAATCCTGCTTGAAGGAAAATGAGGCAAAACAACAAAAACAAAGCAAAACAACAGCCCAACAACAAACCGAAACCTCCCCTTTTCTCCCATTTTGCTGAAAGGTTTTAGAAAAGGAGGGACTAAGGAAGAGTAGAATTCTATTGCTCCAAGGTCTACAAGTTAATTCAGTGTGATCTTAAAGCAGTAACTGTTTTAAGACCTGATGAATCACTATCAGAGCTAAAAACACCTACACTGTTGCACTGAGAAGCTTGTATCCCAGACTTCAGGATGGTTTGTATCTGATTCTAGTAGATCAGGCAATACTATAGCGTAGAAAGGTGACAATCTAATTCTTATGAAGTATGTTTTCAAAAAAGCCTTTCAGAAAGAGTGCTGCAAATCTAACACCCATAGGAGAATTAAATGGAGAAAAATCAGTTGAAGCACAAATGTTGAAGCACAGCTGAAACAAGATGCAGGAGGGTGTGTGATGGTATGAAAGTTTTACTGGCAATGTCTGAGATGCCTGCATGTAAGTGAGTTGTGCAGGTCACCCCAGATGGGCTCCAGTAAAAGCTTTAATGCAAACTTGAATGCTCCTATTTATAGACATGGCTCTTTGGCTAAGTATAAACTGCTCCCAGTCATGTCTAGACTAACATCAGAGCCGTGCTGGTACTGAAAGTAGGGGTTCAGAAGTAAGAGTACAAGGCATGCTATTCTGTATGTTACTGTTTATTGCAGTGATCATCTAAAATTTGTGGGAGCAGTAAATCTTTGAATGTCATATGACATTATGTCACCCAAGACACCTTTTCTTCCTCTTGTTAAGCATAGGAAGGTATGTCTGGTGGATGTGACCCATAAGCTAAATACTCTTCAGCATGTGTTTAAAGCTTTGAGAATGTATCAGTGGGTGGATGGATAGATGGATGGATAGATCAGTGAATGACTTTCATTGCTAACTATTTTCAGCAACTGAGTTTTAATGAGTCTTTCAACTGTTGCTGCTGTGTTTAATCTGCTCACTTACTCAGTGTTCAGCATTAAAGCAGCTTTCTAGGAGGTAAATGTTGTCCTTATTACAGAAGAGCTTAGTTTGATTGTGTTGAGCACAGACCTTGTGTTAAGAGTTCTTTTGGGTTTTTTAATTGAGAAATATATGCTGTGCACACAGTTGATTAGGATGAATAAGCAATTGCTGTGCTTGGAAATGCACATCCAAATACACAGTTGCTATGTTAAGATAAGTAACTTGGACTGCATGAAGTTATAAACTCTGGTCCTGATTCTGTAGTGGTGGTCTTACTGTCACGTCCTATATTTGTGAGTTTCCCTTTTGGACTTTTGATTTCATATGTATCAACACATAGCTGAACAGAGTGAAAAGCATGACAAAAAGTGTCCACTGCTCCCTTTTCATTTAACATAAGGGTTCTTCTTTAATTTACTTGATATACTGCCTAACATATCTTGTCAAAATAAATAAGTATCAAGGCAGCTGCTCTTAAAGGTAGGGAATACTTTAAACATGTAATGTACCAATGTGAAGAAAATGTAGTGTAGCGGTATTTCTGGTAAGCATACTGAAAAAAAATATATCTAGGAGCTTTGTTCAAATGCCAGCTCTTACATCAGGCCTCTTTGTAATCTTTCTTGCTGATCTGTGACCTTGACCTTGTGTTTGTGTCTGTATGTCAAGTCTATTTTAGGAATGGACAAACTAAGTTCAGTTTAATAGGATTTATACTCCAGCTTCACAAGATGCCTCAGTAAAATAGAAAAAGTAAAATATTGAAATCAATTATTTTATTTCCAGTTATCTTTTCAGATCTTGAATATATTGACCACTTATTTGTTTTTAATTCTGTTGAGAAGATGCTTCTTAAAAAGGCATCTTTATCTCAACAATGAACTCTTCTAAATTCAGCACAGACATTCTGCCTGGAGGTGGGGTTTCCTCTGTAAGAATCTCACTGGTAGCAGTGTTTTCATTTGGCATAAGTCTGGGCTTGGTACTGAAAGTAATCCCTGCTTTTTGTCCTTCCTCGTGCCACTCTTGTAGTCACACGTAAAACGACTGTGAAACAACCTCTCAGCAGTACCTTTGGGGTTCTGATGGTGATGAGGTCCTTGGTCTGACTTGCCTTGAAGGAGCTTCCTATGGGGATGCTTGTGTCACTACTGGGAAGGTGGCAGGCATTAGAGGCTGCAGATCCATAGATCAAGGCAAGGCTACAACTTGTGACAGTGGCTTAACAGTTGGATCAGACATGTAACCATGTTTTGTATACCTTTGAATGTGCAGCTTGTGAACTAGTTTATTTTATTTTTATTTATTATTTATTTTATTGATTACTAGGATTGTTCTTCATGGTGATTTGAGATGGTATTCATTTCTAGAGATCAAGGCGGAGCTTGCTAGCAGCCAGGTAGGATCTGATGTGCTGGTGCTACTTGCATTCACCAGAGCTCTTGAGCACAGGCTTAATTTTAGACCTATGCTATCATGGCAGTGAAGTTGGTTGGTGTAATTGATGTTTGGGCATATGGCTTTATAAAGGCTTAGTGAGCTGCTTGGTTTGATGGGCACTGTCACAGAATCACAGAATGTTTAGGTCAGAAGGGGCCTTAAAGATCATCTGTTTCTAACCCCCCTACCGTCTAGGACACCTCTCCCTAGACCACATTATTCAAAGCCCCATCCTGGCCTTGAACACTTCGAGGGATGGGGCAGCCACTATGAAAGATGGCCAAAATTAGTACGTATGTGTAAGTATGGAGGAATAGATTTATTTTTAATAGGTCTTTCATTTTGGGGATAATGTTATCATATGTAGGAAATCACACATTTTCTTCAGAAATCAATTACACATCTGTAGTTTTTTGTTTTACGCATTTTTTAAATAGGTGTGATCACCTGTTTCAATTTTCTTGATATTAATAGAACAGGTGGTAACAATAATTAGCTTTTCTTGCTATTTTGCAGTTATTTCCTTCATGTCGCACTTATAAATGTAAGACATATTAGTAGAAGCTCTTTTCCACAACTTTGATGGCATATTATTTTTCTTCTTGGAGTGCTTGCCATTTTTATCAACATAAAATTTGAGAAATTACCTCAAAGTGTGTGTTGTTGTATTGAGGAGTAGTTAAACACCTCCCCTTGCCAGCCATCCTCTGTTCTTACCATGGCTTTGTGACGGTGAATAAAGTTATCAGTTTTGAGCTAAGTCTGTATTTTACTTGTTCTGATTTGATTCATGGCCAAGATTGAGCTGCAATTCAATTTCCAATGTCTGGGTATATTATTAACTAACTGATCGTCTCTATATACATCTATATGATTCAAAAGGCTTTTAGCATTTTACTTAGGGTTTTATGTTATGCTTGTTTTCAGATTAACTCTGGCATAGTGGTAAGATGAGGGCTTTCTGTGACATTCTTTAGATGTTGTTAGCGTTTTCTCCCCAGGTTTTGCTAAAATAGGTTCTTATGTTGTATCTTTAATTCCACTTGGGCTTATTGCTATTTTGGAGAGAAAAAAAAATATTTTTTTAATTGCAATTGAACTATTAGAGACCTTCTTGTAATGCAGGTTTTTCTTTTCCCCACTTAACTGAAATTGTGAGCCTTTTCTGTGTCTGCAGCCTTTAGAAACATCATGTGCATAAGCAGAAATCTCTCCTTATAATAGAAACTACATTGTCCTTCCCACTAAGAAAAAGCAAGCCCCCCCCCAAAAAAAGAGGGGACCCCCCCCAAAAAAAAACAACAAAAGAAAAACAACCCACAAGAAAACCCAAAACACAACCCCAAAACCACAAACCAAAAAAACAAATCATCTGGGTCTTTAGCATGGATTTATGGGGTATTACATATAATTGAATAGATCTTGCTATGGAATGACTGTGTATTTGTGCTTGGTTAGCTGAAAACTGTTCTGAGGGAAAGTCTAGAAAGTGCCTCTCATTTATAACTAACCATGAAACACTTGGTCCCAAGTGGAACACAACTACTACTGTCAATAGAAGCTGTGCACTACTTTTCAGTGCTTTGCAGTTTGGTCTCTGTGAAACCAGTTCTTTCTTAAAACAACATAAAATGACTTACAATATGACAAGTCACCTAACACGTACAGTTATTCCAACAAATCCAAGAAAATGCACAGTTTCATTGCAGTGCTGTCAATAAATGCCTGTATGTTTAGATCCTTTCAGCAAGCAGAAGGTCAGAGCTGTGTGGAAATGCATTATCTGCATGCATTGATCATAACTCAAAAGCATGATAGTCCAGAAAGAGGACATTGATTTCTTCACTGTGTATTAATCAAATGTCATTCTTGGGGAGTTGGTGTAGAGTTAAATGCATAATTGGTGATTTGTTTTCATATCTATTGAAGGGAATGTGAATCTGGTTGTTAGTTTCCTTTTAGTTGCTTATTTATGCAGCTGGCTCACAAAGATGGGAAAGGTGCATCTTTCGACCATTCTGGTATACCTGCCAGTATATTATCCACCTCTCTATCCTGAAAACAGGTCTTGGTATATATTTTCATGCCTATTTGTTTTTATTTCTTGAATAAGAAGACTCAATTCACCAAAAGCCTTTCTGCGCACTGTACTTATGAGCTTTGATCAGCACACTACCTAAGCTGAGATTTAGTGAGAGGTGCTATTTCTGGATTCCTGTCCTTACTGAGGATGGGGTGGGATCTAACTTTTCTGCCCTATCATTTTGTTTCTGCCCTTTTTGTCTTCAGTAGCCGAAGATCATTGAGCAGTGACTTATGGGGCAGGTTTAGATGTCAAATACCCCATTCCTTCACAGGTGGCATGGCATTTCTAGGTTGAATGTAATACGGAAAAGAATAGACAACTGGCAAAGAGTTGGCAGAGAGTGTTTCTAAGTTCATGTCTGAATGTTAGCAGATACTGATCAAGAAATGAAATCAAATATGCCCTTTACTATACCATTACAGAACAAAATAGAGAGATTTCTGCAGTAGTATTTATAGGAGCAAGTATACGTACATTCCTCTGTGCTAAAGAATTGACTGAAATTTTTGTGAACTGTTCAGTTAGAGAGCGAAATTGTAAGTTATATGGATGGAGTGGGTTTTCCACATCCAAGAGTGATTATTTTTATGATGCTCAATTCTTTTACTTGTTAGAATAACAAATACTAATTTAAGGTAGGCTGACATAAGCTTTTGTTTGAAGACTGCCAAAACCAAAAAATGGCCACACCATGTGACTCATCTCTGAATTTAGCAGGAGGTTCTGAAGTGCAGGACAGTCTTGGATTAAGCTATGTACAGTGCTTGAGTGTACTTGTAAACCTTGAGGGCTGCTACTAAGGCTTTCACAGACTCAGCTTTTATGGCACTTGTGTCTGTCCTTCATTTCCGCCTCTCCATGTACTTACTTCAGCTGTTTTGGGGATATGCTTGGTTTTGGGGTGTTGATGGGTGAGGGGTTTTATTGTCCAGATGTTTGTGTTTTTGGGGGGAGGGTTGTTCAGTTTTGGTTTGGGTTTGGGGGGAGGGGGTTTTTGTTTGCTTGTTTGTTCTTTTTAAAATCAATTAATTTCACAGTGTCACAGAATGGTTTGGGTTGGAAGGGTCCTTAAAGATCACCTAGTTCCAAGCCCCCCTGCCATGGGCAGGGGCACCTTCCACTATACCAGGTTGCTCAAAGCCCCATCCAGCCTGGCCTTGAACACTGCCAGCAATGGGTCATCTACAGCTTCTCTGAGCAACTTGTTCCGGTGACACCACCCCCACAGTAAAGAACTTCTTCCTACTGTCTAATCTAAATCTACCTTCTTTCAGTTTAAAGCCATTCCCCCTTGTCCTATCACCACATGCCCTTGTAAAAAGTCCTTCTCCAGCTTTCTTGTAGCCCCCCTTCAGGCACTGGAAGCTGCTCTAAGGTCTTCTCTGAGCCTTCTATTCTCCAGGCTGAGCAAGCCCAGCTCTCTCAGCCTGTCTTCATAGGAGAGGTGCTACAGCCCTCATCATCTTCATGGCCTCCTCTGCGCTCACTTCAGTAGGTGCACATCCCTCTTGTGTTGGGGGCCCCAGGGCTGCAGGTGGGGTCTCACGAGACTGGAGAATAGGGACAGAATCCCCTCTCTTGGCCTGCTGGTAACACTCCTTTTGATGCAGCCCAGGATACAGTTGGCTTCCTGGGTTGTGAGTACATACTGCTGGCTTGACCAACAACCCTAAGTCCTTCTCCTCAGGGCTGCTTTCAGTCCATTCTCTACCCAGCCTGTATTTGTGCTTGGGATTGCCCTAACCCAGGTGCAGGATCTTGCACTTGGCCTTGTTGAACTTCATGAGCTTTGTGCTGGCCCAGCTCTCAAGCGTATCAAGGTCCCTCTGGATCCTATCCCTTCCCTCCAGTGTCCCCACACAGCTTGGTGTCATCAGCAAGCATGCTGAGGGCACACTCAATCCCACTGTTTGTTTCACCGACAAAGATACTGAACAGCACTGGTCCCAATACTGACCTCTGCAGAACACCACTTGTCACTGGTCTCCACTTGGACTTTGAGCCGTTGACCACAACATTTTGAGTGTGATCATCCAGCCAGTTCCTTATCCACCGAGTGGTTCATTTATCAAATCCATGCCTCTCCAGTACAGAGACAAGGATGTTGTGCAAGACAGTGTCAAACCCATTGCACAAGTCCAGGTAGATGATACTAGTTGCTCTTCCCTTATCCACCAATACTTTCTTATTTTTCCCTTCCTTCCTGGTAGGCTGGTGAAGTAAGCTTCATGAGCATGAGGCACATGTAACTTAGGCAGAAATGTCTGCCTGTGGCCTTGTGTAAGCTGTGCCCTGTTTTCCGCAAGAAGTACCTGATGTGAGTTGAGTGCCATCACTGGACGAGTCATGGCATACCAGAGCTATGTTGAAATACCCTGCTTCTTGGGGCAGGCTAATCTCCACGGGTTCCCTTACTCCCGGGCTGGGCTTACTCACGGTTGAGCTGTCTTGGCTCTTTCCTGTACGTGCCAGTCTGCAGTGCAGACATAGCTGTTTTTCTGAGCGCCACCGCTCTTTTCTTGCTGTAGTTCATGCTCATGCTGTCCCATCTCAGGGGGGACAGAGCTAGATGGGCATTCCTTTGTGACGTGCTTCCTCAATGTCGGGTAAAAGCTGCGACGTATCCAGCACTGCTCAGACTTTGATCTTTTCCCTTGAAAATGCTTTGCCGCCGAGTTTGAAGCATTCTGACTTCTGCATTGCTCCTAGCGTGGGTACAAACGTGCCTTGCTGCCTTCCCGAAAAGCTCTCTGTGCATATATGAAAATCTCTGATATTTCCACACCTTGCTTAAGCAGACAGTGGAAATACTGTATTCCCCCTCGGTACATATTACATATCCTCCCAAAGCTCCTTGTCCCTGTGAGGTGGTATTGTGTGGTCTGGGTGAGTCACAGGTTCCTGGACTGTAGAGAATCCCATATGAAATTTGAGGAGCAGAAGGTTACTGAAATGAGGTGTCTGAATCCCCCTTTCCACACCCCAGAAGGAATATGTAGGAACAGCCTCCCCTTCCTTAAGTGCCTCTTGGGCCATGATTAACAACAACAGTAATTAGGATTTACATTTACAGTCTCTTAAAAGCCAATGTCAATGTAAATAGCCTACTGCCAGCACAGTTGGGGTTTTTTCTTCCCTACTCAGCTGTTGGTTCACTAACATTTCAGTCCAGTGGTCTGTCAAATGTTACTCTCCCAGGAAGAACTTTTTTATGTCTGCTCTGCTGTTGGTTCTGTATTCCTGTCAATTTTATATAACAGGATTTCTCGGTTATTCTGGGTTTGTCTGTTTTCATAAAACAATAGATTTTGCAGCTCTTTGAGCTGTTGTGTCAGGTGTTACGGAATCAGTTTTCTGCAGTATTTTTCAAAATTCTACCACTCAAGCTGCTAAAATCATCAAATTTTGATTCGGCTGGTTTGTGTCTGTGCCTTTCTACTGGGCCCCGTTTTTTCCCCTAATACTGAAAAAAAACAGCACCCCATTCTGTTGTCTAAAACATCTTTTATGAACATGAAGACTGTATTTGGCAGTACACAGCTTAGCAAGACAGTAGGGAGAATGCTTTTCTGTTTGGTATACTTGTGCAGGATTTAGCCTGGAAGCTGTGGCTGTTGCTAACCCTGCCCTTATCCAAAGGAGGTATTTTGTAGAGTGAGCGATGCTGCTCAAGAGGCATCAGGACTGTGGCAGCCTGGAGGGAGCATCGCTGCCTGGGATGATGGGGGATGCCACCTTTGTGGTGGCACTGGGGCCTTAGAATTCCCTCCAGTAATCTGGCAGCAGCGGGGCTCCTGCTGGCTTCAACATGATTCGCTATGTGGCCTCTCCTCACCTAGCTATTTAAAAGCAGTAGGCTATCCTTTCTATGTTTAAAATGTCTTTTGGAGTCAGTCAGTAGGGCTAACAAAGGGGTGAATAACATGCCAAGCTTCTGGGAAGGAAGCCTGCTTTTGCTTTCTCGAAGCGATATCCTATGATTGTAGGAGAGGAACCTGATGGTTTATTTTTTGGTTTTTATCCTTGGGGTCTTTCGGTGGGTTTTGTTGTTTTTTTTTTTTTTGTTTTTTTTTTCCCCAATTAATTCATTGTAAAAAAGGTTTGTTGATTCCCAAGTTCATCTGAGTGCAGCCATGGAAGAATACACCCTTTTATTGGTGAATTTTGCTATCCACTATCAGATCACTTTTGGTTTCATTGGGTTATTGGGTTTTGTTTGTTTTTTTTTGTTTGTTGTGGGTTTGTGTGTGTTTTTGGTGGTGTTGTCTCTTAAACTACATTTGCAAAGGGAACCTTCAAAATGTCTTGACAGCCTGAATCAAAACTGTGAAGACGTCTCAGCTGCCCCATTCATCTCAGTAGATTTCTGCTACAAAGTGGGGATTTAGCAAAGCACTTAAGTACTTGATTCTATTAACACACATGCTTAAGTGCCATTGAAGTACCTGCACATTTGTGCAGCTCTGTGGATTGGGTACCCTGGGTTGTTGGATCAGGCCTGTTACAACCTTAGCAGAAAGAGTTAACTGAAGTGCTTCTACCACCACCCTGAATACATCCTTTCTGCTTGTGAAAATCAAAGTGCAAATTGAGCTTAATAACAAAGTAATTCTGAACAGGTAATCTCATTTTCCCCACTCATGTTTAGTTTGCTGCAAGATTCTGTTGCAGTTTTCAGTGCATCTAGGAAATTTTTTGGAGACCATAATTTGATTGTGCTCTGCAGCATTTCACTGCAGGTGGCTGTAAGGATGGAGAACCACTTAAAATCCTGTGTTTTACTTACTGAAGCTATTGAACAACACACAGCATTTAATGCGTTTATCCTCAATTATATTTCTGAAGTTTGCATCTATTATTCCACCTGGGAAAACAGAGTATAGAAAAATAAAATCAAAAGTTAGCCTGTCTGCAGCACAGCAAGTAATTGGACCCCTGGATCCCAAGCTACCACTGTAATCACTGTACTGCATTCCTCAAATCTGTAATAACTAAAATGACTGTCAGAGCCATTGGTTGATGTGGTGGGCTGCAGCCTTTACATTTGGGAATATGTGAATGGGAAGTCAGTCAGTAAGAGACTTTTTCTGGCTCTTCCAGTAGTTTCTAATCATTTGAACACTGAATTTGTTAAATAACTAAAGATTTTAATTTCACAGACCAGTTTGATTTTAGCTCTACAAATTCGCATTTTGTCTCATCTCAAAAATGGAACATAAAATTACTAGAGGAGTTTGATAGTCATTAAATAACTCTGAAATGCAGTTAAGCTTTGTGTGTGTATATATATGTATATGTATACATTTCAAACTATATTAATCATTCTGCCAGCATTCCTGAGTTTGGATAGCCTCTCTTTTAATAAGTCTTCATGTAGGCAATCTTCTAGCCATTGCTGATTTCCTAAACAAAAACCTTAATGGCTTCTATAAGGTTTTTTTTCATAAGGTCCTGAATTTCAACTACAGAAGACACCCTGACAATAACAAGCTTTATGAGTTATCTCCATTAGACTGTACAACCCTCCTGCTCAAATAATGCTAGTCTAATGTTGTTAATTTACTGTGTCTCTGTTCCATTTAGCAAAGGTATTTAACTAGAAATCTTAATCTGAGATATTGGAAAAATGTCTTGTGGATGTCATTTTACTAGTTTAAATTGTGAACTGATCTTAAATGGCAGCAGCTGAATATCTGTTGGGGTAACTAGGGAGATGCTGTTTGTTCAGAGTCTCCAATTAGGTTTTACAGTTGAGGTGTTCATTAATTAAAAGAATCCTCCAAAAAAAAAGTAACATTTTCAGGAGTAAAAAGCCGTTGCCTCAGAGGTTGTTGTGGTTTGACCTGTTAGATGTGTTCATGTGTTCTCAAACATCTCTGTCTTTTGCAGCAATGATACTTTATGGTAAGCAAAGGATACTAGTATCATCATTCTTTTAACATCTTTGTGGTGACTGAGTATATCTAGTTTGCAATCAAAGAAAAACCCCCAACAACTGCAAAAGTAGAATTAATAGTCTGGACATACACAGTGCATTCTAATATTTTCTTATCTCCCCTATTCAACACACAGTTTCTCCTTAGGCACTTTTCAAAAGGCTGCAAGGACTGATTTCCCATGGTATGCTCCACTTGGGGAGTGTCTCCCCCGGTTACAGCATTTGTGCTACAAGTTCTGCAGCTGCTTTAGTTCTGTCTAGGTAAACGTGGCTTAATGAGCTGTTATCAGTGCATGCTCTTGGAGGTTCTGAAAATAGCCTCTGCAAAACAAGTGCTTTATTTATTTGTTAGGATGCAGAAGTCTGGGAGAAGAGAGCTGAAGCAACAGCGAAGAGTGCATATACAGTAGTTACGTGGTCAAGAAAGTATGTTATCTTTATCAATTTAGTTTGTTACAATATTGACAATAAATACAGGTTTTAGGTGTAGAGATTCATAGGTATTAGAGACTGATGTTGGAGGCTAATTGCAGTAAGTTTTCTTCAGCCGTTACTGGGAAATAGGAGATCTATTGATGTATGGCTTCTCCTTTCTCTTCTGAATTATTCTTCACTATTTTTGCCTCCTCAGTTCAGATAATTTCTAGACTAATAATAACAAGAAATACTATTAACATTTCAGTGGGTCCAGGGAAATTCTTTGCTACAGTCTGTATGTTTTCAAACATACAGACTTGGTGTACAGCTAAACATTAATTTCCAAAGCTGCTTTGGTTTCCACATGACCACTCTTCAAATAGTGGAAGAAACACATACTCGGTTCAAAACTGGCTGGAAGTGCTTAGTTATGAGATTGCCTTCAGACCCTGAAATTTACTACTTGGTTTTCCATCACAAATAAGGTGTAACAAGGATTTGTTCTGTCTGTTTTGGGTTGAAACTCTGCAAAATCCCTCCCAGAGATGCACAAATTTTTGTAGGAAGAGTAATTTTTAATTAGATAAATCCACATTTAAGTGTCAAGTTATATATTTGAAACAACATTGTGTCTTCTACAGGTAATTATGTAAATGATGCTTAGTGTAGACATGTATTTCTGAGAGAATTACTGGGACCTCAGCAATAGGTACCATCTTTTCATTTGAAATTTAGATAAATGGGTATACACATTTACACTACAACTTCATGTTGCTGTGTTTTAAGTGGATTTGAATTTTGGTTTGATTTTTCTGTTTGGTTGACTGGTTTTGGTTTTTGTTTTTAATATAGCTCAGTTTTTAAAGTCTCTAAATTACTTAAAATCTAGTAAGGGATTCTTTGCAGAGGGGATTATATGGGCTGTTGGCATTATGGCTACTTACATGTTCTGCTGATTCTTCACAACTTTCAGACTTCTAATTGCCTGTAGTTTTCAAATTTAAAAATGGCCTATGGAAATCAATCGTAAAATATTCATTCATTTTAAGGAGGCAAGGATTTCATCTGTGTGCATACTTTTAAAACTTCTAAATACAAGTTTTCAGTGGACTTTTAGTCTGTGAAAGTTAATTGTAGAGTTATAAATGTGGAAAGACACTTAGCTTTGATCATGTTGAATCTTTGTGAATTTAGAACTGAATGAGTGATGGAGTAGGCATGTGTGGGGCAATGATCTCAATGTTGAACTGTGGTGACTGAGCTGTTCATGCTACCATTGACCAGTAATATAACTAAAACTGAAGAGATGTATCTAACATAAATGCCACTGTTGTGTTTTTTAAAACAGCTTTTTATAGCATACTGCCTCATCCGAGAAATAAAAGTATTGACTACAATTGAAAATAACAAGACTTTAAGGAAGACCTGTTTTGTTTTTTCATTTATCATTATATATTTAATACACAGAAAGAATGTGAAGCTAAAAATCCTCTGGTGAAGGGAGGATTTTAATACCAGGATTTATGTTATAACAGGAACATAAGCATTCTTTTCACCACTCCAGTCACATGATTCTTCTAATGACTTGTGGTAGCTGGGAGTTGTAAAAACAACAGATTTCCTCCCTGCTGTGCTATCATGCTAGATTTTGCATTACTAGATGGTTCTGGGAAGCAGTGACAACTTGGTTTCTACTTTCAGCAATATTATTTATGTGCCAAACAAAAATGTATTCATATATATGATGCTGCCTGTTCTGTTATTTGAATACAGATTTGTCCTAAATGTTAATTTTAGGCAAGCCTCTTCCCATTAATTCTCTTTTAGGGTGATAGTCTACATATCCTGTGTAATAGGATATTCTTACATAGTAAGAAGAAATATTGATGCAAGTGTGAAGTATAATCCAGCATAATTTTTGTCAAAAATTATAGAGTGATTTAAGATTTTCCTTTCATGTTATTCCGTATTTTGAGCTGTAGGAAAAACAAGTTTGATGAATACGTGTAGTAGCTGTCCTTTTGATAATTAAACTTAATTTTTGTATAAAATTTTCTCTCATGATTTTCTCTCAACACGTTTTTTAAACTAGTTACCGTAGACTTTTTCCATTACTTAATTTTTCATTTCTTCTGGAACGTGGATATTTATTGCTCTATATATGCTTAATCTCTAAGACAATGTGTTTTGTTGTTTGCTTTGTAGATTTTTTTTAAAAAAACAACTCTTATTCTAAATCTTCTATTTCTTTTTTTTTTCTTTTTTTTTAACGTAGAAATTTTATGTGCTTGGTGGAGATGGAAAAAGATGAAAAACAAGCTGGCTTCCTGGAGAAAGAAGGTGGCAAATACTTAGTGGAACTTGATTACTGTGGAACCACATTTTGATGCTCCTCCTGGACAACTTTCGTAAATATTCTAGGTAACAGCAGATTGATATGATTGGAAACCTGACTCATCAAACAGTATACACCAGAAGAAGTCTGCTTGGGATATGACGTTTTGTACTGTTTCTGAAAGTCTGTGAGGAAGCACTGTAGACATCTACCTATTATTTCTTAACTGCGTCTTGATTCAGCTGCAGCAGAACTAGTCTTTGAAGTGAATAGAACCAGAGCCCTTTTGGAAACTTTTGTTGAACATGACTCATGGAGAAGAGCTTGGCTCTGAGATGCACCAGGATTCTGTTGTTCTAACTTACCTAGAGGGATTACTAATGCATCAAGCAGCAGGAGGCTCAGGTACTTCAGTTGACAAAAAGTCTACTGGGCATAGTGGAGAGGATCAAAACTTTAAGATTTCTGGAAATATATTCCCCAGCTGTCAAAGTAATGGTCCAGTTCTTAACACAAATACATATCAGGGATCTGGCATGCTGCACCTCAAAAAAGCAAGACTGTTGCAGTCTTCAGAAGACTGGAATGCAGCAAAGAGAAGGCGGTTGTCTGATTCCATTGTGGATTTAGATGGAAAAAATGAAGCTTTGTTAGCTGGCATGGTTGAAAATGTGCCTAAAGGCAAACAGGATAGCACATTACTTGCCTCTTTGCTTCAGTCATTCAGCTCTAGGCTGCAGAGTGTTGCTCTGTCACAGCAGATTAGGCAGAGCCTTAAGGAGCAAGGGTATTCCCTTAACCATGATTCTTTACAAGTGGAGAAAGATTTAAGGTGCTATGGTGTTGCATCCAGTCACCTGAAGACTCTGCTGAAGAAGAGCAAAGCAAAAGATCAGAAGCTGGACAACAGCCTGCCTGATATAACAAAGAACCTGCCTAAAGAGAGGTTTATCGAATCTCCTCATGTGGTGCAGAGCGGACCTAAAGTGATAAATGAGCCACTGTCATGTGCTGCAAGATTGCAAGCTGTTGCAAGCATGGTAGAGAAACGATCTAGTCCTGCTGCTTCACCGAAGCCCAGTGTAGCATGCAGCCAGCTAGCGTTACTCCTTTCGAGTGAAGCTCACTTGCAGCAGTATTCCAGGGAACATGCTTTAAAAGCACAAAATGCAAATCAAATAGCAAGTGAGAGACTTGCAGCTATGGCCAGATTACAGGAAAGCACTCAGAAAGATATTGGCCAGTTTGGTTTAGCAAAAGGAATGACAAGCCATCTCAATGGTCAAACAGGATCATCAACCAAACCAGTATCTAGCAAAAGCAATATGGCACCATTTCAGAGTTCAGTGGGAGTCATGCATTCATCTTCCAAAACTGGGGGATACAAAAGTACTTTGGAAAGAAGTAACCTGAAAACCTCTCCCAGCAACAGTTTGCTCTTGCATCTGCTGAAAAGTCAGAATACCACCAAACACATGAAAGGGCGTGAACAGAGTGAGAGAGCCAGCAATTTCGAAGATGGCAGCACACCAACAACTATTGATGAATATTCAGACAACAATCCTAGTTTTACAGAGGATGACAGCAGTGATGATGAGAGCTCCCATTCTAACTGTCTTCCTATAGACCTATCTTTTAAACAGAGGACAGATAAACCAGATGCAGGTCCACCTGCATCACTGGATAACCTGACTCAGTCCTTGCTTCATAACTGGGATCCAAAAGTTTCCTGTCCAGAGAACAAGGAAGACAAAGACACTCCAAAAGCTTCTAAGCTGAATCCCCATCAGAAAGTAACACTACTTCAGCTGTTACTTGGACATAAGAGTGAGGAAAATGTAGACAAGATTACTGACCCTCAGGGACCACACAGTGCGGCTGATGTGGCAAAATTCTCTGTACAGACTGGTAAAAGGACTCCAATTACTGACAGTCCCAGTGCAAGTCGAATGACTCCGTTAAGCACTCCCCCTTTGCTGGCTTCTACAAAAGCAGATTCTCCTATAAATCTCTCCCACCAATCGTTAGCCATCAAGCGTAGCTCACCGCCGTATGCCTGCAGCATCCAGCCAGAGAGACTGGTGAATCCCGCATCTAAACATTTGATAGACCTTTCCAAAAGCAAAGAAATTCAAGGAGTGAAGCTGAGCAGGAATGATAGTCCCCAGAACTCTTCAGCATTCAGTGCCAGCAAACTGTTGCAGAACCTTGCTCAGTGTGGCATGCAGACTTCCATGTCAAGTGAAGAACAAAGAGCTAGCAAACACCTGCTAGCAGGAAACACAGATAAACCTGTTGGCTTGATTGATAGATTGAACAGCCCTCTGCTTACAAATAAGTTGGGTACGCATGAAGAAAATAACAAAATATTCAATTGTCAGCCTGCACCTGCTGAACAAGGAATTCCGGGTTCAGAAATAGAAAATCTCCTTGAAAGGCGCACTGTCCTTCAGCTGCTTCTGGGAACTCCCAGTAAAGGTAAAAGTGAAAAGAAAGAGAGGATGCTTTTAAGAGATGAAAGTTCTCAAGAACAGACAGATAAGGCTTTGAACGAGCAAATACTGACAGTGAAAATAAAAACTGAACCATCTGAAGAATCAAATATTCCTTATAATTCAAATGCACAAGTAAGAGATGGCAAGGATAATGCATTTCAAGGATTTGTACATTCACTGCAGAGAAATGCAGCTACTTCTCCAGCATCCAAGGAGTTGAAATCCGAGCCGATTTCACCTCAAGATTTCTCTTTTTCCAAAAACGGCCTACTAAGTAGGTTGCTGAGGCAGAATCAAGACAGTTACCCTGCAGATGAGCTAGACAGAAGTCACCGAAACAATGAGTTGACACACCTTGAATCAAAGAGTCTTTGCACAGTACCGAAGAAGAGGAAGCTTCATGCTGAGCCTTTGGAAAGCCCATTAAAAAAGATGAAAAGTAATACATCTGATGCTGCAAACAATCACGCTTCTCCTACCGAGGCGCTGTATGGGCCTTTGCTTAACCAGCAAGAACTGAAATTCAGCAGAAGTGATGCTGAATTTAAGTACACTGTAAGTCACAGTTCAAATAATGAAAGTGAAAATAGGAGTTGGTCTAGAGATAGTAAAGGCTTTAATGTGTTGAAACAGCTGCTTCTCTCAGAAAACTGTGAGAGAGATCTGCCACAACATAGGAATCACATACTAGCTGAGGGCAAGAAAAAGGGAAACAAAAGCAGTGCAACAATTAATAAACCTGAATTCAGCATCTCATCAGTAAATGCGTTAATGGGAAGCCCTGTGCAACAGAACAATTGTGTAGATCATAGAACATTTCAGTATCCTGTAACAGTAAAAAGTCCCACCGGTTCCCCCTTCCCTGAACATTTGGGGAGTACAGTATCTAGACTCGAGTCTGACCAGTTTAGCATGTGTCCCATGCCCAGTGAAAAAGGGCCCATCAGATGGGTAATCACAGGTATGGACAAGAATGATTATGAAAAAGACTCTCCAAGACTGACCAAAACCAATCCAATATTGTACTATATGTTACAGAAAGGCGGCAACTCTGTTAGTAGCCAAGAAGCACATGACAAAGAAATTTGGAATGGACCTTCATTTACTGATAGCTCAACTCATGTTACCATCAAAGAGGAGTTGATATCTGATGCAGAGCTTAAAACTCCTTTTACCAACTTAAGAAGCCCTTACAACAGCCATATAGGGAGTAAGACCACTCATCAGCATGCTGTGAATGGAGAAGTGCATGGACTTCTGGAAAAAGTGCGAACAATCAAAAAAGAGCCAGAGTAAACTACAGCCTCCTCAGTGAGTTTACAATCAGTGGTTTTGAATCTTTGTTTAAAAAAAAAAAAAAAAAGAAAAAATAAAAATGAGTACGAACTTGACTACTGTATAAATTGAGCATGATTTTAGAAAAGCATGGTCTAATTGAAACATATTTTCATTTGATAAACTTTAAACTTTTTATTTTTCTGGTGATGTTATTTAAAATACATGTAGATAAGATTTGCTTTACAGTAGATTGTCACAAGGAAACTAGAAAGGTTGTAATTTGTACAAGACATTTGTGTATGTATCAGATTAAGTTATGAGTACCTTTTGATCAGAGTCTTATTTGGATCTGCAAGTTTTTGGCATAACATAAAGTGTAAGCATACAGCCTAGGCGGTGTTAATGCTGCATTTCCTCCGTCTCTGTAAAATAATCCTTATTTTTTTGGAAGCCTGAACATAGAGATAGTGTACTTTTTTTTTTTCTTCTTTTTTTTTTTTTGAATGTTTAATATGTTTTGTGAAATTTTAAGAATAACTTTTAAGAAAAGGAGCAGTCCGTCCAAGGTATTAGCTCATCATATTGGAAAACCTGTGTCAGTGTTAATAAATGAAATGCACTGAAATGCTTTTTTTTTAGTGCTCCCAAAATTTTTATTGTTATTTTTAAATCTTGTTTGTGGTCCTGATGGAATAGTGGTGTAAAATCTATTTTTCTTCCTTGCCCTGCTCTTGATAAATGCCATCCTCCAAATCTTTAGCCATAGTTACGAGTTACTAGTTAATCGATTAAGGGACTTTTCTAGGTTTTTATACAAAAGGCAGATTTTCATAGGCCGTGCAAGTACTGCATGAGGCCTTTTGTCAACACATTCCTGTCAGTTTCCTGGTTAAAAGGGGAAAGCCAAAATGCCTCTTGGTGTAGTACAGTTAAGAAAGCTTAGTTGCAAATATTTAGTGAGGAAAATGGTGGGAAGTTTGTGAAATGAAATGTCTGTTTAGCACCATCCTGCTTCCCCTGCTGAGCCCTGCTAACTGTGCTAAAGCAGCACTTCAGGCTTCCACTCAAAGATGGAATAGGATTTTAATGAAAAATGTGTTGGCCTCTTCCTACAACCAGGGAAAAGAATCCATATTCTGCCAATATTTATTACTCTCTGAACAGCTGATGCATGGTTTAATGCACTACCCCGTCACTGCAGAAAACCTGGTTTTCAAATAATTTTTCTGGTTGCACTGAGGATAAAATTGTGGTTTTGTCATGTTCCGTAATGGATAGTGGGACACGTCTGAGAAATCCTCCTCTGCCCTTTTCCTCAATCCCCACCTGTGCTGTGATTTGTAACATCTGGCAATATTAGACAGAGATGGGAGTAACTGAAAATTGCGGTCAGAGCTGAGACACCTTAAAAGAATTGCTGGCAAGGGAAGAGCCATGCAGCTCTGCTTTCCTGTTAATGCTGTCAAGTGTTAACTCCATTTGCAGCCTTTATTTCTCACGGGGGAGGAGGAGGACAAAATCCAGTTCCTCTAAATTACATGCATTATTGGCAACCATAAGTTCTGCTGAACTTTTTACTCCCCTGGAAAAAAAAAAAGTGTTCCCTGTAGCTTCTAATTTCACTGATAATCCCCCATGCTATCGGCAGGCAGTTAAGTAGTTGGCTTGCACAGATAATGAAAGCTACACTCTGTTTTAATTTTGACTGTTTTTACCATTGGGAGCTGATGACATGACAAAACTGCTGTTTCTGTTCATCTCATGTTTGCATAGCAGGGGTGAGTGACGGGGCATTTTGCTCTTTTTCCTTCTAGTTTGGTTTCAGAGATCCTTTTCCCAAACTGCTGGCTTGTTGAGACAGTGAGCTGTTGTCCCCTCAGTTTCTCCTCTTCCCTGTGCAGTCTCTACTGAAAGGGATTTCTCCTGCCTGCCAGTTGGAAAATGCACCACTATTCTGTTTTGCCCCTCCAGGGGATAGCTTCTTTTAGGAAACACAAATATTTGTCAGTATCCGATATAAAACATTCCCCCTGGTTTATATGAGAAATAATAGAGCAATTTAAAGATATATTTTTATGTTATTTGGGTGAAGCGTAATATATTAATGGGCTGTACAAAGAAGATTTATATTTTAAAACCTTCACACAAATCTAGCGTCATTTTGAATGTCATTGTCTGAAGTATAATATAAAAATAAAATTTTATTTGTCTTTAATACTGCATTTATAAGTGGCCCAGTGACAATTCAGATGTCTCACAGAGTAATCATTAACAAGATAAAGTATATTTTGGATTGACAGTGAACTGAATTCTTTTTATATGAGTCAACCCAGCAGAAATATTAAAAAGATGGTATTTGTTCCATCCGTTAAATGTCTCTTAAAGTCTTAATTGATTATTTTTCTTGAAACAACATGTATATAGCTAGGAAATATATACAATATAGAATAATAGATGGTCCCCAGAGTAAATACAGGGCTATAATTTACTTGAAGGGCTCCACAGAAAAAAAACAGCTTGAATAGATGTGAAAAAAATCTGGTTAGAAAAGCCTCATCAAAACGAAATTGAGACAAAAAGTAAGGAGGAAAGTCTAACCCTAACATACAGTAATATCGGAGTCTAGGAGTATGCTTACCTATGTATTTATTCTATGGTAGTCTATTGTTGTAATATATACTTTTGAACGTTTAGTTTTTAAAGTTTTATAAAACATTTAAGTTAAAATGTTAACAGTTTGACCGGTTAATGATTTAGCTTTCTTTTTAGGTGATGTTAATGAAAGGTATTACCATTCTCACAGACGTCAGTAAACGTATAATACACAAGAATTTTAAGTTTAGGACATGCTGTTCATGGAAAAAAACTTACCTTTTGTAGACACTGCAATCTTAAGCAGCATGTAAGGTAATGATGAGGCCGTTGAGAGAAAGAGGGTAGAACATGCCAACTAAACACTCTTCAGTCAGCTGCTAAGAGGACAACAGTTTTCTGTATGAAATTCTCCAGTAACACCGTTACCCCTCCCTAAGGAAGAGAGTTCTACCCCATCTTCATTTACAGCCTTTAAACCTGAGGACCAAAGGCTCTTTAATCATTTTTTATCTTGTAACATGGGTGAGTGAAAAGGAGCCACAGTTATTTTCCTTGGGGACTTTTCCATCAGAAAAGAGGGGTTTTGTTGCACCAGCAGATGGACCGGTAGGGCTGGCCATGTTTTCCCAAGCAACTCAAAGATCCTCAATTTCCACCCATCTCTGTAGATGAATGACAGACCAAGGTCATCTGTTGAGTAATGCTTATTAGTATTTTTGGCAACTCCTGTCTACTTGGTTCAGTAGACATTTGCTGCTAGGATATGCATTTCAGGTGTCCCCAGTATGATTCCCTGGTCTGTGGGAGTGGAAGCTTCAACAGATAGCTTTGCAAACTTGGAAGGCAGAAGTGTCAGCTAGGCATTTAGACTATAGGCTTGAAGAAAAATGGGGCCTTGTCAGATATTGGCATCAGTAGCTGTGTAGGCAAAGAGGTGCAGGATAGGTGGGTGGTGTTGTGGGATCTCGCCATCTAAGGAGAAGGAAGGGAGGGGAGAAGACATCCCAGTTGTAGCTGGGTGAGACTGCTGGGGGAAAGCTGCCTCCACTTTGTGAAGCAGTGGAGGTTCACTTAACTGGAAATGGTTGCAGTAGCAGTTGGGGTGCTAAGTGCCCGATGCCATACTCAAGGGGTGTCTACAGGCTCATGCCATTTCAACTGCTGTGGTGGTGTAGCACTCAAGCTAGCTAGATTTGGGGATGGACTTGCAATTGCTATGCAGATATGCCTTTTCTTTCCAGAGGGAAGTGTATGGGACTAAGATAACCAGATTTCTAGTGTCTCCGTTGCCAAAGTTTGAGAAAATGATGGGGGGTAACATATGACCACAGAATCAGAGATGTTTTGCTGGTGTCTCTACTGATAGTGCATAACTGAGCGGCTCAGTTTAGAGGTTTATAAACATTACAAGATCAAAAGGGAATTTAGCCATAACTTTCACTTTTCTTAGCCATTTCTCTTAATAATGTTTTTAAATTTTTAATTTACAAATGTTTTTAAAAGAAAGAAATGAATGGTTTAAATTTTCCCTGTTAAATGTTGGTGAAAGTATTACAGCTCTCATTGACGTCAGTGACATGATATTACCAGTTTGTTCTCTGCCACATCTTGCAGAGGAGTAAACTGGTAAGTATATATTATATATATTTATATATAATGTAAATATATTGACTTGTTACACCTGTAATATGTTGAAATTGGTTTTTAAAAGGTGATGTAAATAGTGGTTTCCTTAATGAAAAATACATATTTTGTATTGTTCTAATGGAAAGGAAAAAAAACACAAAAACTTTTAATCTTTTTTGTTATGTATATTCCATGTATAAGTGTAGATATGATCACATAGGTTTAAAAACTTTTGCATGTATGTATACAGTTGCAAGTCTGGAAGAATGTATAGAAAAATACTTTTATTTAAAGTTGTGATTACCTGCTGCATGAAAAGTGCATGGGGGACCCTGTGCATCTGTGCGTTGGCAAAAAAAAAATGTCTTAACAAGTCAGGTCAGTTCAAAATGCAACAGTATTCCACTTCTGGACATGACTTCTGCTGTGGTATTTTAGCTTTGTGAAAGAATGTGCTTCAAATCAAAAGGGTGTGGGGAAAAAAGAAAAACAGAAACACAAAACTACTTTTAAAACATGAAGTACTCATACAACTATAACCAGTCATGTAAGTTCAGGACTCCATTTTGCATAACAGAAATATTGTACCAGGACTGTTCCATCCCTGTGAAACAAAGGAATATTGATTTTCATTGCCATACATGAGACTTTGGGATTTTACCACAACCAATTTTATTGTGATGTGTCTTCAGTAATTTATCTAACTGGTCTCATTTTTATTAGAAATTAATTTCCTCATGTGATGTCACAAAACTGTACATACTGCAGTGTGAAGTTTTTTTAAATCTTTCAGTGTTTACTTCCTGCAGAAGATTTGAATAAATGAGAAAAATGCATTGTCTTGATGGTTTTTAAATCTGGTTTATTTCATGTGTACTTTCCATTATTGGAGCGTTAGTGGGCTCTTTGCATCAGTGCTATTAATACAAATTTCTGACAACAAAAATATCCCAAAGTGCCAAGGCACACATAGCCTTCAACAAGGCTACTGACTGACAACAGAGACTCTTGGAGCTGGAAATGAAACAACCTAAATCAGATTAGCAGCTTTACTTTACAAAGCATTATATTATGTTTTATTCAAATACCCTTCTTATTAACTTGAAATCAGTGACCATAAACTGGAAACCTCTAAATGGGAATTTTCATGTGAAAATGATTTTAAGCAAATGTTGACAATTTTTTTTGGGTCCCTTGTGCAGGGCAGGAAAGGTGTGTTTCCTGCCAAAATCTACTTTGGTCCATATCGCAAAGAGTACTTGAGTTGTTTTCAGTATAATTTTTTAACCAAATGTGTAGAAAAGTTGAACACAATTTCTCCATGAAGACTATACAAAGATTTAACAGCCCACTTGCATCATATTTTGCAGCTTTTAGGTTAGTTTGTGACAAATGGTGGATTGCAACATCAGGGCAAGTGCTGTTTCTCCGGAGAATTTTTGTTCCAAGATGTACAGGCACACTGTGCCTGGAGCTGTACAGTTGCAAGTAAGCACTTGGATCGTGACTGTCTTGGGTAGCAGTAACAGCTATTTTCATGAATCATCCTATGTTTTCAGATCTTGCAGCAATAAATAGGCATGTGTGAGGTTCTTTGGAAGCTTTCTGGAAAGCATGAATTGTAATCCATAAAGTTCATTTAAAAACAGTAATTCCAACTTCATAGTTCTCAGCTGGGACTTCATGAAGTATATAGCTGAGCATTTTGATTGTTTGATATCCTAAATGGAGTAGGATTGGGAATACTCTGTCTTTGGATACATTTTCTTAAAGTACACATATCACCAGTGATACTCAGCTGTACTTCAGAGGGAAGACTCTTGACCCGGACTTCTGTCAGTAGGCTTGCCCTGATTTGAGGGACAAATGACTAAGCCAAAATACAGCCACATGAAAAAGCAATACGCTTAAGGAGCCAGTTTAGTCTACTAATTCCCCTGTCCCTGGAAGTGTTCAAGGCCAGGCTGGATGGGGCTTTGTGCGACCTGGTCTAGTGGAAGGTGTCCCAGACCAGGGCAGTGCGGTTGGAACTATGTAATCTTTAAGGTCCCTTGCGACCCAAACCACTCTATAGTTCTAATGGCATGCAGCTTGGAAATAACTTCTGAAATACATGCTTCCTCACTGACTTACTTCCTTTGGTTTTGATTCTACCTACCAAGCAAACCCGACAGTGCACCTTTATTTCTCAAGTGATGATGCCCTGGGACAGTTTTTTGGAGCTCCTGAATATCACTGATTTTTGGTTTATTACTTAGGGAGAGTTCAGGCTCCTGTAACTTCACTATTTATTCAATTTATTGTGCTGTAACACCAAGTAACACTTGCTTTGTGTCTACCAAAACAAACAGGCTTGTGGAGTTGAGAGTATGGTATGCTAAACAGCCTGTGGGGTGATGAGGTGTAAATATTCAGAGAAACATTTCATTGGGAGTGAACATATACAACATTTGCGTAGTGATTCATACTGAATTCTCTCAAAAATGCCTCAAACCACCAGTGAACTCTTTACAGACAGACCTGCGGTCATGCAGAATGTTCTTGATCTTCAATTTGTTCCTCACAGAATGAAAGACGCATGTGATGTTGATGATTTTTTTTTTTTTTTTTTTTTCCACAAAACAGCTGTTGGACAAAGAAATGAAAGTTTCTGCTTCAGAGATTTCGAAATGGGGGGGGGAAATATAGCAGTTGTGTCCATGGGACTTGGCAGCCCAGTGTTATGCTCCACAATGAAATTAGCACTGTGGGCATCAAGGATGGATGTGGACTCTAGTGGATCATTTGCAGCCCTGTGCATTGTGGAAGCATTTATCAGAGTGGAAAAAAACTTCTTGCAGTAATATAAACATGTCTACATACAAGAAAAGTTAAGCAAATTATTCTTCATTGACTGTAAACTTTGTCAAGAAAAATGTTATTTTTAAACTGAAGAACACAATGACAATGTTTTTCTGTCTGACACAGCTTGGTGCATTAGAGATGTGTAATGCACTCATGGGAATGTCTGTGGGGACTTGATACAAGCCTCGAGCAGTAGCTAGGACATGCAGGTAATAATTGTTGATAATATTTTTATTTTGTTTTGATTGTTGAGTGACTCAAAGGGAGCATGGCACAAACTGAGGGCATGAAAATCCTCTGTGCTGGTAAATATCAATGCCACTAATGAAAGAGCATAAGCTGATCTAAGCTCACAGCAGCCTACTTTGATTTGGCTTTTTAAGGACTGCTTGCTCTTAATGAATAAAGAGATTTGTCACTATTTCCAGATTACTTTTCTGATTAAACTACTCAGAGTTTAACTGAGTGCAAAACAAACATTATTGACTTGCATCTGTGCCAGTCAGATAAGCTTGATGCCTGCTTCTGCAATTAAATCCAGCATGTATCTTCATCTTGGTGTGTTAGGGAGAGAGGGAGAAATACCTGTGTCCCCCTTCATAGTATTAGGTGTTCTTGTTTCCCTTTGCCAAGTCTAGTTTGGTGAGGTGGGGATATTTTCTCACTAAATGGGAGGCAAACTGGGCTATTCTGGTCCCAGTTTTTACTGAAGCTGATGTTGACTTGGTTGCATGCTCAGTAATTCTGAGAATTTCAGCATAGACCTCAAAGATGACTTGTGCAGATGAGTTGTGGGTGGCCACCAGGACAGAGATATATCTAACCTGTTGCTGTAACCTCTTAATATTTGTCTGTTTGCACCTTTGTAACTCCAGCAAAATGTCATCATTTTCCAAGCCTTGCCTATCTAGAACCCATGCCCAAATCTCATCACTGCTACCAAGAGAGAGTAAGAGATGAAATCCAAGCATGTTTTGGAGTCGGATGCCTTGACCACTCAGTTGCTTGCATGCCATGACTTGGGAAAACCTTTACTAGAGGTTCTGTGGAATACAGAAGGAAATACCTCTAATACCTGTGTTGGAATTGTGCTTCCCCCCCCCCCCCCCCCCCCCCCAAAATGCTATTCACATTTGACTGTGAAAGAAATCCCTTGTTTTTTTAAAGAAACCTAATGAACTCTCACATGCCTTACAAGTAGCTCAGCGTGTGATTCGACCTAAGTCGTGCAGGAAGAAGCCTGGGTTCCTTCAGTTGCTACACATTATCTCTGTGCTTGTGTATATCTGCATGAATGTCCTTTCTGTTTGCTGTGGCAAGCCAGTAACTTGGGGATGTGACTTGTTAGGCCACAGTTAATATAAGGGGAGGAGGAAGAAAGAGGTGAAAGGAAACTAAGCTACAAAGATGTTGTTCTTGAGTGCTTTTTATTTTCTAACCCCACATCATTTTCCTCTATTCAGTATGGTCACAGGGAGAAAGTCTTCATTAGCATCTGCAACAAGAATTAGATCCGTCTGGGAAACAAGAACCTTATGCAGATATTCATGTTATATATAATGTACTGACCATCATTGCTTAAATCTCAGGGTGTAACTGGTGCAAGTTTACTTCCAAATCCAAAATCAATAGAAGTCTTACATTTCATTATGCAGAAGTACCAATAGCTGGTTGGTCAGCTTGTAAACATGCTTGCAAATTTGAAAAGCATTAGTTTAGCTAATCCTTGCACATAGTGACGTGCCCACCTTGTGCCGTTTTTGCCCTTCTTCCCTATTATTTTGAGTCCTTTCATCTCATTTTTAAGCTACACAGGAACCCAGTCATCGCCTATGAAGGGCAGAGGGAAAAAAAGCCATATATTTTTAGATAAAAAACTTCTTCAAAATAAATATTTGCCTAAGGTATTACATTATGCACTGACTGTATCAAATGCTACATTGCAGTCTCTCCTACTGAAAGTGTTCACCCAAGGCATTGCATAGTGCCTGTGTACTGAGAAGAGAGGCGATGACGTCTAACAGCACCTACCCAGTAGCTCTTTCCTTTAGTTTAGAATGCTGCTTACCGTGGCAGAAAGAAGTGACGTGTATGCCACCAAGCCTTCTCACCACCCCACCCCACCCTGAGAGAGAGGGAATTTTTCGGGGGGCATCCTCAGTGTGGTCCAGCTGGCAGCCTGTTGCTTGCTCCCATTCTGTTGCACCACCTGTTTCCCAGAGGGAATACACAACAGCAGTGGTTGGACAGTGGTTGCTTCCCAGGGGGCCCAATGTTGCCATTTGATGAGGTCCTGGCACAGAGCTGGGAGCTGGTGGTGGCTGCTCTCACCCCTGACGAAAGAGTGGCAGCTGCTGGTAGAGGAAAAGAGAAGGCACTGAAATCCCCTGCTGAAAGTGTTAACGGCCCAAAAAAATCATCCTGTGTTTTTGCATGGCATAGATTTGCCGTTATTAATTTAGAAGCACTAGGAATAACTGTCTAGAAACAGACAGCAGCTATTGTACTGAATACATCCCACTCTTTAAAACTTGCATAAAAGGTTTAAGGATAAAGCTAGTTAGGTTAAAACAACAAAAAAAAAAAAAAAAACAGAAAAACCCACCTTTTTTATACCCATCGGCTTCAACAGATTTTTTCATTGTCTTCCTACCTCTGCTTAGCAATTGGCAACTTGGTTCACTTTAGTGGGGAAGGTGCTATTCCAGTTTTCCTGTCATCTTTGTCTCCCTTTTTATGTAAACATTTATGTTGTGCTTACACTAGAGCAGTATGGCTTGCTATCCCATGTTTGATTTCAAACCATGTCTGTTACACAGTACAATTCTGCTTGCAAAACGTCTCCTGACAGTACCAGGAACCTCGTGCATGGAACAGAAGTCTCCTCTGACCCAGGCTAACTGTTGTGCCTTAGTGCTGGGATGCCTGGAGTGGTAAGTGGTAATGCTGCTGGTATGAGATGCTGAACACTATGTAAATTTCTGCCTAGTTCAATTTTTGTACCTCCCAGTTTGGATGAAGGGTACATGGAAACTTTTGGCAGTACATGGAGTCTGGGCTGCAGAAGCAGCAGCCAGGTTCCAGGCATCTACTATATTCATGTTACCCTGCACTAGCGGTACATCTGTGCCAGGGTCACCCTTTCAGCACATGCTCAGTTGGCCGAAAGCAGACATGGTTGCACAGGGGCTGAGATGGTGCTGTTCGTTTTGATGTGGAACGTGGCTGCCTGTGTCCTGGAGCCCCACACTTTGCAGGAAAATAGAGGGTTCAGCATGATATATTTAACTCTTGATAAATCTAGAAACATCTATAGGGTAGGGTAGAGCTCCTTATTTTATTGAGGAGCCATGCTGAATTCTTGGTGGTGTTCTCCTCTGCTTGATGTACGTTTTGTGTATTCCTCTGGAGTGGGAACTAGGGGGGTAAGAATTGGATGAATGGGAGCAGCACTCAACTGAGTTAATCCAGTCCGTGAAGTGAGGAATCAGATCAGAAGGTGGTGAAGCGCAAAGAGCTCTGTCCAGAAAGGTATCAAGGCCAAGAGACAGTTACAGTAGTAGACTGGTCAAATAAGGAGTGCTTAGAAAGATGCCATGTTGTCTTTTCTATCTACTATGCAAATTCTAGGTATTACCTGAGACCTGGCAGGGATTAAAAGAGGTAGTATAAAAGGACAATATAATGGAGCCACACTGGCCACAGCTGCTACTGCTGTGGATACTACTGGGGATAACAGTGGCCAGGTGGGTAGATGATAGCATCCTTAGCCTGGAGGGAAAGATAACTGGGTTGGGCTTGCTGGTTTAAGACAGAGATGCAGAAAATGACCTCAAAAGGAGTACTACGGTACCAAGGATGCTTTAGCATCTGAGCAAACAAGGTCAGGTTACATAGCCAAAACAATAAGGCTCCTGTGAAAGCAGGAGTTCTTGTTTGATATGTTTTCATTTTCATAGCAGAAGTTATAGCTGCTATATCATCACTTTTACAGTAATCACCGCAGTCTTCTCGCCATGAGCAAGGGCTGCTTTTGCTACAGCATCTACATACAGTGTATACAGATGAGATCTGTATTCATACCAGGTGGTGCCTGCAGCCTGTCATGACTGCTTGTTTTTCCTACCATCATCCTCACCAGGAGAGGAGGAATGGTCCCCAAATTATGATTGAGGAAACCCAGGTCTGCATTGTGGTTGATTCTGGGGTTTCATGAGATTTCGGGGGGGAGGGGGCACATGGCCTGACTGCATGTCAGGATTTCTGTTAAATAGACAAAAAAATCCCTTCTCTTTGGTTATGGAGATTTGAATGCAAGGGGAATATCAACTGCACATGTATCTGGGGCAAACAAGAGAGTATAATTTGTCCTGTATCAAGTTTCGGTGTGTTAAAATGAGTAGCATGTGGTTTGGCTTTCCTGTTCAGAGCACCTAAATGTAAAGATTCCCATCAGAAACGTCTGTGGAAATGATGCAACTGCTATGATCTGGTAACCTGTCTGTCAGAAATGTCTTTCAAGTGACAGATCACAAAGGAGAAGGTAAACTTCACAACTCCAGTCTCTTTTGCTTCTTGTCTGTGCTGGTTATTTAAATCACACTCCGTAACCCTGCCCCTGCTTTGGTCATCTCACCTGGGACCTTTGAATAAAACTAGGTTAAAATGTACTTGCAAGAGAAATGTTTTGGAAATATAATTCACTTGCAGTGCATTAAATGAGCAAGTTTAAAAGCCAGTGAGAATGAAGAAAATGAAAGAAAGGTTTCTGAAGCCAGTGTATAGAGTAACCAAAGCAGAAGCAGGACGCTGGCTATGATTTGTACCTGAAATGTGTGAAAGCTGACCCCAGGCTTGCAATTGTATGGCAGGTCTAACCCCTAATAGGCTCGGACAAGTAAATAAGACCTTGCAGCAGTGAAAGTGCTCTATTGTGACTCTCCTTGTGGGAGCCAGTGTTTTTTTGTCAGCCAGGCTGCACCTCACTGTGTTTTCCTCACCATAAAGCTCTTTCACTTAGGCTTAGTTCCAGTGTCAGGATTTCAGTGTATTTTTAGCATATTGTTTGTTTATCATCTGACATATACTTCTTATAGGAACAGCAGGGCAAGTTAAACATGGGGGCTCATGTCTAAAACAGCTTTTCTTGAAGAACACAACACAAACAGTGCTTTTTTTTACTCTCTGATTAGGTTTCTGAGAGGGAAGGGGAACTTTTCCTTGAAGAATGAAGAAGAGGGAAAATCTTTAAAGCTGACTGTCTCCAGCTGATCCAAAATGTTTGCATTTAGGTGCTAAATAAGGAATTTTGGTGCAGGGGATTATGCTGGCATTTCTTTCTGCAGAGAGATATTTGAATCAGTATGTGTCTGTACCTAAACACATGCAGAAGATGGGCACAATGACTCCTGCAGACAAAAGAAAAATGAAACAAGCTGAACGTGTAACAGCTGATATTTGAGACAGTTGGGGTGTAAAGTGAGCATTCTTGTAGAGTAGCCATTATTTATTAAGTAGAGAGAGAGAGGAGCTATACAAAAATATAATGAGACATGCTCCAAGGATTTTGCAGCCTATTACAAACTCAGAAAAAAACACTGCAGGCACATAAAGTACATTAAGTGCTGGTACAAGTTAGCAGTAGTGAAGGAATCTGGCTGAGGTCATTGTTGAAAAGTATTGTGAAAGGAGTAAGTCTGGAGGAGAAGGAGAGTGGAAAGTCATCTGAGGTGAAATTCTTTGGAAGACTTAAGTGGACCTGGCACCAGCTCCTCTGCATGGGGCGAATTTTATCCTTGAAGCCGGGGGAAGATGACTTCTCATTTGAAGAGGCTGTCAGGGCAAGGGGAAGAAAAGTGAAGCAGGTTGAACTGGAGGGAAAGGTTTTATGGTGGAACTTGAAGGCAGTGAGAGGCAGATCAGAACAGGAAGGAAAACGGAAGAATTTCAATGTATGGAGCTACAAAATAGTAACTGAGCTTGCTCTAGAGCTAGCCAAGAATCAGTGGTTACAGATGGTACTGAGCTAATTTTCAGGAGCTGAGTCAAACCAGAACATTCAATATCTTATTAAATTTAGAAGAATGGTAAATAAAACAAGTAAAGGAGGAGAAAGATTTATTTAAGGAATAAATTCCTTACCTAGGCATTAGAATTCCTTGTTTTGGGAGGAAATAAGGATGTTATTTCTTGTGTTGTTTCTTGACAACTTGAAACAAGAATGATTATCTGTGGTCTGTGTCATGGAGGTGGCCAGAAAAGGAAGGGCTCTGTTGCTGTGGGGTTCCCCAGCGATCCCTTGAAAAACATTTCTGTGAACCCAAGAATAAATATGAGGCAAAAAGGAAGACTAAATGTGGGGTGAGAAAGAAGTTACTTATTAAATTGCCCAGAAAGAGAAAATAAGTGCAAAACCAGTTATCTAATACAACAAGAAATCTGAAATACACACTGAGGTGTTTGGCCAAAAGCTCTGACGTTCTTGGAAATGCTGCTGGTGCCCACACCAACACATGTACAGCTAGTGTGGGTACATCTGCACAGCCACAGCGGGAGAGCAGTGACCGGTCTCAGGGCTTTGCATCAGAATGGCCTTGAGATTTTAGCAGAGAAGTGTCATTTGGATCTGAAAAATGAGCTGTGGTGAGATGAAAACAGGAAAGGCTATGTGGAGAGAGCTGCCTCCGAGTCCCTGGTGCTCCCTTTGTTTATACTTACTTGCTTTTAACTAGCACAGAAGCATAGTCTGGTGTGTGGGTGGTCCCCGCACTGCAACCCAAGGCTAGTCTTTGCTTAGTTAAAGATTAGTGCTGACAATGCCGTCTTCTCACTGCAAGCTGATAAATATGTAGTGGGACTTCCTAGCAGTGAATTTTAAGGAATTTTCCTGATTTCTGGTTGCGAGGGACAAGAAAGTAACAAATTATGGCTCGTATGGCATGGCTATCGGAAGGCTTTCACACCAGCCATGGCTTTACACAGAGTCTGATGAAGTGGATGACCTTGCCTGGCCTATAAATTGTATAAGAACCTACTCACACCTTCTCTTGTTCTGTAATATTACTGTGTGCTCACTGGGGCTGTACACATACAGGGGAACCAAGCAGCTACAGATAGCAGATGAGCCTGGTTGTTCCTTACAGCAAACTATGGAGAGAAGGGGCAGATGGTCTTTCTTCCAAGTCTTCAGAACATAAATTTCAGGAAGGAATTCTTTGTCTTTTCTTTAAATGACCTAAGAGCATCTTTTGTCCTTGGATCTTAAGTAGATCCCAGCTTAGCCTAACCTTTGTTTTAACTCTGTAAAAACAAAGCAGGCTTGTTTCTTTTGGTTGTGATCTTTGGCTCTCCTTTGATGTAACTTAATGAGTGTCAGTAACACCTCACTTCTGCAGACTGACCTTGCTTACCTTTTTTAATGGAGAGCATTGAGACTTAGACTAAACAACTGTGCATTTAGATATAAATTTAGGTAAGCTGCATGTTGTTCCCCAGATACCTAACTATGCATTTGGTGGGGATTTACTATTATCTTCAGTTTCTGCATTCCTCAACTCCTCAATGCAGAGCAGGGGTTCTGGAATTTATGACCTCCTGTGTTTCCTTCATAACAGTGCAGACACTTTTAAGTCAGTGCATTCAACCATCCTGACTAAAAATTTGTCTTCTCCAGCTGTCTTTTCCAGGGATGCTCAGTGTCCCTATGGCCCCGGTAGAAAAAAAGTCTGCTGTTGAGAGACATTATTTAAAGGTTATTCATGTACCACAAGAAAAGATGCAGGCATCCTTGATGAAATGAAAGAACTATTTTTAAACCAGTCAGATATAATCCTATACCAGATGACTTTTGACTTTAGCACATGTGTTAGTGTGAGTATATGTTCTGTGTAGGTATATTGTCATGGTGGCAACCAGAAAAAGGAAGGAGCAGCAAAATCTGTTTAGAGCAATTTGCGCAGATCCAGAAACAGAAACTTGCACTCTGGGAGGAAAAATATGCATCTGTGGACTGCTGCCCCTGCCAGATTACAGGAGTTTATTACTCTTAGGGGAAGGTTTAATAGTCTGTTAATTGAGAAGACAGAAGATCTTTTACACTTGGCTGCACACTATTATTAGGAACATAGCAATAAAGGGAGCAAACCTTAGCCTACATATTCAAGTAAAATTTTGCAAAATAAGTTTAACAAGATAGTGATGGATTATCCATGCCTCAATGTGCTTGGTTCTCTGCGGAGCGCAAAAGGGCTAATAGTAATAAAAGCATTGATTGCAGGCAGGATTTCTGCTGATTCTTACTATTGCCACGGTCAAGGTACAGTGGCCTAAACGAGCCACGGGTTTCTTTAACACTGTGTGAGGGCCAACAGTGTGAGAAGAACTGGTGTGTTCCTGGTGCTTCTGACTTAATCCACAGGTTGTAGAGTTGCAATTCCATGTCTCAGGCCTAGCTTGCAGAAAATTACTGATTTTTCTGAAATCTCACCACTTTTTAAGCTTTGGATCCAGATTACAAGATCGGGGTGAACACTGGGTTCCTTGAAGGTACAAAACAGTTTGTTCCAAGGCTTTACTTGCTTTGTATGCAGTTTTTCTGCTGCTTTTCAGCATGTGATCTGATGGTACTGTGATTCACACATATTATCACTGGTACCATGACAACTCCAGACTCAGCCGTGCTCGTGAATTTTAATCTTGGCTCCCAGTGCCAGCACCATCTTTTATAATTCCCGTGTTTTGATTTGGTTTTCGTGGTAGAGTGTCACTCTGAACTGATTCTAACATTTTAAGGCAAGTTGTTACTTGTCCCAACTTAAACGGGGAAAAACACAAACATTAAACTTGCAAACACTTCTGGGTCTTACATTTTTGTACACAAGTAAATTAGAGCTCTGTAAACAAGAAATTATTTGATAAACCCTATTGTGATTGATTCTTACTGACTTAAAAAGTAGTAAAGTGTGTGACCATGCTCCCAGTATGAAGCCTATAAAATGCAGATCTCAGGTGTGCTTGTGAGTAGCTCCTGGCGCTTGCATGTGGCTTTGCCTGGGCAGCTGCCTGAGCCTTCTTCTCCATTCCAGGGAGACACAAAGGTCTCCCACAAAAGAAGCTGTGGGCTTCTGAATCTGCACATCTGAATCCAGTAAGTTTCCAAAAGAGCTGTGTCGTATGCCATTTGGGAGATTACGTTAAAGCAACTTTTAGAGTATCTGCGCTGAGGAACATGGAGAGCGTTCAAGCACTATGAAGCAGGTATGATATTTTTTTTATGTTTGTATATTTGTTGTCACTGATTTAGAGATGCTACCAAAGAAGTTGTGGTGGGTTTTGGTTTTGGGGGCTTTTTTTGGTTGTGGTCAAAGAATGACATAAGTTAATTTCAGTAAGAATATTTTTGTCCTGTCCTTTGGGTATCTGCTACAGGAGAGAAATTCACTTTCCAGAGGTACTTATGCTAACACACAGGTCACACACCAGTCTTTTCCCCAAAACTTGAACAACGCCTGTGTTCTAATCAGGCCATCATCCGTTTTTATAGACAAGCAATCAGTTGCAGTGCAGAAGGCAAAGGGCCAGAGAAGACACAGCACTGGGCCTGTCTCCTTGTGGCAGGGAGAGCCTGCAGCTGGCCAGCCCTACTGGGAAACCACGTGTCTGAGGGAGCTGTAGGCAATACTGAGAGGGGGATTTTGGTGTCCAAGAGCACTGGAAGATATATGGAATTTGCTTGTAAGTTGTACACCATCCACTGATGTATTTCTGATGTATCCCCCAAAGGAGGGATGGGAAAGAACCACAAAAAAAAATTAAAAAAAAAAAAGAAGAAAAGGAACTTTTCAAACCTTTCCTTCAAATACGTTTTTAAAAATGCAGCAGATCCATCGTGTCCCATGACGAGTACTGGCTAGCCTGAATTCTCCTGCTAGAAATCCTGTCAGCTCTGCCAAGAACTGAGATTATTTCAGGCTCATCCAGATCATATCAAACCCATTCGCACCCTGTTCTCCTGGCACCAAATGTACCAATGTACTGCTCTGGCTGGGTCATGCTGCTGCTCTGACCAGGGTCAGGTATGATGCAGACATAAAATCCAAACAGGTGCCTAGCGTGGGAATGTGCTGTAGCTGGCATTTCCTCCCAGGTCCTCCCATCCTGGGAGCAAAAGGCTCATCGTGCCACCCCACAGGAGAGAGCTTGCAGGGACACTTGGAGTTTGCTCAGAAAGGAGAAGATGGGGCTTGAGGAGAGCAATTCTGCTGATGGCAACTCTCCTCTACCAGCAACCCAATAAAACTGCACAGCCAGCTCAATAAGCACCATCACTGTGTCTTTAGGTCTTGCTGGGTCAAAGTCAAATACTGCAGCTAGTATCCCTACAATGCCCAGATCTATGAGCTACTTAACAGGGTCAAGGTAGTCTAAGGAAATGTGATGACTGCTAGATCTGCCGTGGAGAAATTTGGAGTGGGACAATAGTGAAATACAGAAGAGAGTGCACAAGCTGATACTGATTGCCCAACTAAGGGCTTCATAGCCCTTTTTTCCCCAAGATCAAGATCTGCTTGGCGTGGAGAAATGGTAATACAACCAGTCACTGGTGTCACCAGCTAGGGAGGGATCAGCCACTCCACAAGCCAAGAGTGGCAGGCTGAAATGCACCAGATTAAGGGAGGGGAAGTTTCTGTGCCTGGAACTGCTACTCTTTTTTCGCAGTGAGACTCAGGTCTGCACAGCCACATCTGTGGAGAAGCACAAAAATTCCTTGCAAGCAAACCTTGTGATGACAGTTGGTGTGCTTCGCAGACCAGAGATTTTGACAGGCAGCTCTCAGGAAGCTGAAAAATGAGAAGGTTAACATCTGCCCACCAGGAATGAAGCTCTGGGGCCACATTTTCCAACAACTGAGATGAACTGGCAGAGTTCAGGCAACTGCCTTTGAATGCAGAGAATTCAAATGTTCGCATCTCTCTTCTGCAATTTGACAGCCCAATCGTGTGTAATGCTCCTGATGGCTAATCTTTCCTCATATACTAGGTTTCCATTGCTGAAGACTGACTGGGTGCTCTGATAGCCGCCAGCTGTTGTGATTTTAAGGAAACAAACACTTTGCTCTTATTCCTTTTTTTTTTTGCATGTTCTTGTTTTAATATGTTCAGATGCAGAAGTAGTTAACTGCATACTGCCCCAGATGTCCGAAGGCCTCTTGGGGATGAGAACATGCACTGCTTATATTATAGCCTGGGACAGTGCTTTTTGTCTGCATTAGGAGTGACTACAATTAGTAATAAAAATATGGGACAGGAAACCACCTACCTAGAGAAGAGATTGACTACAGACAGAGCTATGCACAATAATTCTGAAAACCAAGCGATATTTAGCATTCAGATAAAATGAAGATAAGTCTGAAACTCAGCCACTCAAAAAGCAAGTTAAAGTAGGTCAGTGAGTTTAGTCCCAGCCCTGCAGTTTTAACAACTCACAGAAAGAATCTGCCTTCTTTCTTAGAAAAAAAAAAGAAACCCAAATAACATAGGCACTGCCTAAAGCCATTCCTTTGCCGCAGATCCAGGAGTCGACTGAACATCCGAAAGTCTGATCCAAGACCTTCCAATGCTGCAATAACATAGAAAATGAGACTAAATCATCATCCTTCTTTAAGAAGTGTTCAGTCAGGGAAAAATTTAAAAGGGTTAAGCTTCAGCTGACACATGTCCTACTTCTTACATGAGCTTACCAGGAACAGTGGTAGGAATACATCTTTGTGACAGCAAGCCAAGCATGAAGCTTGGTTATGGCCTTTGAGTCATACTCTTATGCCTCATTTGGGGGTTTGTGTGATGCCACAGCACTTAGCTCCAGCTTTCTGCAGTTGCAGAGCCTACCTAGAGCCAGAGCTGTGAAAAACCTGTCTGTGTGGGGCAAGGTTGAGCCGGTGATTCAGCTTCCTGGGGCAGTTTAGATAAGAACTGTGGAGGGAGTGCCTGAGCTGCCAGCAGGGTACCCAGAAATGCAGCAAGCTTGGGCAGTCCTATCAGAAACAGCTGTACTGGTTTGCTGTTAGGAAAGCATGCTCCGGGATCACTGTTTCCTCACATGGGTCTAATGCTAGTAATAAAAATAGAGTTAATGTTAACTTGTTACTGGGGAAGATCAGCGGCATCAGCCAATTACCAGGGCTGACAGGTGACTCTCATTTATGCTGGTGACTCTTCTCTCCTGAAAACCACAGAAACTCCTGTTTCTGGCATGCCATTTCTCTGCAGGTTTTTAGCCCAAAACAAGAGAGTTGGTTTAAAAACACTAAATATATATATATAAAAATATAAATATATATAGAAAAGAAGAAACACAGCCCAGAATAAAGTGGCACCATGTAGCTGGCTAGAATCTCTGATCTCTCTTGATAGTGCAGGAAAGCTCGTGCAGACTTTTACAGTGAATGACTCAGGTTGGTATTTAAATTTGAGAAGAAATCAACCTAAACTATAAGTGAAGACTGATGCAGTTTTCTAGGTTAGGTCTGCCTTATTTAGTGAGCCTCATTGCATGTTCAATGACATAAAACCAGGTGGCAGTTGACACACTAAACCAGTCTAAACAGGTCGCAGTCTGCTGTAATGTCAATCATTTGCCTGGGGTCAGGAAGTAAAAGTAGGCCATGACTTCTTTCCTAAAAACATCAGATTTATTTCTGTTCCTTATTAGTTTTGTTCAACTCTCATGTTGAAATACAGTGGTCACAGGCACCCTGTGTAAATACTGAACCCAAGACTGTATCTTAAGTAGAATGCCACTGCACAGGTTTGCTGCAGCTCCTCGCTGTGCTATGTTCACCCCTTCCTTTCTGGGGTGCTGAAACAGCAGTTCTTTATTACCCCTCCTACCTCTAGCAAAAGTAATTTCAAATTTCACAGAACAGCTCTCTTAAACAGCTCATTCTATGTATGCCAAAGGTATACACAGTCACAAAACACACTTATTGGAATAAAAGTCTTAGCCAATACACTAGCATTGTAATCTTTTCTTTGCTGTAGCTCTGTTGATTTGCATCGCTTGACTGATATCTCTGGTAGCTCTCTTTTCAGTTAGCAGTGTAATTACAATAATACACCTTTTTGCTAAAATAGAGGGGTTTGAAAATATATTGAATAGAGCAGCCAGCCAAAAGCTGATGCTGTGTGACAAGAGGAGAGCTTTTGTAAAACTGCATTTTCCGATAAATAAAGGCATAGATTTATTTCAATGGACAACACTCATTTGTACAGCCCAACCAGGTTCATTCCTTGCCTTCCTATTTCCAAGTACTTACTACATAAGCAAAAGGTTGCTATTCCTTCAAGTATCAAAACCCAAAGTACATCATTTTACTTCTTTTTCACCTCCAATCCACTTGTTAATCCAGGAATTAAAGAGCAGGGTTCTTCTTTTCAATCCCATGTTAAAGTGCAGTGAAAGCTGTGGTACATCATCAGAGAATCGGCCTGAGATTTTTCCAGTGGGGACATAGAACCTCAGCCTGGGTTTCTTTTAGTATGCAGCACCACTTTCTCTGTGTGATACTTCATCATGTCAGTGATGCTTTCACCAGGCATTTTGGAGGCTTTAGTAATAGAAACATAGGCAACTGCTTTGACTGAAAATTCATCACAATCCTTTTAGATAAGATGCTGAAGAACCCTTGACACAAGTCTTTTGGTGATAAATTTCTATTGTGTATTAAATAAAATTACTTAGAATCATATTCCCATTTTCAATTCCAGGCAGCTGTGTGGATCATCAACATTCCTAAAGGATCTGAGGTAAATTCAATTACTGAGAAATGTTTCACCTGATACAGAAAAGTTGAGTGGTGTGCATTACATCATTAGATGTTTGTTTATCGATTTCTGAGGAGTTATCCTATTATAGTTTTTTTTTAATCCTACTAAAGACTGCCTCAGGTTTTTGAAAAACACTTTAGGCCTAAACAGCCATATTGCAGCAGCAATTTATTTGGTCTTAGTGTAAGAAAAAAACACAGCATTCTTAAATTTGTCACCAGCTCGAAACTAAGATTTAAATTTGACAGGGGTCAGATCTGGATTAAGTATTTTAGATGTACTTCTCAATCAAATAGAATGAACAAACAGAAAAATTTTGAGAGACAGTTCATAGCTGGAAAAAATATTGCTGTGCAAATGTTAAGAGAGAAATTTGCTGGAAACTGAGATGAAAGCTGTCCAAACTCTGATGCATACTCTAACATAAACTAGATTTTAATGGTGTCTTCCATTAATTGTTGTATGTATCACAGCTCTGTGTGGATCAGGAAATTCAGGATACTATAATAAGAGTTCAACATATATCTAGCTGGTGCATTGGGGAAGTTGTTTTGTTCATGATTATAGAGTGATTTGAGAGCCCCCAGTGGAAAACCCACATACTCTTGCTATTATTAGGCAGGCACTCCTGGGTTGACTTCAGCTGATTTGCAGCTTCTATTGAATATGGAGATACTAACTACTTTCCCCAGACTACCACTGTCGTGAGATGTGTGAGCTGTATCATGTATATCATGTCAGTACCTATTTAAAGGCAGCTGCTTGCTGGAATAGGCACTAGGAGAGAAAAAGGCTTTTCAGGTTGTAGGCTTCAACTATGGCTGACAGAAAACAGCTGAGTAAGGCCTTTTAATTATGACTCTGCATCTGGATGAGATGAATCTTGTACTGCTTAGTCCTGATACCATTTTCATCCAAAGTCACTGTTCATGGGCTTTCCACAGAGGATATGAGTTATTACCAGACCTCTCTGGAATAATTTCTTGTCACCTGCTGCAGAATGGGGTACCGCAGTTCCATCTCTTCTTCTTCACTGTTTTCAGCAGAAGAAACTCTCAGTCAAACCCAATGCCACTTCTTTAAGCGACCCATGTGTTTTCTTTTCTTGCGGCTGGTTCAAAGTTGTCCTGGGTTCAGCAGTAGCAGTCATTTTTCTCCTTCTTAATAGCTGGTGCAGTGCTGTGTTTTTGACTTTCAGCATGGGAACAGCGCTGATAACACCGATGTTTTTAGTTGCTGCTCAGTAATGTTTAGTCTGACCAAGGACTTTCTGAGCCTCATGCTCTGCCAGGGAGGAGGGGAAGCTGGGAGGAAGCAGAGACAGGCCACGTTTGGCTAGTCCCAAACTAGCCAAAGGGGTATTCCATACCACAGCACGTCATGCCCACTATATAAACTGGGTGCAGTTACCCAGAAGGGTTAGGTCACTGCTCAGGTCGCGCTGGGTGTCGGTCGGCAGGTGGTGAGCGGTTGTTCTCTCCCCTTGTTATTTCCCTTATCATTATTGTTATTGGTGGTAGCAGCAGTGATTTGTGTTATACCTTAGTTGCTGGACTGGTCTTATCTCAACCCGTGGGAGTTACATTCTTTTGATTCTCCTCCGTATCCCTCCGGGAGGCGGGAGAAGAGGGGGGAGTGAGTGAGCAGCTGCGTGGTTCTGGGTTGCCGGCTGGGCTTAAACCATGACAAAAGTACGCACTAGATACCAGACAAGAATTGTTTCTCCAATTCCATATGTTTGAATATAAACTTCAGACTGAGCCATAAATAGTTAAAACCCAAATCCTGGAACCTTAGGTAGGGGTTTATGCTTCACAGTTCCATAAATACATTCAGATTTTGCAAAGCAGCGTAGTACTAGTGCTTGTCATTACCTGGTAAGGTAAATAAAAATATGTGATCTGGTTAAAAAGAAAAAAAATGTACTTTTTAGAGTTGTGTATGAATCCCCAAAGCGTGCTAAATCCCTTTGTGGAAATATTTGGTGAGAACTGCAAACATAAGTGAGATCATTTTCCCAGTGGAATTGTATTGTTGATTACTCATTCTTACTGTTTTCCTGCATAAAAACTCTATTCAAGGTTATGTATTTTAGGATCATAAGTATCCTGAGATACTGAGAGCATATCAGTTCACTTTATGTAGAGAGCATCGTGGCATGTGTCATATGAATTCACTGGTTAAATGCTATCTAATGCTAGTCTGCTTTCGTTCATATTATCAGTAGTTTATAAGTAATTCTATGACTGACAACAAACATCATAGCCTTATAGGTGTAAGACCCTAATCTTTGTTGTCAGATGATAGGTATCTAAAACAGAGATCATTTAACTTTTTTCTCAGAGTTATCCTGCTGTTGACAACACAGGCTCCTTAAGTGACAGAAACAAAAAGTGCTGCATTTTGTTGAGTTTCTTGAAGGTCTACAGAAATTAGTAGCACTCTGTTTTAAGTTTCAGAATAATTGGAAAATAACCAATCATCTATTTACAGAAGCACATTTTCAAGAATAAAACTGAGAACTTCACCTTGTGACCCCAGTTTAGCATGCAGCATTGAGAAATCAGATTAAATTTTAATTAGGTCTTTAATGAAATTTAAGGCTTGTGTTAACAGAATGCCACAGTTTCTCAAAGAGTTACAGCTGTGTGTGTTTTCAATGTGAAGTAATACTGGCTTGACTATAATGAAAGTATAAGGAGGAAAGATGTTCTACTGAAAAATTTATTTCTGTCTTCAAGGAAACTTAAACAGAAGAGGTAGAAAACATTAGGTCACTGTTCACTTTCTCCAGCACCCTTAGAAGTCAATGGGAATTGCTGGATTAGATGCTGTGAACCACAGGAAATATGATAGCTTGGTATGAAGATATCCTCATAAGCAAAGAGACATGATGTCTGGTGGTTGTGGATGCCAGGAAATTACTTTCCATGCGGAATCTTAAAAACATTGAGTTTTACAAATTAGATGTAAAAGATATTTCATTATATGTATTCTATCTGTTTTCCAGGGTCCATGCTTTTAACTGCAGCTCTCTGATTCAACTAAGAGTGAGGAATTTTAATGTGTTCACACATCTCTTTCAAAATTATTGTGTTCACATGACTAAGAAAGTTATTGAGTTTAAGTTTCCTTTACGTATTTGAATAGTCGCCTGAAACCCATTACGATTATAAGAAAGTTACTGTAACTACTATTGAGCCAATTTGCTGTTTATTTCAGTTCATGATGTGTTAGACTTTCACTTCTATGGTTCAAATCTACATATTTTGATATAATCAATAGTGAAACCTCCAGTTAAGCAAAGGGACTGAAATAACCAAAATTTACATTAACAGAGAAAAGTAGGAAAGTTTCCTTCTTGTAACACTTAACTGCAGTGAGTTTTATTAACATTCTATTTCCCTGTTGTAGCGAGGTGATACTAGCTTTCCACTGCACAATATAAATTAAACAGCAGCTGGTTGGCTCCTGCATTATTCTGTAGAAGTCTTTACTATAGGTATTTTGAAATTCAGCCTGGTATATCACTTTTCATATGTTTCACACTGAATTCTCAGAGAGAAATGCCTGCCTTAGCCTAGATACTGCTAGTCACACCTTCCTGGTAGGGAAAATCCTGATTCATACTTTAATCACAAGTGTACTTTTTCTAGATCTCCACAAGCACTGACATTTGCTGTTGTTCTTCCAGCTGCCTGCCATTTGTTCACTGACCTTATCAATATGGGTGAAAATAAACAAAGCTTTAGACAAAAAGAAAAAAAAGCATTTGCCACTGTTTGAAAGATTCTCTCAGAAGCACCTCAAGTGAGCTTGATGGTAGCAGCATAAAATATCTATCAAGTATCCTGTATACTAGGGGACAATGCAATCTCATTTTTCTTAAAAAAAAACAAACCTAGACTTTAAAGACTTCTGGTGTTTACAGGCTACTCTTGCCCTGATTAGCCATCAATCTTACTAAACTCATTGGAGGCACCCACTAAGGTCTCATTTATTGGGATTACAGGTGAAAGCATAGAAAATGGGGGATTATAGTAAGGTCAGTTGTAAAGTACCTTCATCCTTCCCGGGCAGTGGGGTAGCAAGCCATGCTGTACAGGTGGTAGGAGCAAATACTTATTTTGTGTTTGTTATGAAGTGTAAAAAAACCAAATACGTGCTGCAAAACCTACAGGTTAAGGTTTCCTATTCAGCAGAGTATGGAGTATAGCTGTGTCAGAAAAATTGTCATGCTACCTCACATTTTTTGTGTGCTTTGAAGACTATTCAGCCTGAGAGAGAAACCCTTACTTTTCCTGTAAGAGTTGTGGGTTTTTTCCCCCTGGGATTACTTGTACTAAACGACACATTAAGGTGAAGAAGATGCACGGCTGTATCAGCTAATTTGCACAATGGTGAGTGAAGACTGATTTTTGTCTGGCTGATAAACCATAGAATCACAGAATGGTTTGAGTTGGAAGGGACCTTAAAGCTCATCCAGTCCCAACCCCCTGCCATGGGCAGGGACACCTTCCACTAGACCAGGTTGCTCAAAGACCCGTCCAACCTGGCCTTGAATGAGGGCTCCATAGCTTCTCTGGGCAACCTGTTCCAGTGCTTCACCACTATAATAGTGAAGAATCTCTTCCTTATATCTAATCTAATCTAAATCTACCCTCTTTCAGTTTAAAACCATTTCCCCTTGTCGTGTCACTGCATGTCCTTGTAAAAATCTCCACCCTTTGAGATATTAAAAAGTCTTCTGGACATGGCCCTGCACACTTAGCTCTAGATGGCCTTGATGTGTACAGCTCTTGTATTGTTAAACTTTGGAAGTTTATGTTTGTTTTCATCCAACAGGTCCCTTGAAATAAATAAATAATAATAAAGTGTGGTAGCACTTTGTTTTCTATTTCTAGAATGGACTTTTCTGATTTTAAGTTTTCTCAGTTATTAAATTAGAAGCATTATAGTTGATCTGTCAGTCTATGAAAATTCAGAAATTAAGCTTATTCACTTTCAGGACTGTTACATCAGCAGAGACAATAACAGTACAATAGTATCTCTTTGGCTGTAACACAACTCCTGGACTTGATCTGTAGGTCACTTAAGATAAATGGAGAATACATACTGAGTTTGTTCAGACCTGGACAGGAATCTGAACTTTAAATTCTTCTAGCAGCTTTGCTCACCGAGTTGAAGTCAGTTTATATTTAGCAGCTTTTAGATGCATAGCCTTCATAAGAATATGATTTATTTTATTATCCCTGGTTTAACTGCTTAGGTTATGATGCTTTTTAATGTGAATGGAGTGTAGTTACAAACTTTCTCACAATATTTCACAAAATCTTAGCATGTATTTCATGTGTTAGAGACAACCAGGCTGAATGTATATTTTCCCAACCTGAGCAACTTTTGAGTAACCTGTGAAAAAAGATAAAACACTAAAATTAGAATTGTTAAGATCCCATAACATAGAACCCCCAAGCTTCTTATCACAAAGGAGTTCAGCCTTATATTTTTGATGCATGTCTAAATTCTATAATGATTTCAGTCTACAGATTTGAAAATGCCTAGAAGACTGCATCAGGACCTTATCAGTTTCAGTACACCCAATGTTTTGTGTAAATATGTCTTTCTCAGTTGACATATGGCCTAAAGGCCAATAAGAGTAGTTTTATATTTGGAGCAAGTTCTAAAATTTAAATCAGGAAAAGACCTTTGCTGCATTTTCTATCAACTTTAGAAAAAGTCTATAGAAGAAACAGGATAACCTAGATTCACAGTTACAAAAGGATTAGTAGTAAAATTTTGTATTCAAGGAGACAAGAGAGATTGGTGTTATATAATATTTCAAAGCTGCTGAACAAAGCAACTTGATAATGGAGGTAATATGAAGTGAAATATCCAAGGTTTAAAGAACCTCTGATGGAATGATGATGTTAAAAGTCACCAGGAAGGCTGCATCTCTGGAGACAGCCTTAGCGAGGAAATAGGCCAGTGAACAGAAGCTCTTAGCTCCATCTTTAATAGATAAGAAGCTCGTTTTGCAAAAAAATCTGTGTAGCACAGTTAAATTGAGGCTCTGGTAATTATAGTAGCTGAAGTTCCTCTGTTAGGTATCTCTTCTGTACTTTCTCCTATTTATGCTTATGCTGCCTTACTATCCTTTCCCTCTACTTTTTTCTTTCTAGCCTCCAAAATAACACCGGAATTGACTGGTGAGACATGGCATCCAAGAGAAAACAACTGGTCAGCAGTCAGGCAGCTTGTGGCATTACAGTAGGATTTCAAATCTAGAACAATAAAAGTTAAGGTCTACAGAGAGCAGTCTCAGAGCACAGTAGGGTTAATGCATCTCTACAAGACAGAAGCAGCAGAACATGGAAGTATATAGGGCAAAAGGTCGAACAGGTTTTGGTAACAGATTTACATGTAGCTTATGTTCTGGGTTTTTAAGTGTAGTACAGTCAAGAAGCAACAATGAAATTTTGGAATCCACCTATAGTATTGAAAACTCTGCAGGTCCTTATAAAAGACAGGCTGGGTGTCAAAACAATTACTAAGCCTAGAACATAAAACAGAATGTAGGAGAATTGCATGGAAAAATCAGTGCAATAGCAAAGACTATAACTCAAAGATAGAAAATATGTGGGAAAATTCCCAGAGAAGAAACAGGCATGCTGCTGCTGTTGCTGCCTTTTCAAAAGAAAAAGAATAACTATTTTTTTAGCTAATTTCCACCTGACAAGATGACAAAAGAGCACTTGGAATGACTATGACAAGGGTCTATATGCCCCAACCCTTACTAATTTATATATTGATTTTTTTAGGAAAAAAAAATAATCGAGCCTTTCATATGTCTGATAAATATAAATCAGTGACTTGAATTACCAGCTGTTTACTGTTATATGCATATAGTGATGTGATAGTCTTAACTAGAGGGATTTGCAACCTTATTACTTTTTATTTCATTTGAAAAAGTACAAATGGGGTGTCGAAACTTCGGTGAACCTTATTTAATATCTTTCTTATTCCCACTGGTTTCCTTAAGTGCACAGTAGCTCTTTCTTGTTGCTGTAAGAGGGATGAAAGATTTAGAAGCTGAAATCTACCCAAAAGGCAGCACACACACGCAGATCTGAAGAGGATGCTTTCTCATTTGTAACATTGCCAACATTTTATTGTGATGCCTTGGAAGCGTTGGTAGGTATTGATTCTGTAAAATGATGGCACAGGTTCAGCCCTAGTGAAAGCAATGGAGTCAGCTTATCCAGCTTGCTTTTGAGTACTTCCGCCATCTCTCAAGTGGACATAGCAGGGTTTGCATCTCTAAATGAATCATTCAATCACAGCAAACTGTACAGGCATGTACAGGAATACTTAGCTTAATCTCAAAGATACTAATCTTATATAAATTTAATAATTAACACTTTTTTCTCTCTCAAAGTGACTGTTTAGTGACTTTTTGCTTTGAGATTCAGTTATGGTGATTTTGACTTAAAACAACTGATTCTTATTGTCAGAGAGGTTGCCAGCCCTTTCATTATTAATCACGGGGATGGTCACATGCTCCTTCCTTTGTGCCTGTAGATCTTCTCCCTTTTCTGGCTCATGCTGCGTAACCTCTTTTTTCTCCTACGTCACAAGCGCTGCAATCCTTTTCCTTTTCTGTTACATACACAGCAATAATCTCCTGCTAAAGATCCAGCTCTGACTAAGAGAATAAGCCCTGTCACCCCCAAGCTCAAGCAGCTTGCTGAATAATACCACATGATGGGAGATTACACGCTTAAAATGTATTTCAGTCTTAGAGTTTTCTTGCTTGTTCTAATTCAAGCCCTTCCTTGCAGGATGTGATGTTGCCCAAATCCCTCCCCAGGCCTATAACCCTGTGGCCTGTTGTCTAGTATGACCTGGCTCCACGCTTGGCCTTCTAATGACTCCCCATTTTCATGGTGAGGCACATTCCTTTGACTGTGCCTTTAGCTACCAGGGATGGCACCTTACAGAGATCTGTAAAATACTATTTTCTTCTGCACAGTCTCAGATGTTGCTGGGTTTTTTTACTGCAACAGTATGTTGTAGTAAAGCCAAAGTTGTGTGGGATGCCTGAACTCATTATGTGCTCTACTACATAACTTTGAGAAATACTTTGCTCTGTGGTATGTTAGCTATAAAATTGAGGGTATTAGTTTTTTCCTTCTTTAGTGCACCAATTTGACGTGAGGTAAGTGTGAAGGAATAATTATACATTATTGCTATGATAATGTTGTTCTTTTTAATGTATGGTTTCATGCAATACTTGCTAAAAATCTTACTGCTATGCCATTGAAACATTAATTAGCCTTTTCCCTGTTAAACTGTGATTTTTCATTTTCTCATGAGATAGCATGATTCTTCTGATGTAACAGTCCTTCTGGCTGGAGGCTTTCAACCAATGCTGAACTGAAGGAGAGTGATAGGTTTCTCTTTCAGCATGCTTTTCTTGGCAGGCACACAAAATGGATACAATCTGGAATTATAAAGAAAAGTTTTAGAGTGGAATTAATTTTCTTCTTATTTGGCTATCTGAAAGTTTGCCATCCAGTCAATTAATTGTGTAGCTAAATATTTTCTAGCGAGTGCCTTTGTCAGTTGTCAGTCTTCCTCACAGTCTGGTTATTCTTTTGGAGTCTGTTGTAGGAACACTTTCATCAATCCAGTGCAATGAACATTTTCACATATGAAAAGAAATGAGTTTTCTATTGCAGAGCTGTGATTATTTTTTTTTTTTTTAACTTAGCTGTACAGGTTTCTGTATTTAAAAATTGTAAGTGTATTTGGAGGAAGTAGAAATAATTTATCACAAGTAGTAATGTGAAGTCAAGAGCATAGAATTCTTTCTTGTGATTTCACTTTGTCGATACCAAGAATATGTCTAGCCAAGAGACAATTATTCCTGCCCTATTACATAGCTATAAATAGCTGAAAATTCAGTGGCGTTTATTCACAGGGCTGGAGAGGTTACTAGGCAAGGCTTGTTTTACATCTGTTTTCTGAGACATAAAGCTTTTACCTGAGTTTTGCTCTGAAGTTTGAGCTCGTAGTGGGTTAGGTGTGTAATTTGCAAGGGCATCAGGTAGCAAAACGTTGAAAAGGAAGGTCTGTTCTGCTTGTTGGTGTCTCTAGACTAGAACATAGAACAATTCAGGCCACCAGAATAAAGTTGCAAAGTTATATGGTGGGAACTGAACTGTGGTCTCTATGCAGTGCCGAGTTTTATTATCAGTTTATTTAAGCTTGGATGATTTCTTTGAAGCATTAGTAAAGCATAGACAAGAGTATGCTTTGTCAAGGTGCCACATGAGCTTATACTCGAATTTTAAGGATTGTGTTAGCTGCAGAAACTTGATCATCTATTCTGACAGATGTATGGAAAGTCCATGAGTTCAATATAATAATTTCTTCATTTCAGATGGCAAAAGCTGTGACACAGGAAAGGGCTCTATGGTTGAATGAATCATAGCATACAAGAAGTCTGTAACTGAGATCTATTTTTCCTGACTCCTGCTCCACATGTATGTCTTCCCTTACTCTACTGTCATGCTGTCATAAGATGTTATCTAGGCTTAGTTACTGATACAATGGCATTATGGAAGAAACCTAATTAGAAAACTGACATCTCATTTAGCCCTGTTAGAAATTCATATGAAAAGTAGTGAGAGACACCGTAACACTAATACCATCAGGGTTTTTTAACTACATTTTATTCCTGGATTTATTGAGAAATGCTATTAGTAGATTTGGAGCACCAAATGAACAATTCTGCAATGCAAGGAATAAGAAGCTGACAGCAAACAATAGACCAGAGATAGCTAATACAGAGTGTTAATTGTAGTTTAATATATGGATGGGCAAAATACGAGTGGGAGAAAAGGTAAGGAATTATAAATACAATTTTCGGTCAGATCTTAGTTTGCTAGAAGACATCTGGAATGTTATTTGAAGTCTCCATCTTAAAATTGAGTACTTAGGATCTTTAGGCCATGGTCAGCCAACGACTGCGAACGCAACTGTGCATGCTTAAGATGCTACTTCCAGCACACAGCCACCCCCTAAGCTGAGCCAGAAGAGCAGACGTACCTCAGAAGGGGTATGAATTCTCCTAAATTGCCTCACTATGACGTTAGTTGGATCAGCTTAAACTGCTGTTCAAAGCAGTTTAAGCATTAGGTAATTGACAGCTATTGTGCTTGCGTTACTATGAAGCAAGTAATGGTAAACATTGTAATGCTTGTTTATGAGACAGCTGAAATATATTTTAACCAAATAATCTAGTAAAAGCAGTAACAATAGTCATTAAACTTCTTACCAAGGATACAGAGTGTACCCAAGACTTCTCAATTCTCAGAATTATTTTTGTGCTGTAGTGCTTAAATTTTCAATCAGAATTGGCAGGAACAGTAAACTAATTACTGCTGGATTATAATGGGATTCCTACAAATGTGTATATGACATCTAGATTAATACCAAACGAGGCCTTCATGATTAATGTTACTATGCTGAACACCAGGGGATTAATAAAGATTAGACATTACTAAACAGTGTCAACCAAAAGAAGACAGTTCAGTGCAAAAAAGTGATGTTTAATATGAAAAAAAAAATCAGTGTCACACGGTAAAATTCATGTCGGCAAAATGATACGGATCTGACTAAAACTGAAAAGTCCAGACTGTTCTCTTAAAAATGCTTCACCCTGATCCTTTCTGGTGAGGCAGGCATGCATGTGTCTGCTGCTTGAAGGATACTCTGCGTAGTTTGACAAGAGGTCTGTGCTGTGCGCTGTATTTAGCATGACCAAAATCAGTAATAGATTATCTGAGGATTTATTTTAAACTATGATTTACTACAACCTAGTAAGTTTTGTAGGCATGAAAATGAAGTGTGGTTTTATAATACACTCACATATTTAAATTACTGACACATTATTAGATTTCTTTATGTCATGTGGCAGATAATTGCAGATGAACTGTTAGAGCCAAAATAGACATATCCACTGGGCATCATACAGTGCTGTAAGAGGAAGAAAATGTTTGGAGGTTGTTTGCAAGGAGAGAAGTGCAAGGATACCGAAGAGTTTGATCATAATGGAGCAGGTCATAGAATTTCACTCACTTTTCCTATCATGCCTCTAAAAACATCCTCTACAATGGCACTCGGTGCGAGGGGAGGGCTTGGAAGGTTGGCAAGGAGTCAAGGACATGGCTCAGCATATGCTGTCTCATCCTAGTTCATGGAATGAACATCCTGCCACCACAGATGATCATCAGGTCACAGTGACCCTAGCTTCTATTTATTGCAATGGTGTATTGTTTGTTGTATAACTGCGTGGGCATGATATATGTAATCTGCTGTTAAAACCAAAAAGAAATATAGATGAGGCAGGGATATCCCTGAGTTGAATCCCAGCTGACCCAATCATCCACTTTTCCTCTGCAACCTTCTGCATGATTATCTGGGCTCCTTGTACTGACTGGAATGTGAGTCTATGATCAATAAACTAGCCCCTGTTGTGGTCCCACATTTCCCCTGACAGTATCAAACTGCACTACTGTTTCTGAGAATCTTTACATCTATACCCAGCGTTATCATAATACAGTATTCTTGACATATTTTCCCATTTCTCCAATCAGCAGTGAAAATATAGCAATGTCTGTAATAGCAAGTGAATGCTGGGATCTAAGCCTCTCCTTGAAGGGAGCTTCCAGGCTGGGAAAGTGTAAAGGAAAACTAGATGAGCTACAATAAAATAAACACCATGATCCAAATATAGTACTATGTTTGGGAAATGGTTTTTAACATTTTTTAGCTATGTCACTGAAAAATGAAAGTGATAAGAAATGTCTTCCTGACACAATATCCAGAGAGGTTAGAATGACTTAAGTACAATTAGAGTTTTATTTGATGAATGTTATTGTTCTCTCTTCATGGAATAGCTCAGTGAAGACTGTGATGTTCTTTAATGCATTTATTGTTCAGAATCATTTGACAAAGCGTTACTTCAATGTTTCTTGTTGAAATCAAGTTTCCTGTGAGATTTTGATTTTCGTACTTGTTTCTGAAGTGCTGTTGGTTACCTGTGAAAGGTAAATTATGTATTTCCTCTGTTTGGATACCTCATGCAGTCAAGACTCTCCCCCATGCTGGTTAAATTTGCTTTTATTTTGTTTTATAAACCACCTCCTTTTCAGGCAATTTAAACACAATTGCATAAATATCTGTACAGAAATCGAACCTGACTAAATTTAAAAATCTTTCAAATTAGTAGCAGGTTTAACCTCTGTCCAAAAAGTCTTCCGAACTTCACTCTATATAATAGTGAATACAATCCAGGGGATAGAGAGAGAAGAAAGATATAAGACAGATCATCATCAGATCATCATCATCATAAGAAGCTAACCAGATAACTCCTGTGCTCTATTGCTGCAGTTCTTCCAGAGGGACAGTGTTAGTGCAGTGCAGTTACTTCTGAACCAGGAGACAGCTTTTGAGCAAACCCCAAATTTTCCCCATATATATTTCAGTTTTTTACATGCAGCTCCCTTTGTTTTGAGAAGCTGGAAGCATGATATGAATCTGCATTTTTGTCAAAGGCAACATCTTTCCATGGAATTGAAATGACTGCATATCATGGTGGCAGGGCAAGCCACAAATGGACACTTTAGGGTCTTCCTTATGTCGACTAAAGGAAAGAAGAGGTGCTAACTGAGCTTTCAAAGCTGCAGAGCAGCTCTATAAACCCTCTTCGTTTCAAGCTGGTGTTGAGACCAAATGGCCTAATTGTCTAAAGCTAAATTCAGAGCTGAAAGAGGTCTGCTGATGCAGCTCCTCTACAAAGTTTTGCTGGTAGTAGCGTCATTAAGACCTGAGAAGACTGATTTTGCCACCATAGCAAGTTCTGACTCCTTGGGTGAAATCTACTGACAAAGTTAAATCTTTAAGGAGAAATGATCTTACGTTATTTGTACCAGTGATTTTACTGTAAAATATTATTGAAATGAAAATTTCCTCTCTAAACTGCAATGCTTTAACAGTGAAAGATTTTTATGTTAGACTATCCCCTTTGAAAATCAACAATAAATTTTCATAAAATTGAAGCCTTTTTAAAGCATGTGTTTCGATCCAGAAGGGAGCTTTCCAAGAACTTGCCTTGTGTTGAACAACATACTTGCTGACTTAATAACATGGTACCAAGCCCAGGACAGTAAACCCTGCTGAGAGGTAAGATGTATTGGATCAGGTTTGGAGCTGTTCCATTAGGGTTGCACCCCTTTAAATTCATTTGTGTCAAAGACAGAATAAACTCACATTTGTGGTATGTGGACCCATAATAAGATGTAAGTGCGACTATATCTATTTATTTATTTATTTTTAATATAATAGCAGTAGAAGTGTTCCCAGGGAAATACTGGTGTAGAAGTCATGTCTGAAAACAATAGGAGAGGGGATGACAATGCAACCACTTTAGAACTCCTACAATGTTTCGTGGTCTACAGTGAAATAATTTAACTTTAAAAAAATCAAATGTCAGTGGAATTTTTTCCAACTCACCACATTCACTGACCTTTGCATTGACTGTTCTCTGTAAGCCTTTGAGATGGAGCACATGCAGCATGTGGAGTTCCATGTCATGTTGGTCATCATTCTCTGCTTGACATTTCTCGTGTTCCTAAGTCTGTGTTCCAGATTAATGAGGCATTTGTTCTCGATCAAGAAGCTATTTAAGAATACACTTTTAATTGTAATGGGTTGTATATGATTAATTATTTCTACATGGTTTGCTTACATTTTTTGATAATTCAAAGCAGACTTTTTTTTTCCCCACTGGGTACTGCCCAAATCTTTTCAATGTTCATACTGGTTATCACCCAAGAATTTATGGAAGTGAATTGTCTTCAGAAGGGGTTGTGAGCTTCTTCGAAAAATTTGCCTGGAGCTCTTTGCTGTAATGGCTTTCAATGTCCTTTGTTTGTAAAAGGAATAAGATGGCTAACACACAAGCTGGTTGCAAAAGCTGTGTTTAAGTTAATTTGTGGTTTTTTTGAAAGACTCCATTGTTTTAGGACTACTTATCTCACAGTTGGTTCTGCTGAGAGTATTTTAGTATTGTTCTGTGCTCATCTTTCTGTTTTTATTGAGGTCTCTTCTTTTAATTCAGATTTTTCTTTAGAAGAAACTGTGTTTCAATGCCCAGTACATTCCAAACTGGACCAAGCTGTTCCCCACGTATGCTCCCTGAATGGGAAAAAAGGGCTGTGCCATGTGTTTTCATTTGCAAAGCTTGCTTCAGACTTTTTTCACACCCTGAGGAATTTCCGTTTGTTGCTGTTCTTCAAAGGACAAAAGGCTCAGTACTTCAGGGCCTGGGTCTTGAGGGAGTATTTGAAATCTCCAATTTTACAACCTTTCATTTCTCTTGGTTACATGGGACAAAATTTTGGCGAGTGTAACCATGGGCCTAACGGCAGTCAGCGCACCGCACTGAGCTCAGTTTGTACTCATAAGGGAAGATGAGATTTTTGTCTCCTCTGAATTAGCAAATAATTAAATTAACAGTAGTCTTACCTTTCCCTATCAGATTTGTTGGTTTTAGCTACAGAGATTGCAAATGAATCACCTGTAGAAGGATTTGGGTGCAGAGGGAGGCTCTTTCTCTTCACATCACTTTTGTCTGTAGCTATCAGATAGATAATCTGATCATCCACTCACAAGATATATTACCCTTTTATTAAGTGGGTCCAGTCTAGTAAAATAATAGCCATGAAAATGCTACAATAAAAGAATAATAAGAAACCAAATTGCTTGTTAGAGCTGTCTGTAGATAGCAGTCTGCTATTCAATGCCTTGTGACTGATATTTTACAGGTTTCATGTGAAGTGTATGGCAGGCAGCAGGCACCCAGCTATTTTTCTTGGCTGTTTCCATTTCAGATGAACAGGGGTAACATTATGAGGAAAGATCCATTTATAAAAAAATGACCCATTAGGTCTAAACTTAGGGGCCATAGAACCAGATTATGTGCGATCTGTGGGTGGCTTTTGTGGCGCATGGTGATTGACTCTATGTTCTCTCCTTCTCTTCTCATACAGAGCATGTCATGAGGAGCGGCTCCTCCAGAAGAACTTTCTTTGTAGGAAAGACATTCACATTACTTTGATTTTCTGTAGTATCTATCATGGCAGTATGTTCCTGTAGGGCAAGGGGCAGAGCTTTGTCAGTTAGGCTTACAGTAAGAGCACAAGTGGTGCGGAATGACTTAGCAGAGAATTACAAAGAGGAACTGCAAATGAAACAGACCATAGCATCCTGACAAAGTGCAGAGATGATGAAAACATCTAAAACCTGCCTTCCTCCCTTCCCCCTCCCTTCAGTATGGTATGTCATTCAGGGTTATTCTCACAAGTCCCAGGGACTCATTTGGGTGTAATTTCAAAGGTTAGCACCCTTCCCCATTCCTCAGTGGGAGGTCATTGCCCTTGATGCAGAGGCAACAGGTCTGAATGTGTGGTTGCATATAAACTACCACAACTCCTGTATAGTATAATGCACAGAGCAGTAAAATGAAATAAACAGAAAAGCAGAAACGCTTGTCTGTTTCACCAGCCAGGAGGGCAGGTGGGAAGCATAATCCTCTAATCTACCTGGTGCAACTTTGTGGTCCTCATGGGTCACAGCTCTTGTCCTAGAAGGCACTTCTCCTACCCTAGTTGTCAGAGGCTGAATTTTGCACTCAGAAGTGCTGTTGTATAGATGCAAGCATACGAAAGGGGTGAGACGATGGCAGAGATGAGTAATGAAACTCTCTGAAGTACTGCTTTTGAACTCTGTGGCTACAATTGTACTGTCAAAAAAACCCCAGCAACCCAGCGTCAGGAGAGGACAGTAGGTGTTAGCAGTTTTGCCCATGAAGTTTATTTTACTGCAAATAAAAATGACAACTTAAGTTTTAGCCTGAAGATTAAGACACAGAAAAAGCCTGTTTGAGTTAGCCTGTAGAAAGGTGGAGCTGAGATATGGAACAGCTATAGTTAAAAGCAAAAGGGCTTATGTGGAGAATGATAGCGAAGCAAAAGTCAAGTAGAATTGTTAGTGTCTCGCTGAAGCTGAAAACATATGCTTCATTTAAAATGATAATTTATGGAGGTCTGATTGCCAGGTATTCAATTTGGTCCTGGAATCACTTGAACTCAGATTATGTTTGTGGAACAGTCATGCTTTACACAAATATTGTCAGTGTCAGCTGTATAGAACAGTCTTCCTTTTTTTTTTTATTAAGCATAACTGTAATTAGTTGAGTAAAATGACAATTACATCCAAAAGGGATCTCTTCCAGTAAAAAATTATGCTATGCTACCTATTGCAAGTCTCATAAATGGTTTCATAATCAGATTCAGTCATCCTTTCCTCTACATGGATGGCCTATAACCTACAGAATCTGTTGTTAATTTGTGAGCTTGGGGGTTTGAACAGAGCTTGCTAAAAAGTTCATGCAGAGTTAGTACCGAGCACCTTCTTGGGGAGACTGATTTAAATATAGCTGGCTGAGCCAACTAGAACCTTTTGTAAGGTTACCATCATTAGATGAACTTTAGGACTGCTGGACCTAGTGAGCTAGTTCTGCCAAAAATAGTAAAGCTTTCCTGCTGAACTGAATTGAAATCAGCTCATGTGCTGGAGTCAATTGCTGATCACGTAAAGCACAAAATGTTTCTCCAAATAATCACAAAAACTTATTTTTCCTCTAGTCTGCATTAGACAGTGTAAACAAGTGACCAAAATGGTAAAAGAGAGGTGCTTGTAGAGGTGCTTGATGAATGATAGGTTAAAAGGAATAAGGTCATGCATAATCTATAGGAGAACTAAAAATGACAACGGTAATGCAGGGCAAGCTTCTAAATACTGAAGATTTGCAGGTCCATCACAAAGTGCATACTACTTTATAGACACAGTAGTGAACATTATTCTGTGAAAAGGTCCTGGAAATGCAAAGTGTGGGTTACATCCCAGTGAAGGAAATTCTAGAGCTGAGTTAGATTTAAAACTTCATTTCTCAAAACTCAATTGTCCTCCACAGCATGGGGCAGGTAGAGCAGGATGAGGAAAAAAACCCTTCAGCTATGTTCTAAGAATGAGTTGGTCAGATCTAAAGCATGCTGAAGTGAGAGCTTGTTTTGGTTTTGCTGAGCTTTGTATCAAAGAAGAGGGTCACAGGTATCGGTCAAAGCAACCCTTTCAGGCACCCAGTGAAAGATTTTTGCTTGTGGATGCAGCAAGACTAAAATGCTCATCTTCAACTTCTTTGTAAATGAAGCAGTACTGAATTGTTCTGGGAATATTTGAACTTTAATAAGCTGATCTTTAATAAAAAGACCACTTACACCATGGCAATCCAAAACTCACATTATGAGAAATTCCCTAAAGAGAGCCCAAATTAGAATTTGTTGGTTTTTGAGACTGCTGTTATCCCAAATTCGTGCATAGTGATCTATTATCTCCCACACCAAGGGCATTTCCTATTTCAGTTTCATAAATGCTTATCCTGGCCATTAACATGGAACAGATATTAAAAACAAAAGTAACATTTCTGTTGGCTTTTCCTCTTTTTGGAAACCTTTTGACCCACACTAATTAGTATCAGTCTCTTCACACCTATTGAATACCCATCAGGGAACTCCCATAGCACAAATCTGAACTGCGCTATATAAAAGCAGATATATTTTAGATTAACTGTTTTATATATTTTCTGATAGGTCAGCATGGGGATCTGATTCTTTAGAATGAAGATAATGAAAACACCTATACTTGACACATTCACCATTGACAGAACTGTGAACCTGAGCTTGTGTGAAATAAACTGTGCAAAAAGTCCTGGTGGAGAAACATCTGCTGTAAATGTTTCAGTAGGGAAAAGATACTGTCTGCCTGAAAAATGTAGGACAAATTCACAAATGCAGCGTGTTGCTGTTTAACAGATATACGTGGCCTTAGGGACCCATGCGGCTCCATTACTCATCCAAAGTTCAAAATAAAGAGAAAAATAAGTTTTGACAGTCACTTCTGAGGGAAGCGATAACAGATCAAAGGACTGTCTTTTATTGCGATATTTTCATCATTATGGAAAAGAATCACTTTGGACTTTAGCTGCTGTTTGAAATCTTTACCTTTTAATAAGTGAACTCTGTAAATGTAGCTCAGAGAACAAAGGTTCCTCTTTTACAGTTAAACTTTTAACCCTTGAGGTTGAATTGGTGGAGCCCAGAGTGAAAATCCACTGTGTTTTCACTGAACTTTTTACCCTTTGAAAAAAGCTGAACAAGTTTAAAGTTCATACACTGAGCAAGAGGTCTCTACTGGGGATTTCTGGTATTATTAACTTCCTGACCTCAGATAATTAAAAGGGAAGAGTGGAGGCAGGGCAGACTTTGACTCAACTTTGAACTTTTAACCTCTTGAGGAGCATTTTTAGTGTGCAAGTGGTAGGCACAGTAAACTCTTATTAACTTTCTTTAACCCATGGACATGAAAAAATGTCAGCAGGCCAAAATTATCCTTTGTTCCTTATGTCATATTTCTATTTGTGTAGCAGTTAAAACTCGAGGGGGATATTGTTTAGATACAAAAGTGACAGAGACAACTATTTTCCAGGAACTGGCAAGTACAGTAGTCAAGCAAAAGGGAGAAACGGCCATGAATCTGTCAGATGTTGCAGCAGGGTTTGTAATTCAGACTGTGTTGGGTTTTAGCTTTAGGACATACAGCAATATTTTAGTGTTGCCCCTTAGCAAAATTTTCCTTACAGAGCGGAGGTATTTTATCTTTTTATTCAATCAGGCTTTACTTCTTCAAGCGTTAAACATAGTAATACTCAGAAGCCCAGGAGATTATGGATTTATTGACTAGAAAATAATTAAAGAAGTAGCATTGTGAAGTCTGTATTTGAACACATAAATTGTACTTTCCCATGGCTATAACATAAATGAAAGAATAAAATCTGTGCTTCTTGTCTCAGCAAGATGATTATCATCTGTGGTCAGCTGCTTATCAGGGATACTATTTACTATGAAGTAGTCTGGGGAAAAATATGGGAAGCAGTAAAAGCTAAACCTCTTAGCATCAGTTTTATTGGGGTGTAAAACAGAATTATCCTGAATCTATGTTGTCAAAGAACTTAGCAAAAATAAATAAATAAATGCAAAAAATATTGAATGAAAATATTTCCTGTAAGAGAAAGCTGCAAGCATCTGGAGAAGAATGTCAATAATAGGTATCCTCTCTTCTTTTTTTCATTATAAGAAAAGAAAGGACACAAGTGACATTATGTCTTATGGTTCCCTAAATGTTCTAAATGATTGCTAAATCATAGCAATCATTTGTCTTGTCCAACAGGAACTCAGAAGTGTTCCATGTAAATGGAAAGTGTTCAAATTCATTTCACAATCAATCAGAAAAAAAAATGCAGAAAGTCTTCTGGAAGCAGATGTGCTATAGCATAAAATAGCTGCATTAGGATTATTAGAAGATTAGCAGAAGAATCTCCAGGCTGTCTAGATGTTATGGTAAGTATGGATGCATGCATCTTGAAAGTTTTGAATTTGGAATATTTTTCAAACCTCTTGATTAAAGCCAGCTGAACACTGATAAAAAATATCCCCCAAAATTTTAAAACAGATACACAGATCAAATAGTTCTTTAGGAGATCACCCTGTATGCCCTATGAAAAGTACCCTAAAAGAGATAAGTTTGAAATTTTTGGCAAAAAATGCTTGGAAAGGCACCAGATTAGCCTGGGTTTCTATTGGCTTTCATTGGGGTTTTACTGCTTAAAAATGTTGGTTACATTACAAGGTAGTGTGATGCAATTGAAGTAGATCTGTAGACTGAAACAGTGTTGTAGATCCCAAAACTCGTGCTATATGCATGTGGAAGGTGTATTTCAGACTACCTCTAGTCTGATCCCATGAGCATAACACCCATAGTGGCAGGAGCACATCGTAAGTACTCCTAAGGTTTATTTTCTGGTCTATTTTTAACCTGGAAGAATCTGTGTCATGTGCTCTGTGACTGCCCAACAGTGCAAACCGGTGGGCAAGAAGTGGAAGTGATGGAGGGACGGCTTCCAAAACAACTGCCTGTTCCGGACTGAAATGCCTATGCAGATGCACCTGATGCCATTGCAACAGGGAGCAGGCGTCAGCCTCCGTGACCAAGATCACGTACCACGCTGGAAGCCTCCTTGTGGTTTGTGATCAGCATCTAATATTTCCTGCTTGGGCTAGGACTGTCACAGCAAGTCTGAATTAAATATGCTGTATTGAACCTGAAAGAAGTGTTGGTCTGTGTCTATGAAGTCCTGACTCAGGAAAGCACTAAAGCTGCTATTTATATGCAGGAAAAGTGAAATTATGAGTAGACTGCTATTGGTCAAAAATCATAGTGGAGGGAAGAATACTTCAGTTAAGAAAACACATAAAATTTCTTTTTCTGAAATGTAGATTTAAACTTACGTGAGGCCTCCAGCTGGGTCTTGTTGAGCACTGGCCAGTGAGGTGCCTTCCTCCTGGATGGGGATGTGGCCTCCTCTTCAGGGCACAGTGAAAGAAAGGGAGTGATATGCTTATAAAAAACACCTTTCCTGTGCTCTACCTGCAGAGCAGGGTGAATCCTTTCATGGTGCCCTGGCTTCAGGGGAGAGTATGAAAACCATAGCAAGGCCCCATGTTTGGGCTGAGCAGGTTTAACCTTTGCTGCACCAGTGGTTGGTGCTGGGCAGGATTTCCTGTGCTCCCTTTGCAACTTTTAGTTCTGAAGATTTTCCAGATTTTCAACTGCAAGGTAGGAGGCTTCAAAGCCTGGTCACTAGGCCAAACTGGGCTTTTTTCCACGTGGATGACAAAAAACACTCTTGGATATAAGTTAAATTCCTGCTGCAAGTCTGGGGTTAGTGAGACCATCTCTATTAGCAGGTTCCCCAGATTGGATATTTTTCAGCATAGACACAAGAGTGCATTTTTCACCGATCTGGATTGCTGAACTGTCTGAACTGGCTTAATGCAGAGGTTTTCCAAAAAGCACTTAGCTTATGGTATATAGTTGGCACAGCAAATTTCAGCTGGAGCTAGACAGGAGAAGTTTGGCAAAGTTACAGGCAATTAATAGCAGGGTTTTTATCATAACAAGCCCTGGGAAACCTTGCTACCAGCCCCTCCTGCAAACTCACAGTTCATACACAGAAACAGAAGATGTAAAATCAGCATGAGTGTGTATGCATGTGTGCATGTGGATGGATGGAGAGTGTCAACATATGCATGAGTTTGTGTACTGCAGAGCTACTCGTGTGAGAAAGTACCAGCACCTGTTCCTAGGCATGGATTAAGGAAGGCAATTAGACATATGCTTAAACGCTAGGGCTGCCTTCCTCTATCAGACCTTTGGAAACTCATCTATCGTGTGGAAGCACTGAATTTGTGCTTTCCCTTAGATTTCAATGCTGGCCACAGAGAAAAATCAACACCAGCTGTACTCTGTGGCAAGAACCTCAAGTCTACTCATCTGTACTTGCTGTCCCTTAAGCAAAGAGATGTCTCACCTGTTTTTGCAGACTTGGCTCCTGAACATGGGGAATGTGTTCAGCTTTTAGTGGAGATAGAGATGCAAGCAGGAAAATCCTTGTAATAGAGATACTTAGCACTCATATACGACTCTGCAGGAAGTAACTGTATGATACAGAAAAATATTGTTGGGACAAAGCTGCACTGTATTTTTTCTTGAATTGAACATAAAGGTATTATGGACCAGATAAAATAGAAGACAAATAATTATTATCATCTGCATAGAGATGGAGAGCAGAAGTTAAATGGTTTTCTTCAGGATGAAACCATGTCAGGATAAGGTTTAGAAAGTCAAAGCCTCTTTCTCAGTTCCTCCACCCAGCCCATATGTCACTATCTTGCTCTCATGCTGATCATGGGTAGCTTTTCTTTTCCCTTTTTTTCTGAGTGGGCATGTAATAGACAGTTTATAAAAATTGGGAAACAAAATTCTCACCTGGCTCTGCATTTTGAAATGAGAATGAAAGAGGAATCTTCATAAATATCACATCCCACACAATCTGCCCTTCAGTCCTTCAAAGCCAAATAATCAAGGCTGAAATGTATTCCATGGAAGGAAGGGAGTTAAAAACCTGCTCTACCTTGCAAAGGGGTACTTACAGCTTAAATTCAGTCAAGGCGAGGGACAGAAAGGAGATATAACTGAATTACAAACCCTGCTTGGGCATTCAGGGGGATAGCACTCTACTTACTAGGGCTAAACAGAAAGGCCAAGCCTAGCTTTAAACATGTGCAATCAGTCAGGGTAATAGTAACAGTGGTAAAAACTGGTAGTGAATGCACTTATCCTTTTATTTCACAGTTCTGCCCTGCCTGCAGCTGCCCTTGGCAGGTCTGAGCACAGCTGTGAGTGACCGATGAGTTGAGAGCCAAATACCACATCAGTATGTGGAACTGCATCATATGAAAACTTTCCCCTGCAGCATTTCTTTGCTGATGGGCCATTTCACCTGCTTCACCCCTCACACCAAGTGAATCATGTAGCCTTGCAAAGACCCTGATTTGAAGTACCAGACAGGACGGGTGGTTGCAAGGAGAGTACAAGGAGAAAGCTCAGCCAACAAAAAAGGGCCATACTGCAGATCCAGAAAGTGTTTCCTTGACAGTCTGAAATCAGGCTCCTTTGAAGATGTATTTTCATGACCTCATGGTGTTTCTCAAAGGCAAGCTTGAAAAATCTCACCTGGGGCTCACTTTTGTTCCTTATCCATTGCTTTCTTAGATTATACATCAGTTTGATAATATGCAAAGATTTGTCTGTAGTGACTACTACTTATGCCAGGTCAGTTGATGGATGTGTGAGTCCGTTCTTCATTATTACTTTATGACTCTGAAGAGAACACATCTGAGTGTCCACAGGGATGAAGAAGACATGATCCTTGCTGATAACTCTTTGCAATCAAATTTGAGACTTGGTAGCAAAGGATGAAAGGACAAAATGGTGAATAGGTTTAGTATGAGGAGTTTTATCAGTAACAGACTGCACACTCATCATCTTTATGGTAAGATGAAAAAGGTTTGGTTTTGTTCTGTTTCATTTTTTGTTCAATTTTAGTAAGTCTGTAGGGTTAATCTGTAGCTACAGGTGTTAAGAACATCATGCCTCAAGTTTGAGAAGTGACCAAACACTTACTGGTTTACAACTCAAAGGAAAGTTTAAATTTAAGATTGAAGCTCATATTATAAAGCTGAACTTCTCATGAGTCAGCACTGTGATAGACAACTTCTCTTCTGTTTGCTTCTTTTGTGCCATAGCTGTATTTCCAACAGCTTAACAGAACAGCACCCCAATCAGTTTAACAATGACATTTCAGACCTTGTTGGCTAACTGGCTACTGGCAGAGAAATCTTCCTCCCTTGGATGGTATTTTCTTGCCAGAAAGGGAAAGCATATTACTGTCCACTAGATAAATTATAGAACTATACAAAAGGAGGGACACATTAATAGCCTTTCTCACCTTCATGTCCAAGTTGCTTATTAGTTGCTTATTTTTCACTCTCAGCAGTGGGACTTCTTACACAGAATGAAGATCAAAGTGTGTTCTTGTCTCATGCCTCGTGCCTAGCCACAGCCAGATAATAAAATGTATTATTCCTGATGTTCCTTGGTGAAGAGCTGTGAGGCAAAAAAAGCACATAACTATTTTAGAGAAAAATACTACTTTAAATCAGGGGTGCTAGTGAACAGGAAAACAAATAGCAAAAGAAATCTTCAGGCTTCAAGTTAAGACATAAAATAGGAAATGAATGAACCACAACTGATCATATTTTCAGTTTTATGAAATTTTGTTTTCTTTCACACTCATCAATACAAAAACCTGCAGCTGAATTTTAAAGCATAAGTGCATAGCCTACTTCACCTGATACAATGCTTTTCCTCTGACACATTTCAGTCCGTCCACTGAACTGTATCAGGAGTACAGGAAGACATTTTCGGAGTATTTCAGGAACTTGCGTTGATCTAAAATCTCAACCTCAAATCCTATCTTACTGGTCACCAGTCTATTAGGACCACTGGATACTGTACTGAAGGAGTACTTGTTTGTATGTGTGGGATTTTGAATGCTTGTTACTCATCACCAAGTCTTCATTTTTTGACAAGTCACAAAAGTCAAATCAAAGCACAAAACAGCGGTCTGTGACTACGGTGAAAGTACCATAAAATCAGCGGTCACAGGTAGTATGCAAAAGATTATACTAATTCTGCACTACCGAAAAATTGCTGCTAGTAGTTCCAAAATTTAAGGCTTACTTCCTCCTTCACTTCCTCCTAAAAAGGACCCTTATTATGTTCTGGAAAGATATCATTATATTGAATTAATATTTGTCCAACATCACATATTGTCCAAGAGGAAGTCAGAGAAAGCAAATGAAAGGATTGGTTTTTTTCCTAACCTCTCACTATTTAAGGCAATTGAAGTAAATTGTAGTAAGTGAAAGTTCAACAGAATCAGAAAGTGGAGCTGAGAGTCTGACCCAGTGAAAGAACATGAGGAGTCACCATTCTGGCTGTACCCCAGCTTTCCCTCCCAAGAAATGCAGATTCACTCTCCTTTTAAAGCACATTACCACCTTAGCAAAAAAATCCCCTCATCGTTGCTAGTCACAGTTGTAAATTTGATATGCCTGCTTTATTAGCTTATACACAGTAACTTTAACAAAACGCATGTGTTTTTAAGATGTTCTTGTTTACAAGTACCCTGTTCCCTGAAGAAGGGTAATTTTTAGCGTCATAAAAAACTTCATCTTTTGTTTCTAACACTGATATATCTAGTGTAAACAGCCTTCCCCAATGAAGAAAAGGGAAAAGGAAGAATGCAGAAAGTACTCTATGAAAACTGAGTTAGGACCACACCAAGCCTGCCTTTTCTCCCTGGTGGCAATGGGGCACAGCAATGTGTTCTCCTCGAGTGTACTGCCATTTTCTCCTTTTAGGGTAGCAAATCCTGATCTGTAAAGTTCACAGTGGCACAGGAGCTGCAGCCAGTTCCAGGAATTTGCTGCTGCTCCCTGGGTCAGCTCAATGTTGCTTTCACCAGAAGTGCCACTGCAGTGGGAAGAAGTTGTTATAACGAGTTTCAGGAGGCATTGACATAATCAGGTCAACTGGAGGTGCATAAACAAGTGAGGGGAAGGAACAAAACCCACAGAGAAATGTATATCTTTCTACCCTGTCCCTGGGAGACAAAAAGCAAAAAGCCTTTGCTCTCACCTGCTAGCATGGCATCCTTGTTCCCCCGTTTTCTCTTTTTGGCTGTAAGGTGTTTTCTTCATTGCAACCTGACAGATGCAAGGACATTTTCATCCATTGCATGGATCTTAGGCAAATTTTCTCTTTCTTCTTGTTGTTATTGTGACAGGCAGATTTTTTAACAGGCTGCTTAATAGCTAGGTACCCCCACTAAGGGATGTCTGTCACTGAAATGGAGAAAGAACAAGGTCTCTCTGGGGCCTCAGGGCCACTGGGGAGGGGAGAAGAGAGAACTTAAAGGAATATTCTACATTGCAGGACCAGCTGGGGAGCTTGTGCCTCTGATGATGAAAACATTACTGGGCTTTTGTATTTTCTCTACTTGTGAGCCTATTGAATGTTTTTATGACAACTGTGATCTGAAGAGAGCCAGGAAAATACCATGTTATGTAATTTGTATCGGGAGATGACACATGTTAATGTGAACTTTAGTCAGTCATAGAGCAGGCTGCTGTTATAGCTGAGGCTGAAAACTAAAAAAAAATGTAGTCCAAAAGTGTTGAAGTTACTGGAGAACCCTCTGTGATACTAGCAGCCTGCAGTCCTGGCTGGCTGGAAGATGAAGTATTGTGTATTTGTTGGGCATTTAGAGTACCTACTTAGTAGTATGCATGCCAATATTTAATGCGGTGTCTATGTTGCTCTAAGATAACTGATTTAATGAGGAAGAAAGAAGGCAGATTCTGTTGTTTGTGCTGTCATTATTGCTGAGCAATTCATTTTCCTTTGGAGGGCTTGGAGAATAAAAAAAGGGGGTTCCATCAGTCCCACCTCCATTAAGCATCCAAATTAGCCAACAGAGGAAGAGGATGGTGTTAAGAGGGAAATAGGAACCAATGTGTTCATGAGAAGCTGAATTTTTGTGAACTGCTGCATCACTGAATTGCAAGAACTCATGGGTTAAGGAAACCAGTTTTAGAAGATGCTCTTGGGGAAAGTTTGAAGTGCTCTAAAACAAAGATGCAGTTGGCATCTTCTTTTTAATGCAGTTAGATACTGTGACCTTCTCTTTGCAGCAGCGCAGAGCTGAAGACTGCTTTTGACATTAGTGGGTGAAGATCTGCAGGGGTTTTGAATAAGGCTGATGTCCTTGTAAGTGCAATCTCCCACTTCTGGCAAGGGAGTGGCAGCGTATTACTGTCTATATTTGGATTATTACCATGCTTTCTACCTACTTACACTTCACTTGCAATTTTGGATAAGTAGAGCCATCATCTTCATTTTATGCCCCAGGTTTTTGTCTGGTACAGCTGTGGAGTGTTAACAGCTGCTAGTTTTTGTTAAAGAAGTAGCTGCACTTCAGGAAGAGTCAATGAGATTTCTGCTCTACAGTTTGTGAAGCACTTTGTCGATCAAGGTGTGTAAAAAGTACTTAATAATTTTGATCTTACAACAATAATTCGGTTAAAAGAGATTCTGATCTATGTTTTGATGTGCAACTTACTACTGATTTGTTATACAGTATGCAGAAAATCTTGGGCTCACGTTACTGAACCTCGCAGAACAAAAACCCAGGTCTAGAAATTAGATTACTACTCTGCAGCTCAGTGATTACAATAAATAAATTAAAAAAAAAAATACTCTACCATTGTATTTACATTCTTGTGCAAATCAGGTCATCCTGCCCTTTGAGCTCTGTTTTCCACAGAATGGGCCAAATCCATTCCCAGTGTGACTCCCTTGACTCCAGCACAGTTGCACAAGAGATGACTGTACCTCATTAAGTCTGCAGACTAACTATTTTGATTAGGGATAAAAACCAGTATTTGGGTGGAGTCTTATTCGTGTTGGCATGCTAGGTGGTTTTCTTCATTGACACTAACTGAAGCTGGAACAGATATTGTTTACTTATATTCATAAGTAATTTATATATTTAAAATATATAAGTATATATTTTATCTGCTTTCTAGCTATTGCACAGAACTAACCATAAGACTGTAAATGGCAACAAAATCAAAAGAGAAAATAAATAGCATGTCTTAGCTGTGTCTTCCTCTGTAATACCATTCTTTGCTGAAATTACAGATATGGTTCTACTGCAAACACAAGGAAGGAATTGGGTTATTTGGCTTCGTGCTTCCTCTGAACTGGGGGGCACTGGGTGTGGATTAGCCATGACGGGAGAAATGCTCACTTGAGCACCCCACAGAGGATGTATAGAGAGCCAACTGTGGGTACTAGCACCAGGAACCTCCCAGGAGAGGCAGGAATTGGCAACAGGGGCTGGAAAGTCCTGTGGGAGAGGTGGGATATCAAGCAGGAAAATGCTAGCCTTCAGCATGCGAAGGTATGAGAGACATTTGGGGGAGAGTGAGAGAGAGCTAGCTGGGAAGGCAAATGTGAGAAATCAGAGGCTTTCTGGGGACTGAAAGAAAAGTCATATGAGGTGCATGAGGAAGAGACAGTGGGACATTTTTGGTATAGAGAGGAGAAGACCTGACTAGAGTCACCCCATGCTGTACAGCAGGAAAGCTTTCAGTGGACAACTGATTTAATCCCTCTGCCCCTATACAAGATAAACCGGCCAAGGCAGTCTTCTTTCACTTGTCTCATCTCCAATTACTTTGCATAGACAGGGACCTACAGTGCCCCAGACTGTGTCTGGTGGTAAATAAATAAATCTGATTGACTAGCTCTGTGAACATTAATTCTCTGGGAGTAGCAACAGAGTGGCATTGCCCTTTGTACATGCAAGAGCCGGGGGAAAAAAATACTGTAGCACTTTTCTTCCTGATGTTTAGCTGAAAGTAACATTAAAGACCTCAGCTCCTCCCAGCAGGTCATTAAGCCCCAGGAAATACCCTGGTCCTCTATCGTTATTGCTTAATTATTTTCAGCTCTGTAATCTAATTTGCAGTTTGACTCTATGTTGATTCTAGCTGCCGTATCATAACCTTGGCAGCACAGGAAACGCAGCGCAGGGCTAGCTGTATTGATGTCTAAATCCTTTCCATGGAAAGGGCCTTTTCCTAAGCCTGCAGCTTTGGGAGCCAGCTCATTTTCTAGAAAGACTGAAACCTTCAATATTCTGGCGATTTCACTTTCTCCCTGTTTTACAGGGTGTACAATGCAAAACTGAGTAATGAAAGGTCTTTTATTGAGTATGTGCAATGACTCTGTAGTTTTAAAGCAGGATGTTAGAGAAATATCTCACACAGAGGAACTGTTAACATATTTCTTTTGTTTTAATTAAATATAACAGATGCTTCAGATGTTCCTAAAAACAAGGAAATAAACCCAGAGCTATGCAGGGAAGCTGTCTGAGTGTGGGAATTGCAAATGAGATAAATTAACAATTGAAACAATTTAAAGCTTGAAGTATTGTTAAATACATGTTATCTAAAGCAGATAGTTTTACTTCAAACAGAAATAACTGAGTTTATGCAGTACCTCTTATGCAGGTATTACCAGTTATCTGCTCTCTCTGGAAATCTCCAAAAACTAACAGGAAATTAGAGCCGTAAGGAGTCATCTGCTTTGAGATATGTCTCACCAGAAGTCTCATTCTTATGTCTGGAATTGTCTGACAAAATACAGGGACAATCCATACAGTTCATAGTATGTGATATATGGGATGCTTTTGAGCTCAAAGGTTCTCATGGATGCGTATTTGTCATAGAAGCCTGTGGGAGGGTGCTTAATCTGAAATAAAGCAAAAAGGGAAAGAATGTGAAGGGGCCTCTGAAGTGCAAGTCTCCAGGAAAAGCTGTCAAAGAGGCACAGAAGGAAATAATCTATGCTAGGAGATGAAAATGGGGGAAGCGTATGGAAATTAGTGATCAGCAGTCCAAGGACTATGTTTTGGGCAAATATCCTTAATGAGTAGGAAGTATTGCAAGCATGATTGTATTCTGTTTTTCCTGTAGCCTTTTTGTTTCCAACCCTTGCATGCATACCTCTGAACCTTGGCTTCAAACCAGGTTAAATAAAATAAACCTTCCCATTGTTTTGCTACAGGTTCGTTTTGTGTCAAGGTGCACCAGGATAAAGCAGAGGGCCTGAGTCAGGAACCTGAGGGCTCGGGGTGTCAGAGGTGCAGAGGAGAGGTGAGTTTGCTTGAGCTGTGTGTACTGAAGTACCCTGGCAGGTGCAAGATAAACTATGAAGCTTATATTGCCACATGTTGGGTTTCCCCAAGGCTGGTGCAGGGAAAGTTCCTTCTCTGCAGTGTATGGGGGGTACACAGGCCATTTCTCAGCCTATGGGGATGTTCAGGCACCCCTATATGATGCTTCTGCCCTGTGTAAAAGCAAGGTTCCCAACTAATTTTGAAATTTCAGGATCAGGGAAAAAGAGATTTCTGCACAGTGAAGATGGCATGTTCTAGGCTACTGGACCCAGCTGAGAGGGGCTGGCTCTAAAACGCTGCACTCTGTTCAGTCTTCCTCATATTAGGGATGTGGACTATGGGAATATACAGAAGAGTTATTCCTGCTTCTCTTTTCTTCTTTGTCACACAGCTCTGCAGACCCTTGTGAGCCTGCAGGCTACATCATCCCATTATCCCCACAGCAGGGAGTTTCAGGAGCTGCTGTTCGTACACTGCAGTGGTATGGGCTAACTAACCATTACAGTGAAAACTACAATAATACACTGGAGCTGTCTCAGAGCTGTTGTTCAAATGCATGTGTGTACAGGGGAAGTAAAGAAAAATTGCAATTAGTCTCCATATCCCCTACATAGGAAAATGATTGCTGTAATGTCCAGATCACCTTTTCTCTACTCCCAAGCCCTGTGTCAGACTTAAAAATGCTGACTGAGGTCATTGGATGACCTTTGGTCCTCTAGTAATGCAGGATCAGATCCTTTCTCCCTGTAAAAGACATAACAAAGGGTGAGTAAATGGCAACCTCCCCTTTCTTCATCATGCAGCATGGTGACCCTTTCGTATGATCAGAAACAAATATAATGATTCAGGAAGAAAGGCCTTAATGCTTGGAAGAAAGGCTGAAGACAGAAGATATTCAAATGACAGCTAGAAGAAGGGAACAACACTGATATAATTGGAGTAGACAAAGAATGTTCACTTTATGACACATTCTGAGAAACATCCAGGAACATTTGTTACGCCAAAGAGGGTTCATGGTTCAGTGGAAATGCCATCTTCCAGTGGGGAAGTAAGTAGAAGAGGCAGTGCTCTCTGATCAGACAAGAAAACAAAAATAGTTCAGTGTTCCACCGCAGAGAGTTGTGTACAAGTTTACATATATAATTATGATAATAGTCCTGCTACCTCTGTATAGCATTTCCTTGAGTGGCTGTTCCACTGAGGGATGACTGTTCGCTAGCGAAGGGGTCTTTTTAATTCACCTCATAAACAGCAGTGTTCAGATGATTTTAAATACATAAGAAGTTATGGCTCATGTCTTAACCAGTGTCTGATGACATACAAATTATTCAGATTTATTTATTCAAATGCTGGCAAATCTGCCACGGCAGTCTCATGTAACAATAAGCAATATCAATTGGAGTTCTTGGCTTAAAGAAAATAAGTTTGAAGTGTCTTTTTTTAAGCTTTTTTTAGAAGAAAAGATTCTCTTTCTTCACTCAAACTGCAACAAATTCCACAAAATTTTGAGGTATAGAGAGACAAACTACATGAGAGTTCAACAACAGAAGCCAGAAGCAGCCCTGAGACCATTTGGTCTGACCTGAATGACACGTTTCATCTGGCTCATCTCTTGATGATCAAAGGCACATGTACACACACACACACACACACACACATACATTGTTTATGAACCAGACAAGTAGTCTAATATCCATATACAAAATTTCTGTGTGTGAGTGTATGCAATATGCATACACATATATTTCATGTTGTTCAAAGGGGAATTATGTTCCTCTAATTGTCTGGGCTTAAACCCTGGGAGAAAAAGTATCTTTGCTCTTGATGGTATGGGCAGCTGAACCTGCTCAGGGTAGAGAGTCCCAGGGAGGCTGGCTGGAGAGAGAGCATCCATAGAGCTCTCTTCAGAAAAATAGCGACACTTTCTGATGCGACAGCAGGGATTCACAGGCTTTGCATCACTCAGAAAATCATTGAGTAACTGAAATCAAGACTGAAAGCAGGACCTGCCTGCAAGGATAGCATGGGCAGAAGAGGGAGCAGTTCATAAACCCTTCTAATACGCTTCTCAGTTGCTGAGATTTTTCTCTATATAAAAAGTTAATTATACTATTTTTTGTAGTTTAATAATAACTGGGGGGGGGGGGTAGCGTGAACATTTTTAAGGTTTTGGGGTGACTGAAGAGGTCTAGACACATTCACCTCTGTGCTGTTGTCTGGCTTGGGCTGTGCAGGGCTTTCTGATGCAAGCCCAATAGTTTGTACTAAATGAGGAACAGCTTCCATATGGGCAACCAGCTTTTTCGCAAAGGCATCACAGGGGGGAGAATCTACCATATCCCTGCACGAGTGCTGACTGATTTAACTTTTAACAGTATGTTCTTTATTACTAACTGGAATTAGGCCTAAGATCCCAGCCTTTGTTTTTGTTGTTATGACTTTCTTTGCTGAAGTGCTGATCCTCTAAGCTTCAAGTACTTGCTCCCAAGTAAAGTGATTTTAACTGCAATCAGATCAGCTCCTGATCTTTTGGCTAGAAAACATAAGTTAAATTGTCTCCCACTGTAAGGCATCTTTTCTTTGTATATATTTAGTTTTCTTTCTCCGTTTTGGCTCCAAGATATAAACATTAGACCTGTATCCTAGAATATATCTGATTTACCAATGTATGTTCATTAGCCCTTCTCCTACTAACATGTCTCTTAGGCGCATCTGAAGGCTGTGAAAGTCTTTTTTCCAAGAAGATCAGGTTGAACTGCTGTTCACTGAAATCCAAAATCTTTAACAGAGATACAACCAGGGTGTAACATCTCAGAGGTCTATGTGTGACCTTTATTTCTTGTTCCACTCACTCAAGAAATTAATTGTTATAAAAATTTTAGTAGTTTAACAAACATTTTATAATATAGTAAAAAAACTACATACAGTCTACAAAATCTATATATATTTATCAAAAGAAATAATATTGTGGTAAGTCACTTGATCTTTTGCTAAGATCTTTGGTATGTTACTGTTGTTTGTTATAAACCTGTTTTTGCAAAAAGAGTTATATGTGTAATTTGCATTATCATGGCACAGCACAGCCTCTGGTGGTTTGATTTTCCAGAACTCCAAGAGACCTAGAAGTCTACTGGTTGAACATTCAGCTAAGCTTATTCTTCCATAAGGTGATCTTCTATATCAGCTTTCTTTCTAATATATGCAGCATAGTCCATGTTACAACTGAGCCCTCAAGGCCTTGCATTTTGAGCAAAGGATTGGACTTACCCATGTAACCAAAAGTTTTGCATGATGGTGCTTTTACCCTGTAATGTGTTCTGCAAACTCTTTCCAGAAGCTTCTTCTCTTCCATTAAAAGAAGAAAAACCTCTTTCTGAACTTTGCATCTGTCATACAAAATCTTAAGCCGATGCACAAATAACAAATGTGTATTTGTCATAAGTTAGACATCTCTTAAATGCTGCATTATTCTTTAATAAGCAGTCTTATATCCATTGGTTCCTTTGTTATGAGTAGTGAGGGAAAAATATTCTATACGCTTCTCTTTTCTAAAGTAGAAGCAGCTGCTGCTGGCATCACTTTCTGTGTTTTGAACTTTCCATTGTGACAGACTACTGAACACTTTTCAGTGGGGGTACCTGTGGCAGATTTGACTGAATAAATTCTGTCATGGGACACACACCTGGTAAAAGGTTCTGTTTAATTTCCAGTATTATTACAGTGGTACTAAGTGTGGCAGAAACCAGCCTACAATATGTCTAATTTGGGGAAAAGCTATCCATTTAATTTCTTTTAGGGAATCTGTGCATGTGTATGTACAGGATATCTCTATGTGTGTAATACTTGAAGAATTGATATCTTAGTAAGAAATACTTGCCTCTGAGAGCCTTAGAGCTGAAAAACTGAGTAAATCAATATATCACTTACTAAACCAACAAGTAATAGTTTGAAAACAACATTTGTTCATTCTAACTTGCACATTTGACCTTGCATACGTATCTAAGGCAAGCAATATTCTTAAGAGGTGGTGCCAGGATGTAGAATTATTTCTTATGACTACAGTTCTCTAGGCTGCTCTCAGTTGTGTTTCTGAATGGTAAGCCAAACTTATCCTTGGAGTAAGACAATTTTATTCAATGGATGCATTTGGCCCATTAACTTTAGCCTGCCATAAAGTCAAGGGTAAAAGGATATTTTTATGCAGGGCAGAATCACTGCAGATGTGCTACTAAACACTGAGGATTAGAATGGAGATATTCTGGTCCTCATGGCACTTTCATATGGCTTTTTAGCCTTTTTAAAATAGCAAAATTACAAGGATTTTCTTCTTGTACTTCTAAGAAGAAATCATAGTTTCATTTATTTACACAAAGTGGTGAAACTTCATTAGAAATGCAATTATGTTTCCTAAATCGTTTAGAACTTCTGTGCGTGTGCTTGCTAAGCAATAATAGTTCTAATTACAATTTCATAAACTGCCTGGAGGCAAAATGGTAGGTTATACATGAACTTTCCAGTATTACTGTTTGGGCTTGAACAGTTTTATGAATTATTTTAAACCTACATATTTTGAAAGAAAATAAGTTTAAATGGACTAAAACCCCATTCACCTTAATCTTGTATGTAGGTCTACAGGAAATCAGTGGGACCACTTGGTTGAATATATCAGTTAGCCTTAGGCTCTTGAATTTCATTTTAAGTGTCATTTTATAATATGTTTTGATAATATGCAACATTTTGTCTGAACAATACTACTCATATTTTTCCAGTATTCTGAAAACCTAAAAACCCCACGACAGTAAAGTATTTTACCAGCAGAATTAGAGGGATTTTCTCCTTAAAATTTAAAGACTCCTTACATTTTTATTTTGTTTAGAATCATCATGATTGGATTTTAGCAGCAAATAGTTTATAGTGTACTTCTTTAGTGTATATATTATGAAAGTAAGAGATTTCATTCATAAAGAAGTGCAGCTCGTGACTATATTTAATTACAATGTTCTAAACTGAAATACATAGCCAGTGGGAATAGGACTATTGATTAAAAACCAGGATAGCTTCTGTTTAGTCTGTTGGAGGCTCCTCTTTTTTATTTCCAATTACCGTGTGTAGGAGAGGTCAGTCTGATTGCATTATAAAATTAGGTTAAGAGACAGTATTTCTACCACTGAATTGTAAGTGATCCATTTCTTAAGAAAAGACACAGTAGAATACTTTCACTCTAAATTCAGAACACTTTGCTATGCCTGGCATAAAGAGTTTTATTCTACCCTTCAAATTCATCATTACAAAACTAGAGATGCTTGCAAAACAAAGAACGCAACAAACTGATATTTGTATGAGTGTAAACAGTCTGTTTTGTACTATGTATTTGCCTTCAATTTCAGGGAAATTTGCTATGGAAATTATAATGGATGTTTGGAGAGCATAAAAATGCAGAAGGAGCATCACAAGGATTTTGTAGAAGGGGTTCTCATACTAATATCAGAGAACTATATATATTTTCTCAGGGACAGCAGCTTTTATCTGACAGCCTAGTTGAGCTGTCTGAGCATTCCCAGAAGGGAGGCAAGCGGGCTGAGAGCTGCTGAGCTCCATGGGCACTGATTGCTCTATGTTCATCAAACAGGTGGCAACAGTTCTTATTCTGTGTTACAGCCAGGTTTGTATTTGTCTGATGAAATATGCTAATTAATGAAATGTGATAATGTTAATATATGAATAAAAAGCATAGTAAGATTTTCCAAGAAGATAACTAGGTTTTACATAAGGCCACTTCTCAATGAGTTGTAAATTGATAGAAAAAAAAAGCTGGAAAGGATCTTAAAGAGTCATTCGCCCTGCCCTGCTTAAATCAGTCCCACATAAACCACCCTGACAGATTTTTCCTTAAAAACTGCCAGCATGAGGATTCTATGACCAGCCCAGGCAGTCTGTCTACCCTTACAAAAGCTTTTCCTAGTGTGAAGCGTTTTCCTTGGTGCAATTCAAGGCCATTACTTTTTGTCCTCTGCACAGTGTATAAGAAGAGCAGTTTATTTTCTTCCTTTTTCATAGCAACTTTTTACATATTTGAAAGATGTTATCATGTCACCTCTTAGTCTTCAATTTTCTAGACTAAACAAGCCCAGTTTATTCTATACTCTTCCAAGGGTCATGTTTTTTAGGCTTCTGATCATTCAAGAAATGCTTAGTGAAACTCCCAACTTTGGGAGTTGACTTTGGGAACCGAGTTATATATGCACTGTAAAAATCTTGCATTTGCAGAGCATCTAGACTTACTATAGTCATTTTTGCATAAGTGCCTTGAAATCAGCTTTTATGTCTAAATGTGTTTAAAAATAACAACAATACATCTTAGCAATGACCTTGTATATCCACACTGGTGAGAGCACTCAGCCTTTGACTTCTGTGTTTTACAAAGGTATGTGGGACAGATGGGTATCATGTATACTCACAAGACATCTGTTGGTGAGTAAAGATTGTTACAAAGACATAAACCAGTGAATGTGTTTACAAGTACTCAACCACTGTCTCATATGCAGTAGTGTACAGAACTAGTGGAAAAGAAGGCCAAAACCAATTATAAAAAATGTGTCCCTATTCTCCTTGAACAGTTAAAACATTTCAAATGTTTCTGCTGTCTCCAGAATTATATGCAAAGCTGATTGAAGGAAGAATATGAAATAAGATTATCAGTCATCTAAAACAGGAAATTCTGATGACAGAGGTAGAATTCCTCTTCTCTTAAGGTTACTTTGGCTGCCATTCTTTTTAAACTTGTTTAAATTTGGGGTATTCATCTTTTGAGGTATTCATCTAAGCTAGTCAGTGTGTATAGCTTTTTTGGAGTGGTAAATAAGAGCTTTCAGAGTGCAAATCACCTAATTATATTTAGATATCTATTTCTGGATGAGATGAATTGCTGCTGAATCGCTTTTTTCTGCTCCATTTATTTTAACTGAGTCTAGGTGACTAATTTAAAGTTAGACTCTACCTAAGTTGTCAGTCATATCTCTTGGTGCAATTTTCTTTAAAGCTTCTAAGGTCTAAGGCAAAAGTCCATGTTTTGGTCTCTTTAAAAGAAAGCACTGGAAAGATGACTAGCTGCCACTGGGAATTGAGTAGTATGGCTCTAATGCTCAGCAGGTGGATGATCTGACACTGGCATGACTCCAAGGGGATATCTGTCATGGGTGAAACATAGCTCCAGAAAGGAGAATTGTACTCTCTCTTTCCGAAGTGAAAAGGAGAATCAGAAGCAAAAATGATGAGAGAGACCTTCAAAGACTCTTCAGAGAAGGACAGCAAAATAAATGAGGACTTAAGAAATAACTTTGGTGGAGACAATAGGAGAGAAGCCAGATGTTTAGGAAAGAGAACTGGGAAAATAAATCAGGATGCTTCTGTTTTACACAGCTCCCACAGCAGAGGAGCCCTAAGGAAGAGTAAGTAGGATTTTTTCTGGACTGCTGTTTCCTACTTCTTAGTATTAGCAGAAGACCAAACTATATTCACTTCAGGAGTGTTGATAGCTTCTGGAAAAGAAGAGCAGGGACACAGACTGCAGATAAAGTTTACATAGAATGTACTTCATTAGGGAAGAATGGGAGATACCTGAGTTTGTACTTCAGTGACTGGAAAGGGTATGAGGAAGAAGGGGATCTTTATGCTTGAGCTGGAGGACTAATTAAGTGAAGTTCAGCTGAAAGTCTGGGAATTGATAGTATAACAAGAAGAAAACTGAAGCAAGTTGCCTGAAAGGTTCTATGCTACAGGAGGACAGCCTACAATTATACCTTTGCCCTGAACCCTGAGTTGCATAAATCATACTCCTTCAGGAGCAGCCTTGGAGAGTAGTGGTTTCTAGGAGCTGACTGTAAGGTATGACTCTTTTATGCCTTTTCTCCTCCACCCTCACACCTTTCTTTCTGTGGCGCTCTTTAGCTATACCTTTAGCCAATTATATTGTGTTTTATCCTGGTTCAAATGAATGGATCAGACAGTACAAACTGAAGTCAGACCCCTGACGATTCCTTCTTGCTGAAGTTCTCTGGAGAGACAGCAAATTCAAGAGCAGTGCCTAGATGCGAGAGTAGGTAACTCTTATCCAAGTTGGTATTCTTGTGCTGCTTTGATTTCAATTGATAATTTTTTACCCCTCAGCATAAATGGGAAAGCTTTCTGCTTATTTGCATCACTTTTATGCAGGCTTTAATTAATGAGTAATGGTAATAGTTAAGTATGACAAGCTGTTTTAGTATCCCACTGAAGTACAGATTTATTCAAATCTCATTTGTGACTGAAGAAAAGTTTGTTCCAGTTCTGCTTTGATTAGTAAGGGTATGATACAGAAATTTGTCTAAGTTTTGGGTTGTTGCCTTTCTCAATCTAATCATTGGGTAATGTTGAACCTTCAGCTAAGTATGAAATCAAAGTAAAGATAAACAGGTTCTTCAATGGTCCTACCAATTCAGGAAATCTTTAAGGAATAGGAGTTTGTGGTTGGTAACAGTACATGTACTTCAAGCTACAGAAGCAGTTAGGTAATAGCCTATGTCATGCCAGGCTTCACTTTCAGAGGGACTTTCCTTTCTGAAGCAAACACTGGGCAGAGACAGGTACTTAGAGTTGCCCAGGACAGTGTTAACAAGTCTGTCCTTGGCTTGGGAATTATCTGAGTAGAGTGTACAAACCAGACAAGTGAGACTGACAACAGTCTGTTTAAAAGTAAGTGAAGGTCAGTGGTAGTGTCATCTTCAGGGAGATTACAATCCCTTCTCCAGTCAGATTAGATTTAAGAACTGGGGGTTCCCACATCCCAGAGATGTATTCCAGTCAAACTAACTTAGGGGAAGAGAAATAAGGACTAATCCTACTCTTCCTGGAAGCACAAGTAGGACTGTGGAGCGGTTCCTGAGAGGGAATAGGGCAGGATGCCAAAATCCCTGCATGTTTTCATAACGTTTCCTGCTTCAGTGTGCCCTGCCTCCATGTATAAAGTCCAAGGGCCCTCTGCCACCATCTGCAAGGTTCAGGTTTTAGGTTGGGTCTTATTTTAGTTGCCTCCTAAAGCTGAGCTGACTCTTGTTACCTAAATTCCTTTGTTGACCAGACTTTTCTGACCAACATTAACCTGTTGATGCTTAAGGTATAGCTTCACAAATGTGGTCTTAGCTCAAGAAGTCCCTTCCTGTCCCTGTCTCTTCCTTAGTACTAGCCCTTAATTAAAGCTAGGAGTGATGCTGCAGTTTCTCAGGACCAAGCAAGATGACCTAGTGCAGTTCTGGGTTAAATGGTGTTCGCAACATACCCATGTATCAGCAGCCTTTAGGTACCCAAGGAGTGGGTATGAACTGGGGACGAGAATAGAGGTCATGGAAAGCCTGGAGTGGGTGGTAGCTCCATAAACTGACCTTGTAATTAATGTCCAAATGTCATGGATGTCCAAATCTCACAAAAGCACACTTGCAAGTGCAGGGTGTTACATGTTCTTAACTTACATTGTTAGGGGCAGTGAAAAATAATGGTGTAGGTTAAGGTGCTTTTGCCTTATGATTTCATTTCACCAATCTTGACTTTTCTGGTGTACTGATCTCCCTGCAGATTTTCCCTTCCTTCGTCTCCAATTAAAAATGTTTCCAAACCAATTAAATACCACTTCTATTTTATGTTTCAGTGATGTGAAGTAGAGCTGATTAAAGGATAGGTAGGCAAGGACAGTGCAAAATTTCTCGATGCATCTAGCCTGTAATCTCCTCTGTAGCAAGTTTCCCTTCAGATGTTTTACACAGTTCACTGATGCACATGGAAAATTATGTTGCTGTAGTTAATAACCTTATTTTTTCTGTTAAATTTATAACCCTCACAGGGAATTAAATGTGAGTAAGTCACTTAATGTTTTTGCTGTTATTATAAAAATCCATATGTTTCCTGAGGTCTCCAAGTCTTGTCATTTAATCTGTCTATAGTGATAATCGGCTTTGAAGAAAATTACTATCTGGTGAACAACTAACAAATTTATTACTGCCGAAAACTATAGAGGACATACTTGTTTCTGTTGAAAGCTTAGCATTTTATGTGATAAAAGACAGTCCCCATGTGCTTGTACTCAGTATTTTTGGCACAATCCATTTGTATCTTTTAGCAAATCTTCACACTTTCATTTACCTTTATCATGTCTGATCTGACATTGCTGATATTTGAGGTCATTAAATTCAGGTCTTTTTCAGTCTTCCTCTATGAAACAATGACTGGCAAAAACAAGTGTCTTTCAGAAATGCTTTCTAAGTATCAGCTGCTCTGTGTGAGTCTGTGGTCCTTGCATAAGCTTGACATGAGCACTGCAATAAGCTTTGTCTGGAAGCTCTATCTGTGGTCAAAGCTGACTCTTTTGTACATATTTTTTCTTGTTACAGCAAATTTTCTTGTATTTCTAGAGGCTCTTTTTTTTTTTTTTAATTTTCCAAGTTTAATCCTAGTGTAGGAGTCAATTATTTTTACGTCCTTTTTGCTCTACTTGATTCTCAAAATTATCTCATGAGACCATTTATAGTTGTGCAATATATAAATTAAGGCTTTTCACATCCAAGACTTTGCCTAACATATCCTGTGGTTCTGTTTTGAGTAGGGCATTCTTAAAGCCTATAGACTAAGTCTATAGGGTTAGCTGTGCTTGCAAAAGATGAGCTTGTATCTCAAACACTACAGAACGTCTTGGTTAAAGGTCAAGGTGGTTTCAGGATGTTACTGTATGTATGTTTGTTAACCATCGTACAGCTCTGAGTAAACAGCTTATTCTTTAAGCCCCTGTCCTCTGTTTCCAGCAGAGGAGTCATATAAGGGCATTGGGGTTGGTGGACCAAGTACTAAACTAATTCTGGTGGAGCATCCTCATGCCATCTTGTGTACAATTTTTAAACTGCATCTTGGTTGTTGCTTTCATGCATGACTCCAAACTGGCTGGTAAGTGCAGCTACTGATCCAAATTAATTCTTTTTACTTCCTGTTCTTAACTGATTTCTCTAATGTAGAGAAAGTCTCTTCAGTCTAAAACCCCACAAAATGCTTCTATCGTTAAAACAATGGTGGTATTCTTTCTTCTATTACTTTCCTAGGCTGGTTGCTTTAGAACAATTTTAGTAACATCATTTTCCCCAGCAGATTTTTTTCTTCAAACCTGACTCATTTTGGAGCTCGATGATTAACCTGGTAAGCTCTATGAGCAGTTTATCTCAGCCTAGTGATGCTGGGAGTGAGGTGCCTCTGGGTTGCATGGTGAAGAAAGCCTGTCACTATTTGGCTTTGGCAGAACTCCTATCAGCTACTGACAAAGGCCGTGTAAATTGAAGATCCTTGTCAAATCTGTTCTTAAACATCTCTGTCATACTTTATGGCTCTTCTTGAGTCACCCATATTTGGCTGAAATCCTTTTCATATTGTACATCCCCTTGACTTGTCTGTTCTTGAATCTTGTCCACTTCTTGGCAAGTTTTACTTTAGATGTCTTGTAGCTGTTTTTCATATCTTTGTTTCATGACTTAGCCAGTCAAGGCAAAAATATTTCTTCTGAAAACACAAGCAGAAGCTGCTTTAATCTGTCACTTTCATAGTGTTTGAGCACTTACTGAATTATTCTCCTTATTTACCTCTAGTAGCATCATTGTGTGTGAATAATGCTTAAGGGATGGCCTTGACCAATGTTAGTCAGTACAGATTCATTGAAAGAAGGAGCAGGCTCATGTTACTTTTGTAACAAAAAATGAAAATTTGAAGTTATCAATGTGATGGTTTCTGTAGTTGCTTCTCACCCCAGCCAAGCTGTAGATAGGAAATCAGGGGGAGAGGGAATTTGCTGTAGTGAAAATAGGAAAAGAAAGAATGGTAAAGCAAATCACTGCAGAATGCACTCCCTCCTCTTCACTCCCCCAGTTCATCTGCTGTTTTGTCCTGTGTATTAGCAGGCACAGAGTTTACATAAGGCAAATCCATCCACTTCTGTTTCTGAATTTTTTCTAATTTTTAAATCCATCCCTACCCACATCTGCTGAGCTCAGTGTTCACCACCTTTACCAAGGTTTTGATATTCTTCTCATCATTGTTATGGTTAGTCAATTGTTCCTTGGATACAAGCACTTGTGGTTGAACTGCTATAAGTTGCAGAAGCATGTTAGTCCTATATAGGAAGGTACCACAAACTGCTAGTTTTAGGAGTGTTTTTCCTTTATTTCTTGAATTTAGGAAAATAATTATTATGCCAAGATCTAGCAACTATCCTGTATCAAGAAGGATGGTTTTGCTTAAGTCTCCTCTGTTGTGAAGTGGCTGACACAGGGATGTCTACTTCTGTAAACATCTGAAAGCAGGGCGGTAGTGGTTGTTATTTGACAACATTAAAACAATAAAACCAATTAGAAAATATTGCAGTGGTTGAACATTCCCATAAACTGAAAAAGAGAGAAAGCACATGAGAAAAGAGGGTATTAGTAACACCCAGTTTCGTAGAAATACAACACTGCATTCTCCCTTCAATCTGTAATGCTGTGAGTCAGCAGTGCTCTCATGCTAACTGTGAATGGAGTTTTAGCTAAAGTGATTGCTTCACAAATCAGTGGGACTCCCAGGGAAAAATCCAGAGCAGCTCTTTTAAAAATATATTTTAAAGTGATCAAAGACGCATGTGTCTCACATTGTTCACCAGGGAGATGCCTTTCAATAGCAACCAGAGTTAATGCAATCATGAACTTGGAGCATCTTTCAGCAACTGTCTCACATTTTGCTGAAATTATCATCCCATGAAACCTCTTTCAGAGCAATTCCTTAACCAGGCTCAGTAGCTGGAGAACAGCCATTACATCTTCATCCTTCATCTGGTGAAGCAGCAGAACATTTACCAATGTACACACACCTGAGAAATGCAATTTGACTGGTACATTAAAGGTATTTGGTGATCTTTAATCTTAGCATAACTGCTGCCCATCAGGGGTGCAGTAATGTGCTTCACAAAGCGCATAACAGAAGACAAGACCCTTAATGAGTTTTGGCTGAGCTGGGCACGTTGTTCAAACTGCCTCAGGCTTCCTGCCAAGTAATGCAGAAGAAAATGCCTTAGAGTATGCTAGATGTCTATCAAACCTGCAGAAAGTTTTCTCAAAGACAGTCTTTGATTTGTGAGTCAAGCATTATTAAGCCTGTGTTTAAACCTGCTATAGAAACAACAAAATGGAGCACAGTTCTGCTATTGCTTCTAGCATCAAATATTCTTCTTGAATTTAAGGTTCTAGGTTATTTTTACTGTGGCTTACCTCTTGAAGCCAGAAAGGGCTTGTGGGGTGAGTTACGAGCCATAGTTTCTGAAATGATGGGATCAGACGCTGGGAAAAGAATGTATGGAAAGTTGTGACCATCTTGCAGCTGACCTTGTTAAAGGAAATAAGGGCTGTATCTTTATAAGGCAAGCCTCATATAAGGCTTGTAAGTTGACTCGCACATACTGGCACATACCTGTAGTGCAAATGGCAAGGTTGTAGAAAAGTGCCGTGACCTCTCTCTGGCTCCAGTAATCTGCATGCTAAACATGGCAGGTAGGGCTGGTCACCACAGTGCCATGCCTGCAGGAGCCTTATGGGCAGGCACAGTGGTCAGCTTCAAATTGCCACCTCTATTGGATGGCAAGATTGTGTCTAGTCTCTGGGACTGTAAGTCTTTTAGGCAGGGATACTAATGTTTAGGGAAAATGCCAGGGAATCATCACAATAGTTGTCCAACATTGCCCTCACAGAGGGGTTGAGTAGTCATGACAACCGTAGTTGTCAAGCATTTGCATGGGACAGTATTAAAAACTGTTTTGAAGGCATTAAATAACCAATCAAGCCATGGGTTGGCAATTACAGAGCTAGTAGATTACAAAAATACATCTTCTGACTTTGAGGTACTGACAAAAAGGATGCTAAGCCACAGGTGATGACTAAAGATTCCGACTAATTGCAAAGGATATGCATATGTAGTTGCTGACGGCTAAGAAAAGGTAGTTTACAGAGTAACCCGAGTCTCTCAGAAGCATATTAGTAAAGACCTGCTTGAGGCCTTCAGTGAGCCAAGCTATAGACTGAAGACTTGTAATGACACTAGTAGGATATAGACTCTCAAAAAGGCTTTTGCACAGCAGCCTGATAAATTTATTGTCTGAATATCCAAAAATACTTTTTAGAGCTTTGCCTCATCTGAGTTTGTATTGCTGTAAATATTTAGTCATTTATCTGGTTTAAAGTAAGGAGTTTGGAAACTAAGTGAATTCAATGTCGTGACTAGATTTGTAGGGCAAAAAGAAACACAAAGCTTACCTCTGACAAGGAAGAGTTCCTCAGATATTGCTTCAGAGTGAGCACACATGCAGTTACCGGGAAGTTTTCATCACTTTCCCCCGTTCATTTTCCTGACACAGTATCCTTTTCTTAGCTTTCCTTATTTATCCCTGACTCCTGTTCTAAAACTTGTACCACTTTCTCTCCACTGCAGATTTCCCCCATTCTCCATGCTCCCTACAGTGCAAACACATGATGAAGCTAGTGTGGCTTGACAAATTACATGGCCACCACTGTGTATTCCTAGCTCACGGCAAATGCGAAGGTAAAACTCTGCCATTTGGCTGGGAACACACAACCAGGAGTCACATCAGCACAGTTGGCATGCTGTGGCTTGCTCACATATCTGAAGTCCTGGGTTCCTGTGTGGCTGCCTGTATTTGTAACGTGCAACGTGGAAGTTAGCTAACTAAAAGCTCTGGCCATAGTAGCCTAAACATAGTAACAGAGTTAACTTCCTGTGGTTATAACACTCCCCAGGGTTGTGGCCTTAGATGGCACAGTCCATATGGAGAGAGGAGCACTACCTTCCAGGGAATGCTCACCAAGAGTCGTCTTGTGCAGCGAGGCTGGAATGCGATAGCAAAAGGTCTGAAATATCCTTGAGTCTTGCATGTACTCATCTTGCTGTATGGTATCCACATGCTGCAGAACTGAAGCTTCTCACTCTTTAAAGCTCATGCCAGCACTACATTGCTATTAGAGAGTCCTGAGGTACCTTGGAGGGACAATGTATGTCACTGGGCTAGCCTGGTACCAGGACTATTTAGCTCTGCCTGGGCAGCATTCTACAGAACACGAATTTGCCAACTGTGCAAGCCAGCCTGGTAGAACACTGTGTTAATACATTTATATTGCTCCTGGTAACTGAACTAGCTTGCTCAGGTCTGATTTTAATCTTTTGCAGTACACTGACTTGTATCAGTGGACAGATCCTCTCAGTATTTGTAGTCTCACAATCTCACTGTGAGATCATCCCATTTTTAGGATGGGAGAAATTGTGCACAAACTGTCAGTGCCATGTCTAAGAGGTTTGGGATGAATTCTCTGCAAGTCCTTACCTCTTCTGACCTATGGAATAAGCCTGCAGAACCTACTTTAGGTAGTAAGAATCCCAGTTGCTATCTAGTGCCGTATCCAAGGCTAGACGTAATTTGTTGGAATTTTGCATCCACTGCTGTTGATGACAATATGTTTCATAGGCTGTGGATTTGTCGTAAAAAAAAAAAAAAAAAAAAGTGAAAAGTATCTAAGAAACAAACAAAACAAAAAACCCTAAAAACCCAACATAAAACAGGATCAGTCTTCCAGGCTTTTTTGTTGTTTCTTCCTGGGGTGAGCAGGACTGCTGTAGGACTCTCCTTTTTCTGCTTGTTTTTGTCTTTGTATGATTAAAGTAGCAGTGGCAGTATGTTTCCAGAGGACTGGAGAATGTTGTGAAGATCATTCTTAGAAGGGAGAGTCAGTGTCATGTTAAGGTGAATCTGTAGCACAGTGAATGTCTTATGCCCTGCATGGGACAGAGGGTCTTGGCTTTACTTCAGTTGAAATTATTAACCTACTGAGAAAACTAGATACATGTTTGTGAAATGGAGCTTCTGAGTTACTTCATGAAAAGGCTTTTGAACTATTGCCAATCCCTTTTTCAGAATCGGTCATTTCCAGCTTCTTTCTCTATTTACTATTACACTGCCTTTTGAAATCGGCCTCAAAGGTTCAAGTGTATGCACCCTAGCTATTAGTCCTATATATAAGATTTTCATCCCGTTGCCTCCCCCAGCCCACAAATTGCGACTTCAAGAAATTTTAAATGTGCATTTGGCATCCTTTCTGACCTTGACTTCTGAGCATTTAGGCCAAGCACTCAGTCATTACTGTAGAAGTTCATACCCTTGACATATCATGACTAATTGATCTCAACTATCAATTATTAGGTTAAGCTTATATGGATTTAGAAGTATGAGATCCTTCCTAATTAACCTCAAGTTTTTGATAAGATTACACTCAAGATTGACATTGAGCGTATGTCAAATAATTTATTTGAATTTTAAGAAAGCTCTTCATAAATTGCCAAGCTAGGACTTCAGTGTCATTATAGAAATAGATTTCAAAACACACTAAAAATGGTGAAAACAGGGAAGAGTTTTGCAAGCAACTATAACAGGGATGGAAGATGAGTTAGACACCCACATGGGATGATGTTTCAAAGAACAGTAAGGAGGAACCTGAATGGGAGCCTGTTTTTTATGAGCTAAACTTTATTGATGAAAACAAATAATGAAAAGATAACGTAAGAAGCATATCTGCAGGTGATAAAACTCATGAAGCCTGGTTTCTACAGGCTTTGTGCCTGGCTGTTGGATTCACTTGGATCTAAGAAGGTCTTTCATGAAAGCCTTGCTCTGGGGTGAAACACTTGTAGTGGTTCTCCATGTAAATTCTATGTTGTAGCCTAATGGGTGAATTCTGTTATGTCTGCCTCAGTGTGGCAGTCCTCTCTACACCCAACTACCTTCCTTTGTCCCTTTTTTCTATTTTTAACTTAATGCCTGTCAGAGTGCTGTCCTATTTCAAACATGGTTCTGCAGCTTCCAGAGGATCAGCTGGTCAGGGTCAGATCTCCAGTTAGCACTACTCTATTAAGGCCAGTGGAGGCTGAATTAACACAAAGTCAATCAATCTCTACAAATTCACACTAACTAAGGAGTTAGCTATAAAAATGTAACATTTCTTAAAAATGTATTTCTGAAAGAATTGATCTTGTTACTGTTCTGAGTGATTTTCTAAAAGTATGAGAAACTGAGGGCTCCCTGGCTGCTATACACCAACAGGATTATATAGCTGCCTGACTTTATATTTACATGGCTTCCAAAATCTGGAGAAAATGTTGTTAGTAATGTGACTGAAATAGATGGTGCTATGTGACACTGCAGGGAATGCAATATTTTGTATGGAATGGGATGAAGGAGTACAGATACTGAATAAACTAGGAGGATATTTCAGCAGCTAGTTATAGAAGAGCTGCAAGTACGTTCCTAGAAACAGTGATGAGACTTGCTTTGTGAAGCAGGATGTCAGTGCTTTGTTAGGGAGGACTTAATATGGATTCAGATAAAATGGACATTTTCATGTAGTGTCAGTTTTATTTGAGACTGATTAGTCTGACCTTCACTATCTTTCTTAAGACAGTGCAGTAAGTTTTGTTGGCTTTTTTCCCCTCTGGTGTCTCTGAGAGAAGAGTGTGGATTGATTAGCCTTGCATGCTGCAGAAAAGGCAGAAGAGAATATTAGCTTGCAAGCATTGAGAGAAGATATTTAAATGGTTCCACATAGATGTTGATAAGCAGAGCTGTTGATGGGCAGATGTTTGCAACATTATGGTCATAGATTTGTAGACCTAAGGGAATCAGATACCAGTGTCCTCGTAACTGCTAGCCTGGTAATTATATATGACAGTCTTATCATACAGTGTTATCAGCATTTTGAAAGTATGTCCTGAAGGTGGAGGTACAATATTCCTCTGCAGTTCAGCATCAGACAGCAAAAAACTGTTTAGCACAAAAGATAAATCTCAAGATTCCAAATATATAGGGTTAAGACTTCGATAATAGCAGGTAAAGTAATTTTAAAAATGTTATATATTGAGAAAGATAAATGTGTTAAAGCTGTTATAAAGGCCCTCCAGTAGACCCAGAGAGATAGAAGTCTTCTTGTGATGCCATCCCCTTAAAGGGTTGGTTGCTTTTTTCCATAACTGTATTGATTAATATCTTTACCAGTGAAGACTTCCACTAAAATTAATAGGATTAAATGTGTTGGTGGAGCCTGACCCTTGAAATGTTAAGAATATCTACAACATTGCCAGTTTCTGCTGGTGCAAGCCTTTATATAGCCCATTTTGCTGGCATATCTGAGTGCATCACGGCATTTCTTTTTTTATTTGTTTTTCCAGCCTGTTCTAGTTTTACTTTCAGGGAAAGCAATTTAGAAAACCAGATATGTCACTTAAGTGGGGGAAAAAAAAAAAAAATCAATAGCACACAAAATTCTGGGAAACCCTTTCTCCAGGAAACATACATATGTATTTTATCTTCTTGACTATGTAGATCAATTATCAGCTGTGCCAACTTCTGCTACTGAGACACTTTCCTGGCTCCCCAACTCATTCCTCATCAATTCCTGATGCTCTGTTTTAAATGACTGTGCAGTTCCCCTCCCTCCTACTTTTCAGCTGATATTACCCACTTAGATTTTGACACCCATTCTTATCCTTAGTTTTACTCTGCTTATAAAGCAATGCCATTGATTTTGATAGCAAAATACTGTGATTATATATGTTGAATAAGTAACAATCCTTCCCATCAGGAGTACAATACTAGTTAGTTGAGCAAAGATGTTGCTGCTTCACCAATTAAACTGCTATGGGCAAAACCTGCAAGTAAAAGCAGATACTTGCCCACGTCTGAGTAAGAGCTGGATTACAGCAAATTGTTTTCCTCTCGAGCTGTGCTTGTGATTTTAACAGGGTTTACTGATGTAGCAAAGTTGGTATTTATCACGCAGTTTTGAAGACAGCTGTAGGACAAACTGTCACTTCTCCCAGTTTATTTAAATGAACTAGCTCATCTGAAAACATAACTGTGACAAAGTGGACCAAAGCTGAAACTGTTTCTAGAACAGAACCTTGAACAGCATAAAGAATCACAGTACCTCCCTTATCTACAGTAGATTTGCACGCACTCGTATCTGCGCAGGATCTACTTTGTTGTTAATGTGGATGGTGGAATTCTTCAGGGGAAAAAAAAATCAGGTTACCAGATAAATGCCACAAATGTGCTGCTGGGCAAAAGCTGGAGTCTGTGGTTAAGTTAGAAATATTTTTAAATGTCACTTCACTGGTGCTTAAATATAAAGCCATTTGGCATGTTAAAGAACGGGTGATTTCTAAAAGCAGTAAGTGGAGATGAAATCGACACTGGACATGGACTTGTTCATGGTGTGGAACATGCTCACCCAAAATGTTCTCTTGTTTCCCTGGGTGAACCCATTATAGTATTTGTGAAATGAATATTCACCTCAGGTTCCTACCACCTTCTGTAAGTTTGGCCAGGTGAATTCCTAATTAAACTTTTAAAAGGCAGTAAGTGGTTTTCTTGGCACGCTTAGGGAAGCCAAGATGCCAAAAGTATCTCTGTCAGATACTTTGTAGATCTGCACCTTTTCAAACCAGTAACCCAGGTATCTATGCTAAACTGACAAAAGAGTTCTGAACAGAGGCTGATGGTGATCTTAAAGTGACTGCTTAAACTACTTCCTTGTTTCAATTTTTGTAATGAGTTTCTGATTTTAATTTGGCAGAAACATGAAATTTGGCACACTGATGGAGCATGTCTAAGATTCTTGACACAGGCATCTTTATCTCAGTCAGTATTGGAGTTGTTCATTTCATTCTCAGAATTACAAGCCCTCCTTCCAGAAGGGGCCTTCAAGAAGGCAGTAAGTGTTATCAAAGATCTGCCTAAAGAATAACATACTATACTGGCCTCAATTAGAGAATGGACATCAGTTTAGTTCTCTTTGGGTGAAGCATGTCTTTCATCCTTCCTTATGAACAGGAGCAAAACTGCTGTTTCATCTTCTTTGTGGTATCTGTGATACATAAGATATCTCAAAGGAAATTTACATCAGACTGTTATGACTTTATACCTCCCCCATCAAATAATGGCCTTGAGCATGAAATAGGGACCTGAGGGAAATATGACAGAGAAAGAAGAGAGCCAAGCAATTAATAATATTTTTAATACTTCCTACATGCAATAGCCTATGATAAGGTTAGTTCCTTTTTTCAATTCATTTTCTTTGCATAACAGTTACTGCAGGAAGTCAGTAAAAATATGTGTATGAAAGAAATATGGAAAAGACACCTTTCAGTGTGTGCGTTCTGATTCTGGTAGAAGTTTAAGGGTATTATTCTGGATAGGAAGAAATAGAATTAATTTGCTTTATACTGAACGCAATGAATGCCCAGGAAATCCTTGTGCTCCGTGGTATCTAAGGTTTGCACATCTATTAGTACACAACAGAAAACGGGTATTTTACTGACAGCAGGCACATTAGCGTAAATAAGCCTAAAGAATTGAAAGAGAGTTATAATTGCTACAAAATTTATGTATAGCAAAGAACTATGTGGAAAAAAATACTTTGTGTGTTACTCACGGGTAATTTGCTCAGGTGTAATTAGTGGGTTACCAGACCATCACATACATAGTACTGAAGGAAAAAGAGTGGAAAAAGCAAGAGGGATCACTTGAAAAGATATATGCACACTGGGTAGCGCATTAGTTTCTTTTACTTGAGTTAAGGGAGGTGCTACTTAGCATAGTGAGGCCGGAGGCTGACTTAGAGGACATGGATGCTGATGTAAAAAGTCAACATGTCAAGTTACACTGCTAAGTGGAGCTGATTTTACGGTGGTCTTTTCACACAGGTGAGATTACCTAGTTTTAATTACTGCAGACAGAATGTCTTAACATAGATTCACTGGAGGACATATCAGTTGTCATTTTGTTGGTTTCAGTAAGTGCTCTGAGGTCCCAGTTGTTACTGTCTGTGAAACATGCATTATAAATCTTATCCCATGTGAATATCTTGGTTATTGATTCTTCTGTGAACTTGGCAGCCTTGTCAATAAAGGGAAAAAGAAATAAATAAAATCAGTGTCCTTGCCTTATGCAATAACCTGAACAGTTCTTGGGAAAGAGTCTGGTACAGCCACAGTAGCATGGCTAATTAAAGCAGTAGCATCATTAGTATACTAATTCAGTAGTGTGCATGGGCAGTGGTATTGGTAGATGTTGGGTCCGTGTATAGTAGAGATGTTGTAATTGTTGCCCTTCTGTTGCTTGATTTATATTTTTCTGGAATAAGGTACAGGGTAAAAGTAGAAATGCTAAAACAGTCAACCAGTACCTGAATTAAAAGCCATATAGTTTTTAGGGAAGATGTCCTAGTGACAGCAAGAGCACAATATTGCCAGGTTATTTGGGCACTAGAAACCTGAGGAAGCTGCTCTGAGATGGCTAATGTGAGTATTTGGTTTTCTGCCAAGGAGCCATTGGGATCCAAGAGGCAGAGGATTCTGAAAACTCCTTGCTCTCCTGGATCCACCCAGAGAGATTGATGTGTGTGGGCTGGGTTTCTCCCTAGTCTGATACTGCACCCTGTTTTATTACTTTACACTGTAACCCCAACAGGGCAGTGCCACTGCTGACTGAATGCTCTGTCTGTTGAAAACTGGGAATCCCACCCCCTACCCCCTATCATTCATAGGATGCATGATGTACTGCACAGAGCTACAGAATGATGCTGAACTTCTGCTCCAGTCTCTGTCCTAATTTGTATGGAGCAAGATTCTCACAGTGTTTCTACTTAGAGGTCATAAGAAAAAAAAAAAGGTGCTGACTGAGAAACATGATGACACTCCTTGTTCAACACTATTAAAAACCGGAATAATGAAAATTTCAGCACCTCACCCACTGCTAGCATAAATAAAATATCACTTACTGTGTCTCACACTAAGCATGCTTAAGAGAAGAATTTGAACTGTGATGTGTACATTAAATAGCAAGGGGCAAAATGTTCCCTCACATGCATACACTGACTGTGCTGAAAGACTCCCAACCAAGGAAGAATAAATTTTGCACCCTGTTAAATCATAGTAGAACTTAAGACACTGCCTGCAAGAATTCAAGCAGTACAGTCAGCAAGTTACTTTACTTGGGTTTCAAAAAGAAAACCATCAAGACTGTAGCCTCATGCTTGCAATCCATGATTTAATAAGCATTTGATCACTCAGGACAGTGTTGTCATGGAGAACATAAAAATATCTATTGACACTGCAAAGCTAGTGTGAGCTCACCTTGTGAAATTATGAAAAGAAATGAACTTTTGGATTTTCTCATAGAAAAAGTTGAGAAAATATCAGCTAAAGCAAAATCCTGAGCCTAAGTGCATTGGCACTTTACCTTTCAGGACTGCAATTGATGTGGGACTTCTGCTGATCTGCAAACAAAGCAGCACACAGAACCTCTGGAGAGACTGATAGAATGCTGTCTGAAGTAGGGTTGAAGATCATCAAACTCACAAGGACTTAATCATCCATGCCAGTAAAAATTGGCAGCGTAATGCCTTTATTCAGACTTTATTTTAGACTTCTCAGAGGTGCTATCCAGCCCATGCACCTCATCGACTGTTCTCAGAACTGGCACTCCGAGTCCTGGTATCTCACATACGGATGCAGGCACATGCAAGAACTACCCCTGCCTTGGTCAGAGATTTGTTCCCTGTTTTCTTTCCATCAAAAAGCAATCACTAAGAACACTTTTCATATTCACCTCTCTTCAGAGGATCTCTACTGCTTAGAAGCTCAGGTCACTTCCCTCTCACAGAACAAGCCGTTACTGCTTATTACGTCTTACTGGTAATGGGAACGTGGTTGGGCAGGTCTGTAAAGGGAAAATGTGTTTCCTGGCTGCTCTTTGTGTATGCATTTTCCAGTGTTTGGGACTGAGCTTTCCTGACGTTAAAGTTTTTCTGACAAAAGTAAGTAGTGTTAAGCAACAAAAAGATTTGCAAGGTTTTTGTCCAATCTTTCTGCTGACTTATTTCAGTTATGCTTCAGAGGTCACCTCCTGGTGCCAAAGCGCAGGTCTGCGGGCAGACAGCAGAGGGAGATGGTGCTCAAAGGAGGAAGAGAGGCCTAGGCTTCCTCCAGGGCACCCGTCAGCAGTAATAAGAGACCAGTGGCAGCCCTCCCATTAGAAAGAAATAATAATTAAATTTTAATTAATTCGCTCTCTTGCGGATGAACAGTGGTGTGGATAGGTGGCAGCACGTTGCCTCTCTTGTGCTCCTCCATTGGCCAACAGCGGCAGCAGTGCCCTTCTGAAACAGGCCCCGGTAACTTTGCTGGTTGTCCTGGCAGTAAGCCAGTTGCCTTGTTGGTGATTCCTCTCAGGTAGTGACCTTGCTAGGTTACAGAAGCATGCTGTACTGACTTTATTAAGGCGTGCCCTTTACTGAGAGTGTGTTTAGTGCATGTGTTGGGTCTCTAATTAAAATGCTAAAATATGGTTCCAGGAGAAAGTTTAACAGATTATTATCTCTCCTATACAGAAGGAAGAGAGTGCTAGGACATACCTGTTTAAAGTGACTGTGCAAATGACATTTTGATGTTCCATATTTATAGTACTCTCCACCAGTAACTTGAACATTAAGGGCTAGATTATACCGGCCCTGCCCCAGAAAGATACCAAGGAATGAACCTGAGTTGCAGCTGCTCTCTCTGGCCCTCTCCTCTCCTGCTCACTATGGCTGGGATGCCATTTTAATCAGGATAACACCAAAGCCCTGTTCTTCTATGCTGCACTATTTATTTGTGGCAGTGTGGCTCATAACTCCCACTTTTCAGGTAAGCCGAAGAAAGGACCGATGATGTCTCATCTGAAAACCAAGCTCTGTTTCTAGCTCACCTGTCCCAACATGAACTGCACCGGGGAGTGTTGTTGACATGAAAGGTCCGTGCTCCCTTCTGCTGCAGTATATGACCTTGTTGGGAGTAACAAGAATCATTAGAATCATAGAATGGTTTGGGTTGGCAAAAACCTTAAAGATCATCCAGTCCCAACCCCCTGCCATGGGCAGGGACACCTTCCACTAGACCAGGTTGCTCAAAGCCCCGTCCAACCTGGCCTTGAAAACTGCCGGGGGGGGGGGGGGGTGTTCTCCACAGCTCTTGGCAACCTGTTCCAGTATCTCAGCACTCTCACAGTAAAGAATTTCTTTCTTCTCTAATCTAAATCTATCCTCTTTCAGTTTAAAGCTATTCCCTCTTGTCCTGTCCCTACATGCCCTTGTAAACTTCCCTCTCCAGCTTTCTTGTAGCCCCACTTTACGTATTGTCAGGCTGCTCTAAGGTCTCCCCAGATAAGCTCATAACCTAATAAGCTCTTGGGTTTGTCAGCAGGACTAATTTGAGTTTCCCTGCAGAATTTGTTTTTGTTTGACATTTACTATTTTATCTTCCTTATGGAGATTTCTGGGGAAAAATAAAATCAGAGAGCTCCTGTAAGTTTTAATCCAAGTGTAATTACACACTGCCAGTCAACCGGCTGTTCAGAAGTGGGCTGTGGCAGGGTTATTGTTGGTGCAAAATGTCCAGTTGTCTTTCTGAAGCTGTCTTTTTTAGTGGGAGCTCTAATGACTTTTAGGTGGTAGGTGTCCCCACCATGGGCCACAGAACAGAAGCCCTATGCTGTGGTGTCAGCATGTGTGCTGATGTGCTTGGTGCAACAGGGATATGAGATTTGGGAAGGTTTTCGTGGGGGTTATGAAGTCCTGGTGGAGGTGAACGCCGCTGGTGCCAAGGTAAGAGGGTGCCAAGGTAAGAGCTGCCCCTGGTACTCATGTTACCAACACTTCAAAAGTCACAGTGATAGATGTAAAAAATAGCACCCTGCTTTGGCAGTTGTCAAACAGTCCCTCAACAACATGGTTTTTTTTTCCTGTTTCTTTTTCCTCCAGTCAGATAAACACTACAAAAGCAGCACTGCCCAATTGTATCGCCATAGCTTCTAGCGTGACATTTCTATTTGATAATAAATAATGCCCTCCTGTACTGGGGTCCAGCTGCCAGCGCCCTTGGCAATGTCCCCTCACTGGGGCTCAAGGCCAGCTCAGATCATGTTGCAGCAAGCAGGAGTGTTCCCTTGGGGCCATGCTCCATAGGGGAGCATGGATAGACAGCCTTGCTCTAAGGGCAGGATGCAGCCAGAGATGCCCCCAGCACTGGGAGGGCTTTCAGCTGGGCTTGGACCAGGTCTGATTACTGTGAGAGTGAGCTCGGGTCCTTTCAACTTCTAAGCCAGCCCTACAGGGACTGGACCCTGAGCTATGCACAACCTGTCCCCCCCAGAGCTCCATGCCATGGGGCCTGCCCCAAGGCTCCTGATCGGCTGTGGCTTCCAGGAGGGGCTCCACCTCCAGGTGCCCCCACAGCCCCAGTGGGACAAGGCTGCCCCAGCTCCAAGTTGGCCCTGAGCCCTGCTGCAGGACAGGGGGATATCCTCAGGCCTCTGACACGTACAATGAGACAGCTCACAAATTATGAACACATGTGTAAGTTTGGGCTTTCTCAGGTTTCCTCTGGGCTTAAACATTTGTATTTAATGAACCCAGCATACCTGGCGGAAAGCAAGTCTGAAGACTGTGGCAGGCGTATGAGGTTAGCAGGAGAAACAGTAATAACAGAAAAAAAAAGTTGACTGCTAAGAATGAAATATTTCTTTATTCTTGTGGCATGGAGCTTCTGACAGCATGGATTTGTTGTCCTGTATCATCTTTCTGCGATACTGTTACTCAGGCGTCAGCTTAACTAGAGCTGTGGCACTTGGAAGAATCTCTGGTTTGCAGCACAGCGTCCAGTTGGGCTCAGGGTGGTAAGTCAGAGCCAAAAGACGTTAATTTAAAAGCACATTGCTTTAGAAAACAGCCTCAGAGGGAGTATTTTAATGAACACTGTATTTTTTACACTGTTTCTCGCTAGGAAGAAGGCATTCCCAGGTGTAAAGTTCTTCATTGAGCAAAAGTATTGCGCAATAGTTCAATCTCAAGTGACTGGCCCTCTGTCTTGTGCTTTGGGAAACAGTGGGGCCTCTCCACAAAGGCTACAAAAGGGATCTTTTCTTTCCTTTCATGAATCTCCAGAATTTTAGACCTTCTCTCTCCATATTCTTCTCTATCCCACCAGTGGCACAGGGTCATTGGATTTCAATTCCTTTGAGAACAAAGAGGTGGGAGGAGTGAACAGCACACTCATCAGCACCCTTATCAGCATCCTTTTCTCCCCTGTTTTCTCACAGAATGTGTCTGCACTGGCTGGAAATAAAAATGTGGAAGAAAAGTTAGAAAATACGTAGCAATAAGATACTACTCTAATAGCTGAATTGCTAAATGCTGTGGTTACTCCTCAACTCCTCAACATAATAAGAGTTCCAACATCCCAAGCCTCCAACGTACTTCAGTTTCTTCAGAAAGTGAGATACTGGTAGGATTTTTTGCATGTATTTCTACAGCAGAAAAGAACAGCTGACCCCTGTTAAAGAATCAAACTGACTTACAGTTGGGAACGGTTTAGTGCGCCAATCTTTTGTTGCCTAATACTGGATCATTTCCTTTTGCTGAAATCTTATCTCTATCTGATTTTGGTTTTGGTTTGGTTTTTAATGGAAATATTTATTTGAAGAGATCAGTGACAGCATTACAGGGAGGCAGTGGGGAAGGTTGTTCTAGTGGGGCTCCTGCTTTGGTTAACAACTTTCAGATGCAAATGCTTGTCTGAGCACACAGTTTCTGGGAGTTCATTCAGCTCTGGGTAATTATTCAGCGACTTCACTGGGACTGCTGCTGTAGGATTCAGCCCCATATGAGCTAAATAGAGATGAAGCAGTTTTGCTGAGGCTGAGACCATTGACAAAATAAATTCACTGATGGAAAGAAAGGAAAATATTACTGCAGCATTATGTTAACCTTTAGTAAGCTACTGTCAGGTATTTTGCCACTGCAAATGAGAGGGGGGCTTCAGGAGGAGCTAAGATACATGGTGCACACAGAATTCCCTGAGTATTTTTGTCATATGGTGTTTTCTGTTTTGTAATGTATCTAAGCAGAGATTTGTCTGCTTTATTCTTATTTTCAGTGGTGTGACTTGTGTTTATTTAGGGTTTGTTGAGATAACTTTCTACTAGGACAGCTATAGCTAAACAAAAAGTGGAAAAAATGTGAAAGAGAGAGTCATTTTAGATCATAGAGCAGGGAATGACAGTGAAAGCTTCTCTCATGTGAATGAGAACATGAAAACATGCTTGACTCTGCAGCTAAAGAAAAATGTAAATACAATGCATGCTTCAGAATAGCACTTTCCATTGGAAACAGTATTGTTGAGGCCACTGAAACACTAGTGGTACATGTAAATTAAAGGTTTATACAGACCACGCCAGCCTATCTATTAAAGAAAATTGGACTTTCAGAAGACAGAAGGGTTATAAGGAATGTTTCAAGAGAGCTGATAATTCCAAAGATCATTACAGAAGAAAAGAGATGAGGAATAACTTGGAGTAGAAGTAGTTCTAGATGGGTGAAGAGAGACTTTGATGGTGCAAACAGACTTTACAGAGGAAATACAGGGTATTGAAACTGCTTAGCAAAAAAGTGAAAGTGCAGAACATACGTTAGAGAAGCTTGTGAGGGAAATAAATACATGTGAAAATTTATAGCAGCTCATGGTACTTGACGGGGAGGGGGTAAGACATAGGGAGCAGGGAGAAAGATGAGCCTCGAATGTGAGGAAAGCTGACAGTGGCCTAAAGCATACCAGGCAAAGCTGATAGTACTGGAGAGGGCTTTCAGTGAGAAATGGAGCTGCTGAGGGCAGGATAAGAAGGGAAGGATGCAGAATATGGAACAAACCAGGGGTGAGGCCAATGGAAGGAGCCACGGGAAATGAGATAAAATGATAAAGAGAATTGGAAAAGAGAAAGATTATCTGAAAAGTGAGAAAATGTGGGAGAGCTTTAAGAAGATAGTGTCCTCAATTTTCATCCTACAACCCTGCAGCAAGTATTAGAAAGGGGACATACTAGAAATCTTTATTCATTTGTAATCTCCAACTGTCATAATGGCCCCTTGGAGGTTTTGGCAGACTGCAATTTAAAATAGCTTTGAGATAAACTGACATGAAAAAACTCAGCATAGCTTCAAGTGATCTTAAAACTGCCCTAGCTCAGCGAGGAGTCTCCACCTGCAACACAGGGTCTGGAGCTCAGCTTTGCGTTTTGGTTTCTCCAAGCAGGTCCTGTTCTTATAGCCTATTAATTCAGTGATCCTCTTCCCTGAACAATGTCACCAAAGGTAATACAGGGAGAGGGTGGCAGCGGGGTTAACCAAGGCACAGGTAACTGCTGCAAGACCTGTCTGTAGACAGCAGACTCACCATATCTTGATGTTTTAGTGCCTTTCTGGCAATTACACAAATGTATTAAGGGGCAGGGTAGGGCTCATTACATGGGTAGCTCAATAATCACAGGTAGGTATCTGACCTAAGTAGGAGGTTTCCTCTTCAATGTAATGGCTCTTTCTGGCCTGACCATTTACAAACGTCTCTGATATTTGTGGCTTCTTTGTATCTACGAGTTCATAACACAGGCTGTTTTCAGAGACTCCAAGTGATGGATAACTCTCCTAAGAGAGATAGATAAAAGTCCTCTTTCTCATAGTGATGTTTATTAGGAGGTTTTATGCATCTCAGTGAGGAGGGGGGGAATCAAATGTTGCAGGTGAAATACATCTCGAGCTCAGCTAACTGCAGCTGGCAGCATTTTACAGTTTTGAGCCCAAGCTGCTGTGTGCTCCTCAAAGATCAGATGGCAAGCAGTGCTATGGTACTGATATATGGTGTCATTAGGCATGATGGGAAGGGGATGGGGGGTCCATTTTATGAGTGTTATGTGAGCCACACCCTTTGGGAAGTGAAGTCCTATAGCATCATTCATGATGCTATGAAAGGTTTACATGTATTTATCAGCCATCCAGAGATACAGAGAGATAGTAAGGTGAGTCATTGTTTCCCGAGTGTACGACAGTTTGCGTATACTGAGGTATCCAGACAGCTCAAGGTCTCTAGATACTTAAGACTCAAAAGGTCCCTTTTCTCCTAGGTTCTAGGTAACTCTAGATGCTTTCACAAGCACAGCTGTTATCAGTCAGGAGAACTGGATATGGAGCAATAGGAGAAAATGGAAGGACAAACAGCTGGTTGAGGCTATTTAGAATATGCTCGTGCAGTATGCATCTCCTTTCCATACACTATTTTGGAAAGAAAAAAGAAAGAGTAACTAAAGTCACATCAGAATGCTGATTTGAAGATCCTAATCATGTAACTTTCACTTACCCTGGGGAATGATTCAGTGGGATTGCGGGTGTAAGTTAACAAATTTTTCATGCAAGTAGAGGAAGAAAAAAGGGGCAGAAGTTCTGCTGGAGAAAGGTTGTTGCTGGTGTAAATCACATAACTCAGTTGAACTCAGTGGGCGATACCTACTTGCACTGTTTGCAAACCTGACATTTCTGAAGAACATGAGATAAAAATATTAAGAGAAAGCCACGTGGTCGTGATTATGGCAAGTCCCTTCCTGGCAGTGGAAGACTGAGAAGCAAACTAAAAGGGTAATTAATCATTATAACGTAAATGGTGGATGTCTCCTTTTCTGTTAATTTATTCATGAGTTGTCTGTGGAAGAAGTCACAGTTTTATCAAATGTTCTTTATTTGTCAGACTCTTCCTGCAAATAATTTTTATTTTAACTCATCTGCAAGGAGTTTAACAGAACACTTCTGAATGGGTGTGTGAGTCTTTTAGGGTCTGTGAATTGTCTTCTTTTCTTCTCTCATATTGACTTCACAGGGATTAGGTCACCAGCATGAATGATCAGTGCACATCAAAAAAAAATAGGATTTAATAGCCATGAGCTACACTCGCTTTTCTATTTTCATAAAAACAGATAGTCTTCCAGATGGGAAATGTCAGGTTCTGAAAGGCAAAATTTTTTCCAAGAGGGCCCTGGAAGACTTTGTCCCAGCTGGGTTCAGTGAAGTGTTAGTGAAGCAACCAACGACAGAAGAGTGTTCTTGTCTCTCTAAGGGAGGTGGTTCTCCATAGCCAGCTTTCAGTGCTGGAACCTCCACCACTAAAGTGCTATTTGCTGAGATCAGTAGTCAATTCAAAGGCAAAGAAAAAAAAAAGTGTCATTGCTAGATTTCGATCTCACTTTAATATATGCAACAGAGCCACTTCAAATGGTCTGGGACTCGTTTTCACACATCAAAGTTACAGGTAAATCAAGCAGCTAAAATGCATTGGGTACAAGTTCCCAAACTGGGAGCATCTTTAAAAGCCTCCATGCAGCTTGTTTACAGCACTGAAGCCTCTCATCGTAGGAGGTCAGAACCTGTCCCTTCAACAAAAGCAGCAAAATCAAGAGGGTATAATAAAAGCACTAGAGGATTCCTTGAACCAAAAGAAGGCAGTTTAAAACTAAAATGTGAAGTGTATGTCCTACTCCCACACGGAAATCATTGTGTCTCATTGGAAGACTTACAGTTCTGCTCTAACTAGTTACATCAGCAGGGAAAACACCGTGTGACCAGGCACTGGAACACATTCTAATGTTGACCTGAATAGAAACATAGACCTTTGTGCGTCTGGAAGGTGAAAACCCATATATCTTTCCACTGTGAGATTATTGGTCAAACATGTACATGTAATATTTATGCAACTCTGTATGAATTCTTACAGCTTTTACTGCTACAAATTGGGATGATGTCATAACACAAATGATGCAGCTACCAAGTGCATTGTGGCAAACCAGCCTTTAACAAATAAAGATTAATGAACTATTCCAAAACTGAGCTTTTATATGTGCTGTTTATACAAAAGACACATTAAAATGAATAAAATTGGTTGCCTGCCAAATTAGTGATGATATACAGAATATTGAAATAAATAGCTGATGCAAAAAATGCTGAGAGAAGTTTGTTCAGGCACTGCATCATCATATGTTTGTATCACTGCTTTGGAGCTGTTGCCATGCTGCTTCTCAGTTGCCTCCCCATAATTTCTTGCCACCATTACTTTGGGCCTGTTAGTCCTGACTCCAGTGTATATAAAGATAAGGGAGAGTAATTCTGTCATGGTAACAGTGTATTAATTGAAAACAAGTTCTGTATATTTGTGAAAAGAGCATTATGTTCACCCACCTGAGTACTTTTTAGCTGTCTTTCTTCAGCAGGAATCACTCCCAAGGTGCCTGGTATAGCACAGCTTTGGAAAGTATCTCTAAAAGTAACATTCAAATAATTCATAAAACTCCAAAATAAATCAACAAAGAAAATACAACACAAAACATTAACACTTCAATATTTATACAGTATCTTTCACAACTGTTAACCTTCAAAGTACAGCAATTTCTGTAATTTGGAAGTTAACAGTTGCTACTATTGAAAAATATTTAGTATAATCTCAGGACAGCTTGTTACAGGGCATGAGATAGAGCCCCCCAGTTGGTGAAATAAGGATATAGTTATGTGATATACAGTTACATGAGCAGCAATTCTCCAAGGACATTTTGATGAAGTCCTCTATTGCTGTGAAAAGCTGCACAAGATTATTAATGACCACAAGTGGTCAGAATGTTTTGCGTGATCAGAAACAGGATAAAAATAACACACACCATTTTTATTCTAACAGTGTGCTAGTATGGAAACATGCTTCATGTTAGAGTGCCATCCTTATTGGAACAGATTAAAAAAAATCTATTGATTTATTAATTCTTCTACAAGCAAGTGAACTATAAAGGGAACAGTGCACCCATCACTCTGAGCTTGAGAAGCAAAGTCTTACGATGCTCTTGAGTATATCTTAAAGTAAGACCAGGAGATTTCTGAGGAGAAGCAGTCACAGTTCTCCTTAGAGACTGAAAGGTGTCTGATACTCAGAATCTTCTCAGAATAATGAGGGAAAGCCAGCAAGGGGAATCACATTCTTGTTGGTGTGGTATTTTCCTAATCACATAGTCCTAATGAAAATTATGTGGCAGGGTCACTGAAAATCAGGTTAACCGTATGGCAAGCACAGTGGCTGCTTCATAATGCGTGGGCTTTCTAGGGATTAGAAATCTATAACAGAACAGGTTTAGAATTCCATTGAAGAAAGTAATGAACTGCATTTCAGTGGAGAGAAAGTAATCTCAGATAAGCAGAGAGCACAGTCAGTTTGACAGTGTGTTGAAGAGGTTCAAGAGGTGAAGTAAAAGTCACATAAAACCACTGAGGAGATACACTGAGGTGAAGTTCTTTATTTTGTTTATTGTGCTGTAGATTTCCTGAGGAGGAGTTCTGCAGATGAAGTGCATGCAAGATCAGATCTATTAAAAGCAACTCTCAAAATACTGAACACACAGGGCTAAGTACTTAGCTAAGAAGCAGATAAAGTCTCAAAGATCCTTCAAATAAAAAGTAAGCTGGAAAATTATGTTGTTTCTAAATGTTCAGTAACCTATCAGTAAATCAAAATTACTTGTAAAATGAGTCCATAAAAGACACAAAATCTTTGAAAATTGATGATAATATTTTAAATCTCCAAAATCTGAAAGGAGAACAAGTATCCCTAACTTCCATTTTGTAAACAGAATCCAAACTCCAGAACCCTAAGAAGACATGTCTCCCCAGCAATAGAGTGGGCTGTTAATAAACTAGTCACCCTGGCTGTATTTCCTCATTTATTTGCATATGATATTTATGCACCTAGTGAAACTGCATAAATATGTTTTTTCAAAACAAAGAGCAGAACCACAGGAATGTATGCAAACAGTGTGTTGCTTCAATCTCACTACCAGGCTGCCCTAGAATCCAGACTTGTGTCATAAGAATTTATTCTCTCTGCATAGCATGTGTACTGGGCCTAAATTAGCTGTTAGCAGAGGTAGATACTTTACAAATAGTGAATTTTTACCTTTTGTTTCTCTATTCTATGAGATTAAACTCTCTGATGTGATGAGGCATAGTTTGTTTTCCTCTCTGCCCACCTCTCAGCAGATAAAAAGTGAGCCATTTCTGGGTTTGCTTTTTTCCTACCATTTCAGAGTTCATAGTGAATACAGAAAACTTAGAAAGGCAAAATAGTTTGAGACATAATCTGCTGTTTCACTTGAGTAGCATCTTAATTGAGATGCTTTTCCATTAATAGATCTATACTGGGAAAAGGAAGAGAGACTGCAGAGAGTAGGGGGATATCAAACTTCTGTCTCTACCAGCCAACAGACAGTTATTAGATCACAAACTGTTTGACCTGGGATTCAGGTATCTTGGGGTCAATGTTTTGCTCTGTTTTCTGTGTTGCCTCACACAAATAATGTAATCATTATGTACTCCTGTTCTGAATCAATAGAATTGAAGTGTGGAATTTCTCCACCCTAGAGAACACATGGTAAGAAAGTATTTATTCTCAAGATACTGAAGTAATTGTCACCCACAGGCCTTCTTGCTGGATGTTTTCCGTATGATTTCTTACAGGTGATAGAAGATAACCTCTCATCCACTCTCAGGCAATTCTAGGGGAAGGAGGGTCTTGTTTGTTGTTTTCTTGATTGTTTGGTTGATTTGGGGTGCTTTTTTAACTTCTATGTTGATGTATTATTTTCTTTCAATTCTCTTTTACTGTCAGTTCTTTCAATGTGTTCTCTGTATGGTCTGCCTTACTAAGCTGCAACTCAGAATCACTTTCAGCATTCAGCTTGCTGCACTTGTGAATATACCCAGCAGTGTTTCAGTGAAAGGTGTTTCTCCACACCTGTCTCCCCTCACTGCAAAAGAATTTCCCTTCTATTTCCATTCTACAGTATTCCTGACTAAACAGTTCTTTTCCATGCCTACAACCTCAGCCATGCTTTCTCACCTTGCATCCCCTTTTGAAACCTTCTACACCCTTACTCTTGACTTCTCTGAATCCTGGCAGCAAATTTTTCCAGTGAAACCTGTATACGCCTTTCCCCCATGAACTGACCATTTGACATCCCTGCTCCATCTCAGATTGCTGTACAATGTTTGTAATAGTTCTGCAAGTCATCTGCTCCCCTGATTCAGGTGCAAGCTCCTGAGTCCTTCTCTAATCACCTCCAGTTGCCTCAATACCATTGTATTTTGTCCTCAATCTGCCTTGAATCCGTGTATTTTCCCTCTTCTGCCCTGTCCTTTCTCTTACTATGCTTGAGCTTTTCTCTTCACAATACAATCATAGCCTTTGCTATCTTAATACAAACTGCATGTGCACCCCTTAGCTTCATGTGCCTTTACAAGTATGTTCTCCATTTTCTTTCTCCTTTTCATTTCTGTATGATTGAAACTCTGAAGGTCTACTTTTCCAGTTATATCCTCACTTTCTTCTCCTGTTGCTCCACCAGACCTCTCCCACTGAACTTAGTAAAACCTTTTCTCTCAGAAGTGCCCAGGATTATTGTTATTCAGGGTTCATTATTTTTGACACATTAATCATATCAAGCATCAAACAAATCAAACCTTCCTTATGATGGCTCTCATTCTTAAGCAATGATCCTAATAAACGTCTGAAAGTTTAAAATGTTTATTATTTTGTCATGCTTCAAATCTTCCCTTCAATTCTTGTCAATTAGGGTATCTGTGATTCACCTCCCCTCTGTTATGCCGACTAGCACTGTTTCACATTTTTTCCTTATGTAGATCCATGTTAACTATTAGTGTCCCTTATATTGTTCTTGTGACAGTAACTTTTTTACTCTGGATTTGTGTAACTTATAGCTGAGTCAGCCTAGGGACAGCTTCCACTAGACCAGGTTCCTCAATACCCCATCCAACCTGTCCTTGAGCACTGCCAGGGATGGAGCAGCCACAACTTCTCTGGGCAACCTGCTTCAGTGTCTCACCAACCTTACAGTAAATTAACATTTAGCACTGTAATCAGCACCTTTAAAAATGCTTATAAATAGAGAAATATTTGGCAGGGAGGTCATGTATTTCCTAGTTTTTTTAAAAAGCAGAAAACAAAATTAAATTCCTCTTAATGAGTGTGACCTGAGTCTGACTTTCTTGGATTAAGTCACATTAATCCACTAAACATCACTTATAGCTTCAGATTTGGATTCAGTTATTTCTTTTCCTGATGCTAAAAGATGTGTAAGTCCTTCTTTCATTGATTCAGTGATTTTTACCACTGTGATAAGCAAGGATTTAAGAGGAAAGGTTGGCAAAGAAGCAGTTAGAGGACTGGTTGCAAGTACCTGATCTGAGTGTTCAGTTAGAACAATAATCAACTATGGTGAGCTGATTCTCCTGTTTGTACTAACAGAAAGGGATGTGGGCTCAACTGTTAAAGGAGTCTTTCAGAAGAGGGTTCCCAAGAGACGAGGATGGAATTGCAGTTTTCTCTGTTGTGTGGCCAAATATTTTACCGTGAATATTAGATTTGCAAGGTGTTATTTATGTGTGGCAATGCAACAATCAAGACCTCCTTTACACTAACATTTTTCTGCTGTCCCATAAAGCTAATAACACTCATATATCTCTCAAAAAGTATTTAAAGCTTTCATGTATGTGGACCATCCTCTCCATCCTTGCTTTGAAGGACTTCTTGGAATGTGCCCCACACCTTGATTTTGTCACTATATCATTAGGAAAAAACGCTCTTTCCACCTGGCTCAGTAAAACCATTAATAAAACAGAGTTCTGTCTTATGCAGCTTCTCACCTGATACTTGCTGCCTCCTACTTTGGTTTTGAATACCCCCTGCTTCTAATGAAGCCATCATCTGTTCCTTTCAGTGGTTAGTCTCTAGCAGCTTGTCAACAGTTGTTGTTTATTTCCCAGCTCTCAATTAGTTTGCAATTCTCAACAAGTTAGTCTCACAGTTCATTCACCACCACTATTTGGGCCAGGCCGTCCAGTTCTTTATTCATGGGGTTAATATTTCATGTCTCCCTATAATAATCTATTTCTACTTTCAGTGTACACTTTTGCTCTCTAAGGTACAGCAGAACACAGTTTTAGGGTTTGTGTAGTTATTTCTATCTTTTTTCTTTATGGCTACTTTTGTGTATTGGTTATCAGAACGTAATGGTGGATATAGTTTTGGTAAATTAGAAATTTCTCTGTGGTTCAAGATCTCAGTGTGAGTGGAAGAGAAGGACTGTACCAACCATGTAACAAGGGAAACTGAAGGAGAAATTCTACCGTGAAAGGTTTCCACTATCAAATCTTCCAAGGCATATTTTCATTGCATTTTCCTATTCAGACAGTCAAATTTTCCCTTTCCCAATTCTTCTGAATCTCACAAGAGAGTCACAGGGAAACTGAATGGACTTGAAGTTGACCTCATCTAAGGAGCTTAAGTATTCCTCCCGGTCTTTCATAGCTATCTGGTTTTGCTTTCAGGAGGGGTACAGGCAGAAAATGTCATCTCTTGTAAGAAAGGACTTCTGCATTAATACCCATAAGTGTGCCTTTTTTCCCTTCCAAGCCATACTATTCTATGATTCTGATGGCCTGAAGTTCACACATCATCTTTGTTCCCTCAGCACAGGGAAGTCGTAGCTTTCAGCATGTTTCACTGTCAGCCAGACCCCTCCAAATAAAGGCTTTGTCTTGTCCGTACAGCCTTCAAAAATATAGACTTTGAGCCAAATAGCAAAAGGATATTCACAATCGCTTAGTTAGTCAGGAAAACCTCTTGAATTTCTACAAAGCATTTTCTGCAGAGAGGGCTGTGATTCAAGGTTTATAGTATTTCCCAGTGTGAATGTTTTTACATCTGTAGGGTCATATAAATACAAAGTGGTGTAAATGGCACACTTGGCAGAAAGAAAGATGCCGTTTCCCTGTATAGCATCTTGCTACCAAGTCAGGACTATCTAGGGATTATACAGTTCTTCATACACTAAAAATGCACTTTATTCTCTAATATCCATTCTTAGGTCTCCATCTCTAACGAGCAATCCCTTCGGGCAATATTTAATTGGGTGGTACAGTAATTTTATGATCAAGATATAAATTCATTACAGACTAGATTGCAACTGACAAACTCATTTCACCTATGACCTAAACTGAATATGAACTCAACTCTTCTCAGGTAGGAAACTAATGTCTAAAATCATTTTCAACTCATTGCCAGGGGATTTAGAGTGCATGTTTTTAGTGTTTTAATCTGGGATTTAAACCTGAAACAAGTTACTTGAAGAGCTGGCCGAAACCAAGATATACACATAAAGCATACATTTTTCCATAATGGGATCATTTTACAGGATTTTATTCTTACCAAAATAGTGGGGTTTGATTAGGAAAGAAAAAATGCTTCATTTTTATTTTGGCATTGAAATACATGGATATAATATTTATCAGAAATATGTCTATATGCCGTATTCTTGACTATACATTATAAATACAAAAGCTAAAATACATGTTACGGTGCTTGCAACACATATACTGTTCCATGTTTCACTAGTATTGACAAATTTGGCACAGTTTTAAAAGATACTTTCCATAAAATGGAATACAGACAGCCCTAATGGCAAATGTTGGTCGTGATCTTTTTTAAAACAGATCCCTAAAAATTTATCCCAACTGGATAGTCCAGCTGGAAGGGAAGAGAATGGCTTTCATAGACATTTTAATACATTAATATTAAGCAAAGCAAAAATTACATTTATGCTGTGCTATTAATAACTTTTAATAATCATTAAAAGTCTCTCTTTTTCAACAGAAATTAAGCACTTGGTAGCTTTGTGCCTGGGTGAACAAAGACCTCTCAAGAACATTTCACTGCTGTTCTGTAAGTTTATTGTCTTAATAGGTATTCCCATTGATCACTGTTTGCTTTAAATTTTTTCACTGCATATTTAAAATTGACATATATCTGAATACTTATCATTATATAGCCAGTGGAACTACCCATTTAATAGGTCAAATAATCATTATATTTCACTAGGATGCTGGGGTTTAATTCATTTAACATTATAATCTTCCATCAGTTTTTCCTTTAAGAGGATTTTAGTGCATATACAGGATTTGTATAAATCTGTGCAGTAAATTTATTCTTTTAATAGTTTTATTCTTTCATCAGAAATTCATTTAAATGGATTCTACTATATATCACATTCACTGCCAATGTGGCTTTAGGTCACGCTGTAATTGATGCAAAAGCAATGAGGTACTAAAAGAGAAAGGAAATGTCTGAAATTGGAAAGGGTTCAAAAAGCATGCCACTGTAAGGCCATGACATTCTTCAGATATGATAGAGGTGGGGGATGGGCCATTAATAAACCATTTTTGTCCAAGCCTGGTATAGTTGCTAATTTCAAGTTTTATTAAGTCATACTCTGTGCTAAGAAGATGGTTGTTTTTAAAGCATGAAGTGGCATATCAACTCAGGAATCACCTGTCAGAATATAAATATGGTTGCTTCTACTGTGATTAATAAGTCTAGAAGTATCAGAGAAATGTAGAGAAAATAATTTCTGCTTTTTCATTTTATTTATGTGATGTATTTGACATGTTCAGCTTTTTTGTTTTGATAATGCAGGTTACTTTGTTGGTATGGGATATACAGGGCAGTAACTGTACATGCCTTTTCCCTAGTTTCAAGGTAGATTGGTAAGGACAAAGAATAACAGAAAAGAATGAAGCTAAAACTTGTAAGGGATTTCATGTATGTGTGCAAGAACGGATAGAAAGGAATTATGGGAAAAAGAATGATGTGTTAACGTTAGGATAGAGACAAAGCCCAGGACTCATGTTGGAGTCAAGCTGCAAAGGAGATGTCAAAAGGTGGGCTAGAAGAGTATTACTCTCCTAACTCTTTTATCTAGCCATGCACAGGGGATCCTTAACTAAGGTTCAACAAAGTTCAAACAATCAGGTTGAGGTTAAAGTTGGGTAGAAGGTCTGGTCTGGTCTGGTCTGGTCTGGTCTGGTTTGGTTTGGTCTGGTCTGGTCTCGTCTGGTTTGGTTTGATTTGGAGACAAAAGCTACAGCACTTGTTGGACTGGAGGTGCAAGAGCTGTATCAGGGAATGAGGTAGGCTGCAAAACAATTTCTACCCTTTCTACTTTTTAATCTGTACCATGTCTGGGGGTTTTGGGAAAGTGCCTAGTGCCTAGCTAAGGCCAAGCTAAACAGTTGGGGTTACGTTTACTTTAAAGAGAGGTAGAATCTTGTTCTCCTGCTGAAAAGTGGCTGGAAAGTAGCTGCCAAGGGCAGTGGTGGGTGAGCACCATCTTGCTGGTTAGCTTTTGGGTTAGGGTTAGGAGAGTGACAAATCACTGAGCTTTTGTTAGAGTGACTGCAAAAAGAATGCTGAACGTACGATTAGGCAGCAAAATATTCTCTCTTAACACCATTTTCATCTGGGCCATGGGTGATATCCTGGGTTGAGGTTCAGCTCATCCTTCACTGTAGAGTTAGTATTAGTTAGGAGAGAGACAGTGCCTATATCTCTTGTTGAAGTATGGCTGCAGAGAAATTTCTAGTGGAAAGGATAGGTTGCCAAAATATTTCTTTTCTGGGCAGCTGCTGTTCATCCTTAGCTGAAGCTTATTCTATATGCACCATTAGGGTTAGCATTATAATTAGGCAAAGAGTTAAGAGAGAGACAAATCCTGGGGCTCTGGGTAGAGTGAGGGTATATGGGGTCTGGCTGCCAAAGGAAGGGATAGGCTACAAAAAGGTTTATTCTGTAATATTTTTTTATAATCTCAACCATGGCTTGGGGTCCCACACCATGGCTCAAAGCACAACCCATTATAGGCTTATGGTTAAAAGTACAGTGAAGATTAGGTTTAGTGCTGGGAACAAGACGATACCTAGATCTCCAGCTGTAGTGGGGCTGCAGAAGGACTGATAAGAGGAGCAGTATCCTGCAGAACAATTTCTCTCCTGACAGCTCTTTTATCTGGGTGATAGTTTCTGAGTGTGGGCCAAGTCCCAGCGCATCCTGGTGGCTAGGGTTAGGGTTAGGAGAGGGACAATTTGCAGTTTCTTCACTCAATCTGATAACTGGTTTTTCATTTTCCTTTCTAAGAGAGCTCTGTATTTATAGGATATCCTTCCATCACGTTTGAAGTTACATCCTTAGACTGGTGTGATGGCTCTGTATGTCAGGGAGTTAGTTCCTTCAGCTAGCTGCAGTCAATTTACTTTTGACAACCAAGAAATTTGATTTTTATAATGAAGCATAAATCACAGGAAAGGGTTGTCTATAATGGACTTCAGCAGAGTTAGGAGCAAGAGTGCAGTAGTTCATATCAGCAGGATTTTATAATAGCTGTACAGTAAAGGACATACTCTTCATGGAGAAGGAGAATTTAGAGAAATTTGGGACACCTAGGTTATAGTTACACAGCTTGGAGATTTCAAAGCTGTTGTTATCTTGTTATGGTCCATTGTTGTTTCAGTGTGGTACTTGGTTTGATGTATAAGAATATCACTGAACCAGGAGGCTGGCTGAAAACAGAAAGATGGGGTGAAACAGCTGCAATATGTTTCACTGCTCAGTACACTAAGATGCATGTTTGTTAAATTGAATTATACCTTTAAATTAATTCAATTGAAGGTGAGACGAATGAATTATAAATCATTCTCAGTGAGGCTATAAATATGGCTTGATAGAACCTACCACCACAAACAGGAAAAGCCTGCAATAATGTATTCGCATGTTTACATATCACTCCCCTGTGGTGGATTAGCAAGCAGAAAGAAGTCTAAAACCACAGGGGGAAGGTTTAAATAGGATGATGCAGACATTAGTGAATGATTAACAGTAATTTCACAAAGGTGGAGGGTAAGCTGCTCATTTTTCAGAATCTCACAAATGTGTTTTGAATGATTAACTAAATTTGCTCAGCAAAAGTTTAATTAAGGCTGCCACCAATTAACCACAGCTACTTAACTCAGTGTATAGACTGGCTGTACACACTATGTCAAAAGCATAGCATTGACCAAATGAAAGCGTTCAAGGATTCTTGGGCCTGTCTGGGCTAGCTAGCCTTTTGACACCTCATCTACAAAGAACAGAGGGAGTCACTCAGAGAATGTCACACAGTTCTCCCGAAAGCCCTCCAGTAGCCTCTGAGAGAGTCTTCTTAATAGAGTGCATATACATATACAGCGTATATACACAGCCTAAAAATCCACTGCGCAGGCAGGAAGGGTTTACCCACACTTGCAAAGCCCTGTAGCGACAGGCAAGGGACAAAATGGCAGGTGATAAGGTGCACTGGAAGTCGCAGACCCAACCCTGCATGCAGGCGGTTCAGGACATTGGTCGCTCGAGACTGACCCAGGAGATGACAGTCTTGTTCGGCAACATCGTGAATGACCAAGTAGCCTTTTTTTCAAGTAGAGCACTGCTTGTTCCGTATGGAGAGAGGTCTAGAAAAGGTGGCCTAACCAAAGCTCATCTCCCCCTCCACCTGGTTGGCTAGCCGCGGCCAGCAGGCATCTTCTGTTGTGGTTGATTAAAGACAAAGAACAAAGGCATACACCTGCCTCCAAAGGTGTGTCCAGATTGACACTTGCATGTTGGAACATCAGAACCATGCTTGATAGAGCGAACAGCTGGCATCCTGAGCATCGTTCTGCACTAATTGCCCACAGATTGTCACAACGTAACATCAATATTGCTGCTCTCAGTGAAGTTCGCCTTCATGAGGAAGGTAGCCTTAAAGAGCATGGTGCCAGCTATACACTCTACTGGTCAGACAAATCCAAAACTGAAAGTCATCTTTCTGGAGTTGGCTTCATGATTAAAAACTCCATAGTCTCTAAACTTGAAAATTTGCCGATAGGTCATTCCGATCATATTATCTCCCTACGTCTTCCACTACACAATAAGCAACACGTTGTTCTTTTCAGCATATATGCTCCAACTCTGCAAGCTGACCCTGCAGAAAAAGAAAAATTCTACTCTGACCTGCGTCACCTCACTCCAAAGGTTCCTATAGAAGATCAGATCATAATCCTTGGTGACTTCAATGCCCAAGTACGTAAGAACTTCGAAGCCTGGTAAGGAGTACTAGGCAAGCACAATGTTGGCAGCTGCAATGATAACGGTCGCCTCTTACTAGAGTTCTGTACAGAGCAACAGTTTACCATCACCAACACTATTTTCCAGCAGAAAGTCAGCCGGAAGACAACCTGGATGCATCCTCGATCTAAATATTGGCACCTTATTGATTATGTCTTAGTGTGCCAGAGAAATATCCGTGATGTCCGTCACACTTGAGTGATGCCTAATGCAGAATGTCAAACAGACCACCGCCTTGATCGTTGCAAGCTTAATTTCCCCTTCAAGCCCAAACCTAAGAGGGGAGGCATTCAGAGGAGGAGGCTCAATGTTAATAATCTCCAAATAGCCACAGTGAGGGACAGCTTTCAGGCTAACCTTCAAACTCGTCTTGAAGACCAGCTTATAGATTCTTCTCCTGAAGTGCTTTGGCAACATATTAAAAATAGCATCCTGCAGTCCTCCGAAGAATCCATTGGGTTCTCCTTAAAGAAAAACAAAGACTGGTTTGATGATAGCAACCAAGAGGTCCAGGAATTGCTGACAAAGAAGAGAGCTGCTCATCAAGCACACCTCGCTCAGCCACTTTGCCATGTAAGAAAAGCAGCCTTTCATCTTGCATGTAGCAAGCTCCAACAGAAACTTCAAGACATCCAGAACAAGTGGTGGCTCAACCTAGCAGAAAAGACTCAATTATGTGCAGATCTGGGTGACCACAGAGGATTCTGTGAGGCTCTGGAGGCAGTTTATGGACCCACATTTCAGGTTCAAAGCCCCTTACTTAGTGCAGATGGCCAAACGCTTCTTACAGATAAAATCTCCATCCTGAATCATTGGTCTGAACATTTTCAAACACTCTTTAGTGCTAACCGTGTAGTCCAAGGCGAAGGAATCCAGCACATTCTACAACATCCAGTGAAAAATGAATTGGATTTAGCCCCTACCATGGAAGAGACTCTTAAGGCTATACAACAGGTGAAAACGGGCAAGGCAGCTGGGGTCGATGGAGTCTCACCTGAAATCTGGAAGCACCGAGGAGAAGCACTTCATGCTAAATTTCATGAGCTAGTTGTGCATTGTTGGGAACAAGTAAATTACCATCAGATTTTTGTGATGTAATCATCATCACTCTGTATAAGAAAAAAGGTGTAACGTCAGACTGCTCAAGATACCGAGGTATAACTCTGCTCTCCATTGCTGGAAAAATTCTTGCAAGAATACTATTGAACAGATTAGTACCCACTATCGCAGAAGAACTTCTACCTGAAAGTCAGTGTGGTTTCAGAGCTAATAGAGGTACCACAGACATGGTATTTGTTCTCAGACAACTGCAAGAAAAGTGTAGAGAACAGAATAAGGGGCTCTATGTAACTTTCGTTGACCTCACCAAAGCTTTTGACACCGTGAGCAGAAAAGGCCTCTGGCTGATCTTGGAACGATTAGGTTGTCCCCCCAAGTTCCTCAAAATGATTATTCTGTTACATGAGGATCAGCAAGGCCAAGTCAGATATGGCAATGCACTCTCTGAGCCCTTCCCAATAACCAATAGTGTGAAACAAGTTTGTGTTCTCACACCAGCTTTACTCACAATCTTCTTCAGCATGATGCTCCAAAGGGCTACGGTAGACCTTGACGAACAAAAAGGCATTTATATTCGATATTGCACTGATGGTAGCCTATTCAATCCAAGGCGACTGAAGGCCCACACTAAGACCCTAAATCACCTTGTCTGTGAACTGCTTTTTGCTGATGATGCCGCCCTTGTTGCCCACACAGAAGCAGCTCTGCAGCGTTTAACATCTTGCTTTGCGGAGGTGGCTGAGCTTTTTGGGCTGGAAGTCAGCTTGAAGAAGCAGTAGTTCTCTACCAACCTGCACCACAAGAAGATTACCATCATCTCCACATTACCATTGGTGAGTCAGAGCTTGAGTCAGTTCAGCCATTCAGCTATCTAGGAAGCATTATTTCCTCGGATGCCACTATCGACAGAGATAGACAACAGAATAGCAAAGGCATATAAAGCCTTCGGAAAACTCCGTAAAAGAGTCTGGTGCAATAAACACCTGAAGAAAAGTCCAAAGATCAGTGTCTATAGAGCCGTTGTACTGTTCACTCTTTTATATGGGTCTGAACCATGGGTCATCTACCGTCATCACCTGCGATTCCTCGAATGCTTTCAACAGTGCTGCCTCCGTACAGTTCTAAACATCCATTGGACTGACTGTGTGTCAAATGTTACTGTCCTCGAACAGGCAGGGGTCACCAGCATCGAGGCCATATTGCTGAAATTGCAGCTGTGCTGGGCAGGGCACGTCTCTAGGATGAAGGATCACCCCCTCCCTAAGATCATGTTTTACGGTGAACTTGCCACCTGTAGCTGCAAGAGAAGTGCCCCAAAGAAGAGATATAAGGACTCCCTGAAACAATACCTTAGCCTTGGCCATAATGACTACCATCAGTGGTCACCTTGGCCTCCAATCGGGAGACTTGGAGACACACCATACATAATGCCATTCACTCCTTTGAGAACTCACGCAGAACTAGTCTCAGGGAGAAAAGACAACGTAGAAAGAATTGCGCCCCACCTATACCACCCAAGGAGACCTTTTGCTGTGCTTTTTGCAGCCGGATTTGCCTATCTCACATTGGCCTTTTTAGTCATCAGTGCGCTTGTAGTAAGCATGGGTAAAGCCCTTCCCAAATCTTTGTTCACGAAGTCAAGCCATAATGATGATGATGATATACACAGCCAGCTGGGTGGGCCAACGCATAAATGAATATGATCAAATCCCTGTCCCCTTTGGTGAAATGATGGATGCTGCTTTCAACAATCTTGACATTTCCACAAAACTGCAAAAAAACTGCCTGGATTTTATGTCTACAAGTGAACTCAAGGCAGGGAATGAATGGAGCTCTCTTGTATCCTCCTTTGCACCTGTTTCCTCTAGGACTCCCACCCTCCCCTTTCTTCCTGTTGCTCTTGCTCTTTATGAGCCCAATCTAATCTGCTCCTGTCTGGTTACACTAATATTTTCAAATGCTGCTTACTGTCTGTTACAGTTAATACAGTTTGGCACAGTTGGACACACTCATAGGAACAAGTGACATCTGTGTCATTTAATTACTTTTTTTTTTCCTTGCCAAAAGGAGAAAAAAGACTAGTGCCCTTAATAATAACTTATGATTAGAGCTGACTAGGAAATATGCATTTCCTGGGAAGCATTTTTGAGAGGAAACACAAATTTTCCTTTAAGAAAAAGGACAAAGAATCCTTTTCATAGTTTTATCTAAACCTTCTTACCTGTCATTTTACTCTTTTTGTTAAACATTCTCCCAGGTTTTCATGTCATACATTCTGGTTTCACAATGAGACTCTGGTTGTCTGTATCCCAAACTCCAGTTAAGAGGTGTTGATTATGGTGTCAGATAATGGTAGGACAGGTAAATCTCTCTGATGGCTATTGAGTGTAGCTCTTCCTTCTAAACAGTTCCATGAATGTCATTAAAAAATTAGTAGGAAATATGGTACACTTCCATGACAGACATAGTGACATATATGTTTAACACTGTTTATTCTTAATGTTCTTTACTATTAAGAAGATCCCTATGTCCCACTGAGGGTTTCTGTGGCTTCACAAGGCTTGACAAAAATGCCTTACAGAAACAGATCGTCCTGTGACTGTACCCCCTGCTGCTCTAATGCCTGGCTCACAGTTTACTTGTGTTGCATCCACTGGCTTGGTGCTCCACGGTATACCTAGAATACTTAACATTTTGGATATAGTTACTATTTTATTTACATCCCTCCTATATTATAAAGTTTGTAAGTCGTAATGTTATTCAAGGTTTTTGTGTCTCAGAAATCCCAGCATTACTTCATTAACAGTTTATATCAATGCTCAGTGTAGAATTTCTCAAGGCTCCAAAAGCCTTGTTTATGAAGATTTCCAATTCACTAAAAGGCAGACTAGTTTAATTGTTCCATTAAGAAAACCTTGTATCTTGTTCTATATTTGTATCCAAGGCCTAAACTTATTTCCTACTACACCAAGTATCATATTTCTATTCTTTGATTGACAAGTTATAAAAAGTAGCTAAATTTTAACTAGCTATTTCAAAAACCTACTTGCTTTCTTTCTGTATACTTCTAAATTGTTATTTCCTACAGCAGTATAATAAACAACACATAGTCAAGTAGTATCATAGCTACAAAAAGTTAAAAAAATATTCAGGATTGGAAACCATGAATTATCTTTGGGTCAGGTTATTAAGAGTGCTCAAGCTATCAATCTGCTTACATGCTTTGTTTGTCCTAGTATTTGCATATTCATGAATAATTTGCTCATCTTCTTCAATCAGTGTCTTAAATAAAGAACTAATGATATCAGGACAGCTTGCTTTGACATTTATGAAACACGCTACGATCTACCTGTAACTGATTGTAGGGATAGCTGGAAGAGCATATTTTTAGATTGCTTCATTTTCTGTTACCAGAAAATCTGTCAACCTTAGCTGGAAGGCTTTAGCGGTTCTCTTACTTCAAGGAGGCCCCTACAATGTGTCATGCCCTTGAGAAGCATCTGTTTAATTTTATGAAACAGTGTCTGGGTTACACTGCAGGAGAGTAGCCAGGTCCTCTTCCTCCTTTTTAGCTTCCCCCTCCTGTTCTTCAGATTCCCAAGGGGTGTGTGAAGAGCCAAATGCTGTCTCTGTGGAGCAGGCTTTTGCAGGAGGCAAAGCCCCTCAGCCTGCCATCCAAGTTCCCAGGAAGGGTGCTGGGACAGGGGTGAGGAGGAAAGCAAAGAGGGAAGCCAGCAGTTCCCCCTATCCTCCAACCTTATCAGGCTCAAGACAACTCACTCTCCTGACTCTTGAGGCATCAGCTTTGAAGTGAGCTTTCCTGCCCTTACAGAGGCAGCATTTAGACCTTGCTTCTCCTACATGATTCCTTGGATTTTTGTCAGTATTGGTAATGTCACATTAGGTACCCAAAGGAGCAAATCTGAGACCACATGAATACCTTATATAGAGGTATTTATATATTTCCAAGAGCTTTCTGAAACTCCCATCTTTACAGTAGCATAGCTGTGCCACTGTTCTTTAAAGAGCATACAACTATAATTTAGCCATGATGGCTGGTTTTCCACCATTGCCAAGCTGTCTGCAGTTCCATGTGTCATTTCTCCGGCTGGTGAGCTCAAATCCAGGTTTGCCCACTGAGGTGCTCTTTACTTATCACCCATCCCACACTGCACAGGAGGAGCCGATGCATGTGGGTAGGGCAAGTGAAGATGGGAGCCTGCACATTAGCAATCCCAGCAGCCAGCATGTGGCAATGAAGACCTAGAGAAAATAAAATTAAAAAGAGCATTTTATTATTGGCAGAAGCAGCATAAAGCAGCTCTGCTTCAGTGTCAGCAGGCTATCCTCTGCAGAATTGGGTAACCTGCCCTCCCCCCCCCCACCCCCCCCCTTCCCCTGAAAAATCCACAGACCCCTTTTCTCCACCCTGAATTCAGGAGATACAGCTCAGGCTTCACAATTCAGGAGCCCTAGAAGCAATTCTCAAGTATCTGAGAAAGTGCTTGCCTGCAATTATCTGTCTGTGAGGTGACAGGTATTTGTTTAGCTGGGTTTAGGTCATCAGCTGGGATGGGCTATATTCTTCAGGTTAGTCCCGGGACATAAGATGGGTAGTAAAATGTGGTTTCGAAATTCAAACTAACAAAGGGTTACAGAGGAACACTTTCTCTGGCAGTGTTTTGATGAATTGTGGCTCTCTCTTAGATGCTGCACTGTGGCTGCAGATGGCTTCAAAGTATCTGCTGCTGCCTGTATGCGTAATCTCAATTTTGTGGAGGTTTAACATTAACCAGCTGTTCCACAGCCATATGGTGACCTGAACAAGACAGTGGACTGACTGGATTTCTGTGGTATTATTGAATGTAGGTTTTTATGTGGGTGCAGAAAAATGAAGAAATAGAAGAAAATAGAGTTTATTAGTCTCTCTGTATTCACTTCTACTCTTGGAACAGCTGCTTACGCTCAGCCTCTGAACTGAGTCAGTCAATTTACTCCAATAGATACTAAATCAGTCTCTTTATCCATAATGATTTGAGAACAGCAAAATGCACATTTGATAAAATTTGGAGAAATCCAACACAAAATGTAAGCTTCCTACACAGAGAAAGAAATGAGCCCTAACCGTGACTGAACAGGTTAATGGCAAAACTGCACCAAGTAAATTCATTCTGCAATATGAAAGCAGAACCAAAGACATAAGGCATAGACAACAGCATATTCCAGGTGCAATAAAAAGAGTGCCTCAAGCCATATTTGTCAGCAACTATTCCTGCATTAAAAGTGCCTTATAATTAACAACAGATTACAGTGGGGTTAAATCTTAACCCTGCAGATTTTCTGTAAACAAAGTGATTGGTTTTAACTTTATATTCCAGGCAACCTTTATGAAAGGTCTACTTCACTGAAAACTACATCTCATATTCCACAGTTTTATCTGACCTGGCTTCCTTAAACATTTTACTTTTTTTACAAAGATTAAAAAATACACTGTGGAGTAAAATTATCTCAGCTTTGAAAATATGAAATTGCATTTGAAGCAGTGCTTCAGAATGCAGTAATTTACTATGGTAGCTCTAAAGCACAGATGGAAGAGTGTAGAAAGAGGATTAAACTGCTTTCCATATCCTAAACTTTATCAGGGATAACACAGAAAACTGTGTCATTCATTATTGCCTGGAGAGTTCTTAAGTGTTAACAATTTATCTAGCTGATACATTATAAAAGCTAGGAAGTATTTTTTTTTCATTAACAATAACAGACTGTAACTAAAATGACAGTCAAAGTTGCATTGCAAGAGTTTTGTTCACTTGCCAAACAGAGGAAATTAATTGCTTCACCTGGAAATACTGATTCTAGTACATCTCAGACAAAATCTAAGTGCATGGACCTAAGAAATGCACTGCTGAAAAATCTATTTTCCTGAGTCTTTATTTCTAAAAAAGCTATTTTTTTCTGCATTACAAATAAAGAATAATGAGACACTATTTGTGATGCTTCGTATCATATAAGGTTTGTGTTCGCACACCATGTTTTATGTCACAAAACCAAAATGTTTTAGGATTAAGTTCAGAACATGTTAAAATCAGAAGGAATGCCCTCATTAACATTTAGCAGACTTTGGATCAGACCTATCCAAAGGTTCAGCTGATAATACCAACACATGCAAGAGATTACAACCAAACTTAATACCACATGAACTGCTTAACACCACATGAGCAGACATACTGCTCAGTATATTGAGATGTTTGGATGAGAACAGAAGAGTATCCTATCTCCAGCTGTGACTGAAATTGTTATTAGTCATATACAGAAAAATAATTCCAACCCTCATATTGTGGTTTTTATTTTTGACTACCTAATCCCTTAATAATGTATTATGCCTCAGTTGCTGTATGTGAGATAAATAATATATCTCACATAGGTATGGCTATAGCTAACACCACTCATAGTAACAATAAGAGTTTCTAGATCTGGGCTTGGACACATGCATGCACATTTATTTTCATTTCTATTTTAGTGAACTAAATTAATATTTAATGTTTCTTGGAGCTGGGATTGGAGATTCCATTTATATCCCGTCAAGCAACTGCTCTAACAACCAGGCCAGAGTCATGTGCATGCATATGCACACACACCCTCCTTAGCAGTGGTGTATAATCAGTCTGCAAAAAGTAGAACAGAGCCTAACTCAAGGTTCTGCAGAAGGAGTAAGTCTCTCATCTGATGGTTGGAGAAGTCACATCAAAGAGGGGAACAGAAACCAAGAAGAAAATTTGAACCCTAATCCCCATAATGAGAAAGGATGCTGCAATCACTGGGCTGCAATTGGTGGGCTGCCAGGTAAGAGGCAGCAGGAGGGGTGAGTTCTATTCACAACTTTAACCTCCTTTACATTTACTCTCTATGAAGATTCTTTGGGTATGTTTGCTGTGAGGAAATCAATCAGATTAATTACAGAGGTAACATAGGAACATGAATGCATAAATTATAGACCCTGATATAAATTAAACTCAGGGTAGCTGCCTGGCTGCTCAATATTGTCAAGAATTTGGACTTTCACACAGACTTTATATTTTTAACTATCTTTAAGCACCTTAAGAGCGAGGAAGGAACTTACACTACAGATTTGGATATATGTGTTTTGGATTCAGACATCACATCATCAGTGGCTGCTAGATGAACTGTATGTGAATGTGCTTTTAAGCAATAAAGACAATAAGCCGAACAGGTGATAACACAGAAATAGTACCATATTCCCTGTCATAGGGATTTTCATAGGATAACTGTGCTAAAGATCATTAAAACCCTAGAACTTTTGTTTTTGTCACTGTGCTAAAGATAACTGCACTGATAATGATGGTGCCATATGATTTCCTATGATGAAGGTGGGCACGTATGTCTAGCAGAACCATCTTTGAAGTTCTGCTTGTACACTATACCTGGTAAAACTGCTTCTAGCAGTTTGTAGCACTAAACCAATATGTGTGTGATTCACTAATCCATTCCTGATGGACAGGCTTTATTAGTGGAAATTTACTTTCTGTATACAGCAGTGTTTTCTTTTGTATGTTATTAGGGTAACAGGTTGTTGAACCACGTCTGGATTCAATAAAGTTAGGGTAAATCTTGGTGGTTCCATTGTTAAGGATAAAATAGATATCTATTCCATTGAATCTTACTTTTAAAATAAAATAAGCAAAATAAGAGTGGGGGAGTCATAGTGGGATGGATCACTGTTTGATGTACAAGTCTTTGGACTGTGACTGTAACTGTATCTGTTGTCTGTACCCTTTTTGCAGGTCTGTGGATGGCAGTATTCTCAATAACTGTCCCTATTGTTCCTTTTTCTCAAAAGTTAAAAAAAGTTAGGCTATTCAGGTAGAAGTTACTGTGAAAATAAAGATATACTGCTGTACAGTCTCCCCTTTCAATCTGTCTATAATTAATTAGGATGATATTAACTGTCCTGTTGAAAGACTGTTCTACGTAAAGCAAAAAAACATATTTCCTCAACAGTAGATTGGTTTAGTTGAGTTTGTCTTTTTTTTGGTGTTTTTTTTTTTTTTGTTTGGCTGGTTGTGTTGTTTGGTTTTTGGTTTTGTTTGTTTGTTTTCATGTATGTTCCAGTTTTCAAGTTAATCATCATGGGCTTTTGGTGAGATGCCTGAGGTAAAACTGTCCTGCTAAACTGGGATAGGTTACCGACTCAACCTTTCATAAAGTTTCAGGAACTGCCAACTCTAAGCATCTTGTTTAACTAGGATGGATTTAAATGAGTGATAATATCCAGTTACTAGCTCTTAGACAATTTGGAGGTCTGAGGTACCATGAGGACTCCACTACAGCAAGCAAGGCTTTTCTCCACAGAAATGAATATGTGCTGGTATGCAGCCAAGGTTATTTTAGGGCTGCAGATGGCATCTACAGTTCCCACTGTATAAGCCTGAGTTTAATGTGACTGGTGCAGACAGTGTGTAGCCGATGCAAATTCTCACTGTCATGTGATAATCAAATTTAAATTTTGTTTTTCATAAATATTTTAGAACACACTGATATACCATGTGTTGTTCCTGCAACATGTCCTGACAGCAGTGTGCAGAATTTTTCCCCTTAACGGCAGCCTTTTGTGCATATTTGATTACCTTTATAAAAGCCAGTAATAGTGGGTGCAGACACGGGATATTTTGCAGGTACATAAAGGCATGAGTTGTGATAGGACATGAGGGTGAACACTTTTTTTAAAGGGCCTTAGGAGGCAAATACATTCCATCTCTCACACGACACAGTATGTTTGTAGAAGTGAAGGAAAGTGCTATAACACACGAACAGGCAGTAAGGCAGTATAGCAGGGTCATGGATAGTCAAAAATGAGGACACTCCAAGCTGGAGGCTCTGCAGACACATGCACAGGGATGTAAACAGCTCAAATTGCCACTGCCACAGTTGATGTATCCTTGCCTCTGAAAAATAACACTGTCGCAAAAATTAGCTCTATGGATGTAACTGGTGACACTGGATGAGCCCTCATAGCTCACATGAAAAATATGAAGCTTTGCTACTATGTGCCAACTAAGGGCTATCTAGAGTTAATTCCAAAGGATATAAAGGGTCTCTCCAAAGAGCGTGGAGCTGTAAGCTGAGAAGTGCTCTCTGTAGCAGCATGTATTTCCTGCTGCAACATGAACTATTTTATGTGGTTGATTCCAGCTCATGGCTGTATTTGCTGCCTTAAAATGTTTATAACATTGTCTTTCCAGCAAATTTTGTACTAACTGAACGCGTTGGTACTCACACTTCAGAAGCGGGCTAAAACTTTAGGTTTTAGCCCTGTATTTTACTAAGTACAGATCAAAACTTAAGTTGCAGAGTGTTAGAAAAAATCTTTATTTGACAAAACAGCAACTGTATAGCCTTTAATGGACTGCTGATCTTCTCTGGTTGTATAAAAGAATTGCTTTTTTATCAGGAAGATGGATTTAAAAAGCTACTGAATCTAACTTTGAATTAGTGTGGTCAAGAAGTCATGCTTGTACAGCAGAATTTATTTGAATGATTTGTAAAATAACAGGCTATGGGCAGTAGGTACATATCTAATTTAGCTAAGGATCCATGAGATATATGAAAATGGAATGGGGAATTTCTGAGTCCCTAATTTTGATTTCTGAAAAGGTGAGACCTGATAACAAAATTTAAATGTAAGCCAGGAGCTCACCAATGAAATTGTTAGGCTTTTAGTTTTTCTATTTTAGATACTGCTGTGGCTCCACTGTCTTCCAGTGAGTTACTCCTGATTTGTACGAGAGTGAGAGCAGAGACAGGACCCAAGTCTCAGTAGACACTCCTGAAGGACTGAAGAATATTTTTAATCTCTCTTGCATCTACAAATATAGGCAGATGCGAGTCTGAATTAGCTGTCTGGGAACCAGCTCCAGCTCAGAAAACTGCAGATAAGATGGTGGTATGGACAAAATAGTACATTCTGCTCAGAGGCTACTATTCTAGGTGCAGGGGGCTGTGTGAGCCAGCTGGATCTTTCTTTTTCACTTGGAGCTTGGTGCTGTCAGCAGCCATCTGTGGATATCTTCTGAGGTAGGGCTGTGGGTGGGAGCAAGAGAGGATGTTTATGGCCACAGGCAGAGGCTACAAGTTAGGTTAGAAAGTTGTCCTGAGGCTGTCTGCAACTTAGTGTGTAAATTGGTAGAGGAACACTGAATTCAGTTGCCAGAAGTGCTCAGATCAATAGATAGATTATTTTGGCTTAATTTAGCTTTGGATCAGGCTCTCAGATCAAGGGAAAAATAGATTACTAAAGTCCTAAACCTGAATTCATGTAGGCAAAAGTGGAGAGGCAATCTTTCTTACAGAGTGGATTGGAAAACCCTTGCTGGCCTTTCAGAGTTCTGTTCTGAAATGCTCACATAAGGCCTGGGTGGCTACAAACTTAGAGGGCAGCGCTGATTGTTTGGAGCTGTTTCAAGCAGCATGTGTTTAATAAGACTGTCATCTTGATATTAAAAAAAGCCATCAAAGTAAAAGGCAAATGGGGTGATGGGAAACTAAATGTTTGCAACTCAGGCTGGTCCTTTGAATTTCCCAATCCATTACATAACAAAAAGGCATGAACTGCATGATTAAGAATACTAAGTAGTAAGTACAGAAATCAATTCTGTTTAGTTAGGATTCAAATCCCCTTGAGGCTTTAAAATGTTTTTTAAAGTCTAAGGACATGGGGGGAGGGGTGTGACATCTTTTCAATAAATGCATAGAATTACTAAGCGCAGGGGATTTATTTAACTTACATTATTGAGATTAGACATCTCGTTTTCAAGGTGCTTCTGGAAGATAATGACTCCTATACCCATAATTCACTGTAGACATCAGTTTTGTCTGATAAGACATAAATTGGCCTGACGATAGAAGTTAGCAGTTTTCACTCTAAATTGCAGTATAGTGCTAGATAGCAATAAAGAATGTGTGGGCCAGATTCACTAAGTTTAAGTAAAATTATAGAGCAGACGATTTGGCTGTTCCTTTTGGGAAATACAGATTTCCTCTCTAGAGCAAAGATGCAGTTCTTCCTTTGATTAAAATATAACTGCTATGGAAAATAATGTAAATCTTCTAGGAAAGAAGGGAAAGAACAATGAGATTATTTATTCTAAAAAGAATGATAACTTCAAGGCATTCTTGAACATTACAATATAGGAAACGTTATAGCATAGGAAACACCTACAAAACATCATGTGCTTTTATGATGTTGTGATTAAAGTGATCAGTTAGCTGGAGAAGGCACATGAAATTCTGATTGCGCTGAATTTGATAGGAATTTTGATAGTGACTTTGATAGGCACAGACCTTATGTGGTATTCTGGAAACTGCAAAAGCATTTTATTTGTCTGTTCAGTTTCGAGTTATAAAATACTGTCTCTTTGTGTCTTAACTTGTTCAATTTTCTGGGCTGAAATAAATGTTCTGGCTATCTATGCTGAGTGAGCTTAAAGTAATTTTTAACTAAGCTAAACTCTGTTGCAAATCCTTGTCTCAAAGGTGTAAAAGATGCTGCATTCAATTCATCATTGCATCCGTAAAATTGTCTTTTCAAAAGAAGAATGGGATACTGCAATTTGGCAGGAGTGAAGGGGGTTGTGAAGCTTTTTCCTTACTAATTTTGAATTAGCTGCTGGATGTAAAAGGAGGAAATGAAGAAGCTGTCTCCAAATTGAAGCAGAATTTAAAAGTAAAAAAAAAAAAAAATCAATACCGTTTAAATAATCAGATTTTTAGTTGATACTTCATGAGTCCTTTCCAAACTATTAAGCAGATGTTATTTAGAGCCAGTGACTGGAACATTTGATTGAAGAATATCAAATGTTAGTAGCTCTACCTCCAAGATATTACTGTGTTTCTATGTGTTTGTGGTCTGAAACTGAGCTTTTTACCATTTGGAGTATCTTCAGGGGGTGTTCATGGTAAGAAATGTTAAGCTTATTTTACAGCAGCAGTTTCCTAGTTTCAGATAGTGACTTCTCATAGAGCACTAGGTCAGAGGTTGCGGGTCAACAAGGAAAGCATTCTGCCCAGAACTGCTTTGTCATCTCCTATTATAAAGGAACAGAAGGAGGTGAAGTGAGGCAGGGATTTTATCCAGTGTGCCATCTGCATGGTTGCTTTCACATGTTAGAGAGCATGTGGTGTATTGTGTAGGTGCTGGCTGCAAGAAGGTACAGAGTCTCTTTCTAAAGAAATGGGAGAGCCAAGAAGCCTTCTGAATCTCCCACTTTCCACCAGGATAGCCTGTGGAGCACAGTGGCAATGCAGTATGTTTACCTTCAGCTCATGACAGAGAGCAATTCAGCCTTTTATGTGGAGTGAATACAGAAATGTGACCATTCATCTTATAATTTGACACTCATACTGTATTAGGTGGTAGTATTGTTGCTCTTAGCTTTCTATCTGTATAAAGATGCTCAGATGACAAATAGATGGTGATCAGAGGAGAAGCAGATGTACATTTTCATGAAGTACAGATATGCTGTGTGAGGAAAAAAGAAGGGAAAAGAAAATAGGGATAAATATTTGTTCCAGATTTACTGAAATGTGTCCATGTTACCAATTACAAATACATTATTTTTCCTTTATGTAGCAAACCAAAGGAATTTGTGAATTGCACAGCTCTGTTTATGAGTTCTCCAGTGACAGATGAGGCTGCACCAGTAGAATGGCTTTCATAGGACCACGAGCCTGGAGCTAAGTCTGAATTGTGAGTACCTGAATCATGCTTCAACCTTAACTGCTTGTATGCTAGGCTAGATTATGGGTTGCCACATACTGTGAATACACAGTTGAAACCCAGTTTCCTGAGAAGCCCAAGGATACCTAATCATCTCATCTATGAAGTCTATTCATTATGCAGGAATACAAAACTCAATCTATGAAAGCCTCATTCTTTCTTTACTAATGTGTTTGAGCTACTTGCAAGAATGTAGAGCACAAGCATGTAGAAATCATGTAGCAGTGAGGAAATAGAATTAAATGCTAACAGTAGTGTAAAATTAGAGCTAGGAAGCGAAAGTTCAAGTATTTCCTGTCTGGTAAATTTGATTTCTATTCCTTTTTTACGGAGTGGATTTTTGTTCTGATATGCTACTGCTGCTGCAAATTGTTCTATCTATACCAGATAAAATGTACATAGATGTCACAACACTGATGTTGCCTTTAATTTTTTTTCTACTTAGTTACTGGGTTTTTTAAATTATTTTCGAAGTTCAGAATCTTCACACAGGGATCTATGGTATCAAGAGACAAGAACTCTTGCTGAGTATCTTATTTGTATTATCCTGATCAACCATTCATAAGCAGTTGCGTCTTATTTTCATTATTCTAGTAGGTGTTTCCTCACAGTTTGTAATTTATCCATTAGTCTAGGACTGGAACCTGATAGGTAATGTCATCTATAGTTTAGGTCTACCAACAAACTTGACCCTTAGAGACAGCTATATCAGTGAATTAGTAGAAGTTACGTTTTCCTAAGAGGAGTCTTAACTCTGAAAGTACTCAAAACCATGTAATAACATATTTGCAGTCTTTAGTCTTGGGGTCTTAGTGGCCTGGATCCAGAATATCTGTAGCAGTGCTTTGGGATCCAAAGTCTTCACTGAAGGCTGTTCCTTGTAAAGCTATTAGGCCATCAGAATGGAAATCAGAGTGGGCTAAATTTCTCTGTTTCTCAAGTGGGATATTTTAACTGAACATTTAAAAACTGACTAGAATAGCTTTCACACAGTTACTGTCACCACAATGCCTTTGGGAGATAGATGCAGAGAGCTGATACAGCTGGAAACAGAGGGATGAATGCACCAGGATATGAAATGAGAGCAATTGAGTGCTGGAGGTCTGCCTTTTGGAGGATGAAGGAAATCAGATAAGCTATCTGTGGCCTGCACTCAGGAAGCATGCCCACAGAGTCTAAACCAGTATGACTCCAGGTTCCATCCATTTGCTCTGTATTTGCAAAATGCTTATGTCTGGTTTTCCCAATTTAATTCAATGGAATAATGCCTGTGATAAAATGCATCCATCCAAATAGTAAAGCAAGAACAGCTGAAATAAGAGTTGGCCCAATGATCCTCGAAAGTTTCCAGATGAACATTTATCTCTCTTCGCAAAAAGTTGTCTTGTACAGCTGTGCATTTTTGCCTTCCTACCTATATGTTTGTAACTGAATTTACAGATGCTTTTTATCTTATTATTCTCTTTTCTCTCATGTATATTCTCTCCTATATTTTGTATGTCTAGAAATGTAAGCAAAATGAAAACTGAATAGCTCAGTGCAAGAGCTTTAGTTTCTTAGCTACTCTTACCTTGAGAATCTGTGGTATAAAATTAAGAAACTTCCTCCTAAAGGCTTCAGAGTAAATATGATTAGCAAAACCCCCTCAAAAGCCAAAACCCAAAATCAAGAGGTTAAAGAAGTCTGAATGAAAAAACACATCCCCCTGAGTTACCTAGGTGTTATTTCCTTATTATATCTTGTCATTTTCCTAACTCTTCAGTCTTTCTGGAGTTTTCCAGACAGACATTTCTGCAAACAGCCATTAAAAAAAAAAAAAAAAGAAAAAAAGGAATTTGCCATAGCTGGGACAGGGTGCTTTTGATCATTACTTTTATAGTACTTCATACATGAGGTTTCTGCTGTTATTTCAGTTTTTCTCCAGCTGGAGAATCTGAGGCACAGGAAGGATAAAAACTTGCTCCTTCACAAGGAAACTAGCAAGTGAGCCACAAAGCAAGTGCAAGCCCATCTGTGGTGAGGTCGGCCTCTCAGATGTCTATTTTTGTATAATCACATTAGGAAAGTGTTGTTAGGTGGTAATTGACAAAATCTGTTTATGTTCCTCAATTTTGTACAAATAAATGAGAAGTGTGTTGTTAATTGGCATCTATAAACTGTAACATTTTTCATTAAGCTCTTCCTAACCAACACTACTTTTCTACTATGTGAAACCAACCTGAAATAATAACTGAAAAGAAGGCCTGGTAAAAGCCTTCAAAGAAGACTTTTATTTATTTCACAGTAAATAGGAAAAGTGCAAACTAAAGATCTTTTCCTTTTAAAATCTTGAATGTTATCTGTTTCCTGGTGTTTGTTGGAATGCTTTTGTGTGAGCCTTGCTTGGGTTTGTGTTTGTCCTGACAAAATATAGATATTTCAGAGTCACTGGTGTGCAGGACCAAACTGCAGAATTACTAGAATAAACTGAAATAGTCAGACATATGAGCAATGAAAGAGATGCTTCACATCTACAAATCATAGAATCATAGAATAATTCAGGTTGGAAGGGACCTTCAGAGGTTATCTAGACAACCCCCCTGCAATGTGCTCTGGGCCCAAAGAAAGAAACTCAAGATCGTGATCACAAAATGACACTAGCTCTCCAGTTGTGGTGAATTTCAGCTTATGCCTTTGGTACCAGCTGCTGTTTGTCCACATAACCAAACAGTATAACATTTAAATAAGAGCTATGGGAAATTGATTGTGGTTTAGGAGACAATATTATTCCAAAAGCGGACTAATTCCAAGTAAACCATAATCAACAACTTGAGATTCACAATACTTTTAGCATTATTTCTTCTTCAAGCTGTTCTACTCCCCTACAGATGAAGGAGTTTTACTGATTTATACCACTTAGTGACATAGGCTACTGTTTTTCTTTCAATTGCTTATCCCTTAGCTGGCTGTCCATATACACTATAATACTTCTCATTATAACCCATAAATCAGCTCTGAATACTCTCAACTTTTTTAATTTCAATATTTGTCATGTTTTCTAATAGGAGAATTGGTTTAGTCCTAACCTGTGTCATCAAGCAGTCAACATGTTAGACACCAGCTTGGTAATTATTCATTAGTGGACAGGCCCAGAATGTGAGGTTTTGGGGGCAGTTATTTCTTCTTAATTTTTAATAGTTTGTGGCCCACAGGTTTCTTTTCCAAGGTCCCTGAGTAAGATGCTTCCATACAAAATGCAGTCAACAATAATTACTGAATTTTGTAAATTAATAAATCTGCATACAAAATCACCATTTTCCAAGAATTTCTGTGTGTCTTTTGATAATCTGAGTAAGCTGAGAAGATTTGCCTTGGAGTTAGCTGTACTTTCCAGTGGTCTTAGGCAGACAGAGTTTTATTTCTACTAGATGATAAACTCAATGGAAACAACAGATTGCAAGAGAGTATTTCCCGAGTCTATCATAATCATTCAGACCATGCTTGTGTTTTGTTGGTAAACATCATTCTTTAATTCAGAAAGAGTTTGTACTGGCCCGGGGAAGCCTGTCTCATTTGATAATGGGCTCTGAATCCAGTGGATTATTGCAGGGATTTTATCTTGCAGTAATCTCCAGGGAGAAATGTACAAACAGCTGGGAGAGCAAGAAGAGGCTGCATTGTGTGGCAGGAGTTCGTGGGGCAGAATTTTGGGGTGCTGGAGTGGATCTCAATACCAACATGAATCTTTTCTGTTTTTCTCTGGTAAGTGTGCACACACGTATTTTTCCATGGGTTGCTAAATGGATAACTTGAACTGGTGGGTGTGTTTGGATGGAAAAATATCAAGATGTATCACAAACTGTGCAAAGGCTGCACAATAACAATGAGTTTCTCTAGCATAGATAAAATAGTTTATGTATGAGAAATTATATATAGCAAAATATGATGCAGTAAAAATAAGGTAAAGCAAAATAATATAACAAATATACTCTGCACTATGTGTGACTATTGCAAAATATGCAGATTTGAACATGAAGCATTTGATCCCAACACAGAAAACAACTCATATATATGTTAAAATTACTAAATATATGTATTCTATAATTTGTTTTAGGATAGTGCTGTTTTACATAGTAGCATCTTTTTTCCTTTTTATGAGGTTTGGAAGAAGTGCTAGAACTTTTCAACCATTAGTTTTCTATATGTCAAGCATGAATACACAGTCATCAGGGCTATACCATTCATATGGCAATATTTATTCACAGACACAGGAGTTGATTTAAGACCCTCTTCAGGGTTTGGATTCTTTTTTTCGCCACTTCTTTTTTATTGTTTTTCCCCCTCTTTCTTTACCCAAGGCAACTGGTCAGCATGAACAAGTAAGTCAGGGTAGGAAATCCAAAGAAACTGTTTCTGTTTTCAAAGCTTAACCATCTGCCAATAGCAATGCTCAGTATTAGTAACGGTAATTAGATTAGTATATTTGCTGTATTTAAACAGAAGAGTAGACGTTTGCCATTTTTCATCTTTTGTCCAGATTTATAGTATATCTTCCTCATCTGTTTAGAAAGAACAAAAAGAAATCAATACTCAAACTGCACTGACACAAATTCAAATAGGGGAGCTGCTTTGTCTAAACTGTTCTTCCTGGTAGCTAATCCTGTCTTAGTGGGCAGTACTGGTGTTCTCCAGATCATAAGGATTAAAAGCTGTTTTGGAGTACTTACAGTAAAACCCAGTGTTATTTTGGGATTCTGTGGTAGGAGTCACTCATAAAAAAGAGTTCTCTGGGAATTCAATAATACTTTTGATGATAGTTTAATGTGAATACCTGTGTATTTGTTCAAAGTTAACAATGGCTTTGTGGTACAATCTGTGACAGCTTGAAAATACCAGTTTCTGAAGTTCTTTAGGACAGAATTGTTCATCAATATTTTCTTGTTGTTCCATTGGAGCAGGTTCTTGCTTTCTGTTCACTTTTTTAAAAAGGCGTTGAACCTTGTATCATTTGGCAAGTCAGGATTTAGACAAGATGTGAAGTAATTGTGTGGGTGAGAGTAGGTCAAGTTGCATCTTCTCTGTTAAACTGGGTATACAGCAACAGGAGTTTCTGTGAGAGAGGTAATCACTGCAGTAATAATGGATGGTTCAGACAAGTGAAAGCTAGTGCAGTGATAGTTTCTGTAATGAAATAATTAGTTCTGTTTAAAGACTGCTGCTAAGAAGATAAACTCCATTCTTTACAAGATTGCCATGCAAGCCATTCTGTCTGCTTTGGTAGTCCTTTGAGCACCTAGCAAAACACCTCACAAGTTATCAAGATCTAAAGCTAATTCCTAGGTCACTAGCGTGTTTCATAAAACTCAGAGCCCTGTGCATGTGCCACAATGAAGTTTCTTCCTGTAATCAGATTTTCTAGCTTGGAAATGAGCTAGTGATCCAAGTATGTACACCAGCTACTTTTCCTCTGTTGGCCCGTGACTGTGAAAAAGCTGGCAACAAAGTGGTTGAAGTATCAATACAAGGGTATTTTTCTCCTCAAGACGGTCAAATCAGAAATAATGCACAGCAATAAAATATTTAGGCTTTAAAAATTACTTTTAAAGACACTAGAGGAGACAGTTCCCTAGTAGATGCAAATAGCCACTCTTCATTTACATCAAGTGAACATCTAGAGTAACCGCTAATCCTGAAATCGTGGAAGTGAAGTTAGACTATGAACACACAGGAAAAAAAAGTCCAAAAAAATAATATTCTGATGGAAGCATTTTCTTCATGTAGACTGACTGACAAGATTTCACACTGCAACAAGTGTATGCTTGTGTGTGTGTTTACATATGCATATATTTTTTAAATGCATTGGTTTATAGCTCAGACACTAGTTTTCTACCCTACTGAGTACAGTGGTTGAAGTAAGTTATAGCCTGAGAGAATGGCAAAAATATTCTGTTTAAAAACAGAAAAGAACCAGAGTTGCTGATCTAAAGTAGTGGAACATTATGGTAGCTAAAGCAACATCAGCTTATGCCTTTGGATTTGACTCTTTGTGGGTTTGCTTTCATACCTGTCCATAAAACTGAGGCATATATCTAGCACGAGAGACACATGTCACTCTAGGGCCAGTCTAACAAGTGGTGACATGGAGGCTGAAGGCATTCAAGAGCCACAAGATGGTTGTAAGGTCTTGTGGAGCCTGGGATAGACTCTGCCCTTCCCAGAGAGGCGACAGAAACTACTTCACTCTCTTGCCCACCTGGAGCCCTTTGATCTCCTAGTATGAGTGCTACAGCTTGAGGTGTTTCCCCAGCAGTACTTTGTATCCTGAGTTGACTTCAGAATGATTTGGTTTCTCAACTGAGATTAATTTTGCATCTGCTCATTGCCTTGGTCTCAAGGGATTTTCAGGCAAATTAGATTTGCCTTCAAAACCTTGTGTCCCTTTTCCATTTCCAAAATCATAGGATAAACATCCTATCATTTGTGTCCCTTCTTTTGTAGGCATATTATGCTAAAAGTTCAACCTTAGACCCTGAATTTGCAGTGTATTTTCTATCTTACGGTACTTAGCTTGTCAGACAATTAAATCAGAACAATACCGTTTATATTATAGACAATATATAAAGAGGTGCGCAAATCAAGCATTGCTTCTGTATGCAATTGAGAGAAATTATGTCACCAAACCATCTGCTTTGATATTCTATCTAATAAGCAACCCACATATCTGATAAATAAAATATATTACTGAATCTTTAAGTCTTTGAGTTACGGCAGAATATTTTTCTTCCATTATTTTCCTGAATCAATTCTCTAATATCAAGGATATGCACACTGGGTTTAGCACCAATTCACCCAGAACACTCCCAGTTAATCCTGTCCTGAGTTACCCGCTTTTTATGACAGAGTATACTTTTACTGGTTTGGCAGCATTTACTCCTGGAAGCAGCGGATGTTTCTCCTTAGATGAGTCAATCTTTGACCATGGCTGTGTACTTAGCCCCAGTAACAGGCTTTTCAGATCTTTTTCTACACAGGCTCCAATTAATAAAGTATGCACATCCAGGAATATGTTCAGGCGTTGAGCCTCCCTGGCACACAAGGATTGTGTCTGTTCTAGCAAACCCTCAAAACAAGGTAGCTGCATGCAACCTCCCTGTCAAGTATGGTTTTGATGGTGTTTTAACGACATCCTGTCCCAAGGAGCCATTTGGATGCCTGTTTGTTGACACAAGACAAGTGTGGGTCAGGGACTATTCTGCCAGGAGGAAGCAGTGTAGCTGATCCCGTTACAGTATACTGGTTCATTCTTGCCCATCATTTCATTTAGTGAGAGATGCAGCCAGATGTATTTCTGTTTTAAAGAAAAATTGAATTTCAATGAAGTCCCCATAAGGAAGTGCATGTGGGGAGCATGAAAGACATAAGATAATAATTAAAGACTAGATCCTACCTTCTTTGGCAGTGAACAGTGGCATTAGTAGTGGAACTAATGAAGTCAGGGAAGAATTTCATATACTTAGGAGGTGCTGACTTCTTGTATATCAGAAACTTGTGTAAGAAGGGCAGCAGAGAAAGGATACAACACTTCTAATCACAGGATAGCTTAAATCAGATTTTTAAGTTCAATACTGATCTTAGGGTTTGAGCCAATTAAGATGCTTTGCATTTGTCTATTTCTCTTCCATATGGTAGCTTGCTAACCATCAATTTTGCTAGTAAAATGTAAAATTAAGTACCGAGAGAAAATCTAATTGTCTTAGTGATTTTCAGTAGCATTGAACTAGTTATATATTTTATTTTGATAGGTGGTTCAAAGTTTTGCTGTTACCACAATGTAAAATATATTACTTCTAATGTTATAAACTGAAACAACCCGTGGCACTGAAAACTAGTGTTTCTATGGTGCAGGATGCAGAGAAAATAAGTATTAGTAAAAGTGGTGTAACAGATAAATTCTTAATTAGACGGAAAGAATCCATACAGTAAATAGAAAGATGTTAATGCTGCTATGGCTTTTGGGATGTGATGCTACTTAGAAATTGATTTGACTTAAAAATATGTGTTTTAATGAAGAAGGATTACCTGAATGAGGAAAGACCATCCTCTAATGTGTAGTGTGAGTAGCAGAGATCTGAGTGGTTGAGTTTTGTAGTGCTTCCCATGTAATCATCTTCATATATTCCTTGCTCATTTTAGCTGGATTGCTATCATATCACTATACACAGGAATTCCCATGTAAACACTGAGCTGGAGAATGACATGACTGCATTACTAAATGCTCCTCTTGATGGATCTAGTCTCTGCATACCATGACAATAATGTCATGCAAAGAAAAGAGCTAAATACAATTATTTTCTTCTAGATCTGAGCTAGGATATTTTTTCCCATAAAACTCCTGATGCAAGGGGCTTCAAAAGCTGTGCCTGCTCCTTTTCTCAGCCCATCACATCCTTTCTTGTGCCAGTGCTTCCTAACACCACTGTGCCCTTTCCTGTGACCTCTCACCCTTTCTTGCTCCCCTGCACTCTGTTTTTCTCATCTCCTCATGCTTGCTTCCTCATGCCTGCTTTCTATTCCGTGCCATCTTTTCCCAGAACACTCTTTCTTTCTTACATTCTCTTTCTTGCTGTCATGGTTTAAGCCCAGCTGGCAACCCAGAACCACGCAGATGCTCACTCACTCCCCCCACTTTCCTCCCCCCACTCCCGGAGGGATACGGAGGAGAATCAAAAGAATGTAACTCCCACGAGTTGAGATAAGAGCAGTCCAGTAACTAAGGTATAACACAAATCACTACTGCTGCCACCAATAATAATAATGATAAGGGAAATAACAAGAGAAGCGAATACAACCGCTCACCACCCACCGACCGATACCCAGCCTGACCCAAGCAGTGATCTAGCCCTTCTGGGTCACTTTCCCCAGTTTATATAGTGGGCATGACATGCTGTGGTATGGAATACCTCTTTGGCTAGTTTGGGTCAGGTGTCCTGTCTCTGCTTCCTCTCAGCTTCCCCTCCTCCCTGGCAGAGCATGAGGCTCACAAAGTCCTTGGTCAGAGTAAACATTACTGAGCAGCAACTAAAAACATCGGAATTATCGGTGTTCCCTGGCTGAAAGTCAAAAACATAGCCCTGCACCAGCTACTAAGAAGGAGAAAAATGACTGCTACTGCTGAACCCAGGACACTTGCACTCTTTGTTTTCTTTCACATGTGCACTTTCTTGTGCCCTTTCTCATGTATGCTTGTACTTTTTATGCACACTTCCTTTCCCAAGCACTTGCGCTTTCTCATGTTCTTGCCTTTCTTGCACTCTTGCTCTTCCTTGTGTGTTTGCTTTCTTATGCTTTCATGCTCTCTTGCCCTTAACCTTGCCTTTGTTGCACCCACCCTTTCCTGTGCCCTCACACTTGCTCTTTCACACAAGAGCATCCTCCTTTTGGTGATAATTCCCTCTCATGCGTGCTCTCTCCCTTTTCCACCCAAACTTGCAGTTTCATTCTCTCTCTCACCAACACTTTCTCTCTCACATGCTCACTCTTTCTTGCATGCAGGCATACTTTACCATACCCTCTCCTTTTCTCATGCCCTTGATTTTTCATATGCCTACTTTCTTGAGCTCTCACACCCCTTCTCACAACCATTTTCTTGATTCTTTTCACACCTCCATGCTTGCTTTCTCGCTTCCCTCACCACCCCCTGCACTCCCTCTCCTTGTGCTGTTTCCCTCCTTATTTCTTATGCAACCCCTTTCTGGAGTGTCCCCTCTTTCTTGTGGCCTTGCATCTTTTGTGCCCTCCCTCTTTATTGCACTTGATCTCACCATCCCTCTTTCTCACTTGATTTAGCTTTTGCTCCTCCTTGCTTTTTTGCTCCTTCTCTCTCACCCTTTCTCTCTTATCCCCTTCAGTCGCACTCACACTCTTTTCTCATTCATGCTGACTTTTCCTTGTACACTTGCTCTTTCAGGACATTGGTACACTCTTTCGCATGCCCACCCCTTTTCCCATGCCCTTACTCTTTTTCTCATGCCTGGTCTCTTGCACCTCCACTTTCTTTCTCACAACCTTGCGCTCTTTCTGTGACCTTGTGGTCTTTACGGTAGCAGTGCACTCTTCCACACCATCATGCTCACTTTCTTCCTCATGCTATCTCTTTCTTGCACTTTTCAACACATTCTCTTTTTTATACACTATTTCTTGATTTCTGCATGGTCTGTCTCACACACTGTTCCACGCATACACTCATTTTCATGCCTCTGCTCTTTTGCTCCCTTTCTTGTCCATGGTCACAATCCTGTTCTCTTCCTTCCTGTCTTGCTTCTTCCTTTCTCCTCTTCACCTGATATCTCTTCTGTGTACTCGCTCTTCCTTGTGCACTCACTTTTTCTTGTATTCTTTCTTGTGTGCGCTCATGGTTTCTCATGTGCTCTACTTCTTGCATGCATCCTCTTTCTCATACTTTCATTATTTTTATGCATTTCTGACTCCACATGCCTTCGCCCTTTCATATGCACTTGATCTTTTTTCACATACTTGCTTTTTCTTACACACCTGCCCTTTCTTGCACCCTTGCACTCCATCTCTCTCACGCAAGCTTTCTCTCATTTGAACTCTTTCTCACATTCTCCCTTTCCTTCTTGAGCGCTCCTTCCCATATGCAACCCCTTATGCTCTTTTCTCCCTTATTCTCTTGTTGTCTGTCCCCTCTTCTCTTTCCCCATCTCTGTTTCCCATCTGTCCCCTTTCTTTTCCTTCAGTCTTCCTTGTCCTCTCTTTTCTGTCTCTTTTCTCTCTCACACATTCTCTTTTACACTTCCATTAAGCACCTCTTCATCAAAGTCCTTTCGCCGTAGAGGGAGAAGATATGGTTACATGTTACATTGCATAATCCTGGAACTGTGCAACAAGATTGTTGTCTAGAAGTGCTCAATCCACAACTTCAGACTGGAAGTCTGAACCATTATTGCTACGTGGCAACATAGTAACAGTAAGAAAAAATACTATTCTTATGAATAAAGGCTGCTGCTGTCAAAACCCAGGCTCAGCTGGCTGTTAGGAGCGCAAGCCGTCTGTAGGGAGCTTTGTAAGCCGTGTGCCACTTTCCCAGGAAGCATTAGCTATTTCGACCCTAGAATAAACTCTGGTATATAACTTGAGTATTTTTAAGAGGTTAAAACTAATATTTCTCCTACAACATTTATCTTGGGTTATCAAGACTCTAGTAGACTGAAGCAAATAAAGAACCATAGATAAACACTGTGCTTGCAAAAATTAATCATAACTTTGAACTGCTGTTTCACCAGTCATTAATATTGCCTGTAAAATTTTACATATTAACAATATAACTTCAGATATACATCTGTGTTTATCTTCTCTGCTAGAGGAACAAATGCTTTTTAATAATAATATACCATGTTAATTTCAATAGTCTTGCACTGCTGTAAGTCATACTGCTATAAATTTGATTTATCCCTTAATTGGTGCAGTTATAATCAGTAATCAAAATTCATTGAGAAAATATTCAGTGCAGATCAAAGTGGCAACATCTAAAATCTAGGATCATTAGTTAAGAGTTTTTTTAGTTTTGCCATCTGCTTTCATTTAGCTCCTGAATTATGTAATAGTGGTGTGTATCTGTAATCCTGGCTCCTGGAGCTGTGGGATAAATGTGAAAATCTTAATGTCTGTTAAAAGGCTGATATTCTTGGTGGTTGGAGAAAAAGAAACCTTCCATGTGCATTATAGCATACAGTTAAAAAAACTGAATGCAAATAGTATTTTTTTTTTCATTTCTAGGCTAACTAGAAAACATTTTTTATAGTTCACATAGAAATATTCATGTTTACAGTTTTTACAGAAATGTTCATGTAGTGTTCAGGTGGATATACACAGATGATTTTACTCCTTATGAGCAGATAATATTAGATTTTGTTGTGTGCTCATTTTTACCCCTGTGAATCCATGGAATCTAAGCCATGATACTGTAAACTCCAGCATTTGGGTACTTACTATAATCAATTTCTACATTCTGTTTCAGAGAAAGGAGTAAGTAAAGGACTTCAAAAGACAGGGAGGGGAAATCACTCTATTTCGTAAATCACACAAACTGTTTGCTTTTTGAATTACTGTTACTTCAATGTGTTTCCAAGTGTTCATCTTTGAAAATCGTTTAAATGTGTTTTAGGAGGGCTCAATGGACAGCTTGTATGAGCCTGTCCCAGAACGTCAAGAACCCAAGGATACATCTACTACTGACAGCCGGGCTAGCACTCCTGTGAGCATGCACGTAAGCTGTGGACCCCCTGATAGGTCTACGTCTTTGGTAAGTAAAATTTCACTGCAAAGTATGCAATGTATTTTTCAAAAACCTATTGCTCTGTGTGCAGGCACATTTTTGTTCAGCTGGCTTAACTGCCAGTTTAAACTATTTAGGCTCTTTAGAGCCAATGACCCAATTTCTGTCCAGTCTTAACAATCACACTTGAAAAACAGGTCATGAGTTCCTATACAGCTAGCAGCAAAGTGAGATTAGTGCAGGCTCACTGTGCGAGGGAATTTCTCTTTCTAAGTAGTACCATGTGAAAATGCTGGGTACAGCTATTAGAAGAGTTTGTTGCTACAGGATATGCTATTGTTGTCTTTGTTTGCCCTTTTTATTAATTAAAAAACGTATTTCTAAAGTGTGAGTTGTACGAATTTTGTAACTGATGGCCGCTGAAATAATGTTGGCATTTTACAAGACCTCATTAGGCAAATAGGAAGGAGGTTGTGTTGTGTTGGGGTTTTTTTCTTCCCAAATAATGTTACCCTGCTTAATCCTTTATTATTGGTGTGGTGTTGGTATAATATATCATTGCGGATTTGACAAATACTTAAACATAGTATATTAATTTTCATAATCTTTTTCATTTAATAATCTCTGTTCTCTGTTTTATAATGCTGCTTCATTTATAATTACTATGTCTATCTGTAGCAACATATGATGTTTTCCAGTGAAGGAATAAAGAGAAAACAGGATGTTCATTATGCAAAGAAGAGAGACTGTCCTCACTTCAGAAATTATGCCAAACTTTACCCATGTGCAGTCTGGGTTAGGTACTCTGTACCTATGAGACTGTTGGTTTTGCAGTATCACAAAGCATGTTTGCACACAGTACTTGCATGGAAAAAGTGCTGGAGCTGGTATGATAGGATAATGGCTTTGGAATTATGGCATGCACTTGTCAAATCCCTAAAGGAATGGAAATAACTTGTTCTTCTGGGACCCTTCTGCTGCAACCATCTCAGTCTGTGCACGTCCCTGTCTTCCAGATAATCACCATGGTGCTTTATATCATGGTCCTGGTTTTGAGAGTGTAGCAGGGCAGAGATCTCAAGTCAATTCCTCATAGCATTGGCAAAGATCTATGAACCTGGGCTCTGAAATGTGCCTACATTAGAATTTTACTGCAGTAGCTGGGAGATGCTATACTGTGTGACAGCTTTTCCCCCACTATCAGGTTGTGATCTTGTTAGTATAAGAATGAACCTATGCTACACTGTTCCAGCTGTGTTTTATCATGGTTGTGGAATATAGCTGTAAACCAATCCTAGCATACTTGTAGTATTTCAGCTGTATAAGGCTCTAGCTATTTGGCTAGGGCTGTATTACACAACCATATTGAAACATGCAATTCTACTAACAAAGGTGGACATTATAGTTCAGCTCCTACATCCAGTCTTTTTCTACTTTGCTGTGACTACAACACAACTTCATACTTAAGAACAACCACACCGATATTTCCTGGACCAATAGATATTTATCTGGTAGGAACAGTATTTAGAAAAATTAAAATGAAAATTAAAAGCAGATTTTGTTTTCTGGTTTGTACTCAGCATGTGACATATGATGTCCTAATATTCTTTGCAATAGATAACTACTAGAAATTATTCTTATCTTGTCAAGATACGGTGAAGACATATTCACAGCACTGTGCTCTGCTAAGGTTTTCACAATACAGAAGACTAGAAATTGGAACTACAGTGAACATTCTTGTCAGGCTTTTTGTTTCTTGCCTTTTTTTGTTTGTTCTGTTTTCTGATTTGGCAGCATTATATCGGACTCTTCATTATATGAGTATAGAGTTAGGCTTTATGAATTTTTTGTCTACATAAAATTAATCAACCCATCCAATACAGAATTTTATTTTCATTCAGCCAGCCTAGAGAAGCAGATTTTGCTACTAGTGTAGGATTAGAAAATCCTGTATGTTAATCTGAACAAACTGCAGCAAAACATTTTTCACACTCTCAGTGCTGGTTTTGTGGGATAGCACTGCATAGTCTATGAAGATGCATGTGCAGCAATGAATAGAAGAATCCAGAACTTTGGTTTCAGCTAACTCTTCTCCTACATTTCTGTTTTCCTAAAGGTGATTATTTTTTAGTGATGGCATATTTAGTCATCACTAGGTTTAAATTTCACCATCATTAAAAGCAATGCTAAATGGGTAAGCAAACTGTTGGCTCACTAGGGTTTAGGTTGGCTGTGGGGTTTATTTTGTTCTGTTTTGAGAGAATATTCAGCTCAGCACTTAACTAAAAATAACGGCTGGATGCTGTGTCACTGTGCTGGCTGTAGAATCAACATGATTATTTATAAAATACTCTCTAGAAACGGAAAACAAGATTAGCGGTGATGTGTCAGCAGTGGGACCTATAGAAAAATGTCACTAAGGCCAAAGGACTATGTGTAATCTTATCTGCTATTTCTAGCGTGTGAGTTATTAGACCTACACCTTGGATGAAGCCGTTAAGCTTATTAACTGAGCCCATTTGTACTTCTCTCCCATTTTTAATTCCGTCACTTGGTTCCAGGATGCAGGGCAGCCCCCACAGCATGATAAATTCAGAACATTATTGGCTCCCTCAGGCCCTGATTTAGCCATCTATCATTATTCAGTAATGCACATACTTAAGTGAGCTGCTAAGTAGGTACGGGCTCAAGTGCATATTTAAATGGTTGGCTGAACCACGGCCATGCAGATTCCACAGACCTGTTAAATCTCCTGGGGTGGAGCAACCTGGACCACCACATTTCCTCCTTAAGAGGCTTTGCCTCTCCTTTTTTTCTATACAACTTCAGAAATCACCAGGACAGGTGTTCAAGGTCTGCTCCCTTCAACTTAAAAAAGAGAGGCTAGGGCTAGAGGAAATTTTTCCTTATACTGCAGCATGGTAGTTATTTTTTTGCAATAATCTTGTCTGTTGTGATTTGTCCTAATCATAGCTGAGCTGTGACATTCTTCTGGAGACACAGGAAATAATAGGGTACTGTGGTCACTGAAGCTGTGCAGGACATAATCGGTGAACATACTCTTTGCGTGCCCTTTGAACCATGATTATTTTTGCTCTTGTCCAAATATCTGCCCTGATGACACATCCTGGAGGAAGAATAATCTCTCTTTCATGTACACTGTTCTCCTTCACATAACTCAGAAGATCTATTTAGTATACAAAATATTTTGCCTTGAATCATCCCACTCCAGGTTTTCCTGTGGTACTAACTTGGGCCTGTCACACATTTTTGCCTTTTGATATTAATCCTCTCAGAGAACTGGTTTGTTAATATTTTGTTTACTTTGCCTGTTGCTCATCTTCAGTAATATTCTCAAAAGGAAAACATTGGTTATGGAGTTGCTTTTGAGCCTTGTGCACATCAAAGCTGAACTGGACCTTCATCAGAAACAGTTGGTAGCCAACAGTATGTAATCAATCATACAGATACTCTTTGCCTGTAGCTATGCTACTGACTGGGAAACTGAATTTCTACCTCTTGTAGCTTGGTATTACAGTCTTCAATCTCATGAACTGTCTGAAGCTTCTTAAGAAAAGAGTCTTCAGTATTAAAACTATTTTCATATATTTCCTGTCAGATTGCAGTCACCCAAAGTCATGAGATGCACATATTTTTCAACTGCTGACCATGATATGATCAACTACCCTGTATATCACAAAAGTGCCAAATAATTTATCAGTCTTTCTAAGTTATTGCCAGGAAAACCACAATCAGTCATGATACCTGCTTCAATCTGCAGTGTTATAATTGGCATTTGATTCCAGTGAGAGAAAGAAGAGGGCTAGTTATCTGAAATGATCGTCTTCCTGTTTGCAAGTCTTCAGACATCATAACAGCTCTAGCTTTCTCGGTGAGCTTGTAAACACCAGAGGAACTCATTTAATTATTTAATTCAGAGTTATTTGGTAAAAGCAGGGGGGAATGGACTTTATTAATAATTTCATAATGCTGAATGTCATGTGCAGTTTGTTTCTAGGAAGCAGATTTTTCATATTGGGGATAGGGAAAGAAAGAATTGTTCCCATAAATAAGGTAATTATGCACTTTGGAGAATGTGGAGAGTAGAGTCTAGATTGACCTTAATTTACATTCTAAGGTAAAAAATGTTTCAAAATTGCTTGATTTCTAGTTTCAGTTATTTGCAATTTTAAGTGTAGTCAAACACTGAAATTATATTTAAAAAAAATACAAACAAGGGTAATTTATTATTGTATCCCAATGTGCAACAATAGTTCAGGTCAAGATCAGGTGTCCTGGCTGTACTTCCTCCCATCTTCTTGCATCCCTCCTCAATGGCAAAGTATGGGACTGAAAAGTCCTTGATCAGGTTAAGCACTAAGCCACAACTAAAAAGTCAGTGAGTTATTGTTTAGTCAGACTAAAGCCAAAACACAGCGCTGTGCCAACTATCAGGAAGAAAATTAACTCTATCCCAGCTGAATCCAGGACACCCAATTTAACCAGTTGATTCAGACACAGCAAGAAGAAATGGGTTGTATAAAAGGTGCTGGTTTTAAGTGACTGGCATTTTTCACTGTGGCACTGCATCCCTTGATATTCAGTGAATTCATGTCAGTATCACCTCAATGTATTATGTTATGCTATATATGCATCTTTTGCTGGATTTTAAGAAACTGATGCTGAAGCATTGGTTTCAAATCATGGAGTAAAAGATTAAACCAACAATATATGTTCCACACCAGGTGTTTGGCACGTGAAGATAAGAATTAATAGTCTTTCAGGTACATGGCCACACTGAGGTTTAGAGGGGGTCCTGTCTCCAATATTTGCCCTGGATCATATACAGATTCTAATTTAGAATATCCTTTGGTCTCTGACCTCCATGCATAATGCTTCCTCTAACAAGCCTCTCTGAAATCAAATATTTGATTTTTTTTTTAATGACTGTTGACACTACCTTTTTAAAGGAGCCTTAAAATCACCTTTTCAACATCTTTCAACTTCTCTGTGTACCAGTGCACCTCATCTAGCCATTTCTTTAGAGCTGCTGAAAAGATTTGTCACAAGACTAAAGTGCTGATTTTTTTTTCAGCAAGAAATTTATCTTACATTGCTTGCAGTATTTCAAAGTAGGTGATAAGTTCTGTATACTCTTGGTCTGCATGCAGTGTCTGCGAACTAATCTATACATGCAAAAAAAAAAACCAAAAATCTGTGGAAACTGCATACAGTTATTAGTATTCACAAATATCCAGGTGCTAACAGTACCTCCTACAGTCAGATAAAATAATCTCAGTGCAGTAAAACAGTCCTCTCCTGAAGAAGCTTAACAAAAAATCTATGGTGGGTTTTACCAGGAGGATAAAAATAAAATAATGCAGTGAATAATTGAGCATTTTATATCTAGTACATGTTTTGGATTTTCAACATGCAACCTGATGACATTTTTAAATTACTGTGGTCAGAGACATGGAAATTTAGATAGTATTACACGAAGAAAATAAATTAAACGTAAGAATATGAAAAATAGGTCTATACACTGAAGTTTTCATATTTATAAAATAATGACTGGTTTTGTTGTGTTTTTTTAATGTCTCTTGTTGCACAGCAGATTGAAGTGGCATTCATCATGGACATTTTTATCCCAGTTTCTGCTTTCCAGGATGGAAGAAATAGAATGAAAGTGATACAGTGCTTTGATATTCTGTCTCAGGAGATATCAAAATAGATCAGAGATCTCTTCTGTCCTAGCATGACATCCTCGGGTTTTCTTAAAGTTAAAATTAACTTCAAGTCCCAGGGTAACTGTGATAGCAAAGATGCAGTGAGATGTTTTGGAAATACTTGCAGAGTGAGGCAGCCTTTTGTTCACTCTTTCAACACCCATGTAACTCATCTCCCTTCCCACATCTTGTCAGGGTGCATATAATCTTGACCTAGGGAGCTGTGTAATCTTAGCTCCAAACCAGTGTTTGATTCTTGTTTGGGGTCCCCCAGAGTTTTGCCAGGCTGACACGCACAACTTTCAGTTTTACTTGCAGAATTTCACACTCTCATCCACATTTCTCTGCATGTAATGGAGTTACAGAGTCTGCATCCTTCCATGTCCCTCAGACAGCCACATCCCATTGTAACGTGTGGTTATTTTATCCTCATAAAATGTAAAAGAATCACACTATTGAAGAAATGTGGTATTCATTTTGGGGTAAGAGTGCTGTTCTCTCTTTTTTCAGGGGTATTACTGTTGTCAGCTTCTTAGGAGCCATGGATAGTGAAGCTTCCTAAATCAGGACACATTATTACATATATTCTTTGTTAAACTAAGTCCTCCATAGCTTCAGCTGCTGGAAAAAGAAAGACTATAAATATTAGTGGATACTAAAAACAACCATCAAAAGTATAGAATTCAGTGTCTTTCCAGTGAGGAAAATATTATATTTGAATTAAATAGTTTTGATTTTCATAGACTTTTTTCTCTATCTTTTTAAAAGGAATTTCCTGAATTTGAGAACACACTGACCAAAAAAAGAAAGTAAGTTGAGACCAGTCTGAGGTCTACACAGTGTCACTATGTTTGTCTGTACCTTTCATGCTTGATTTATTAATGTTTACCAGTGTTGCTTTAATCCTTACAGTTACACGTATTAATGTTGCAGTTGGAAAGCAAGTAACATGCCTGTAATGCATTACTAAAGCTTTTTTGCCATGATTTTTTTCATATACATAAAGCTTTCTTCCAAAATAACAGAACAAGGACAACTAAAATCGAATGCAGTTAATCTGAGCTTGGTTAAACCATATGTCTCCTTTTCTGAAAGATTGAAGTGGTAACCTATTTTGTAACACGTTTGCACCATTGACCTGATAATCTCCTGAATAGTTTCTTTTTGTTTGTGTTTTTAATCCAAGTAAAAAATTAGTTTGCGAAATTATTCCGATAAAGGAGGTCAGACTGTATTTTATCAAGTATATTTGTGACAGCATCACGCTTTGCATCCAGTTATTAAGACACAATACTATGGTTTGGGCTAATGATTTATTTATGTTAGTAAGCAGAAGAATTTCTTCTGAAGATTATTTGTTGGCTTCAGGTTAAAAGCTATGGCATTACTGAAGTGGTCCCCTTCAGATGAAATCTGAAATCCTGTCTAATGGAATGATAAAGACAGATCCTATATGCCTACTGTAACAGACATGAAAATCCCTGGAATTAGGGGGTTTTCCTTCATTTTTAGTGGGGCTACACTAAATTCAGAACATCAATGTTTTCTATATCTATTGATGAGAAATTCAAAATAAATTAAGATTTCAAAGAAAATCAAGGGTTCCTTTGTCTTAAGTAACAGGGTTAATCTATTTCTGGTCATCTGACAAAAACACTAGTAACTTACCAACTGCAACTAGAGAGATGTACGCACTCAGAGCTGTGAGATCTCAGCTATCTGTGACCAGCCAGGGCTCTGTGAAAATGATCCCAAAATTGCATTAATTAAAGTATGGATATTATTCCATTATTCATGGTTTCCTCATCATTCTTTAATATATTTAAAGAAGCCAAACTACTGTGTAGGCCTTACCCAGGTATTCCCACACCAAGCTCTACCAAATATGATGCAATCACCTAGATCAGAACTAAGTCTGCCCCAGGAGTAGAAATAGTAGTCTATAGCTATAGTGTCAAATCTTGCAATTCAAATAAAACTATTCTGTTCTAAAACTTATCTTATCCTAAATTAGTTATCAGAATTTACAAGGTTTGTCTAGATCATTTGACTAATTGATATTAAAAAAAAGAGTAAACTGAATGAAAAGAGCTTCATTCAACATGAAAAGTTTTTGTAATGAAGACTATTTCATTGTGAATGTCCAGACATCCAGACATCCAGTGTCATCCTGGCATGACACCCCTGCTGATAATATGGAGATTTTCACATTGGCTTTTCTGTGGATATGGAGAAAATGAAAGAGGAATTATTATTGTGTTTTTTTCTTAAAATGGGCAACAAGGAAGCACCAATGAAATGAACAGAAGTATGCCTTCTTCAGGCAGTAAGAAAGAAATTGTGGAACTCTGGAAGCAAAAAAAATAAAATAAAAAATCGAAGTGTTTTCAAAAGGAGCTAATACCTACAGACCAGTTCCTTAAAAAGCAACAGTTCAGTTGCACCCTCTTGCTCAGGAAAACCTCCAGCACCTACATGCCTGAAACTGGGAGATGGATCTCAGTTTCTGTGCTCTTTCCCTTCTGCTGGTCATTGTCACAGATTAGAGAGTTTCTGGTCTCATGTAACAAAACCTTCTGGCTTCATTCACCAGCTCTTAAATTACTCTCCATTGGGTTTTTTTATGACTAAAGTGAACCAAAGTAATTCACAGGGTAGAGCTTTGTTAATTCAAGGATTTTTTTTCTTCTGTTAAATTAGTATATTCTGTAAGTCATTGTCTGTAAACCACTGACCACAGATGTAAGCATGAGTTAGGACTATTCCTTGGTGTAAATGCGCAAAAGGCTCAAGGTTTATTTGGGCAATACAGCGTCACTCAAGGTTGTGGGGATAGCATGTTTATATGTATCTCCTTGGTTCAATCCATTATTATGTTGCCAAACTTCAGACACTAATTTCTAAAAGTTGTAGGACACTTCAGATTATACCTAAAGAAAAGTACCTCTTATTTTCTTCCTCATGGGCTCCCTGATTCTTCATTCACAAAAGAAAGAAACTTGGATAACATATTTTTACAGAATGAATACTCAGAAGCTTTCAGAGTTTTGTGTGATACGTAGGAATAGACGATTGAGTGAATGAGAAAAGCCAAGTAACTCCAATTAAAGCTGGTGGGAATTGCACAGCTAAAACTCCATGGTCTGCTTTGAATAATTAGTTTTAAAATACCCATATTTGATTGTATGGTTTCATTTTTCATTCTGACATTGAGCTAATTGTAAATTCTTTTAATTCTTTTAGATCCATCCAGAAGTCCATGTCTGAAAATGAAGCATTTGGTTAGTAACTGCTTAAATAATTTGCTGTATGCCTGTGTTAATCTCACAGAGACAATTTCAGTTAATGGTCTGATTTGCTTTACAGTTGTTGAAGCAAATTTAGAGGAAAGGAAAAAATACAATTAAACTGTCAATATATTCTCCTTCTCTCCCTGCTTTTCACAGACACGTTTGTAGGCAGATATTGAAAACAAATATTTAAACATAAAAGCCAAATTGAGATTTAAAGAACATATTATGGGACAGCATGAGAAATACTCAGCATGTCCAGTATTTCTTTAAATCAGTTTAAAAAAAAATGAAATGTCTCTCATCTAATCAAATTCAGATTCACGACCCAAATTACTTTGCTTCAGCTTTCACAAAAAAAGTTCACCAAAGAAGAAATTCAGGGTTGGGGTTTTTTTAAACACATCCTGACACTGCATATTCTTGTTCATGCTTGTGATTCTATTTTGTAAAACTTCTATCGGAAATAATCATCAGTTTCTTAAAACCTGATGATTGCCTATTTTTTGAGTGAGAGCTTCCAGTTAACATTCTATTATTTATTCTTTGGAGTTTGGGTTTAGTTGTTGTATCTAGTCTTTACTGCATAAAAAGATTATTCTATCTGCCTGTAACAATGCAGCTGTATTTCATAACAACGTGTCCCATATAGATGGAATTTCCCCTCTGTTAAGGCTTCATTCTGTAGCCCTGCACTGGGAAGACTTTCATGTGGAACGTTACAAAATCTACAAGTACTTTCAAAAAGATAATTTTCTAACATAGAGTTAAACTCAGCATTAAAAAAAGAAACTAACAAAACAAACAGAAAACAAACCCAGAAAACACAAAATCTTAATGGTTATCAATATGCTGTGAAGCATGACCACTTTGAAGTTAACTGAGGGAACAGGACAATGGCCATTTTGTTCTCAAAGACAGCCTAGTTTCTGCCATTCAAGCTGAGACAGTACTAGCCTTGGGGCATGTGTGAGCATCTTTGATGCAATTTCTTGCTAACACACTAACTTGTAATTGTAAAATTCAGTAATATTTATACAGCTCCTGGAAGCAATATAAAGGCACAGATGTTCTGTGGGCTCCTAGCTCTTAAAACAAGGGTTAAGATAACAATTATTCTGATCATGTTTCAGCAGTGTTAAATGAGGTATTAGACAGCAGAAAAAGATGATAAATCTTGAAGTCTGCCCACAGTAAATATCATCTATTCATTGAATTTCCTATATTGTGAAATCATCAATTCATTTCTGTTTGAGCAGATGCTACAGTGTTCTGCAAGCTTGTCTGATTTGCATTCTGATGCTATTTTTATAGACTTTCCTGTTATTTCACAGGTTTGCTATGAATTCAGGTGACTGCTCTCTGTGCTTTTACTTTAGACAGGAAAAATTTGAATGGCACACTTTGGCAGGGTTCCAGGAAGCCGGAGAATGATTCGTACATCAGAAGGCACTGTCAGCTTGAAGGTAATTGCTAAGCATATTTCAGCTGATTTTGCATTTTTCACAAAGTATTTAAAAGGGCACCTAGGAAAATTTCTCATTTTTCACCAGTAATCTAGCTAAATAATTTGCAAGGGCCTTTTGAGATTTATCTTGTCCTCAAGGGGAAAAAAAAGTGCAGCTAAAATAAAGCTTACCTTAAAACTGGGAAACTAAGAACATACACTGTAAGCAACTCACTGTAGTCCATGGGCCAAAGAACAAATAAGACTTCTGCTACAATAAATTGCCATAGTCTTGTTGTATTGGGATTGCCAACTCTAATATGAACCTAGAGTAGGAGTCCATTTTCCCCATATACCATATATTGCTCTTGTGACAATTGCAAAAGAGAGTTGGCAGAATTTTGTAGGCAACTCTTTTGTCCAATTCTCTTTCTAAACTGATTTTGACCAACTTTATTGAAGCAACCTTATAGCTAATATTTGGGAAGTTACTTGTAACACTGTTAAGAGTTGATCGGTATAACTTCACTAAAATAACTATGAGAACAAGTGAGCAGTCACCTTGGCTATTTAAACACAAACTGGACTTTTAAAAAACTGGACTTCTAAAAATTAAAATGCCTTGATAATCTACTTAATGTTGCTTCCAGGAATGGAATTTATACTTTTTAAAGTCAAGGTAGATCTGTTATAGTTGCCTAATCAGACCAAACCAGACAAGGCTGAGCAGAAACAGAAATGAAGATATGTGAGATTAAAGTGGATGCATGTTTTGTCTCTGCTTAATGCCAACAAGGGCGGAAGATGGCCATACCCTTAACTTTTAGTATCTCCTGTACAGATGGTCTAGATGTTATACACTGTTGGGAGAGTCCACTGTTACCTTGATATGCCAAAGAAAGCAGAGGACAGGGCAGCAGTTTCCCCTCTGGATTTCATTCACTTCACCATTTGAAGATAAACTCTGAAATGCTGGAAAAATAGATCTGAAATTGCAATATTGTATTGCCCATGTATACGCAAATTTGGTCTCTTGGAACCACAACCAGAAAGAAAAGATGACAGGAACATTTACAGGAATTTCATCATCTTGTGATGAGCTGATGAGGGGGAAAGGGACCTTCAGTAAGTCTTATTGTCTTTCAAGGGGGAAGGTTATAATGATAGGTGAAAGAAATATCAGGCATTTCTCTCCAGAAAAGCCTTACTTTTAATCAAAAACATTTTGGAATGATTCCTCAAAATACTTCAGAGGTTGTCAGTTGGGAGGTGGAAAGAGGCTGAATGAGAAAGCAGAACTTTTTGACCTTCCTCCAGTCTCTTTTCTACTCAAGATGTTTTTACCCTTTAAAACATCCAGAGCATGCAAAAGAAGCAGTGCACATTTTGAAAGCTGACAAGTGTTGTAATTGAAGGGCAGGGGCCCAGAGGGATACAGGAAGCAAAACTGGCAGCTAAATAAAAGTCTCCCTTCCCCTACTGCAGTAAAATTATCTTAAGAGAAGTCGCCTTCACACGGTAGTGAAAACCATTGCAAGGAGATTTACAGTGTATATCACTATCGATCAATTTGGCACTATTGATCAAACCTCTCTCTTAACAGAGATAATCTTCAAGGTTTGTAAGTGTGTTGCATAATATGAATTTCTGTTAGAGGTAATAAACTGTGCATGGTGGCCAGCATAGACTTTTCTGCTTTATTCAGAGCTGTATTCACCGACCTGACCCAAATCTCACTGAATTAAATTAAAAGACATCTACTGACACTGGAAGCCTTCGGATTAGGTCCTTAATGCTGCTGTATTACTGCTTAAAAACTCAGATTTCTAGAGTGATAAGGCAGTAAAAATTTAGATATTCCACAGATAAAATAGTGGGAGTATTCTTTGCTCACAAGCCCAAACCCAAATCATCAGTACCAGATTTGCCTAAAAGCATCACTATTGAAAAAGTTGACTATGCAATTCACAGTTATTGGTCTTCCATAAAAGAGCGTTACAGAGCCAAAGAGAAAAGAGCTGACACCTCTCAGAGTCAGCAGACTTACTTCTCTACTGCACCCAATTCATTCCACAGTAAAGTGACTGGCGTCCGTTGCCAGATCAGGAAGAAAAGAACACTGCAACTTTCAGATATATTTTGCATATGTGTTTGTGTGTTTGTTTACCCAAATACCCTATTCCATATTTCAGCGGATTGGAAAGCTGATTTAAGCAAGATTTAAGAGTACTGCAGGTGCATATTATTATGGCTAGCAAAAGAACTCATGGCTGGGGGGACCACTAAGATTTGTTTTAATAACTTGCTGTTGTTCATTTGGTTTTGAATGAAATTACATTAAAAACAGTGTCACTGTATGTAGTCTTTCAGACTAAGGACATTATATGTTGCCCCATGGTTCTTTGTTATTCATCTGCAAACAGCTACCAAATAATACTATTTTGGGATAGACATTAAGAGGATGTGTGGGCAAGGGCTGAACAGTTCAAGACTTCATTTTTAGAGTAAGCTTTCAGAGCACAGGGCTACAGTGTGCAGAGATGCCTGCAGGAGATGAAAACAAATTAGCCTGAGGACCAGGAACAACCCTGTTATGTTAATCTGGTGTTGCGTAAGCAATGCTTGAAGTGAGTTATGCTGCTTCCAGAGATGCAGCTAGCTCTATATTTAAGTAAACTGGGTTGTCAGACACCTGGCCCTCAGTGACTTCAAGGAGAGTTGTAGGTGCTTGAGACAGCTTAAAATCTGATCAGTCACATTAGTTTTGGGAATGTAACATAATTTTTTTGCAAAGCTTTTGGTTTTATAGTAAACATTAAGTCTGTAGAAGAAAGACACTGTCCTATTAACACAGAAACTATTGCAGAAGCCTTTAAAGGCAAATTCATGCAATAAAATTTTCAGTGACTCATTTTTCCTCTTCCTGTTGACGCACATGGTGAATAAAGGAAACTGTTTGATGGGGTTTTCTAAGCATCTGAGCTATGGTTTCAGGGTGGAACTAGCACATTAAAAGACTATTGCTCTTTTTGCCCAAAGCCCAGATTCTAATTTGTGAGTTTGCGAAACCGTGAGGAAGACTACTTGTTATTTGTTATGATTTTTGTTTGCAGAGGATTTTCTTTCAGGAAAAAAAATATAATTCTAAAAATGTCTCTTGACTCAGAATTTTCTTAAAAATAACATGAAAATGTATATGCTAACTTGCTTGTACAGTGGCCCTTTAATCGTTTCACTCACATGAGTTACAGTTTTTCTGTATAGCTTTATACACATTGTAGTGTCATTTAATCCCAACATAAGCATAGGCATTTTGAGAACTAAGATTTTGCTTATTTCTTTGAATATAAATTTTCATTATCACATTCAAACCCTTTTTTTCACGTAATAACAGAAGAATCTCAGTCACTTGGGATTATTCACTGAATTAATCTTTCTTTTCTGTTGATCATAGAGAAAACAATGCAATCAGCCTTGCTTGCCTGTTTTTGTGAATATGTTTCGTGTATATGTTAAATAAGCTGTCATTTTGCAAACAGGCGAACTACTCATGTTGTAAGGTATTCCTCAGCAGCAATAAAGACACCAAGTTAGGATGCATGTAAAAAAAAACTGAAACCAGTAAACATTCCTACTGGTTTCTAGTAACTTTGAATAAATGGATAGCATTTTGTACTGTGTTTAGCAACTATTTTTTTCCTGCAAAATAATGAAGTGTCTCTGATATCTGTGTTGATGGAATCTCATCAATAGGGCCTTTCCATAGTATTATAATGGTGAATGCTTTGCATTAACATTAGGAATAAGAGTAGATCTTTCAAAGTAGATGTACTGAAACTAAACTTTTCAAAGAGTTATTTGACCTATTATTGCTCATTTTTGTAATGCAGGTAAATATTCTTCCCATGTAAAGCATTAATTTCTTAGAAGAAATGAGAGGACATTCATCCTTTCAAAGTAATTTCTACTCTAACCTAAGCTAAACAGTTCTCAATTGCAAAGTTCATTTTTGTCCTTAACTTTTTCTATACGAATGTTCTAGAATTTCTGTTGTAGATTAGTAGGGCAAGAGGAAGCACCTGGTGGGTTTCTGGGTTAGTAAACTCTTAGAGGACTAAGTACAGATTAAGAAGAAAGCATGAATGAATTTTCTTTATGCGAGTCAGTTTGCCAGTTTGTTCTGTAGCCTACTTCAAAGCAGTTTGAAATAAAATGCATGCTTAAACAATACAAGATTAACTTCAGAGAGTGAAAATGTCATCTGAAAACATCAAATTAAATTATTTTCCTCAGAAAAACTTAAAACAGGACATTTTAAAGCATGTTTTCTTTTTTCTTTTTTTCTTTTTTTTTGCCGTCATTCACAAAAGATAATATTATTGGTGATGGGATACATTTGCTTCAAGGAAAGAAGATAGAAGAAACAACATGCCAGGTGAAAGAACTACTCTTTTTTTTTTTCAGAATCTAAAATTTCATTCAGACAAAATGCATATTTCTTGCTTTCATTAAGTATTTACTTAGTCTAAACTTCAGAGTCAGTATACCTGTGCATTTTAGAAGCAGTTTAAAACAAGACTCTGTTGACTACGTATGTTGTTCACCATTTTCATTATGCAGACCATATAGGGTTTAGTACTTAGAAAATGTTTTCTTTCCCTGAGCAAATACTTTTCTATTAAAATGATGTGCTGGAATTCTGTCTAGCAAGATCTATACTAAGTGTTAAGATCAGTCTTACATGATCCATATTCACATATGTATCCTAATGCATTCTGAATTTCTATAAGCATATACTGCCTCTCCTCTTCACACTACTACTTTAGTTATCCCACTAGCATGAGCAATTAAGGAATTATGATCCTTGGGCTTGCATAGTAATAATAATAATAACATAAAAGTAGGTAAGAACCCATCAGCTGGTGAGCAACAGAGAGATGAACAGAAAGACTTCTAGCTCTGGAATTTGAATGACTGGCATTTGCTTTTTATTTCACTTCCAAACCAATGTTTGCCCTGATAATACGTGATTTAAATGGCCAGCTCATATCTGTTGCAAATCAGCTTAGCTCTGCTAGTTTCACAAGACATAACAGTTTACTCAGTTTGGGAATCTGACAAAAGAATGTAACGCACACTTATGTGTGTATCTAAATGATGAATTAATACAGTAAATTATTTAAAAGCTGGAAATCTGGCCCAATTTTCCGTTACAGGGAAGGTATTACATTCAAGGTGAGCATTAAGCTTTTTAAAAGACTCCAAGCTGAGTTTCCTCTGCTGCTCCTAAACAATGTCAGGAGTCCTTTTGGATGCCTATGTTAAAAGTAAGAAAAAAACGTACATGCATCACCCTGAAGCTATCTGAGGTAAGACAGATATCTGCCTGTGAAGACCCAGACATTAGACAGTGCTAAGCTCCAGCGTAGGTTAGAGATGCAATCTAGCTTAAAAACAAAGGTCAAATGATCTGCGTATTGGGAACTGGTGACTTGAAAGCCAGTATGTTCCGAAAGCCAGTATGTTCCAGGTTTCTCCTGCATTCCCTCAGGGTTTTACCTATCTCTAGTTTGTTTGTTAGTTTGTTCCCATGATTACCTCTTCTCTGCACTGCCAAAATGTAGGTGAGGAGGTAGGAAAGGAGAACTCTTTCCTCTTCCTCTTATCATTCTAATCTTTTCTCTTACCTTGTCTCATTATGTCTTTTTTCATTTGTTGTACTGCATTATCCCCACAAATAAGGAAATACTGAGAGAAGAACACTATGGGGGAAGCTCTCACACTTCTGCAAGCCAGGAAAAATGAGTGCCTGTATGCTGGTGCACACAGTATGGGTAATAAACAGGAGGAATTAGAGGTCTGCATGCAGTTGCAAAGCTGTGGCCTCAGGATCACAGAAATATGGTAGAATAGCTCACACAGTTGAAGTGGAAGCTGCCAGGGGTGTCTCTTCTATCTTCAAGAGGGCCAGATAGAAAATGCAGGGAGCTACAGGCCAGTCAGTCTTGCCTCTATTCCTAGGAATGCGATGAAACAAATTCCGGAAACTATTCCCAAGCATACAGAGGACAAGAAGGTGACTGGGGGTAGTCAGCATGAATTTATGAAATGGAAATCATGCCTGACCAGCCTGAGGGCCTTCTACAATTAAATGACTAGCTTGGCGGAAGAGGGGAAAGAATGAATGTTGTTTTTCTTGACCTTACTAAGGCTATCAACACTCTCCCCCGCAACCTCCTTATGGACAAAATAATGAAATGAGGACTAGAAAATTGAACAGTAAGATGCACTGAGAGCAGGTTGAACTGTTGGACTCAAAGGAATGTGATTAGTGGCCCAAAGTCCCACTGGGAACCAGTTCCTAATGATCTACCACAAGGGTCAATCCTGGGTCCAGTACTGTTTATCATCTTCATTGTTCAGATGGATGATGGGACAGAGTGCACCTTCAGCAAATTCGTGGTCAGTGCAAAACTGGGAGAAGTGGCTGACGTACCAGAAGGTTGTGCTTGCCCAACAGAGAGCCTTCAACAGACGACTGAAGAATTGGGCAAACAGGAACCTCATGATGTTCAGTAGAGGGAAGTGCAAAGTCCTGAAGCTGGGGAGGAATAACCCCTTCTGCCAATACAGGCTGGTGGCCAGTTGGCTGGAAAGCAGCTTTGAAGAAAAGGTCCTGGGGTCTTGGTGAAAACCAAGTTGACCATGAGCCAGTGATGTGTCCTTGGAGCAAAGAAGGCCAATAGTGTCTTAAGCTGCATTAGTCAGAGTTGCCAGCAGGTTGAGGGAGGTGATTCTTCCTGTCTGTTCAGCAGTGGTGAGCTGACCCACCACATATGGGTAATGGTTCTGCTTATTGTTTCTCAAGTACAAAACAAAGAGGGAAAATGCTGGAATAAATCCAGTGAAGGGCTGTGAAGATCATTAAGCAACTGGAGCACCTGTCATACCTGGTGAGGCTGAAAGAGCTGGGACTGTTCAGCCTGGAGCATAGAAGGCCCAGGGAAATCTTATACCTATGTACAAACACCTGAGGAGGGGAGTAAAGAAGACAGAGTCAGACTCTTCTCAGTGGTGCCCAGTGACAGGATGAGAGGCAATAGGCACAAACTGAAATACTGGGAATTTCATTTAACATAAAGAATGAATATTATAGTTTGTTGTGGTTTTTTTTTTTATCCTCTTGCTAAAACAAGAGAACAAATAAGCATCCCTGAGTGCTTTTGTAAGTAGATGCTCATTTATTTCCATTCATTCTGTAAGTGCTGGAAAACAGAAATACAGATTGAGGGACACAGCATGAACAGCACTCTAGTAATACTACCTTAACATCAAAAATAGCTTTACTTTCTGCATTTATTTTTCATATCTTTGTTCTTGTTTGTTCATGTCTAGCAGGGCTCCCTTAATGGCTCAAACCCTTTGTAGCATATTGGGAAGGACATAAAATATGAAGTAATGCAGTCTTTGGGCTAATACATTTTCAAAAATGTTTCATGCCTCATTTCTCACGTAAATTCTTAGGTTGCAATCAGCCTTCAAAATGTCATTCATATTCATGAAGAAAAAAGGCTAGTGTTCATTACTTTCACTGATAAGTTATAAGCACTGTCATGCTTGCCCTCTAGGAACTGCATCAGTGCCCCAGGGAAAGTGTATTCTCATGGTGTTCCTAGCATGAGGACACTATGACCAAGAAATGGATTATGGGCAGATGATGAAAGTGTATATAGTCTTGTCTGTGCTTAGTTTTGGGGATCCTCCCATTTTTTCTGCATTGTTAATCCCATTCAAATTCACACCCTTGGGGCTCAACATCCCAGACACAATGAGGCAGACTGAACAAGACCCTTTTTAGAAATGCACTGGTGACACTTGCTCCTCAGCTGGGGGTTTGCTGCTGAGGAAAGCCTTCTGTGGCTTTCCTGCTCGCTGAGGAAGGAAACATCCCATGAGATAATGCATGGTTCTGCCATTGTACCATATACGCTGTGATGTCTCCAAGATGTTAGTGAGTCCCAGATAACTAAAGAAATTAAGACAGCTCAATATCAAACTGATTTCAATGGCTAACAGCTAGCGTATGTCAGCCATTGCTTTTATATGCACGCAGCACTGGGTTGAAAGACTGCCGAGCTCTCAATCTGTATTCAGTGACACGATACTAATTATGTTTTTTTATCTTATTTATGTTGGATTTTTTATTTTACTCTTCTTACCATCTAGGTGATAAATTATGAGCAGTGGATTCCACCACAAGTTCATGTTCCAAGCATGGCTGGTAACAGTGAAATGGTGAGTTGCCATGAAAATTGTTCATTTTTTTTTCATCAGCAGCCAGCAACATGGAAGAACATGATGGTTTAGTTAGGATTGCCTTTACTGTGTGTTATTTTGCCAAGGTCTTTATCTATATCCTTATTATAAATCATGAGATTTCTTTATCTTTTATAGAATAACTTATTCTTATTGCTTTGTGATTCCCAGGAGAAAATCTGCCTATAATCCTAGCCTGTTTAGTTTGACTCTGCAGTCATTTTTGTGTAGCTAGAGTACCAGACTAAATAATGAGAATATATAAAGGTCAGATATGTATAGGGGGCAGGCTCAAGTGAAAGAAATTTGTACTGTGTTTGTCTATATATTACTCGACTGTGGCTTTACTGACATTTTGTAGCATAAAATTTATCCAAATTCAATGTATTTTACAGAACTAGCTTTTCATATAAATAAAGCAGAAAGTTCTCTATCGTGATGTATAATTTTAATATTCATTCTGTGAAGCAAGGGTGATCCTGGAATGTTCCAGAGATTAAACAATAATGATACAATCATGATAGCACCACTGACAGAGTAAACATCCAGTATTTTTTGTCTTCTCACTATTACAATTTACTCTGAATTTAAATGTATAGGTAATCATGATTAAATCATTGCAGTTCTTTGGGAAAGGCAAACCCGTTGAGGAAAAATCACAGAGATTAAACTCTGCCATGACTAAATTCTTCATGCTGAAAAATGACACGCTGTGCAAGTACTTTTATCGAAATTAATGCAGTTACACCCAGGAAAGAGAGTGCTCAACAGGACTGAGATTGCTGGAATCTGACCAACAGCGTTTTACACTTAGCTTCCAAGTTGCTGAATTTCTGTCACCAGGTTAATCCCCATAATATCTCAGTGAGCAAAGATTTCTAAAGTATTTAGAATATCTTTGGATAAACTGGAAACAGTTTAACAGACACAGTTTAGGTCTTTTTTTCCGTAATACATTTTTATGAGTGCATCTTTAAAATGTTTATTTTTGTCCATAGGAATTCATGCACACTTCATGGGAATTATTTGTAACTAAAGGGCAGCCTGTGATTTATTTTTTTTTTTACATTATTTGTTTCTATTTGTGATGTGACATGATTTTTCAGGGCTAAAACCCATTAAACAGGGAAATAAAGAATATTCTTATTCATGAGAGATTTCTTTCCTTATAGATAGCTTTGCTTATAGACTGGGCAAAAGCAGAGCTATAATATTCAAGTGAGCAAATGCTCTGACCTTAGAACATAGAAGGGTGGAAATTTAGAAGTCTTTAAATGTATTTTAAATGAGTGGAGACTTACTGCTCTGTGCACTGGTCTTCAATATTCCCCCAGAGCTCCTTTTGGAACATCCTTCCCCTTCCACAGAGAAGGAAGGTACCAGAAAGTAGCATACTCCAAGTTAGTCTACATTACTGGTCCAACCAGTAGCACTGCACATGCTGTCACTGCACTTCTCTGATATCCTCAACAGCAGCAGCTAGAGATACCAGATTCCAGATAATGTAAACAGAAAGAAAATCATCTGAAACCAGAGCATAACATTCAATAGGTTTTTCTCACTTTTATGCATGCTTTCCCTAAGCTGTGGCTGAGGGTTGCTGGGACACACACTAAAACTGTGAGACAGGATGGTCAGTTCACCTGATAGTCTGTCAGATTTCTACATCAAAAAATGTTTTACCTCTGTTTGGATAGGCAGCTAAACTTCTGGATTTGAATGCTTAGGTAAATAGAAATACAGTGTATTTAAAAGCTGTCCCATCATTAACCAATATTACATGAGGTTTTTTCTCCATAAAAGGGGGTTACTGTATTTATTATTTAAGCACTTCTGACATTTCACTAACAATAGACTCTACCAAATGAGTGCTTTTAAGGTAAAGAGGATTAGATTTTCCCATTAATAACATTATCTGAATAGATTACCTTCCATTTATCTTGATGTCTCCATGATGAAAGTCCCAGATCATAACTCAAAGTCATCATGTTGCTTTTGTGTCGTTACTTATAAGTGAACAAATGATTATTGCTACAAAAGATTTTAAATTAGAGCAATATTAGCATTTTAAACCCACTGTGATTTATTTTGCAAAGACATCTCACAATGAGAGACTGAAAAATTACACCTCAATTTCCCTCTTTAACTAAGGTAAAACTGCAGTCCTGCTATCTTGAATTTGGAAGGGGGGAGAGGGGACTTGGAATACAAATGAGAACATGACTAATCTAAGGATGTTTGCATTTGGCCCACAGTGATTGATGAATACACAGATACAAGCTGTAAAAGGGCCCTGAGCAGTCTAGAACCCTAACATGGATCTTCTGAGACCTGATAGAATCATAGAATAGCATGGGTTGGAAACGACCTTCAAAAGTCACCTAGTCCAACCCCCCCTGCCACAGGCAGAGACATCTTCACTAGATCAGGTTGCCCAGAGCCACATCCAGCCTTGCCTTGAATGTCGCCAGGGATGGGGATTCCACAGCATTTTTGAGCAGCCTGTGCCAGTATTTCACCACCTTCATTGCAAAGAATTTCTTCCTTACATCCAGCCTGAATCTCCCCTCTTTCAATTTAAAACCATTACGCCTCTTATCCTACATTTAAGGTCCTCAAGAAGACCTAAAGAGTTTTAAACCCAAAACCACTAGGTTTTATGAGTCTACAAAATAAATTCTTCAAATAGCAGAAACTGAAAGCACATCTATTGTCTTTATTAGTAACCAGCACAGAATAGTATCTATCAGCACAGGAGAACTGCTGGTGCTGATGAACTGATGTCCATACAATATGCATTATGGCTGCTCTACCTGTGTTCAGATCCTCTCTGTTGGACATCCAATAATAGCTGGATTTCATCAGTTGTACTTCTGGAAAGCACCTTTCATCTTAAGTTCATTTGTGATGAACTCTGTGTCTCTTTGAGACCAAAACACAGTTTATTGTGAAATTCACTTCAAATATATGCCCCTGATCAAAGTTAAAATGCTAACGTAGCCATGACTTACAAAAGGCATGGGAGACATGCTAAGGTGTATACATTCAACTCTTTGGCTTCTTGCTATATACCTGTGGTTCAGTCCCAGTTCCCAGGACAGTCTGCAGGCTTCAAGGAATGTAAGATGCTACTGAGAAGAAAGGAATCTAAACCCAAGTGCTATTCACTATGGAAACTTCTGCATTGCTCAATGTGTTTAGCAAGAGAAGGACCTTAGGAGTCGTAAGGTCCTATCTTTAAGGAAAAAAGCCACTATAGCTCTACCAGCATGAGTGGAATCTTGCCATGAAAGAGACTATTACAGGTGTACCTAGAGATAGTCTACGACTAGTAGTAATAATGTTTTACATAGCTAAGAATATTTCATCAGAACAGTGCCTGAAAAAAGAAACTAGTTTTAGATTTCTGTGTGTGTAACTTTACACATGTGGGTATATGTTTATTTCATTAGTTGATGCTTGGTTCAAGACAATTTCTAATATTGTTAGTCCATTGGTCTTACATGAGGAGTATATAGCAGATTCTGTAGATTATTAAATCTCCATGCCAATTTATAGCTGGACCAAGATGAACTGGTAGTGCAAATAATTTGGTATAAATCCTTTCAAGTTTTAAAATCAAACATCTAAATATACAGGGGAACATCACACCTATTTTTAGACTCACTAACTCTGCTTTAATTTATTATAATTTTGACACAATTTTCTAGTGATACAAAATTAACTAAATACACATTAAAATGTCCTCTGCCTGGGCATATAAGTCTTGGATTTCTATTTCTGCTTACAGAACATCATGTCTTCATAGAAGAATATCTGAACCTTTGGCACTTGAAGCACAGCCATCTTTTTAAGCAGTTATCTGTCAAGTGAACCGTGGTCTTTTTTTAAACCTGAAATTGACATACACCCTCTCCCTTATCATTGCTACAGCGGGTAGATGTAACTTATAATATGTGAATGCTGGGGCTTCAGACGTGCTTCACAGTAAGACTTAGTTAAAAGCCTCTAACCCAAACGAAAGCTGAGGATTTCAGAATCTCTTGAGACCCATCCCTAAACAGCCTGCCCACTACACATTAGACTGTGCCGGCAAACTCCATGATGACTGTCTCAAAGGATTATGCATAAGAGGATGCAGAAAGGAGCTGTTATGTGTGACCTAATTGTTGGGGAGAGTGCAATAGAGGTCTCTGCATTTCTACCTTCTGATAACATCAGCACAAGCACTTAATCACTCATAATATTGCCAAAGCTGCATTGCCACAATAGGCCAAATTTGTTATTAGTGTAAATAGGAAAATGTCCATAGAAGCCGATAGTATTGATCCAAAAAGTAGCCATCAGTGAATTCCAGTTTTATTAATTTCTAATGCATATACTTTTTCGGTTTCTAATGAAAAGCATATATCCCATACGAAACACAGCAAATGACTGTGAAAGAGAGGTTATTTGCTGTCAGAATATGAAATTTCTCTCTGAAGATCACGGGGAAGTTAAGACTCAGATTCAAGAAAACTCAAGTGATTCTGGACTGATTTGCAAGATAGCAGCTGCTTTAACGTTAGTGGAAGCTTGTGAGATGGACACGTCTTCACAAAGTTCCAGCTCTAGGAGGCTGTAGTACCCTAATCTTGAGTTTCTCCAGTAGGACACTGTTGGAATGTACAATAACAGATCTGAATTGTCATTTACATTGCTGGCATTTAATCTAGACAAGCAAGTAAGGCCTTGAAAAAGGAAGACATTGGTATTTCAGAACACACTCCCATACAGATTTCAATGCACCTCTGGGATTTCTGTGCATACACAGTGCTTCTGGATAATGTTAGTGGATGAATATAATAAAATGTTTTCTGGAACTAATCTGGAATCAAGCATTAAATAATACTGGGGTATTATTAAAAAGTAATATGCAAACAACAATATGAACACGTAAGTTTGATTCTTCTTGTGACTTGCCTTTTTCATGGTTTTGTATTTAATGATCCCACGTAAGGAAGTGCCTAACTTTTAAAGCATTGTGTAAATGATGAAGTCTTTGAACCTGAAACTTTAACGTTTTCAAAATAAGCACCATGCTACCCTTAGTTTTTAATGTGTAGGGTTTGGATACTTTTAACAACTTTGGGTTTTTTTGCCAGGGTACCGAACCAGATGATAAAGCAGAGTCCATGGGAACATTAAAAAGATTGCAGAAATTGGTTCGAACCAAAAAAACGAGTACACAAAGCTTAGAGGATGTCAAACATGTTTTGCTCCCCCTCAGTAAGTGAAGTATCATATCAGCATTCTTTCCAGCATTTGGCAAATTGACACTGTATTGAACATAACTGTAAACAATCCTGTCCTGGTCTGTCATTCACCACCCACAATTTTCAAACCCCAACTGAGATGTTACTGTGATACCACTTTAGTGCTGACTTCCTCATAGTGTGAAAACCTGTTTCCTGTCACACTAGCATGAGTTTTGTAACAGTATATCTTGCAAGTGGGGATTTTAGCTAAATAGAATTGTATAACAGTGGGGCTTCCATGCTGGGGGCAATTTGTTTTCAGAGTAGTTCCTAGTTTTGTATCATGTTTCATATCAGAAAGGTAAAACTCACAAATGCAAAGAGATAACTTTCGGTGTTAATCCGTGAGTCAGTAGCAGCTGGGAGCACAAGAAGGTCTGTGGTGTGATAAGCAAGATGGCCTCTCATCATACCTGATTGCCTAGGGCCATAAGACACAGGAATTCTAAACTGATGCTAAGCTCAGGTTATTTTCTGTATTCTCCTATGGGTCACTGATCTAACTGTGCAGCTTGTCTTCAGCTGAACTTGTTTTGCCAACATTAATTTAACAGTGAATGCATTTGTTGTACAATGCAGTTGTGTACATGATTATTTCAAAACAGTTACTAGCAAAGTGACTTTAAACTGTCTGATGAACTACTGCTCCAGCCAAGTCATTGCTTGGGCTGAAACACATGAAGAAATTTAGATTTCAGCAACTACTTTGTAACTACAACATACAGTTGTAGTATGGGAAGGGGTGAGAGAGGAATTACACAGAAAAGCTTTCCAAACTTTTCCAATGTTTAAGCTAAATTCATGTTCTCTGCAACTGTGCAGCAATACAACATTCAGCGAATTTTCATATTCAGTGCAGAACCAGTGCCTTTGAGGGAAAAAGGCAAATTTACCAAATGGAGACTAAATCTTGCTTTTGGCTCAGATGTCTGACCCAGTAAAAAATCCCTTGTATCTCCCAAATTATCATTATTATTTGTTTTTTACGGAGTCCTTGTCTTTTTTCATTATGTAGAATACTACAGACAGCATTTAAGAAAAATATGTGCTATTTTCTCTATGAATTGCAACACATTATAACAGAAGTGTCTGCATTTTTAAAGATACATTAGAAGATGCTTATCTCTCTGAAGAGGATGAAGAAGCACTAACTTCTTGCATGAAACTGACAAAACCTCAGGAAAAGAAAACATGGAAAGACAACATGAGGAGAAAAGAAGAGGCTGAGACAAGGGCAGATTTTATTTCTGCGTCACTGGGCCACTCATACACTTCCAGACTTAATAATCTAGGAACTATTTCAATCCATTCAGAAACTGAATTTCACTTGTGGAGTGACTGGAAGCCATTTCCTGATAATCAGCTCTGTCCTTGTGACTTCTTAATTTCGAAAATAGAAGAATGGGAAAACTGTACTTGCTCTTCTCATCAGCCACATCTTACATATTCCCTAACTGATACGGACCTACAGTACTCCTGGGTAAGTGGAAGTGGTTTCTTTTGTGCTGATGTGTTTAAAAAGTGGAAACTTTTTGCTCTGATTCAGCATTAAAGAGATGCTGTCAACTTCCATGTGGTTATGAAGTGCGATAAACCAAATCAAGATTTCAGGTAAATGGATGTCAATGCATTGTTCAGGCTAACATCAGGGGTTCATATAGCCCTAGGTAGCTCATTTTTAACCATGCAGACATCAGCAGCATTGAGATGGAAGGCTTTAGGCTATTCTGTTTCTCATCACACATTGGGTTTTTCATCTGTACATAAAGTACTCATCCTTCCAGGCTTAGAAAATGTTCTGGAAGTTTGGGCTAAGTCAGTGAGGGACAATGAAGCCAGTGGGCTTGGATAAGGCCCCTAGAGGTCACTGCATTATTAGTAAAGGGCACAAGTTATTTAGACAAATGTCAGAGGTCTAAGAGGCATTGGCATTTCTGCCTTCTTGGATCAGCTCAGCTGGTGGAGCCTATTTCTGCAATTACCCTTGTGGCAGCAAGAAGTTTTTAAGGCCAGATACAAAGGAGTAGAGTTTAATGTTGGTCTGAAAGTATCTCTCTGGATAGCTATCTGGAGGAGGCTTTTCTATTTTAATAGCTGGACTTTTTTTTTTTTTTTGAAGGCTATTTAGGATGGGAAAAACAAAACTGAGAAAAACATTACTTGGTGAGATATACAAAATATGGACACTGCAATGAGGCTTCTCTCCCTCTTCTTACTGGGCAGAGCAGGTCTTGTGGCACTCCACATAGTGGTAAGCACATGGAGGATGACTGGTTGACTGAAATATATGAGGAAAGAAGTAAAGAGCCTCTTTTCCCATTATGCCCATTCCGTCTAGAGTGCCCAAGGAGTAGAGCTGGTTGTCACTGTGCAACGAGGCCAGATCCCAGGAAAGTGCATCTAAACCACAGGAGGCAAGATACCTGCTGAAACCTGCCAGCTGAGTGTTCAAATGGAGACCTGAGCAGCCATAACCTTAGATCAGAGGGTCTCCTGATGAAAACAGCATTTCCTCTAATGTATGCTCATATGTCGTAAGGAAAGATGCACACACCTAAGTGTGGGGGTCATTATAGCAGCCGTATTTCTGAACACATGGAGGTAATAATTCAGTTTCTTTTCAATGACACCTAACAACAGGCACCACTTGAAACATGGGGTTTATCTAGCTGAAAGTAGCTCAGAAGATTTTCCTGGGATTCGACACAGAAAAGAGAAAGACTAAAGCTTTAATTGATGGAACTGTAATTAAAAGAGAGAGAAAGCAAACTACCAATATAAAAAGCTACGAAAGGTGCAGCAGTGAAACCCAGGACAGCCTCAACACTGCAGACTCCCAGGGAGAGCCCCTGGAGACAGAGCTTCAGGGCAGACTGTTGGCAGAAATAGGCCGGTAGCTGTGAACATAGGCTGTGCTCTGTCAGGTGAGTCCTCCTGTCTGCCTGTAAATAGGACTCCATAGAAACTGAATTGTGTCAGGGGTGCTGGGCTCCATCATATGTTTGCTTCTAACGAAAGCAGCTTTCAGCATCACAAGTTAAGGCTGAAGTCCCAGGGCAAAATAGTAATAATAGATGTGTCGGTCAGATTTATGAGAGTGTGTCAATTCAAATAATTTTATTTCATTTTGTCACAAACAGGCTGTTAATGTTCTCTATCCTGGTGAGATTTGTCCTACCCATGTTACTATTAAGTGCCAGCAAGAGGTTTAGTGTTTTTTTTTCTGCATTATTGTTTCTTTTGCCATCTGCTCTCCTGATGGGCTCCCTGACTTTAATGTATCTCTGTGGGCTTAGTGTCTTTAGATTCAGATTACAGGGAATGGCAAGACATCTCATTCTTTGCATTTGCATTCCACCAACTGGTTCAATTGAAGATTACAAAGGCTGGATTTTCAGTTTTGCTTTTTAAGAATCAAACAAGCTGACATAAGTGGTTTTCTTATGAGGGGATCAGACATTGGGGGTGATGCAGATGTTTTTTCTGATGTTGATTTACTTATTAGTGTAAACCAAATATATTCCATGATACTCTTTCTGATTCTATGAGTAAAGTATCATTTCATTTTCTTGGCTGATCTTGGCTTGGCTACTACTCTATTATCTTTACTGCAGCATGATGTGGAGGAGATAGCCTGAGATGTACTACTGAAATACTAGTTGGTATGTCCTGAATTGAGACAAACAAGCAAAACTGGTAGATGCAAAACTAAGATCCAAGACTGTGCTGTTCCATCAACAAACTGTGGCTGACCTGCTTTGGGAAACAGACAGATATCTAGGTTGGATAGATATTATCCAGACTCATCTCAGCAACGTCGGCAAAGCTGGTTTAGCCTACCCTTAATTAAAGCTTGAATTGCAGATAGTAAATTAAGTAGTGCTCTCCCTTAATCACAAGGAAAAAGACCTGGATCTCATCATGATAGATTGCTATTCAGAGAGACAAAATATGCGTGATCCTAATTCCTTTCTACTGTTTTTTTCCATTCAATCCCTTCTTCTTCCTTTCCTCCTCCTCAGCCCTTTACACAGCCTCCCTTATGGTGTTTCATATTGCCATTGTTTGTTTCACCTAAAACAATAAAAAGATCACCCAAACTGGTCACCTAAACAAGAACTGTAAGAAAAAACTTCAAAAGTCACATCCTTCTTCAGCTACAAAAGGCTCACCAAACTCCTCCAGCTACCCTTGCTTCAGCTTCCCCGGTTAGGTGCACAATAAATGTGTTAGCTGCCTGCCTCCAGCACAGGGATGCTGGAGACAACTCAAACCTCACCCATCCTGCCCACCTTCATGTATTACGAAAACATTTTAGAAGTCTGCATTTCTTTCTTTTAATTAAATACAGAACTGAGTGTGCTGCATTACTGGTTTATAGCTACAGTGCACTGTTAGCAACTTTGTGCAAAGGTAACTTAGACACAAGTCATCTTTTTCTGCATTGTTCAGCTGTTTACAATATAATTAGTGGTTGATCAAAAAGTTGCCAGGGGCAACACAGGGCATTGATTTTTTTTGGTGTGTCAAGATTGCCATGTGAAATTATTGTTACTGATATTCTTCCCCAGAAGGATATGATTTGTAAATAGTTCTTCTTTAGAAAATGGAAGAATGTATTTTTAAAAATTACTGAATACTTCAGCAAAAATGTATGCCTGGATAAAGGAACTTCTACACTGCATATTTTCATCTAGCCACAAAGTATACTGGGGAGAGAAATGAGTGATCCAGGACGGTGTTTGTAATAGTATGAATCAGCTAAAAATCAGGCAGTGGGTGGAAAAAAGATTGTCCAGACACCACTTTAACAACCATTTGACCTTAATGTGAAAGGCTATTTATTTTTATACTTCTTTTTATTCCTCAAGCTTAGCCCTGCACAGACAGTTCAGCTGTCTGGCTCAGGCTTTTATTTTTTTTTCTCTTTTCTTTTAATTGTGGTTACTAGAAGCTGCCCTTCTGTTATTCATATGCTAAGAACTTTACTACCCAAAGTGTATACTTAGAAGTGCCATGTCCATATAACTTTATACAAGTCATTTCAGCCTTCTGTTGTTTTTTCTTAACCTGTGCAAGTGTGTAAGGCTTTTGCAACCTCACGTAAGGCATGGAAAATCTAGTTAAAATCATGGAAATTCCAGTCAGAAACCTGGGAAGTATAACAGCTTGATGGGCTTGACTGGCCCTGAAACAGGCACAGAGTGAAGCACATGGTGGGGTCACAGCTGAAGGGTGCTCTTCACAAAGGGGTTCCCAGACTGTCTTGAACAGCCTGAGACAGAGAGACACAAGCTCGTGAGTCCCTTTCTCCTCTCCCTCAACACACGCTACTTCATTGGCTGACCCATCCACTCTCCAGTAATTGTGCAATATGGAAGCTGTGATTGTAGGATGACATAGGCACCCTTTAGAGAAAAGGGAGAGGAGATGACATTTTCTACTGGTGAAAAATCAGCAGAGAGCTACTGGAAGTGTGTTTCTCACAGTATCTTAGAAGCGTGGTTAGGTTTAACAGAACACAATTTAGTTATTGATACAATAAGAATATTTACTTGTTGCAACCTGTGTTTGGTATTCAGTGAGAATGAAAAGGTGAAGGTATTTCCCAAGGCTAGAGGAAACATGGATTTTTGTGAGGAGAAAGAAAAAAATCTAAGGCTGCTGCAGAGCAAGATTACTTTTCTCTCACATTTTCAGGTTGAAAGGAGAGTAGAAAGCTTCAAAAGTTTGGTTTCTATTCAATATGAATGCATTACATTGTGGTGGAATGAACAATCAGTCTTCAAAAGCTGTAAGTGACTTTATGCCGATGCCTGTATGTATTCTGTCCATATTCCTTTCAGGAATGTGTTATGGTCTTATCACGGTTGCATTAGCCCTGTTATTATGGCCACTTCAGCAACCTTGTGGCTTTTTGCTTTCCTCCTGGTCTGGCTAGCTTTCCTGCCACACAAGCCATTTCTCAGCATCTCCCTTTGACTCTTTGTAGACATGTCTACACTGACACTCATTTGATGAAGAAACCCTTAGTCTCAGCTCTCTTTTTGGATATTGTCTTATCCCAACTTTTCCTGACATATTCTACTTAAATGGTTCTGATTCCTGATTGCACCATAACAGCCTTGCTTGCTTACTGTGTTTGCTCTTACCCTGCACCCTGTGCTGCCTCTGCTGCTCCTGATCATCTTGGTTCCCAAAGAGGTGCTATATATTGCCTTGAGCTTTACGAAGGCTATTGGATCTCTTGTGATACCAGTGACTGATCATTGTTCTCTAAGTCAGTGGAGTGGGGAGAAAGAGCACGAACTCTCAGCTTCAAAGCTGAGAGTTGCATTTGGCCATTTGCACAGCCCAGAGAATGGCTGCGGGGAGATTTCGGTTTCATTTCAGCAAGCAGTTTCTCCTGTGCACTAGAATGCTGTGGCCTTAAAGGGACTTAGTAGAATGCTGTGGGCTTTAATAGACTTTCTGGCTGCTCAATTTTCTTAAGCAATTTGACTATTTTCTGCATTATTTTCTGTCTTCAGCTAATGTCTTTCTGTTGAGAGACACATGAACATGTGTTAGAAGAGCTTTCTCAATTACATTCTGAATCCCCATTTGGCACAAATATAGCACTAAAAACAATGCCTGGAAATCCCCAGATTGCTTTTCTGAGATACCAATTTTCTACTGCTCCGGTCACTCTGTCTGCTTCAGTGTCAGTAATAAGTGGTCCTTTTAAAAGCTTTAGCTCTTACTTGTTCCTGTTTCAGTAGCAAGGTAGGAAGCCAGATCCTCAACAAGTATAAATCAATTTTTACTGGTGTTGGGAAGTCCTGAGCAGTGGTACCCAAACTGAGGCCCAAAATCTGCTCAGTGAAGAGATGAAGAGCAGCCGAGACCGTGGCAGCAAACAGCACAGTCAAGACTGTGATGATGGGTTTTCAGGTGATAAGCTGTGGCTGAGACATGAAAATAGGATTTGTTTTCTAAGATATGAAACTGTCCCCAGCTGCTTCTCTTTTGTCTTATCATACCTTCATTTATAAGCCCTCTGACAGGTTTCTCGTTGCTTTTTATAACATTCTAGCCAATTTGGTCTGTTACCCTCCTCTCCGCATCAGCCCACCAGCTCAGTCCTTCACCCTGTGTACTCAGCATGTCTCTTGCAAGGTAAAGAGATAGATAGGAACTCCCCCGTTTTTTCCAGGCTGCAGAACCTTCAGAGATACGTGAACTGATTGACAAAAAGGAACAGTGCTACCACTGGATCTAGCACATGGTTAAATTCAAGGAAACTCACTATTTCCCAGTCTGTTCCAAAACCTTGTGAAAGCTTATTTTGAATTTTAAGCCTCGTAAGGGGGTGGCATTTGTGATATATTTATGCGTGTCTGTTGTAGTCAAATGCTGGTGAAATTTGAATGGCTTTGATTTTAAATGCGGGAAAAATCAAGACCCATGACTCAATTTTCAGTGTTTACTTTTCCTGGAAATATCAAGCAAATATGGACTCAGACAGAAAGGTACAAATGCTAGTGAACTAAAGTGCACTCACTTTTCTGATGCTTCAATGTCCGTAGAGTTTTACTTTGGCTCCTGTCACAGGGAGCTTTATTTAACTATTACATCAGGAAGTTAGTAAATATTGTGTAGGTTTCTTCAGTTAAATGCAAAAAGTGAGAGAAAATCATCTCTCAAAGTGCAAGGCATCATCTCTCAAGCTTTGTGCTTAGAAGACAGGAGCCTGAGAGAGCGTCCAGCCTTAATATTGCACGGTGCTGATAGCAAATATCTGCCACAGCCATTCGGCATTCTACAGTGGTCTTGCTACTTCTTGTATAGTAATGTGAAAAATTGAATATCTTCATCTGTGGTGATTTTGACCATGCAGTCTCAAAGCAGGTTTTAAAAAACATGAAAAATCTGATGCTGTTGTTAAATCTCGTCCTATTTCATATTTTTAATACCTTACTAGAATTTTCTTAGCTATATTGGAAATTATGCCACATTTTCCATTAATCTTAGAGGCATGTATACCTAACTCTACTAAATTCCCCTCTAAACATTGCTGCAGTGTTCTGTAAAGTTGGATTGCTGGTACTTGCTAGTGTATATAAGGCAGAATGGTAATTAGGTAAATTTATTTGCAGCAGATATTTTTAAATACCACAACATCTTTAATATGGCTACAGATAACTGCAGAAGAATTTCAGTTGACCTCACCAGATTTCATGGGCTTGCTTCTGACATAGCTCTTAGGTACAACAGAGCTACCGCTAAAGAGAGACATGAAAGGTTATTTTGGACTACTGTCATGAATGTAGTGTGAAAGGGAATATAATTGTTGAAAGTGCAGGGAAAATTGTGCATTTGATATGTTTGTTCTTTGTAAATGGCATATGAATTCTTAATAGAAAAAAGGAATGCTACCTGCTTCATGAAAAAACATGATTCAGAGTCAAAATATAATTAAACTAAGTGCAGTTGTTGATAACAAACTGATGAAAAGATAACTTCCTCTTAGAATCCTTTAGAACTGCCAAAATTATGCACTTTTGCATACCAAAAGAAATAGATTGCATTGTCTGTCTGCTGCTTTATATACATGTTGTGATATTATCCTTCTGTGATCCTCTGTCAGTCCGATATTTTACAATTGACAATTTTCTTCTTGTATTTTTGTGTTAAAACCCCTACATTTTCAAAGCTATCATTTCTTCCCATACACTATAAAAGGCAGGAAAAAAAGGTATACATTACTCTGCTTGAGCAGCACTCCTGTTGAATGAATCAGCTAATACAGGCTGTGTTGTACTAATGCATTAGGTCTTGATGCTGACAGGAACATTTTGACCAATGAAGCCATCAGGTGCCTTGGGATCTTCCTGTCCAAGCCTTCAACGTATAAGTGCAATTTATCTCCTTACACAAAGTAATGCAGTTTTAGTTCTGCATAGATTCACTTTTGAAACCTAAACTTTATCCTGATCTTGTGCTTATTGAGTTGGTGACAAGCTTCCTGTTTGTAGTCAAAATGTTTAATCTTCACTGTGCTTGTATTAGCTCAGGATACCTTTTATGTGTGCTCATCTTTATTCAGAAGAACAAGCAAGCTTAGCTTCAGATTTCTTCAGTGTTCCTGATGAAGCTGAAATTATAGCGCTACCCACATGACTAATTTGACAAGGATTTTGAGGCTAAGGCTTTGGTAAAGAAGCCACAACCTAAGAATGACCCTGGGATCCTTACTGACTTTAAGTTACAAGAATACGTTAAGTGATCGGTAGCAGTGCATACAATAAGGACTGATATCCCTTGTCTTCTTCTGTAGCTAATTCAAATGACTTTTCTTTTGGGGAACATTAATTTTCTGGACATTCTGAGCTGGCTCAGGAGCTGATTATGTTTGCTTGCTTCTTTTATGACTGTAGATTGACCAAGTTATTCTCTTTGGTAAGTCTTTTTTGTATGCTTTAAAGTGTTCCTGTAAAGCCTATTTGTAAAATAAGCCTTCCATAAATCAGGAGAAATTAGTTCTGTTTACAGCTCCCTCACATAGAAATGAAGGAAAAGTCACATGATATCTGTGCTCAGCAATGGCATAAATGGAAGACTGAGGATTTGCAGTGCCAGAAAGGCATTAAAATTTCCAGGGCTGCAGCATTATTATAATGAAGGTGTTTCAAAGCCCAGTTAAAGAAGTACTTATGTTGTGACATTCTCCAAAAGCAGGGTACGCCTCGCATCATTTCAAACTTGTTTTTAGAAACTGAAAATTTAATTTGAATATCAGGCTTTCATCCAGCTTTGAAAAAGTAGTCGTGGGTAAAATGAACAAGAGTAGGGCCTGAAAATAAGATTGGGAGTAAAACACATTGGACACACCTCTAATTCTGCTGTTTAAATACCTTCAGGTATACGAACAGATCATTGGAAGACAAGGGCTAGGGCTTTTCAAAAAGAACTGGACAATTATTTGTATCTCAGTATTCTCTTTTATTTTCAAAGGAATTCACCTGTGCTAATGAAATTTTTGGACTGACTTTCTGTGACATTTAATTGATTGAAGAAGTTCACCTTCTCCAATACATAAGCAAAGCAAATTGGAAACTTGAACATAATTCTTTCTGGAAGTGCTTACACTCCAATCCATTTGAAGAAATCTGGCTGAATATTTTTCGTGAAAGGACCAAATTAATTAGGTTAAATGACTTGAAACCTCTCATTCACTTCTACCTACAACTTACGTTTGACAGCACACCACAAGAAATTACGACAAACCGTACGTGGGAAGTGGGAAAAATCAAGAGTTCAGATAGTTTAAGATCATGAGACAGAAACTTTTGCAGATATTTTGGTGGTTTCTATATTTAGATCTGGATTATGTGGGTGGTTTAATACCTAGATTTCCTTCCCCACAGATCATCATTGCTTCAACATAACTCCCTTAAAACTAATCAGCATGGCAATACAGCAATATGTGACCTCAATTACGACAGGGGACTAGTGTGTTAGCTGTCACACTCGCTCACAAGATAGTTCTTGTTCTCAAATAAATACAGATAACAGCTCACATCCTACAGCAAGGTGTGTACAGGTTGAAAAAAAAGCAAACTCAGTTAATTCTGGTGGCCATTTTAAGATAGGCAGTGTATTATTCAGAATTTGTAGTCTGAAGGACTTGAAGCCAAGCTTCCAAAACTTTGCTTGCAGCTATATTCACTCAAATTTTCTGCACATCTAACCACAGGGTCAAAAACTGCTGACTACGTGCAGTCAATGATCAACTGCAAAGTAAAGAAGTTTTAAGAAAATTTCTTGGCATTTCACTGAAATATGATGACAAACTAAATCCTTTTTCCAGTTCTCCAAGCAGCATGGCTTCCTTAACTCTGTGAATCATGATCCAGTAATTAAGGATGTAGATAATGCAGATTTGATTCCCTTCACTTCTACATACCTCTTGTGCGATATTAGACAAATCACTTGACTTGTCTGCCTCAGGCTTCATTTGTAATATAGGATAGTATGTTATTTTACACACCAGACAGTTGTTGCACAAGCAAGAATACATATACCAGCTTGAGCATGAGAAGAGAAGTTCAAAGAGTTTATTTACAGGCTCTGACACCCCTATTCAGATTCACCCTTTGCAGAGAGACAAATATGTATGAGAGACATATACAATAGAGAAAATGTGGTAAATACTAGAGCTGCATCACTACAACTGCATCATAAAATATAGGGTGAAATTCAGGTATCACATACAGTATTAATTCTGAATTCCCTTGGCTTTAAAAAATTGTTTTCTTAATCTAATGAGTTTGTGTGTGTATGGTATGTGATTGTGCTAATTTTTATGGGATTAGGTATTATTATTTTGGTTTATAGGAGTGTTTGAACCCAAAGATATTTCAGAGACTTTTGTGAACTTTCACCTCCCAAACTAGAGAAGTACACTATTAACATTTCTCTTCACAGTTTGTACATATATTTAAAAACCTACTTGCTGTAAACTAACAGGCCTATACAGAGCTTTCAGGGTTGTGCTGCTCCTGGATTGAAACTCCTCTCCAGTCTATAGCTCAGTGGGACTTCTAGCAGATCATGGAGCTGTTGGAAGGAAAATTTGTTGCGTTTTCACCAGCCTTTACTTTCTGTGGTAGCAGCAAGGCAAAGGAGACAGAAAACACACAAAATAATACATGTTATGAAAGAAGTAAAAGGATCAGATAGGTGATGGTAGGAGGTAAAAAAGATTCTCTGGAGAAGTGGTATGTACGGTGTGAGTCAAAACTTTGTGGAAAAGTGAGAGGAGAAGGAGTTCAATCACACAATGAAAAGAAGATCAAGATTGGTAGTGGGAACCTGCAAGAATATTGGGAGATTTGTGAAGAGGCAAAACATCCATCTCTTTTTCCATACAGCACAATTTTGGGGACAGCCTCTGCTTTCCATTCGTCTCTCTCTCCAAATTGAGAGTTACAGACATATAAGGAGTTACCTTATACCTACTGAATACCATGAATGTCCCTGTGAGTGCTTTTACCTCACAGCCTGAGATAAAGCACATTGTCTTAAATTCTTAATGAAATAAATTTATGTGACTGTGCTTTACTTCATCTTGCTGATGGGCTAAGAGGAAATTCCCCCCATGTTAGTGTGGACCAGCTGACCAGGGGCAGTTTACTCAATTGTGACTATTCAGCCACAGCCGAAGCATCCCATGAAACCCCGAGTGAGGCAAGCCTGTCATTAACCATGATCAGGACAGGGTGCAGCAATCACAGAGTAGAGTTTTAGAACCAATTACAAATAAGGCCATCTTTTCCCTCTCTGTCACTTCCAAATTATGATTTTCACCTGCTTGAAACCATGTTCAAGGAGAAAGGAAGAATAGCATTTTCCTCTAGAACAAAATGCAATTGAAGCTCTGCAAGGGAATATGCAGTGTACCACACTTTATCCTTTTTCATGTTAGCGTTTGTACAGCAGTCCTACTGCTGTGATGGTACAGCGACTTGACATTCTGACATCAGTGAAGAAATTCAGCAGGAGATGTTTACTGGTAAAAGATGGTTCAAACTACAAAGAGTTTCCTGACAGCAGGCTGTGCATTAGAGTTAACCAGAATTTACTTCTGTTGATCTTGATTCTAATCAGAGATAGGCTGGCTCACATCATGTACACACCTTAAAAAAGGCCCCGCTGCGCTGCCAGTGCTTGTGCACTAAGCTGGTATTCTAAATGCTGAATGAAGCATGTCATGTTTTGTGTATGAGATTAAAACAGAGAGCCTAAATTTATATCAGCTCCCTTTATTGAAAATCTCATTTTTGAGCTTCCTGAATAGATGTAAGAGGCAACTGTCACTCTTTATCTATGAATGCATTTCTGACAAGCTGTTTCAGCTGGATAACTATAAGACAACAGTCATATAAACCTGCAAATTACACAGGATAAAATGTCCTTGTAACTGATTAGTAATGGTGGTGCTCACTAACAGAATCCATTGAGATGTTTTAGGCATTAACATTGCAACATAGCTTTGAGATACATTTTAACATTCACTCTCAGAAACTGTGCGTTGCTCACTTACATGCCTGAACCCACAGCAGCATCGTCCTGCTAGTTACTTTCTATTATTCATCACAGTAAAGTGTGTTCTGCTTACAATAAACTGAACAGGAAAACCACAAGTGATGCACATATTTCTGTTGGAAATTATTACACAGATGCTGGATAAGCCTGTGGCTGTGTTTAACAAGACACCAACCTTGCTGACTTCAAGTTTTCCAAACAGGAATATCTAGAAGATACAGATACAACTTTGGCTCTTTACTCTTCAAGGTAGTAAGAAAGGGATTTGTTGAATAGGTGAAAGCCAATCTCCTTGAGAATCCTTCTGTCACAATAGTATAGATTTTTATTAGTGTTAGTGTGAACCTGACATAGTGTAGGTATGACTGATCTGTTCATCTACTGCTAATGTTCAAGAGAACGTGCTGGGTTCAAAGTTTGAGATAAGTTCTTGGTACTTCATTTTCCTTCCTGCCAAGCAGTGTTGGAAGCATGCCAAGGACACAGTCTGAGGGCCTGGCAATAAGACACTTTTTCTTACTCACAGAGTTGCAAAGGCTTTTTGTAGCAGATATCTTTAAATTCAATAGGAGCTCTAGTACTGATTCTCTATAACCTGTCCCTGCCATATTTCTTTGTGACTCCATTGACCTTAGTGGCAAAGGATTAGCATAACAGAAGGAAAAATCACAAACATATTTTTTCAGGATAAGAAGGAAGCCAAATAGTCTGACAAAGGCCAAATTCAGAATTCCTGGGATTTGGCATGATGAAGCTATTCCTGCCTCTCTGCACCCTGACAGTTGCTTAAACATGCTTAGACTCCACTTGTTCCCTCCTGCTATTTCAGTGGATGTGCAGCATTAAAAGTCCCCCCAATATAAATTATTTAGCAAAAATCAAGTTTTTGAAGCCAACTTTAGATGTTATTAGCTTTACTGAATAGCCAGTTTCTGCAGGTTTCATAACAATTATACTTTGTATGGGATAGGAATCTTCTTGTTACAGGGTCAACACACTTGCCAAATTAAGGGTGTAAATTTAAAATATTCTTTAATCCCATTTTGTCTCTTGAAGACTCTGAGTTTCTGTAGCTTCTTCATTTTTATTCTTGATGAAAAGCACCTACGAGCCTATTCAACAGGAAATTACACACAGTTACATGAAAACCCTAAGCATTTTGGACCAGTTTTCAGTACTAAGTTCTGAATGCTCTCAGTGGTGAGTGTGGGAGTTTTGAAGATAAGACCTAAAGTATCCAGCTCTATTCCCCAGCATCCCAATGGAAAACCACACCCTTGATCGTTGGAGCTAAAATTAAAACCCAGTGTTTTGTTTAAGTAGTTGTAAAGGCAGCTTAGCCAGCAACATCTGGTTTCTTCCATGGATTGTTGTCAGGGGAGGGATGGCTTAACTTCACTTTTTCACGCTTGCTCTTTTTAGTTTCTGTAGTCTTTGACATGGTAGTTTATGGAGAGAGCTCTACTGAGAAGTGACTGTAACTGTGGCTGGCCCTTGATTAGATTAGACCAGGAGAGAGAAGTATGTAGCTATGTTCTGGCCCATAATTAATGCATCTGAGGAAATTGTCTTCTGCTCGTGAACATTCCTTGAGGAAGCACAGATTAAATTTGTTAAGTAAATTATTCACTGCAAATTATTCATTCAGCCCCACTTGCTATTCTGAGATTTCTGCAATATCTAAGGGAGCTAGATCATACAAGGAGAGGCATGGCCATAAAACCAGAGGCTGAAGCATGATTCCTTTCTTGTGCAACATACAAGTCCTATATTAATTAAAATAAACACACTCTGGGATTGTTTAGCATTTGGGAAAGCCATGTGCAGCCCCAAGGTATCCCTGAGTCTCTGGTTAAACTTGGACCAGATTTGTCTGTCGAACAATGAAAAACAATTTGCTAATATGAATAAAGTCTCATTTAATTTGCCATTTTAACAGGTGGCCAGTATGCTAAACTCTTCAATCTACTTTGAACTCTACTTTTTAGTTTTATCAGAATAATCAGGTATTGAAAGGACAAGTTTACAGTTACGATTTAGACTGGAAATAATCTACCCTTTCAAGGCAAGGTAACTGGATGCAGCCATTGAGGGGATATGGAACTGTTGTGGCACTTGCTCTGATGTCGGAAGAATGCACATAAAGTACTTGAATATCCAGGACAATTCATCATGGTCCTTTAATTAAAATTGAATAATAATAATAATAATAAGCTATAAAGTATGTTGCCTTTTATAAATATAACAACGGGGGAATCATTCTCATGGGGTTTTCATAATTATTTTTAAGTGGATAGCCTTTTTCCCCATCAGAATTCTCAGAGAGAAGAATGGCATTGCCTGGGTATTTCAGGATGGAGAAGTCAACCCAAGCCCCATAAAATTCACCTGTAAAACATCTATTGATTTCACTGGGGTTTGGATTAGGTTCAAAGACCAGCAAGGAAAGGGAATAAGTCAGCTGCAGTCATATCCAACAGAAAGCTAAGTATGAGAATTTTCCTTTTAATTCTACATAGATATTCATTCCCCTTTGAAAAATTAGCTTTAAATACAGAGGATATAAGCACCAAGCTTATTATTAATTTTTAATTCAAAACTGCTCCTTTTGAAATGTATTGGTTAACTAAATTAAATGAACTTAATGTTATATATGTTTGATTTTCTTCACTTTGTTACTTTTTAAAACTAGTGTGGGTCAGCCTTCCAAGGGCAAGAACATAATCAGGTCAGCTTTCAAGATGCTATAATTTTTCTGATATGTGGATGAGGAAAGGAAATAGATATGGGTGAGTACTACATCTCTGTATGTAAGAGAAATAGCCTCTTTCTTCCTGTTTAACAATAAATATTCTACAGAAAGGAAGCTCATATATTACTCTTCAGATGAGTTCCCATTTTATTAATCATAAAGATCTTAAGAGTGGCCTGAGATGGGAAATCATAGTCTAATCATCACAGAGTCTGATCTAATATGTTTGGAAAAGACTAAAAAGAAAAACAATATAATGCTATGTACATCTATGTAGATAAATAATCAGGTTTAATTACCATTAAGCATGCATATAACTTTTATAACAACATATGGCCCTACTGAATTGCTAAGACTGATTAAATATCCATGGTAAAACCTCCTTACGGTTAGAAACTTAAATGGACTTTTCAAGTGGTGCTATGAGATATAGAAAAAAAGCGTATCTCTCAGAGTTATTATTAATTAATTTTCATTATTAATAAAACAGTTATTATGAACTCTGTTATTTTGTTATTGATAATGCCAATAATAAATTCAGCTCTGTTCTAGATTAGTGTACTTCTCATTAAAATGTGAAGCAAAACCTCCTGGTTAAAGGGCTGAGATTCAACATGTTCTCCACTGCAATTAAATAACCTACAGAACGGTCTTGCATTATATTTCAAAGAATTTCAGCACATTAACCCCAGTTCCTCCACCCCTTCTTACCAAGCCAGTCCTTAGAAAGTCTGGAAAGGAAAACCTCATTATACCATTAGCATATAATACTTATCCTTTCTTCAATAAGTCTCAGTCCGTTCAGTCACCCACCCATCAGAATCCATGTAGGCCTCCAAAACTTTTCTTGAACATTTAAATAAAATTCCAAATAACGAATTGAAAGGGGAATCAATCTGATGACTAGTGACTTAACCCTACCTGGAGTATTCCTATGATAGAGGAAGGTAAGAACAGTTCAGCCAAGAGACTACTTGCCTATCACTCATTGTATCCTCATGCATGTTTCAAAAAGTTAGAAGTGTTTCTGGGAATAGTAAAAAATAAAACCTGTGCATTTCTTACCACCTTTCAACCATCAGTTCTTTTGGTTTTTGGTCTGGATGGTTTCTAGTTTTAGCTTTCCTTGAACCTGGAGTTCAGCCAGATCTAACATTAAAGGAATGGCATAGAGAAAGAAAGGTCTGTGTAGTGAGTATGTGGATTCACAAGGACTTCGGAATTTTTATTTGGTGCAAAAGACCTCCACAGTGGCTTCCTTTTTTAAAAGATGTTTCATCTATGCAAAACTTAGGAGCAAAAGTTGCTTAGAATAGATTTGCTTGAAAAAAAAAATTCTGAAAAAATGTTACCAAAATTTTGAAAAACAAAATGAAAAAATTCACCAAGGTTGTTTTTTTGACACTTACTCTGGAACATTTTCTTGCAACTTACTTAGAAATAGATTTCTTTTTCATTTGTAATGTCAATTAAGATTTAATCAAAGCTCTGTGGGTGGCTTCAAAGCTTGGGGTTTGAAATTGAGAATTTGGCTCCAACTTTCAGAAAAAAATGGGGAATTGTTTATTGTTTTTGGTTTCGTGGGTTATGATCCACAACAAATAAGTTTTACTTAGGATGCTCAAGACTTTTTTTTGTTTGACTTTGGCAAATAATGTCAAACAAAATGAAGTGGAAATTCAAAGCTGTCTTTATACCTCCACTTTCATTTAGCCTCTGGGCTGTTTTTCAAGAGGGTATAAAGGACCTATGTCACTTTGTTATGAGCCTTCTGTTTGACTTGCTTTTTCTCTCCATGATTTCGTCACCAAATCAAGGACAATAGAGCTCAAAGTGCTGTTTCAAGGAGTCCAAATTCTCTGGTGAATGGCAAAAAAATATTCCACCATGCAAAACATAGCTTTAGAAAAGTTCCCTTCTTCACCAAACAGTGACCTTTAATCTCATTGCTTTTATCGTATCACTGTAAGCTACGAGAGAAAGGGAGGTGTCAGGGACCGGCTTGACCACGTACCACAGCGCAGTGCATATCTGCTTGGCAATAATATCCCTTGGTCCTCTGAACAGGAGCACACCTTCACATTCAAGTCCCAGCCCAAGTTGAAACAAAGGGTACAGTTAGTGCCACAAGGCTTAATGGGGGAAAATGAGAGACGAAAAGAGGACAATTATCTTGAGGTTGTCCGAAGTCTTGCTGATGCCTCATGGTGGTGTCATCAGAAGGAGATAAGTTTTAAAGCATTTCTCGCTCTGAACCCTGTCCTCATTTTCAATTCATCTCCTTAGTGCACCGCTCTCTTTCTTTTCCCTGTCATTTCCTCCCTTCTTTCCTCACTCTCTCCCCAAGCAAAGATTTCAGCTCACTCACCCATGCTGCAAAGCAGCTGCATGAAGTCACATCCTGATAGAATAAGGAAGTGCATAACCGATGTATGCTCGTGTAGTATGCTTTGTTGTACTTAGTTTGGTTACAAGGTAGTAGCAGTTGCATATCAGCTGGATAAACGTGAATTAAAAATGTTGAAGAGAAAACCATCCAATGTGTCTGATAAGGAGAAAAGTCAAAAGCCAAAGGTAAGAATATTGAGTTCTTATTGTCAATGAATAATAACAGTTTTTAAAGGAGGATTTATTTTTAAATCCTAGCTTGAGGATTTTCTGATGTTCTAGCAAGTGCCCCAGTGCTACAGTATCAGGAATCTATGTGTATATACTCACTTTATAATAGCAATGATCCATTTCAAGGAATCATCACTGTGAAACTGCTATAGCTGTGCTAAAGAATCCTGGTACTGGACTTTGTCTACTGTCATGTGTTCTGCATCAGTTTTTTAACAAAGGGGCTCACAAAAACTCCCTCTCTCCCTTTCATCTATGATAAACTGATGATGTCCCAAGAAACAGTGTGAGAATTGGTAAGGAATTATAAATGCTATTAAATTTGTTCCTTATATTAATTTGCTTTTGCATCACCATAATCAAAGGAGGAGAGGGTACTTGGCAATCAGTGTTTGTCATCTTGACTTTTCTGGGAATGGTTATACTTTTAGCCTGAAAGAAATATTCTGAATAAATTGCCAATGGGCTACACTGGACACTTTCCACAATCTGGAATTGCAAAAAAGAGAGTGAGAGTTTTGCAAGGTGCATAAGGATGTGTCCTGTGCTAGAAATTGATTTTCAGACCGTGGATTGGGTGCAAAATGACTTTTGTAAGTGTATTGCAAGCCTGAAGAGAAATGGCTACAGCTGGACCTGAGCACTTCAGTATCTGCCTCTACTTCAATTCATCAGTGCTGAAAATTTAACTAAGAGATTAGAAAAACTTTATAGTATATCTCTGTTTTCAGTAACTCAGTGTCTCCTAGTTTACAGACCCATCTTCTCATTGTTTGGAAATACACCTCACTTAGTGACTTCTGGATCCTGAAAGATTATTGCAGACACTATTCCAGCAGGAATGTCTTCTGTTTTTACATAGCATTGGCTTCTGAGTATTGTACTTGCAGTTTTAGCCTACATTTGTCCATGTATTTGAAACAATCTTGAATCCGTTTTTGCACAGATTTTTTCTTAATCATTTCACTGGGTTGTATGGTATGTATTTTCTTCTGTTCAATCATAATACTGCCTTTTAATGTCAAAGAAGGACTATAATTAATCTCTAATTACACTACAGGTTAAGCAAGAAATGACCAGGAGACACTGTGGATGAGCTTTATTTTCCTGTCTGTTTAATATTTTTAAAAGCCAGTTTTGGTTACTCTCTTCTTCCAAAGTAAGATATTCCTCAACAGGCTGATTTCCATTTTTTTAGATTTTTTTCTACACAGTTATTCATTCATGAATGCACTCCATGTTATGGCACTGTGGCTTCTTAGATATATATATATGTGTGTGTATATATACGTATGTATATATCATGTCATGGGTTTCATTCACCATATGTATAAAGGAGACATAAAAAGTCTAACCATTTGACTGAGTGTCGAACCCACTGACTTTGCTGTGCTGCTTTATCTTATTGTAACTGTTCACAAAAATGGAAAGGCATTGGTGAAGTGGCTCAGGATGTCTTTCTGCCTCAGTAATGTGCTTTGAGACAATTCACCTACAGCAGTCCCACTTTTGCAAAAAATTTTGTAAACTTTCCATGAGAATGCTCTTGCTGAATGTGCTATTCACAAAAAGGGCATGGAGGGAGACAGCCCCATGTTGTACAGAATAGAAATCTTAGATTGTTGTAGCATGTTTTGAAACATGGAAGCAACTAAAATGCTTAAGTTGCTTAATACAGAATGGGGTAACATGGGGCACAGGCCCTTACCTCCTACCAGAAGTTACAGGATTTCACAAGTGACTTCCCTAGATCACTTCCTGGCTGCCCCTGCTCTGCACAGGTACCTCCTCATACTTGCGAAGCAGAATGCCGTTGTCACTGTGGAGGTCTTGGGTTACCTCACCTTGCTTTTAGGCACCTTAGATGTCTCAGTGTCTCCAACACATCCATACAGGACTGACACATGACCTATGGGAGAGCTGTGTGGCCTGGCGTTAAGCGAAAATCAGTTTTGCAACCTTAGGCCCTCAAAGAGAACACCATGAAGATCTGTTCAAGTAACTGATTCTTAGCCACAGTGACCAGTTGTCTTTATCACAATTGTATGAACTTCTGTGCATTAATTCAACTGTTTCACCAAATTTTTTCTTAATCCATTTGGGTGTATTACTTTCTAATGTGAAGAATATCAATATCCAATTATGCCTTTTGATAAAGATTCTATGAAGGAGTACAATTCAAGGCTGGTGTTAAAACCCTTCATGTGGCAATTTGCTCTCCCTGTATAATGCCTCTTGTAGTGGTGTGCAAATAAATGACCAGTGCAGGAATAATACAGATTTTCAGTATCGAACTGCCAGTTCTCTATGTGCAATGCATTTATTTTACTTTATTTATTACTGCGATGCTTAAGGAACTTGTACAGATGCATTCGGTGCTACCCGGGCAAAAAGTAGCATCTTACACCTCTCGGCATCTGCTATGAAAATGTTGATACTATGCCATGAAATAATAATGTTGTTGTATAGCAGGATTTCTGTAGAGCCATAGTCATGCTAATAACTTCTTAGCATATCTCTCAGCTGTTGCGTATGCATGGGTATGCATATAACTACTGAATGCATTGTATGTAAACTATGGAAATAAACATTCATTTTTAGGAAAAAGAAATCTACACCCAGTTTCACCCCAGGCAAAATGGGGAGAGAAATGTGGGAGAAACACTTTCAGAAAATTTTCTATATAAAGGAAAATTCCTAAGGCTTAAAAATACCGTGCTTAATATTGAAGAAATTCAGCCAAGTGATGGGCTAACCTCTCTATTTCAAGCCTATCTAATCTAATCTACCTGTCTATCCAGGACCTTAAGTGACTTTCTATCACATCAGATCCTATGCACCTTCCCTCAGGGCATCCTCCAAGAGGCAGCTTCCTCTCAGTTCTTCCTTTCAGTCCACAACTGCCCCTTTTTTTTCGGGCCAGACTAGACATGACTTGGTCTATATGGTGTAGCTGTTCTAAGCTGCAGTGTTATTTGTAGGTAGATGAGGTCAAGCAAACTAGGTCTTGCACCTGGCCCTGAGGTTTGTGGTCATGCTGATGGCTGGAGTCAGCTCATTGCAGGGAGAGCACGTGTCTCATGCACTGCTGGTGTTTTAGTTGCAAAGCAGGAGAGTACTATAGCAAGGGGGGGGAAGGATGCTTTTACTAGATTCGTTTCAGCTATGAGTTTGTGCAATCTGCACCACCACTCCTTAAGAGAGCTGGGGAGGAGAACAGTTGACTCAGAGGATGAAAGAAAGACCCCTAAAATCAGCTGGATGTTAGCCTCTTTGGCCCTCATGAAGTTACAGATAAGTGTATGGGGAGTGATATGAAGCAAATTTACAAAGATTGTAAAAAAAAAAAAAAAAACAAAACATTCTAAGAAATTATTCAGTATCTGTTCTTCTGTCGTACCCTGGCACCATACAAATAAAACACCCTTAAAGCATTTTGTAGCTATTCTCCACTCCACTTTGTACTGTTTTACACATTTGACCAGGTGCAGATGACAATGGAAGGTGCAAATAAGCTGTAAAATATCACCACATTGTCTTGTCCACTTCACAGGAGGTAAACTGCTGGGCAGAGTCTATTCCTTTCTCTCTCTCTCAAGTTCCTACGGACACAGCAAACTTGAGAACTGCTTGATAATTCTTGGCTTTACTTCAAGCTGAAGCAAAGATGACTTCGTGCCATTTTATCTGGCTTGACTGAAGGAAGTCTTGTGTCATTATTCTACATGACAGCTGATCTATGTTTATGCTAAAGGTTTGAGACGGTTTTGTTTCCTTATTCTGCTTCCAAATGTGCTTGGTGCTTGAAAATCGTCTTACTCCTGGTAAGACAACTCAGGGTCAATGCATGTGCATTCTGTTTAGGCAAAAATATGTCCAAGCTTCTAATTAAATCAATATTCACTTACTTAGATGATAAACTATTATTTCTTTTCAGGGTTATGAGGACACAGTTGTAAATCCAATAGGAGGAAATATTTTAGTGTGCAACTTTGTTCCCTAATACTATTTTATACCAGTCATTTTCCTTTTCATAAGCTTTAGATGAAACCCTGCCTCCATGTACATCAACATACATTTTTTGCCATAGACTTGATGCCAGGTTTCCCCTTTTTTATATATTCTTCACAGGAGGCCTGATCCTGATTCTGAAAACACTTAAATGAATTAATTAGCAGTGACCCCCTTGACTTCAGTGGGGTTTGTCATCTGAGTAAAGTTTATTGCTTGCGTAACTTTTTGGAGCCTGTGGTGCAGACATATGTTGTAAGCAATTTTTTTCTTAAACAGTGGCTTGTGACTCTCCAATGGGGAGGACTTATTAAAGAAAAGAAAATAGAAAATAGGTAAAGCAAACCTAAACACAAAAAAAAGAATCAAGACATAATTAGATCTTCTGCAGGACAAGATCTGCAGTGAAAAGATTGCTCAGTGTTAATGGATATTAACTAGGATTTATCCTTGAGTAAGGAAAGCTGAGGGTTTTAATTTTATTTCAAAGGTAAAGACCGGTAGAGTTCTGAAAATAGCAAGTTTTATATTCTTTTCTTTCCCACTGAAATTCTGAGTGCATAATCAATGAACCACTGCTAAAATCACAGATGTTAATTTTCAGGACCGTGACTGAAGTGATGTTGGTTTCCATTTGCATTTCATTCTAACAATGATGAGATGTGATGAGTTGATGATAAGCTGTTTTCACCGTACTGCCCGCTGTGCAAATTTATGCTTATAGGCAAAGATGACACATAGTTCTGTCATTAAAGGTCTTTACTGCATTGCCTCTTGAAGAAAGGCATTTGTCAAAATTCATTTGAACTGTGTTAAATAAGCAAAAGTGGATGACAATATCTAGGAAGTAAAGAACCTGGTTTATAGTTGAAATACCTGTGGGCCTTTATCAGGGAAGGTTCAGAGAAAGAAAAAAAATGATACTTGTAATAAGCATGTATGTGTAGACAGGGAAAAAGGGGATTGCAGGTGACACTTCAGAAGGTGTTCCCTGTCTCCCTCAGGCTTCATAAAAACCTAGAAACTAGAACAAGGTTAGAGTTAACCTTGGGTTACTTTTCTTGTGAGAGTGGAAGGCTCTACAATCGTATTACTTTTCCTCTTACCTCTGGTGGTTTGGGGATTTTTTTCTTCATTTATATTACTATCTTGCTTCTTGATCATCAGACAATTATTTATTTTTTTTTTCAAAAGCAGTTTTAGAAAGTTCTTTGTGTCTTCCCATATATGTTAACAGATCGTTTGTAGTAAGGTCTTGAAACATGAGGAATTTTTTTTTCTCACCAGAAAGTAAGGGTCCAGAGTCTTTGTGGGGAAAGAGCAGCCATTTCTCTCATGCCACTTGCCAGGAGGCTGATTAAGATGACCAGACTCCACATTTTGATGTTCATGTCAACACACATGCTCACTGAGGGCTCACACAACTCTTCACTAGCTTGTGTGCCAAAGGAAAAAAAACAACATCTGTGGCCTGGTCCAGTCCTGGCTTATTTTGTGTGTTCACTTGATTACAGCCCATTTAAAATTTTCACCAACTTTGTGCATAATTCAGTAATTTCTTGTTTCTTCCCTGTCTTGGTTTTCCTTCACTAGGCTTAAGTTTGTAATAGCAGAACATTTAAAAACAACTGAGAGCAAATTTCCTGAAGAGAATATTTTCCCATTAATATTAGTTTTTCTTAAGAGTGTCAAATCTGGTTTGGTTCTATGTTTGTGTTCCTAAGCAAGCAAGAGCATTTCAAGAAGTAAGTCTGAGCCACCTTATCCAGCCATTTTTAGAAACTGAACTATCAACCACATAATTTATAACTGTGCTCTCTGGTAAATACTGTAGCACAGTTACAAAGGTGACATAAATCAGAATTAGTTGCCTTCTAATACTTTAATTAGTTTCATAGACCAGTTGACTTACTTCAATATTGTGTCTCTAGGAAACCCAAAATACCCCAGGCTAAACATTGCCCATGATACCTGTCATTGCTGGAAAAAAGCAATAGCTGTATAAGGGCAGAAAAGGCAGAGGATGTGGCCTACAGTTTTCTGTAAGTTTCAACACTCTTCTAGTAATTTGTGTCATAGCATAAATCCAGAATGATGTTGTTATAAAGCCATCGTTGGCAACCTTATATAAGCAATTCGTGGGTGGCTACAAACACTTCAGCCAGAAGAATCATCCCCTTGATGTGTGGGCAGAAACCCCTGGCAATACCCACTCCAGAAAAGGAAAAAGTTTAAGTCTTCTGGGCCTCTGTAATCACAATATCCTTTAACCTTTATCTTCTGAAAGCTTGCAACAGACACAGCAGAGTTACTTCAGTTGTTAGAAACAGTTATACTCCCTTACACAAATTAGCAATGTCAGTGTTTTTGCTAGACATTTTGCTGCTTGGCACCAGGCTGCACATTATATATGTTCTCAATATTTAGCAAGTCTTATGTCCTTTAAGCCATCCTTATGAAAAACTTTGGTTTGTGTATCAGGTGAAGGTGTGTTGTTCATGTGTTGATATTCCGTAGGAAGATGAATAGGAAAAACCTATGTTTTTTCCAACTGGAATCTACCCTATGTACCTGTCTGCTCTTACCATTCTAGCTTTTTACATCTTATTCCACCTACAGTGCATGCAAGAGCATGTTCTTACTTTTTTTCTTCCCCAAATTGAGGCTGAAATTCCATGCTAGAAAAAAATCTGGAGGTTTTTAACTGCTTCAGGGAAGCTGCTTATTTGACTATACATATTATAGGTTGTACTGCCACTTTTTTTCCCATACCTCTTTGGTTTATTCCATGAACACACAGAAAGCTGGGTAAAAAATTCCTCTGTACACAGTCTTCAGGCTGCTTAATTGCCAGTCATAACATCTACTGGCATCTTTCTGGTAAGCTGAATGTCAGCAGCAAAGGGTCTGTCACCTCTAACCATCACCCAGCACTAAGGCTGAAAAACTCTCTGGGAAGACCTAGTGATCCACCTACTGTTTTGCACCAATATGGCTTCTGGATGGAGTTTTAGTCCCTTTCCTACTCCTTTATGTCTTCATCTCATTTATTATCTTCACAAGAAAAGCCAAGTAACCTCATGCTCCTGTACTTCATTTCCATTGGATGCTGAATGGTTGCTTCCTTAAGAACTATAGCAAGTTCCCCTACTTTGTTATGCTGACCTTATTCAGAAAGTGTGGTAGGTTTGCTGTTCTTCAAGGTGTGTTGAAAGGCAAGTGCGACATAAGGTTACTGGAATACTTGAGTACTTGGCATTAGGTTTTTCTGCAGTGTTTCCTGTGGCTTTTTCAGGGAGAAGAGAATCACTGGAGAAGTGCTATTCAGCCAGAAAACATAGAAAAGCTATGGTGCAGTTTCATGCCTTCCCTCTACCATTATGTTTGAGACAGAGATGGAGCTTTGTCACTGACAACCTGCAGCTCTGAGATAAAGAAATCAGCTTCACTTAGCAACAGCACAGCCAAAAGCAGATGTGTGAAGATGAGATGACAAAGTGGACAAGATAGCTGAGTGAGCTCATTCAGCTTGACTCTCTGCTGCCTTCACCTGTGCAAAGCAGATGCTGAGCTTTACCACTCATGAGTTGCTTTCAGTTGCCTGTTTTTCTGTTATAGTTCTGCCCATCAGTCTCCTTTTTTAAGATCAGATGTTAAGTCAAAAAACCACTTCACAGAGCTGGAAGGGGGGCGTGCTTCACTGATGGATGAGCAACTCAGAGCCTGTGTAGAGGGTATATGAAATGACTGATGATGGTAGAGCAGGCATTCAGCAGTACAAAGCTCTTCTGATACTGTGTACTGGGATGCCACCATGATTTTATTCCTGTCTCTATAACAGAGCTTATATTTGCTTGATTAATTGTCTCTTGGTAATTGTGGTAAAATGTTTGAAAACTATGTGTTTGAGATTTTAGTTACTATCTGAAGGAATGGGAAGAGGCGATGTGTTCCTACACGTTCATGAAAGTTTAAAATCTTGAAGCTGGCACAATCCCCTTTGTAGTGATAGGCCAGATTTGAGTACAATTTGGAGTATGGACTTGAATTTCAGGTTCAAAGAACACCTAAAAGCCCTCACTGCTCTCTGTGCCTCTGTGCCTCAACTATGCCTGAATTTCACGGGGGTTGTGGGAGCAGGAGAGGGGTGAAAAGCTCAGTCTCAATTTTGCCATGAGTCAAAATGAAAACACAGCTCAAGGATCTAGTACATTTGTTTTTCATGAGATGAAACTGTAGTTTTCCACTGAGCTGTGATCACAATAAACCCATGCCACAGAGGTAATCAAACAGAAAGAGGGGAATTGATATGCCCATGCCAGACTAGTACCATTTGCTGTGCCCAGTACTCCCAGTGAGCTGTGATTATATTAATTAATTTCTGGTATGAAAGTGACCACAACAGAATCAGGATGCTATTTTGTCTTCAGACAAGTAGATAAGTTTTTCCTAGGATTACAGTTGTAGAAATCCTGCTACAAAGAAAAAGCAGAATCTAATACATCATCATTTCTGCACTAGGAAGCGCACAGTGCTAAATCACAAGGAAACCCTGAGCTGGGAACATTCTTTCAGCTTCCATACCGGTCTGAAACAAAAAGCTTACAGAATTTATTTTATAAATCCAGATTCCCAAGGAGCATATTTTAGATTTCCAAGCACATCTTGTTCAAGCATGTCCAGTTTTTTAAACCTGTGAGGCTGCAATGAAGTGCCAGTGTGCTTTCTTCAACTGGAAAATAAGGATAATTTTGGCCCATGGATGGCAGTAAGACAATACTGCAACTCAGCCTTCTGACAAGGGAGGGTACATGAGGGGGAAAAAATGGTGACACTGCTCACCATTTTAAAGGACTCAAAAGTTAAACCACTGTAATGAGTATAGTTTTGGGTTTTTTTTTACCAATATAAAAATAATGTTAAAAATTGACATATATATTTGATGAAACATGAAAATTCACAGTGACTGATGACAAATACTGCACTGAATTTTGCTTCTCTGCTGTAGTGCATCTCCATTAAGGCAATTTCAGCTAATCTCACTATGGTTTCATTAATCAAGTGTAGTCAGGATGTCTGAAGGGAGATAATGAGGAGGGAAAAATTGGCCTATTGTTTGGATCTTATTCTTCAGCTAGTTAGTTTGTTTACCATGCTCTGTAATATTTGTATCCCAATAAATAAGTTCCAGTCACAATTAGTTATCATAACAGATGACTAGCACATCTTTATTTACTTACAAGTTCAAAAGTATTCCATAAATAGATCAATTATCTTTGTGTTCTCTTCATGCTGCAAGCCTATACCGATTTTCAGCCTGCAGGAACAGTTAACAGTGAGATAGAAACAAGGTGGATCAACAGCATTTTAAAATGTTCTTTCTTTTAGCTAAAGGTTCAAGCATCCATGGAGACAAAGTCCCTAATCCTACATCTTTTTCTCTAAGCACTAACAACCTAAATGCAGACTGCAGTCTCAGCAGTCTCTTAGTGCCTTCCAGAATTTCTCCTCTAAAAAGCCTAAGAAAAGATTTGTTCATTATTTTACTCATGTTTTACTCATTTAGGATTACACACTGTATATCTGCCCCACATAAAGATGTCACTATATTACTTTAAAAAAAAAGTTGAGGTTCCAAGAGCCCGGTGGGTTGGAGACTGCTGAAGATGGGAATGTTTATAAGCTGTGTGATATTAACTGCAGCACTCAACCTCAGGTGACATAAAGCATGCAAAAAAGAACTTTCTGTCAGTTTTATTATTTCTAAAAAGGTTCCCCTTGAAAGAGAAGAGTGACCTTGCTCTGCTGAGCTGACATATGCCACTGAATTAATGGCTAAGCTTTGCTGTAGGGAAGCTTGCAGAAACATTACAACTCCAGTGGCTGAGTTTGCTGTGAACATTAATCAGGGGAACCAACATGATGTATCAAACACTCATTTAAAAGTAATAAAAACTCACTCTCTTTTTCTCCCCCCTCCCCCAAGTTTCTTAGAATTAGCTTATTGTTGGTCATTACCTGTTGTCAAGGATAAGACTGCAGGACGGCAGTAAAACTTGTACAAGGGTTTACTAAAGTTTGCTTACTCTTCAGAAAAACCAAACGAGCCTTTGGAACAGTCAGATTTAACCATGACTTCAAGGTTACTTTTCAGTCTTGTTTGCCTCTGGAAGGTCATTTGAAAGAACACCTTCCACTGAAAATGTACCTCTCCCTAGTAAGGAATGCAGAAGCTGCTTTTCATTCCCGGTGACTCCTTGGGAGCAGGACCAGCTCCCATGTCACACATGAAAGAAGCATGAGATAGGCAAGGATGCTTTTGCTGCCACCGAAATAACCACTTGAAAATGTTCTTGTATGGCTGTGGTACAATGGTGGAGTCTCAGAGGCTCTGAGCAGGGAGGACTATTTTCTGCCTACCCCCTGCTGCAACAAGCAGGCAAGTGTGCTGCAGTTGGCAGCTGTGGCCACTTCTCAGGCTTGCCGAAAGGAACAGGAAAGCCCTCAGGCATGCTGTGTGTTGCCTTGCTGTTCTGTGCTCAGTCTATGTATAGCACGATAAGGCAGTAGGCTCCTTCTCACCAGTTCTGCTCTTTCATGGAAGCATTCATGATAATCACATTCCCACCTCTGCTGGGGGAGTACACTAGCTGCCCTGTTCCATGTGTGCTAGGCAGACATGGGTTCTCTTTAAAACCTGAGCCCCTTCGGGGCTACTTGATTCTCACAACTTTGGACATATCTATATTTTTGTTTTCACTTAAAAGCCTGCAAGCACATGTGTCAGTAATTTCTCAGGAAATCCTGCTGAACCCTGCAACCTTGATAACACACAGCATTAATAAAATTGTGCTGTATAAGGAATCAGGGAAATTACTTAAACTGAAACAAGGCGATTCTTTTTTCAAATATGAGAATTCATCTGTGAATGCACCGTTTGGAGAGAAGAAAGTTTCAGGAGAGGAAAGATGTTGGTATTTAAGGGATTAAAGATCAAAGCCTTCAATGCTTACGTTGTGTTTAAGCAGTCTTTACTCACTCAGCACTCCCCTTTGCTGCAGTTACGGTTCTGTAGAGGGTGGGTTTCCAGGCTTGTTCCTCGATGTTTCTGCCCATGTGTAAGTGAAGGGTAAAAAAAATACCAGAGAGGTAGCAGTGCACATCATGCCAAGTCCTTAACTGTCATGTTCATAACTCCTCTGAGTTTGTCACACATCCTTAACCTTCTTTTAAAGTCATTTTCTGCTCATGGTTTTGTGTGCCACTGAAAGTCACTTTTAATTAAATGTCATATAAATAATAAAGTCTTAATTACATAATTATTGCAGATACCTGCATGCACACTCCCAGAATTGGACAGACTGCCAGAGGAACACTTGGAGTGACTTTTCTCACTGGGAACTGAAAGTGCTCTGCAGCAACTGGGCAGGAACGATGGTGCTTAAAATTCAGGGTCAATGTGCACTTAAAGAAAAAGGAATCAGCTTCCTCCCCCCTTCGACATTTTGCACCACTCCATTTTAAAAAGCTTTCTTAGTGTTAACATCTGCACTTCTTAAACTGCTTCTTTATTTAGTTCCTCACAAACTTGTTTAATCAACACAGCACAATTTTTGCCAGATGAAATTGCCTTTTTGCTCAGACTTCCTATGTGGCTTGCCCCTTCCTGAGGAAGGCTTACAGACCTTGCAAACCACCTCACCCTCATTTAACTTCATGAACGGTAGCTTCCCGCTTCTCGTCAGCTGCGTCGGTGTGTACCCTGTGCGAGGTGCCTTTTCAAAGCAGTCAAGAAGTGAGTTTCTGGTGGAAACTCTGACGTGCAAGCTGGGTTATCGAGAACTATGCGCTTCGTGTCAGCATTGCTTCAGGCTTGAGAGACCAAGCCTGGTACCAGGTAGAGGTACTGATATAACAGCTGCTTACTGTTTACTTTGGAGAGTGAAGTTTGTTGACCTGGAGGAGTGTTAAGTATGATTAACTCGTTATTTTGCACAGCTTTTCTTTTCCAGTCATTTTCCGTCATTAAAATTAGGGTGCTTGCTCTGAGGCTTCATGGTGGCAGTTATGCTCAAAGACCACTTTGCTCCCCTTTCTCCCCACCTCCATGTAGTTACTGAATAGCAGACCACGATAACAACCAGTCTTTTATAGAGTCATTTTTAAGCCAGTTAAAAATGCCATTTCAGTAGATTGCCCTATTTGAGTTAGCAAGAACAAGCTGTATCTTTTTTATTGCTTTTGACTGGTGAAGTGCAAGGTTTTTAGGCCATGTTTCGTGTGGGCTGTAAAATTATATTAATATCTTGGTTAGTGGTCAGAAGTTCTATATGTATAACTAATGTGTAAATAGGAAAAAAATCCCTGAGGTACAGAGGTCATGATGTCTTCTGTTTTTTTGCCTTTTTTATTAATCTTTGGAGAATTACTGAATCTAGTATGCAAATTCTCATTCTTTATACAGAAGTGAGCGAGGCTTTGTTATGTTTTTTCATGGATCATCCCAAAACTAAAAATTGCTATCCTGCCTTCTGGGAAAGTAGGAGACAGTTTCTTTGATTATTCATGCAAGATAAGCTACAGGACTCACAATATTCATCCCTACTTTGGTAGCTCTTTACTTCATTCTCAGAGTAGTCTCCTCTGTCTGAGGGGAGTAGAAGCATCAGAGAACAGAAGAAATGAATCCGATCTTGAGCTCCACTTATCTCCATTGATCAAAGCAGCAAGCACAGACTGTCCTCTTGGGAGCTGCTGTGGTTTCTTCCAAAGAGAGAAGGAAAAATAAGTGTCTGGGGCAGGCAAGGAAATTGGGCAATGTGCTGAGCTCCCCTTTTCTACTCCCAGTGACCACATTTGCCTCTATAAAGCTTACATGGTCTGAGTAGTCAAAGGATGAATGGAAGCTGAAAATGAGAATGCATAGAGGAATTTGAAGAGATTAACTTGTGCAAGAGGGTCAGTACAAAGCCATTGCATCATGCTGGACTTAAAAGCTGTTTTGAATAGGACTTGAAGCAAAACATAATGGGCCAGAATTTCTCACAGCAGGGAACCAAATCTCTGAGCAGGAAAATATGAGATTAATTTCACCCATAATGATTATTTAGCATGCTAACTGCTGTCAGCTTTGGCTCAAACATTGTCTTTAGACATGGAGAAGCTCTGACTAATTTATCATAGGAACTAACTGACTTCTTCTATGTTATGCCCTACAAAGAAGGAAGTTTTATAATAGAAAGACAAGGATTGCAGAACCTCTTCTTTATTTTCTACTTGTATGCCATACCATTTTCTGGGGAAAATGATAGCCTATTTACAGACAAACCAGATCACCGACTGTAGACTGTCCAAATTAAAATCAACAGCAATTACATAGCACTTACCACTTGAAAATGATAATTTAAAGTTCATGGGTTTGGGGGAATTGAAGATATAGAAAAAGACGGAAGAAGGATATAAACAATGCTGGAAAAATATGTATGATATTTTTATTATCTTAATTTGGTGTATCGAAGGGGAAGGGATCAAAGTTAATGCATTGATTTGTAGTAATTATCTGATCAGTCTTTGTGGGGGAAAATAGAAGAGTTTCTCCCCTGCCCATTCTTCCATTGTATTTTACTGAGCAAATCTGTATTTGCTTAACGTATCCATTGGTAGCTCTTGCATGAATCCAGCCAGAAAAATCACTTAACTTTATAGGACACTGAATCCCGGTATCAAAAGTCAATAGCATATTTTCTCTTAGTAGCTTTGCATTTACTTTAAAAGCTTCCCTTCACCTTTAAATAAGGCCTGTCCGTGTCTTCACAAAGTAGGTGTTCCCTGACACTAATGCAGTGACTGACACTACAGAAAGTAATAGTCCTGTTCTCTGTGCAGCCCAAAGCTCCTAAATCTGCTTTTTGTTATCAGTATAATGGGGTTGAATATATTTTTAAAAGGTGGTAGCTATTGATTACCTAATGGAAAAAGTTAGTATAAAGAATTGCTGAAGCAGCCCTATTTAGTGCTCTCTAGTGCAACAAGACCATTATCTAGAATAGTGGAAATCATCCTGTAACCCTTATTAATATTTAATAGGGATGAAGCAACAGTGAAGTACACTACAAAATAGCCCACGGCTTCTGCACATGTAGGATATAAGGTTGTTTCAAGGGTCGAAAAAGAATAACTGATTTCCCTGTGCTCAAGCTGTTTATAGGTAAGACCAACAATAAACAATGTTTTTCCTCTTGTTCCTTTTAAAGTATTTGCAGCACATCTGCAGTTTAATATACAGCTATTCCTAATAGACATCTTGAAGTGATTGAATGCAACAGAAAGGTCAGTGTATGTTTAGAGATCGCTGTGTGAGATTGTTTTATACTTTCCTAATATTGCTGTGAATCCCAGCTTCACTCTTTCTGTCCCTCCCTCTCCGTGCTGCAGGGCACATTTGGCTGACTTGACAAGCCAGTGAAAGGTGTTAATCCTGCCTAATAGAACCATAATCCTTGGGGCTGTGTTTTTATATCATACTATTGAGCTAACCCCTTGTCACAGGATATTGTTCATCTACTTAATAGCGAAGTTCTGTATGGGAATTTTAGATAAAATAAAGTTCACAATCCAAGTTGTCCTTTTCAGTTTCACAAGGTAAAAACAAGCAAACAAACCACAGTGTTTAGCCAACAGAGATTTTCTGGGAGATTACAATCAATTAGACAAGAGCTGTGTGATTTTTTTTCTTTTCTTCCTCCCCTTCCACTTCCCCTCAGTGGATAGTAAATGTCATTTTACTTGTCAAAAATATTCACAAATCTGGGCCAGCTTCTTCAAATAACCTTTGCCTAGAAATATTTTTCAGGTTGGATATGCCCAAAAATGCAGTTTAAAAAAATAAATAAATAAAAATTCTTTTTCTCTTCAACTGCAGTGCTTAGAACATGGACCCAAAATTCCATCATTCCTATTCCACGTAGCTGTGCTCAGGCATCTCCCACTGCTTTGTCCAGACTAAGATTTCTTTTCTTTCTTGGGAGGAGGACCTGGTTAATAAGTAAGTGTGAGAAAACAGCAAAATGAAACAGCAAGGAGCTTTCATTTTCAGTTGTTCCAGAGGCTGATAATTTTTTTCTTCTCCAATGGAGATTTTAAGACAAAGTATTTTCACATGGCTTCCCATAGCTTTTCTTGGGCTTGTTTTTTCCTCTGCAAACTGTTTTTAGTTTAAAAGTGACTGTGCGTAAGAGATAAATGCACTAATATGGGTAGAAACCTTATGATTTGTGAACAGGGACAGAATAACGCGAAGTCCTTCCTGGGTGGAAATACACAGGAGAGGCATGTGCATGCTTCTCATGGCTGGCATCATTTTGATGAACTCCTTCCTTAAGATCATGGTTGTGAAGCCTGAATGCCATCTTACCACCCTGTGGAGCCTGGCACTTACTGATGAGCCCCACAGAGAACTAACTGCTGCCAGGAAGGAAGAGCTTAAGGAGACCAAGCAGCATCAGCAGCTTGGTAGCTGTGGGCACAACAGGAACAGGGCTGCACCAGCACTCAGAAACTTGCCAGCAGCTGAAATCATTACTTAGATCTTGGCTCAAGCAGGTCGTTGGTTTTCCAGCTGTCCAGAGGACAGCACTCCAGCAGCGTTACTGACCCTGCCACCTGGGTAGGGAACAGGAGGATGGGTGTAGCAAGGGCCATGTTCCCCACAGTGCTTGGTATTTGAGCAGTTCTGCTTGTCTTACCATCACCGACGGTTTTCACCTTAGCTTCTCCGGAGGCAGGCTCATGCCAGCATTAAGTGTGTTTGCAATGCAAAGGCAAGCAATGGGACTGGCTATTAAACCGGTCTTTTCCTCTTTTATTACCTCAGCTGCATCTGAGGCTACCTCATGGAAATTCTTGCCTGGTGGAGAAGATTGGAAAGCTGTACTGGTAGAGCGGAGCCAGGAGCTTTCAGGGCCATTTGAAGCTTGTGGCATTCTCAGATGGAGAGCGAAAGGAGGTAGCTGGAGATGTCAGGGGAAGGGGGTACAATGGGTATTTTAGGAGCCTGGAGGAGGGGAGATGAAAAGATGGCTCATACGGCTGCGGGGGGGGGGGGGGGGGGCAGGAAGAAAGCAACAGAGCAAGGAACTGATTTGGCTGAAATCATGTGAGCAAGGCAAATAGATGAATAAATAGAGGAAAACCTGCAGTCAAGCAGTCTGAAATCACTTATTAACTCATTAAGGATGTATTTATTCTGTGCTTTTCTATTTAGTTCAGTGAGGTTGTTTTCTCCAGAGGGGATTTTGAATGCTCAGAAATCTACTGTGACGATATTGCATAGTATATAATAGTAAACTGTGCTCAAGAACTCTGAAACTGCATTAATAGAATTTCATTTAGTAGGGAAGAGTGAAAAATTTGTAAGAAAAAAAGGAGTTGCTCTGGATTTAGCTCTGAGTATTGGTGAAGATACAGAAACAAGCTCTTAAAGACACTGTAGAGTGGATAAATGTTCAAATTCTGGCTGTTATTAGGACCGTGCTTACAGGGACTTATGACTTGCCATCAATGCCAATGTTACGTGGTTTTCCACCCTGGCCAGCGTAGTGTCAGACAGCTCTGCCTGGACATGTCTGGCAGGTATTTCTGTGTGATCTTTCTCACAAAAATCTGCTGTGCCACTTCCCTCCTTCCCATATCACATATCTATGTGCAGAAAGGAAAAAAAATGAGTTAAAAGCAATCCATTCACAGTCGCTTAATGCACAGCCCAGGTGGTGCAGCCTTTCTTATGTTAAGCAAAGCTGTGGCACAGGGAAAAATTGTATCTATTTATGTTTAAAAATCAGGAATTGGAGGACTGGGAAGGAAAACATGAGGCCTGCCTGATTATCCTCTTACTTACTTGCTCCACAATGTATGCACTTTGGATAAATGTATTCATAATCCTTGGCAGTCGCTGCTGATTCCTGTTGGTAAAGAACCATAAACACTCTCCCCAGCTGCGAAAGTAAACTGTATAAATTGCCACAGTTTAAACCACCATTACCAGCTCCATAGCTTGTATAATATTTATGGAAACACCTTTTTTAAGCTTATAAATAGCTGTCTTACCTAGAAGTAACTCATAGATATCTCTGTGTAAGTAATGTGAAACTGATGTAGAGGAACTCATACTGTACCTAATTAGTTTTAGAAGCAGTATTGTTTTTTCTTATTCTTTTCATTGCTTCTGGCTACACAGCCTTTTTTTTTTTTCCCCCCTATAGTCATCTCCTAGTCTGTTTCTAGCTGAATGTAGCCACCCACGGTCCACTGACCTGGGAGGAATTTTTAACCCAAACAGGTGACTTGACAGTTGTATTTAAGTCTCGATAACAAATCAAAATGCCATCCGTGAGTCAAGGTTTGTCTTCTTTTTTTTCACAGCGCACAAGCAGCTTTGGCAGCTTTGACCGTTTCAGGCATCACTCGATATCGAAGACAGATGATTCAGCTGAGGTCTGTATAAAACAAACTTTTACTTTCTTCAGTTCTCTTTTCCACGACGGCTATGCAAAACCATGGGGAACTATTGTGTGAATTTTACGCTGGTGAGAAGTTTGCTTGTGCACCTGGATCTGTCTGGGTGATCGAGTCCTTGCTGACATGAACAAGAGAATCAAACCTAAACTTTGGCACTTTGATGTGAAGATTAGAAACAATTTTTTAAAGAGACAAAAGTGCACTTAGGTTGGTGATGCCCAAGGTAACTGGCATGTGTATGCAACCCACAGATGTGTCGTTTCTGTTTTCAAGACCCCAGCAAAAATCCTTTCAATTGTTATTTGGATTAAGGACAATAACCAATGGGAAACAACATCTTCTATCATAAAATATATTTTCTCTCTGTCATTCACACATACAGTGGTGTGTTGCAAACCTGTTTAGGCACATTGAGTCCCCAGGAAAATGGCTATGACTAACTTTTGTCAATATTCCCCTGTAATTCCTATTCTACTAGACTGAATTTCATTTTCATGATGAGTTGTTGCTTACTTTTTCATTTCAAATCAGATATCTGAGCTGGAGACTATAAGTGATGCTGGAGAAGGAGTACAAGCTAAAGCAGCAAATAATGGAGGAAGTCTGGGTAAGAAGATGAGAGCCATTTCCCTTACCATGAAGAAAAAGATGGGTAAAAAGTACACCAAGGCACTCTCTGAGGAGATGGTAAATACAGCTTAAGAATCTTGTGTTTGATGCTAATGTGTATGAAGTAAAAATGTTATGTGCATTTTTTCCTATTCACATTTCAATTGTCATTAGTTATGACTATCCATAAGGACATAGTAACACATCCTGAATTGCAGCAGCTTTTGGTACGTACTCTTTCTTTTATGTGAATGTTAATGTAAACACACGTGCTGATAAAGCTGGGGCTGTTCAGCCTGGAGAAGAGAAGCTGCATGGAGACCTCATAGCAGCCTTCCAGTGTCTGAAGGGGGTCTATAGGGATGCTGGGGAGAGACTCTTCATTAGGGACTGTAGCAATAGAACAAGGGGAGGAATCAGGTTTAAAACCTCAACAGGGGAAGTTCAGGTTGCATATAAGGAAGTTCTTTACTGTGAAGGTGGTGAGGCATTAGAACAGGTTCCCCACAGAAGTTGTGAATGCTCCATCCCTGGAGGTGTTCAAGGCCAGATTGGACAGAGTGTTGGGTGACATGGTTTAGTGTGAGGTGTCCCTGCCCATGGCAGGGGGGGTGTAACTAGATAGTCTTAAGGTCCTTTCCAACCTATGATTCTATATAAAATTATAACTTCACCCAGTAAGGGACCAAGATAGAGTTAAGAGGACATAAACATAGGAGGTTTACATCATTTAATTCTGCTTTTTCATCAAGGAGCACTTCTATAAGCACCACAAAAAAAAATCTCCTGATAGGGACACAAGGGAATAATGGATGAACACCACTGTTAATCTGATCCTTGACCAAATGCTTCATTAGAAGAATTTATGTTTCAATACAAGAATTACTTCCAAAGTCCATTTTGTAGAGGTCAGCTAGCATCCTAGAGCATGACAACTCATGTGCCTTATCGGCTTTTACCTTATCTAATCTTAGTGAGCTTATCTTTATTAAACATAAAAAAATATTTCACACACTGCAAACCCTGTTTTCTCAATATGTTGTGTCAGTGAGTTCCAAATGTTAGAAAAACAGAAGGAAAAAGGACTTGTCATACTTAATCATCCTAAAAAATCTAGCTAGTCTGCATCCTATCTCACACACATGTCAATATCTAATAAACTGGGAAAGTAAATAGAAACTTCACAAGTAGAAAACAGTGTTCCACAGGATATATTTGAGCAGTTATTGGAGGCCAAAGACAAGGACTCCTATTCCATTACTTTCCATTTTTTGCTAAAATTTAAGAGGTTGCAATCCATTTTTTTTTTTATTATAGGAAAAATCAAAATTCCAACACTTACCTTCTGCACATTTAAAACATTGATTCACATGACAGAAAGTCAATAAATTGTCTGGTTGGACACACATGTAGCATGATCTTCATTCCTGCAGGAGATGATGACAATCAGTACTGGCTCACTGATTAATCTATGGCTTATACTGCTGACTGGTGTAACAAACACTGCCCTTGTTGAAAACCAACATAGTCTTTCATTTCAATGCTATGCCTTAGATGTACCTGTATGGGTCTCTATTTCATACATGCACTGCCGTCTTTGCTTGATTTCATCAGCCAACTGATGAGTAAATAATGTTTCCCAAGATATTAACGTAACATTTCAAATACTGCAGAATGTTTCAGTGGTATGAGGATATCACACATACTGACAATGTGATGAAATCTACTGAGAAATTCTGCCTTTGAAACCTCATTATTATTTCATTTCATTGTTACATCATGCCTTAAATTACCTGCAACTGAAAATACGGATCTTATTGTTTTGAATATGCTGTGATTCCTGAAGTGTGATTTAATGTTACAAACTCAAGGGGCCATTCTCTTACACTATTAGATTTTGTGAGAGAAACATGCATCTGTTAATTCTGAAATGCACTAGATTTTGAAGCCAATGTGTAGGTTGGGCAACGTGGTGAGCATGGTGCTAGAACATGCCAATGGCTTACTCTGCAAGCTGTCTGTGTGCAAGCTGTCTCTGAAACACCCTGGCTGAGGTGCCAGCCTACTGTCAAAAGCCTCTGATTTTCCGAAGTTCAACACACAACATCAGCTAGCACTTCACCATGTGCTTTCAGACTTACTTATACTTTACGTTTCCTCCTCTGAGACAATCAGAAAAACACCTTATCTGGTTACTTGCGAATTTCCCATTCACAGACAGCCTTTGTTTCTGCTGTGGTATATTGGAGTCTTCTGAGACAAAAAGTCAGTTTAGCTGTGTGAGTGAGAGTGGAATGAAATGAGAGGGGAAAAGGGGAGGCAGGTGATTTCTCCAAGGTCATAAAGAGCTAGAGGTGGTGCTGGGCATCCTTAGTTCCAAGGATGCATGAACTTCTAAAATGCTTTTACTCGTAGAGTGGTTCTTAATAAAGCGTAATGATGAGTTAATCTCCAATGACAATTTAAAAGAAAAAGCCAAATATCTAAAATATATCTCTTGATGGTGAACTTATGACTTTTGTGTTAAAGAATGAAGAAGGAAAAGATGACAGTGATCCTGGTGGTGGAATACACACTGAGAAGGTCTCTCTAAAAGCCAGCGACTCTATGGAAAGTCTCTATAGTCTGAACAGTGGCCAGAGCTCATCTAGTAAGTACAAGATATCCATACTTCTTATTCAGCCACTGGATCAATACTGTTATTGTTTAAGACTGAGTTATCAGAGCTGGTGATTAAAAATGTAATGGTAGAGAGTTCTTCAGTCTGGCAGACAAAAGCATGATTTGATTAAATGGGTGGCAGGTAGGGTAGATTGCCAATCTCCAGAAATAAGCTGAGTTTTTTTAAGAATGGAAATATTAACTGAAGTAAAAAAAAAAAAAAAAAAGCTAAAAAAAAAAAAAGTAACAGGGATTAGGGGGTATGTTGCTCATATATATGCCATAAGTTTTGGGGGGTTATCACTGCTAAAGTGCTGGCTCCCAGTCACCAGGAGCAGCCACACAAACATCCTCTCTGGGAGCAGTGCCTGTGAGTTCATCCTTTGCCCTGCAGATGTGAGGCAGACAGAGTGAGAGGTCTCCCTGAGATGGTGGGTGATGGGGGCCTGACCTGCAACTTCAGGTCATGATTCAGAGACACAGTGTGCTTCCCCACAAACCCACTGAAAACCCTCCCCCAACAGGGTCATCTCAGTCAGAGAGCAGATGGATCTTTGATGAGAAATGGAGTTTGCCTCCACTTCTCTATCCCCGGCTCTGCTGTGGACATTTGCTGGGCAGCAGGCCACAGCTGTCCATGGTGACATTGCTGGGCCATCACTGCAGGCATCTACCAGCCCTAAGTGGGGACTAGAGCTGCGGTCCAGACTGTTTGCACTTAGTAGTTAATCTGGCCCTGAGATGGAGCTGTGCACTTAAGCAATCACCTCAAACAAAACCATTTTTATGATCATTTTCTGTGATGTGATTTGTGAAAATTGTATATAGGAGTTTACTTCCAACACTCTGCTGCTCTTATCTAAAAACATATTTGGATGGGATCTTGCAGAGCTTGCTCAAATTTGCTTGAATTACTCTGCTGATATTTTATTGCTCAACTTGGATAAAATGACAGGCAGAAATGTTGATAAGATTAAAATTTCCCTCTGCAATGCAGGTTCCTTTGATGTTTCAGCTAGCTCTGTAAGGAAATAAAATAACTTCTACAGTATTTGTTTTCATTTCTCTGAATAAACAGGAGAAGTTCAGCAGAATTAATTCCCTAAATTGCACTTTTAGAGTACACTTGCAGAGGTGATATTTCAAAAAGTCTGTAAGTAAAATGTGTAGTCTATTAGTGTCATCACCAGAAAAAAGACTATTGTAGGGAATATGTTAATAAAAGATCTCCTACCTGTTTTCTTTGATCTCTTGTAGTATGACCTTATTGAATGTATTTTTCCTGGAATGTGTCAAACCCACACAGACTACACTACTAATTCTGTGCTTTTGAACACTCTCCTCTCGGCTGCTGTGCAGAATTGCATGTCTGGGCATGCGCTGCAGGAGATAACTAAAATTCATTCTCTTTAAGGTGGGGTGACTAGCTGCTCAGATGGAACGAGCAATAGGGACAGCCTCCGGTTTGATGATGAAGTCCCTTACAGTGGGCCCTTCTGCGGTCGAGCCAAAGTTCACACCAACTTCACACCAAGTCCTTATGACACCGACTCTCTGAAAATCAAGGTAAGACAACCTCCAGGATTTCTTCTTTCCCAGTAAGAATGGCAGGGGGCATTCCTTACATGTGAAGAGTATGTTTGCTAATACATTTTTAACTGTAAAGCACATGTAACGTTCTAAAAGCAAGACCAGTCCGGTTTTGTCATGCTTCTATAAGGACTTAGTTCAGACAGTGTTGTGAAGCTGGCTGCTGACAAAGGCTTTTTAAGGTATAGGCTCCAGATAAGTACCTCAGAGTGATATCTAGTGGGTACCACAGCTTTTCTCAAATACATGGTATATGGGAATATACTACTCTGGAGTAAGAAAACCTGTCTCCTGGGATATGAACTTGCCTTCCCAGCTCTTTCACTCACAACCAGGATATATGAAAAGCTCGGTGGCATCCATTGTCTTAAATGGGAACACTTTGCCTTTCCAATAAGCCTTTCTTTAAGCATACCTTAGAACTACAAATTTTCCCTGGCTATGGCAATATTGCAGGGATGGCCAAGCTGTGTAAGTGAGAAAGGAGCTCCACATGTCGGCCCAGTTGAAGATCAATCAAACTTCCCAGCCATTTTCTTCTCCTTCCATGCACTCATAGATTCAGTATCATCATACATCATACTACTCATGAGTGTAATTAGACTTCTTTTCCTTCTTTGTACACACATTCATATCCAGATTATATTCACACTTCAGCATCTTTTCTTCTCCTTCACAGCCTTTTCTTTTTGTCAAAATCTTTATCTGTATCTCACTGCAGTCTTCCTCTCCTCCTCTACGGCCTACGTCACAGCCATTGCTCTGCTAGCACTTGCAGTCTTCACTTCTTGCCCTCCACTTCCACCCACACCTAGGGCATTTCTTTCAAAACAGTTTAACTGGTCATGAAACAGCAAATGTCTGCTGCTTCACATAGATTCCTTTATTAGTCACTGGGCTGTATATTTTAGAGTTATACCCCTATTACTTAGGGTTGAAATCCCCTAAATTTATCTTACAAAATTTCAGTACCCTGAATCTGAATTCAAAGTGCATCTGCAGCCTGGCTGAGAGCCACTGCCTTAATCCTGATCTGCATCCACATCTGAAGTTTCTGAGCCTCCATGAGTAGAATAACATGTGTGCTTGTAAAGCTCATAGCTCTGAGCTCCATATGCTAAGAAAACCAGGTCACACGAACACAGTGAATTTCATACATGGGTTTGTACCAAAACTAGAGTGACCACTTTACTTGCGGTTTCTTGACTAGACCAGAAAAGATTTGAAAGTCTTGGAATTGTTGACAGATATTTTTTGCAATCTGAGTTTGATTTTTAACTTTGTAGCAGAACGCCAAATGAAGTGTGTACGTGGGGATTTGTCGGGTAATTATTTAAAGACTTCCCACACTTTCATAAGTTCTGAGGTGCCTGCCCAGAAGACAGGACTAGATTCTGAGGTCATGGAAGCAAGCTGTGTAGGTGTTATCCTTTACAAGTGAGCCTTTTTACTATGAGAATTACTCAGAGCAGCTGTTTTGCTGACCTGCGATCTTGGTTCCCGCAGCATGGCTGTGAACACCTTTACCAAAAAGCCCTCTTGAAGTAGCTGCGTTGTCACCCTTTTTCACATTCACATTTGTGGGTGAATGCACAAGTGTGGAGAGATGAAGCCTTTAAACCTGCCTGCTAAGACACCTTCCACTGTCTCAGTTAATTGTGTTAATAATAGTGGAAAAATTTGTCAGTCGTTTGGGAAGGATAGACAGGAAAATATTAATTTCTCAAAATATTGAGAAATGTAGCCAGTGGTTTTTACTGTAAAATGGGTAAGAGTCCACTTTTCACATAGCTCACCTCTCAGGTTCTGAAGACATTTGAGAGGCTGGAAAATAAGATTATTGTGTAAATGTTTTGGCACATATTGGAAATTAACCTCACAGTGTTCCCTTGTATTTTGCCAAAGCTATGCCTACTATCCATGGTAAAAGTTGATTGCTAACGCAACCCTGTGCCTTTTCAGGGACCAAGTGGAGCACAAAAATGGTTAGAGGGGCTGTTTATGCTCAACTCTCCTTCACAAAGGTTTGGAGATAATGACTAACTCCATTTTCTATAATTATTTTACTGTGATTTTATGAAAGAAAAGGATCTAAACCTAGGTAATTTTTAAACGTTACTTTGCACTGCCTCGTTAAGTTTCTATGCTGCCTGTGCTGGTTCTGGTCCAGAGAGGAAAAGCTACATCTAACAAACCAGATGTGTAAGCAGTGGTGTGCTTTTTTTTATTGTTCTAGAAAGGAGATATTATAGATATCATCTGTAAAACCCCCATGGGTATATGGACGGGCATGCTGAACAACAAAGTGGGAAACTTCAAGTTCATTTATGTGGATATTATCTTGGAAGAGGAAGCTGCTCCCAGAAAGATAAAGCCACATAGAGGGAGCAAAAGGAACAAGCCTAAAACGTTGCAGGAGCTCCTGGATTGTGTCCACCTGCAGGTCAGCCAATGTGTTTCCCAGCTGTATTTGAAGCATTTCATTTCTGTGCACTTGGGTTTGGATGTCATTTACAGGCAGAAGCAGAAAGACAGGTTCAGCAGTTTTGATGTCAGCAAAGCAGCTTCGTGTCTGCGTTTTATGTGATGTGAGTGGCTTTTACAACTGCATTTTACCACATCATTTGGTTGGGCTAAGAGACTCCACACAAAGAGGCACAGTAGTGACTTGACAAGTCACCATAACCTGACTGCAGTTGTGTGCCTAAGCGTAGGAGGTGTGTGACTGCAGAAACCTCAAGGACAGGACTGCAGTCTGACTCCAGTGCCAACATTTAGAATATGGGTTTCTAATTTCTCATGATCTTTAGGGAGCAACAGTCCTTTTGCACTATGCATGTTGCGCCTCTCTCTCTGCAATCCTAGCTCTTGACTGAGTGTTAAGGTTTACAGGTAACATTTTTAATACTGATTATTATTATTTTGGTGCTGATGCAAACACTCATTTCCTGGAGTTTCATATTGCATCAACACACAGCTCAAGGGGGACCATGTGCGATACAGCATGGCTGAGGGCTCCTCAGCTTCTCACTCTTGCTTATATCAAGGGGTTCCTTCTGTGCAGAGGCAGAGCACACCCCTCCTCAGAGGCCCTCCTGGACTCAGTATGGGAGGCACTCACGGGTTGATCCACAAAGGTCCAGACACTCAACAGATTAAATAATTTCTGGCAGAGCTCTGTCCTGGTCCAGTTTGCTGCTGGACTCTGCTTGACAACTCAGGCACAGATGCTGGGATGCTACCCCCAGGTATTTCCACCTCTATCTTCTCTTGATCTCCAGCTCTGTTTTTATGCCAGAGGTGGTCAGTCAGACTGGAGAATGGAGTCCATTTCAACCTGACAAAAAAGTAAAAGAGAAATTGTGCGTATACCTCTACTAAACATAGTGCTTATTCACATGAAAGGATTTGCTTGCTTTTTGTAGGAATATGCCTCAACTCTCTTGCTAAACGGCTATGAAACTCTAGAGGACTTAAAGTATCTACAGGAGAGCCACCTGATTGAATTAAATATTTCAAACCCAGAAGACAGAGCAAGACTGTTATTGGCAATTGAAAATCTACAGGACTATGACAGTAAGTGCTGAAGCATGTGCAAGTTTTAACTGAAGAAACACATTTAAAGAAATATGATTCTCACACTGATCTATTGAAGTATTATTCTTTTAAATATGATACATGGAGTCAGACAATTTTCTTATGTGTTCAGATAACAAACTGTGCATCTCTTCTAGATGTGTATGATTACTGTACTAATAATACATGAATGATCTAAAATTTCTTATTTATAGGCCCTACACTAGAGATTGGTAGCAACTATAGCTTAAGAGCAGCCCTATTTATACCTGGAGACCCAACCCCCAAAGAGGGTAAGAGACTTCTCAAAAGTCAGAAGGTCTGTGCAAGAGCAGAAAACAAAACTTCCCAAACTCTGTGCTAGTATCTTAACCAAAATAGAGCTTATTTAAAGTAACTGTGGTAGAGTTTTCTTTAATTTTTCTAAACAATACTCTTCAGAAAAATAGTTTTTCTTTCCCCCAATTCTTCACACACTTAAATCCTTATCCAAATCAGTTTCTTTTGTAGGAGGGATTGAAAATTAAGAAAAAAAAAACCAAACCAAAACCATATACTAATAGATGGTTTGCATTCTTTTCTTAAGATGACTCTGACTCCAGTTTTTTTAAGCATCTGAAAGCTGATCGCACAGCATGTCTGTACATATGTGTATTGCTCACCATTAAGTTTTCTTCACTTTTTGCTTTCATTGGGAGTGGAAAAGCTAGGACACAGAATAGAAAATACTGTTCTCATGGTATTTGAATAATATTACCAGCCTGAGTTCCAATTTTAAATAATTTATGTCAAATTCCTAGAACCTACAGCTAAGCATCTACTTAATTAGACACTCAGCCAAAACAGGAATTGTTTTTTTTCTTTATTAATATTCATGTATATGCTAAGCAGTCATTTCATCAAATGAGCACTAGCAACTGAGAGGCATCTGGAAGAAAGAAAAGGAGAGCTGGAAAAGCAAAGTCTTCCTGGGATATTTTAATACCAATTCTTGTCAGGTTTCCACTTTTTGTCTCCTCAGTAGGGGATAGCTTTCCGATTCTCCCTTCAGCACACGTACATATGTATGCATGAACATACCTGCATGCATATATATACCTATGTGCTTCAGTACATAAATATATCCAGGTTTGTAAGCATGACTTTGGCTGTCTCATCCATTCAGCTTTTCCTGCAGATGTTCTCTAATCTTCCTCTTTATGCCTTTGCTGACCTTGTATTTTACTGTATGTTCGTGCTTTTTTGGGACCCCATTTGTACATGCAGGCTTTCCTGTTCTTATTCAGCTTCCAGAGAAGGTAAGGTTCTTGCAAACATGTTGGAGAGACTTTTAAAAAGGCTTTTTTTCACCCACTAGGTTGAGTTGTTCTTTCTGGACTATAGCTTTGTGAGATGACAGGCTAGAAAAGGACTCTAGAAGGGCTGTCTATGTAGAAGTAGTGGTTGAAAGAGTGAATACAGGAAAAAAAGGGTTACATATTCAAAGAATTGTATTGCAGGGATGTAGCTGGAAGTCAGCTGAAAATATGTTTGTTTCTCTAATTTGCCCTTAAACTGAATATAAGTATACTTATGTATACTTCTTTTTAACTAGTCTTGCTGCACTTTCTGCACCTTTTATTGTATATGTTTATCAATATTTGAACACAAAAAAAAAGTTAATTCAAGTTAATTCAAAATGTTAGACTGTAATTTTGAGTCTTGCATCTGTGTGAAAACCAAAACAAAAACATGTTTTTTATAACAGACCAATTGAGTGTCAAACTATTTTGTAGTAAGGATACGGTTTGCTATTTATATTCCTTGTGTAACAAAAAACATAGCAAGCAGCCTTGGACACCGAACCCTTTCAGAAGATAATATCAAGGTGGGTTTTTTTTCTGGAAGTGTGAACACTTAATATTCAGTGTACACCTGTGCAAGAACCAAACCGAACAAGGTCCTTACATGTCCCTTACACTGAAAATTATAAACTTACCTTAATTATCCAAATAGGGCTCTTCCAAATTGGCAGCATGGGAGTAAAACATTTTTCCAGGCAAAATAATGTCCCTGCTATTTTCTGTATGGTAGTCTAATAGTTTCAATTCTTATAATGGATCTGGATATAATAACATTAAATCTTATGAAATGGACCCTGCTTCAAAATCAGCGGTGACACTGTACTCTTAGATCAAGAGATTAAATTAGTGTTTGCTTCACATCCACCTTAGATAGGTGTTAGATAGGTATAGCCAATCTTTACAGTATTCAAATTCAATAAAACTGTATTCCCAGAATTTATGAATACTCACAGGAAGCAGAACCAAGGCATCTTTATGTACCATGCCAACTATAAGCAAGACATCTTTATATAGCATGCTAACTGTAAGCATTCATGTAATGGAGTTTCATAGGACTCATGTATATTTTAAGGTAAGCCGCAATATAAATGCTTTCCTGGTTTGGGATACTGTCTTGAATCAGGACTAACTGAAATCCTTGCCTTGTCTGGTTGTCAAAGGTTCATAGCATTTGTCACATGACTAGCAGGGACAGAACAGAATTTAACAACTCCTCTAAAAAGGAAGATACTAAAGGCTAAAATTGATAGCAGCTACCTGTTAAGTCATTACAATGAAAGACGGGGAGTCAAGATGATCTTGGGGATAAACTCAGCATGTTTGACCTCATCCCAATCATTTGACCTCTGTCCTTCTGTCAATACAATTGGAAAACTGGGCTGAAAGAGCTGGGTGCAACTTTGCAAGTGAATTCTACATCTGAACTTTCCTACATCAGAGTTTTGGGGGGTTTTCTTAAATGGGCATGACTCAGTCCAGCATAAATGATTTTTTAATTAAAATTGATTTTCTGCATTGCTCAGAAGTGAGCAGCAGAATTACCCACAGCTACAAGGTAGTCTGCTTACTGGCCAGGAGTATTCTAGATATAAATTCAGCACTTTTCCAGGTAAAAGTTCACTCTTTCTATAAGTTTTGTGAAAAAATACAGTAAGTCCATAGATCACATTTACTGTTCTAAGCCCATATTTCTCACAGAGTTTGGAAGACTTCCATGTCTTTGCATTACACTTGTGCTTCCACGAAGCACGCGTTTGATTAATGCATGGAGTCTCAGGTATGGTATGGAGTTGAAATACAAGGGTTTCTGAGTTTTTGTGACTCCACTATTATTCAGAACAGCCAAGCATGCTAGAACATCTAGTAAAATGAACTAGATCCTATTGCAAATGTAGTAAAACAAGATTTAATGTTCCTTTAATGTGATATCTGATACTGTGAAATGTCTAGATGTTTTTGCAGGGCTTTTAATTTCTTTTTCTTCCCTTGGCTTTTTCTTGCCATATATTGGATGTTATACAAATTGGGTTCTTCATGCTGCATACTTGTGACTACCTAATTCATGTTGCAGAATAAACAGTTACTGAGCTTTCTAACCAAAAGACCTGCAGCCGTAGTTTTCACATTACATGCTTCTTAAAGATGTCCAAAATCTAGGATTTCTGGCAGTGACAATTTTTTCATCTTGCATTTGATTTAGACCTGAATTAATTTTGAAAGGAAAAACTTTACCCATCTTATACTAGAAATCAAAAAGTAAGTTTTATTTAGCAAATACTACTACATGGTGTTATTAAGCAGATTTTGCTTCCTGGTACTGCACTATCATCTCCTTTCTACCTTTCCTGGGAGTCCAGGCCAAATTCACCATCTTCAAGCACTTCACATAGCGAGGCTATTCCAGAACTGCAAAGTCTTGTAAGCTCCTCATGACCTTCCCCCATTGTTTCCAGATCTCTTTTTAGATTTTCTGTAAGTTGATGAGACCCATATACTGGGGACAAAATGATTGGTTTCCATGAATTCATGGCTGAGGAGGGGAAAAAAAAGCTCTTTTTCATAAAGTATTTCTTAATAGCTTTCCATTCTTCTCCCAGATGGCTTCTAGACAGGAGATGGATGTCTGTGCTTTTGTAGGATGCTATTTTTAAAGTGAAGCGGTTGCTGGATGGTTAATGAATAAAGTAATAAAAGAAGTTTGGAACTTTTTTGTTGACCGTTTCCCACGACACACGTTTTTGTGTGTGCAAAATAGCCTTGATTCTCTTCTCACTTTGATGATGTGAGGCAAGAGGTTTATTCCTGAAGTCCAACGGATTATATTAGCCTGAAGCTATGCTGAGTTTAAGAAGAATTAGACTTCACTGGATACAGTTCATTTTATATTAAAAAAAAATGGTGCATATGTGCAATTTGGTGAATAATATTTTATGCTTACCTCCCAAATTCCACTTCCTTATATTACTTTTCATATTTAAAGGCCATATTATATTCTTAATCCCACTGCCAGTACCAAGTAAAGTTTGTTCCTTATTTATGTTACTTGGATAGCAAGATAGTACATAGGTGAGGACATGACTTTCAGTTCTCAGTTGCATTCTTTATGTGAGGACATAACATCAGGAGTACCATTTTACACTGGGCAGTCCCTTTATGCACATGGGATTACACAGTGTCATATCAAGGTCAAATGGTGCTCAAAGGCTACCTGGACATAAAACTTTCAGGTTTCTCAAGGAAGCTCATCCTTGCATGAGTATTAGCATTTTTTCACCTTTTTTCAGGCACATCTGTTTGCTTCCAGATTTTAGAGAAAAAAGAAACTTCTCATTTCTGTCTTCACCATAGACTCTCTTCTCACACCAGTTCAGTAATCCTCCCAGAAAAGCTCTGCCACTTACTTCAGCAAGTGCAACTTTTTTAAGCTGCATGTCTGTAAATACCCACAAAAGCTTTACACCTTTGAGTCCTCAAAGTATTCCATGTGCATTCAGAACCACTGCAGGTTTCTCTGCTTCTTTTTCAAGGAGTATCACCATTTGCTGCTTCAAAGTGATCCTTTCTGAGTTTTGTGCTTTGTGAGTTTTCATCTAGTTTTAACACTTAGGTGGTCTAACTGGTACAGGCACTGCAGTTGATACATAGCCTTCATATGTAGCTGGGTCTAAGTTCAGCCATGAAGATGCACTTTGCTCTAGTTAGCTACTGTACCGTGCACGTCACCTCTGCACCTTCCAGGAAGCCACACAAGTGACTCAGCCTAAAGCATCGTGCCCCTAGCCCAGTTCTCCTTCTGAGGAAAACTCATGAAGGCAAACTCTCAGACAGCACACTTGTGAAGTACGGCTGGCTGCTGGGTGAGCTTCCTTTTATTCAAGACAAAATCCAAGCCTCCTGCCACTCGTCTGGTTTGAACTGACATTACCGCACAGGAAGATCTATCCACAAAGAGATCTATCCATGCATGTCATGCACATCTATGTCAATGAATAACAAATATTCATTTCCAAGATCTAAATAGTGAGGAAGATGCATCACACATCTATTAACAAGACTAAAGGCCTCACATTTTTTCAGATGCCTGGATATAATCCTATCACCTAATACTACTAAAGTAATATTAGAATATATGTGTCAAAACGATGCATATCTTGGGCCGCTCTAGCCATATCACAGACAATAGTGACTGAAAGCTATTTATCTTATGTGAGACTGCTTTACTGTAGAAAAATGATAGGACTTCCATGTGTTGATAAGATAGTTATTTCTGGTGATTCTGCAATATCTCACATCAGTTTAATTTTATCAGTTCCTGTTTCCTGTGCATTGTATCTTTCTTCTGATGTCACAAAGATTAAGACAGCAAACATACCTTTATTTATGTGGAACCTGAACATGTATGTGTTAAAAACAAGGAACTAAGTAGAACTGGATGTAAGAGCCAAAAGCTAAAAAGAAAAAGGGGTAAAAAAAAAAAACAACTTAGTTTCTTTTCTTGAGAAGCAACTTCTAAAGCTGCACACTACAGATATTTATAATACCCAGTATCCTGTTCACGTGGTTTGGTTGTTGCTACATAATATTTAAGTCTCCTTTAAAGGAGGAAAAAGCCAGAGTTTGCTTTCAGTCTTGTCTTTTTAAATTGCGGGGGGGGGGGGGGCGGAGTTTCTACTTTTTCTGCTCAGAATGAAAAATAGAAAATAAAACATTGTTACAGGGCACTAATACACTGACTGAACACGCATTTTCTTTCTCATCCACTAGCTACTTGGTCTTCTTTTCTTTGTAAAACAAACAAAGTGAATAGGGGTTCCTCTTTGACCTTGAAAATGTAAACAGGATTAACACTTTTTAGGTCACTGCTTGCCAGGGCAGCAGATGATGCTGGAGAAGCTGATAAAAGTACCAGCAAGCAGCATTAGGCAGATGAGAGGATTACAGCGGAGGGCAGGGGATCCCTGCCCGCAGATATACCAGAGGACTTCACCCAGACACTGGCTGAGCCGTTAGCTCACAGCAAGTGAGACCTGCTTCATCTTGGCACCAGTGGGATGGGTGCGAGGAGCTGAGGACACAGTTCAGACAAGGCTTTACTGGGGCATCTGCTGTTATTGGTGCTAAACTACTTCTGTTGCTTCTAATAGCGGCAGTAATACCTTCACTGGTGTAATGCCTTTTGTAATTCTTTCCTGACTTAAATCAGAAATCAATTGGACCTTACATGGTCAAATATTTTCCCTGCAAAGAAAGATAACATTTGACATGATAAACTGTGTTCTGTGAGGAGATCGAACTGCCACAGATAGCAATTAAATCTGCTGAATGGGGTACTCTTTCATGCAAGTGCAATTAACCATTAATTTATTTGGGAGCAAGTATATAAAGTAATCTTTTTTTTCTTTAATACATCAAGTTATGCCTATAAACTTAATGGAAAAATAAGTTGAGACCTTGGATTCTTTTCTTCAAAAAACAGATTAGTTTATTGACTTAATTAGACAACTGAAAGTTAGAAAATGTTAAACAGATTTAATCAGTCCAAACCAATACACGTTTCCATCAAGACCTAAATATGTTTGTCAATATATCAAAATGGTTTGTGAAATAAAAGTTCATTGATATCTCACACAACAAAGAAGAGTACTGACTCTCCTGCTGTTCCATTTCAATATTTTCATTCAGACTGAAACATTGAATTTTTTTATTTCTAATTTATTCTTTATTATATGATAGAACACAAAATTTTAAAAAATAATATTAAATCTTTCCCATCTTACCAAATCTTGTAACTTCCAGCAATTTAAACAAACATCAGGATTAATTTTCTTTGTAGAAATGCCATAATTCTGGGAACTGAACTAGATTTAGATTTTGGTGAAGGATAAAATACTCCCCGTACTGGGACTTGCATTCTGCCTGGGCTTGAATGAATGGGCTTAAATCTGACTGCAGGTTCAAAGCTAGCTATTTAACCATGGAGTGACAAGTGAAGTGAAATAAAGGAAACTTCTTTGCAAAAGCAAAACCGTACCATTTTTCTGCAGGGCTAAAATCTGGGGTAAAATCATCTGTTTCCTGTAAGATTTGGTTTTTATAATTTGTTTGGAAAGCAAGCCAGAGTTTAAAGTAAAAAACAGTGAGAAGAGCATGATAACAGAAAAAAAAAAAAAAAAAAAAAGCAAGATTTGCTACTTTATACCGTGTTTTCACAAGAAATTTGGTATTTCACAGCCAGAAAATACGAATACAGACTTTAACCACAAGCTACATTAGATTCATTATACACGTGTATATCCTGTGTGCAAGGCACCAGCTTGCTGAGCTTTTTTTGAGATCTGTCAATACTCTCACTGACTGGCAGATTTTTGAGTTTGAGCAAATTAGTCATACAGCAGCTAAACAAGGAGAAATTATTTGCAAGATAATTTGCTTCTACTTAGTTTTGGAACAGAATTCCAAAACCATGCAGCAGGACTCAAGTATGTTAGCTTTCTCGGAGGCCTTTGTGTTTTGGAAAATGACCTTTTGGATACCAAACTAAGCTTAGGAAGTTTCCATTAGCCACCTAGTCCCAGTGCTTAGAAAACCTGATCACCACAACTTCATGCCAAGCATTTCTGAAAACCAGTGCATTGTATTTCACTCCACAGTGCCCAGAGTAGGTAAAATGGTGGGGGTTACATTCGAAAGACACAACATTTATCATTTGATGTGGTATAAACAAGGTGCAGTAGGCTACATTATTAATTGCATTAACAGGCTCTGGAATACATGAACATGGAAAGGGAAAAGCTGCCATCTCTATTGTGGGCATGCTGACCATGCATGGTGAGTGTGGCACTTCTGGACAGCCTAAAGGAGCCAAAGCCTCATCTCTGACCAACATACTGCAGGATCAAAGCCAACCTCAACATCAACTTAGATGTCATTATACTCATGTAATCATAGTTTTAGTTCTTTGATGCTGAGGTTTCTGCTTCTGGTAGACAAAAGATACTGATCTAGTCGTGTATATTAGCAGCTCTGTTTCTGTTTCAAGATCAGTCACATTGCTACCACAAACTCTTTCCCAGAATACTTAATTTGACTTATTTTTTTCTTTTTCTTTCTGTTCTTTCTAGTTGAACAGCAGAAAAGCGAGGGTAGTCAAGAGACGCGGAGCCTAAGCCCTCACCACGGCTTTGATAAATCACAGTTAAATGACTGCCCAAGAGATTCTGGCTGCTACATCTCATCAGAAAATTCAGATAATGGTAAAGAAGAAGTAGACCCAGAAACCTTGTCTGACATGGTGCAGTCAGTAACAATCACTGAGTCAAACTGATTCAGTCCTGCTGCCTTTCTGCAGATTTTCAGAAAAACAATCAGATTTGCCAGTACGATGGCACAGAAGCAGAACACAAAATATCCTCAACACTGAAAATATACTTCTGGCTGATGTATGATGCTCTGCACTGTTTGATATGTGGACATCTGATAGCTAAATGTTAGCTGATAATCTCTCATGCTTTTCAGTGAATCCACAGATATTTCAACGAAAAATTTTATACATATGTATTTATAAATATTTGTACAGCAAATGCATTTTCTATAAGAATAATAGAGAATTGGTTCAGGTAGTGGTACACGGTCTGGACATGTTCATTTCTGGAGTTGTCCAAAATGTAAATATTGTACATATTTATTTTAAAAATATACGTATTAATCACACTCTCTATTTTCAGATGTGCTTTGCTGATATTTGTACAGAATGTATTTTCACTGGTACATCCTCATAATAAAAAGGTGGATACATTCGCATCTTACTTTGAAAAGTACCAAGCTAATTCTCATTAATATTAAAGCTGTTTCATACCCTTCTTCTCCAAAATGGGCTCTAAAGTAGACTATTACCTCCTACAGTTTATCCTGGAGGTACAAAAGAACTGCAGTGTGAATCAGAATCAAGCTCTCTGTGTTCATTATCTTTTAGAGAACATAGCCATCTGACTGGCTTATGCAATTTCTTTATTGTTATTTTCACACCTGTTCTCATTCTTCCCAAGCATCGTACAGAAAATGCAAGCTTGGAGAAAAAAAAAAAACAAACAGTCAGTGTCAATATTATCCTTTTATGATCATCTTTTGTGTAGTTCTTGCATTTTGTGTGTGGTGTGAACTTTGTTAATAGAGTATTTGTTCGTATACAAAACTCAGAAGCTAATATGGCTATTGTGCACTGTTGTCTTTCCTATGAGATTTTCTTGTCATTTCCCAGTATATTTTGCACTGGAATACACATTTTAATTGCCTGTCTTCTTTTAGAGTACCTCATTCAATAATAAAAGTAACCATGTGTTTGAGCCTTTTAAAAACTACTTGATTTTTAATGTGGTCATTACATTTAAAAGACTGCTCTGTTCTAAGGCTAACACAGTAAATAGCAGCTCCTCTGAGCACCTTCATCATGTATAATAATCTGTGTATCAAATCCATAGAGAAATTCTTTGCTCACAATTTTCATAATTTAAGGTGTTTTGCATTTACGTTAAAATTTTTCCGCATGCTGCTGACAGCTCAAAAGAAAATCACCTTCAGAAGAGATGAAAGGCAGAAAGTTCCACCCCAAAAGGGGTATTTCTGAAGAAGCCATAAACAAATGGAAAGCTTTTCTTCTTCCAACACCCACACCTCCCCCCTCAAATGGAAATGTTTTCTGTAGTTTTCATGACCCCTTAAACAACTGCTGTCAGACTCCTAACACACAGATGTGCTTTGAAGGCTATAGCATAAAAATAGCAATTTTAGAAAACTGCATTAACAAGATTTCAAAGTTTTGGAGTAAATAAACTCTGTTTAGAAAATAAACAGGAATGTGTGGTGCTAAGATTTGTTTCTGGTTTTAACTTACTTCTTACACTGGCAACAATTGTCATCTTTGGGGAATTTGACCCCAGGTACAGTGGAGATGCAGAATCCCTTGATGGGATGAAGTATATGACAGGAAGTATATGAGAGCTCGTATCAAGCAGCTATATTTCCTTCTTAATGCTTTTCTAACCAGTATTGTGTCATGACATGAAGTACTGATTTTACTTAATATGACTTCAATAACTTCTGAAATAACGCATTCAGATTGTTTTCTAGCATCATCTCACTCTAGAGAAGGAATAAAATCAGCCTGAATTCCTCTAAGAGGGGCTTATCTTTTGGCAATTGTGGCAGAGGCACTTAGTCTTCAGGTTGCTTCTATCTAGACAGCTGTAAAATTGCTGAGCCTGTAAAAGTACGTTGAAGGGATTTTAAATATAATTATGACAAGAAACAGCTAAATTAGCTGGGTCAAGGACTAGCAGCCACAGAGACCAGAGATGTAGCATGATAAAATGCTCTGAGAAATGTTTATTTGCATATGTTTGCAAATGTAAATAGGCCTCTGTAACTAGGTACAGTGACAGGCAAGGCTTTCAACAGAGGAAAATCCCCATCAGCTGCTATTCTGTCACAGGAATCAAACCCTGAATAACTTGGGCAGGTGGCAAGAGGATAGAGGTGTAAAGTTAACTAAAGGGTAACTACGGGCATTGAGCTGTGATTTAACCACTCCTGTCTCTAATCAGTAAGGCTTTGTCCAAACAGCTTCTTGTTCAGAAAAAATGTGTCAACTGAAAGCTTGTTCAAGACATTTGTGACTTCCTGCTAAGGCAGAGCAGATTAGATCTCAAACTGAGAAACTTCCGTTCTCTCGAGCTATTCTGAGAAATAGGAAAGCGGAAATTTTGCAACATGACCAAAAAAAAAGAGTGTTTCCTACAAGAGCAACCTTTTTTCATCTCTCAGTGGTTTCATTAATCACACTGATCATGGACTAAACTGTTTGTACTGGCATCAACAGTTCTCCAACCACCTTTAGTGCTGGGTAATCTGAATAAAAGGTAATTCTGGGGACTGTTGGAGAAAGTCTGGTGTAGATCTGAGCTACTCTAGAGGATTCTTTAAAAAGTCCATGAGGCAGGGAAGAGAAGCAAGCAGCAGAGGTTCTGCTCCCCTCTGCCACACGCTCAGTGGTGTCACCTCCATTCCATTTTACTAGCCCTCCTCCATGACCAAGGACTGTAAGGTTTGTAAGTCTCTTATTTGGAGATAACCAAGAGCCCTCTGCTCCCTGCAGCTACAGAGCATGCAGAAAGATGCAAGGGCAGCCAGCGCTAGCAGAGGGGAAGCTCACGATGCTAGCCCCGCTCGCCTTCCAGCGGTGGGATCTTCCCCGGCCACAGAGGCCGCGGTGCCGTTGCAGCAGACTTCCCCCCAGGGCTCCGGCGCTGGCTGATGGCACAGAGCTGGCAGCACAGAAAGACAGAGGGGATGCAAATCAAAATCCAGGTGGTGGCAGGCACCCTCATCCCCAGGGAAGCGCCTCCTCTGAAAGTTAACGCCGCTTTCAGAAGCGTTGCCTCGTGCTCAGCCCCATTTGACTGCTGTCCACAGCTGGCATCGCATTAGAGGCGGGCTGCTTTACCATCAAGGAGGGTAGCACAGTGGCAGACTGCAGCCCTGCGATCCATTTGACTGGCCTGCAGACCTCAGGAGTCAGCATCCTGCTCTCCAGGGCCTAAAATAAAACTTTTTTATTTTTTTCCAAATTTCAAGTTTGATGGGCGAGAAGCTCAACATGAGCAGCAGTGTGCACTTGCAGCCCAGGAAGCCAGCTGTGTGCTCGGCTGCATCAAAAGGAGTGTGATCAGAGGGTCAAGGGAGTGGATTCTCCCCCTCTACTCCACTCTCGTAAGTCCAAACCCGTGGTACTGAGTTCAGCTCTGATTTTTCTTACCTAATGAACCCATCAGCCTGTAGCTCCTTAGCTGTCTCCAAAGTCCAGAGGGCTGGCACTAGACAGCATCCTCACCACAGCCTGGAAACCAACCAGTGATTCTGTCAAGCCCTGTATTTTACTTGGCCCTAGAAAAAACTCTTGCCTATTCACTGTATGACCATCAAAAGTGGTTCTCCTGTCTAGGAAAGGCCAACAAATGCCACTACAAACACATACCAAAAGAGACTGGAGGGGGATATAATACATTCAGGGAAACAGAGCTATTAAAACTACAGTCACTTCATTTATGCATAATAAACAGCAGTCATTGCCATGAACCTGAATTTCTTAGGAAATGTATATTCTCTAGAAGGAGTTTAAAAGTGGGAGGTCCATGATAGGCAAGGGGGACCTGAGATGATCGTTTTGGTCTGACATGCCTAGCAGTCTGCTGGGCACGAGAACTGCCTGCTGACAGCAAGAGCTCAGAAAATCTGCCTGTGCCAGGATGTCCTGCAAAAAGGAGGGACAAGAGGGCTGGAGGGCAAGTGGTGTTGCTTAACAGTTCATGTACCTTGGCTGCTTAATTTAAACCTGGCAGTGTCCCACAAGGCATGTACTCCCTGGGCAGAGCCCACATGTCCTCACCTCCTAAGGCCCACTACCCATACCAACTAAGTACGTAATGCCCACTCTATTCAGTGGTGCTCTGAAGTGGGGCTATGGCAAACCCTTGGTTTACTCAAATAATTCACATTCAGGGACGTCAGATTTTTAAGTTTGATTCTCCATGGCTCCCCTGTGCTCACAGTAAATGAGGATTAGATGTCCCCTTCTTACTGTTCCATTACTTTCCCGTTGTTAGAAGCTGTGCAACCAAGGTTTTCCGGAATACCTGTCTCTGTTCTGCAGTCATGGTTTCTGAAGCTATTCTATATTCACGTACGAAATAACTCCTTTGTGTGCCATGTAGACATGTTGCGCAACTCAGCATTAGGACACAAGAGACAAGTCAAGGGTATGCATGGCCATAGGATAGTTTTGACAGACTGCGAGCAAGCTTGTTGACACTGCTTGACTACCAGTCCTGTCCATAGGGCCGAGGGAGGACATGGGAGGACTTCCACCTGAATCATTCCCAAGCCTTAGATTTTCCGCAGAAGCAGCCAAACCGTGTGAATCATTGCCACCCTGAGCACAAATTAACATACAAGCATTAAGAGTTACCTGGTGACTTGGGACTGGGTTTGAATACAGCAGTATATACTCTGCTGTCATAACAGACAGCCTCTGATGCTTCTGCTCTCTCAGTTTTTGAAGTACCCTCCTCTGGATGCTCCTGACATGGTTTTGCTTGGATGCCCAGTACGCTGTGCAGGCCCCAGTGACTGCTCATGGAACCAGTTAGGTCAGCCAGAGCTGAAAATCAGGCCACAGCTTTTTGCCACTTTTGCGTGAAAAGAAACGGTACTTGTAAGTTGTGCCTGTGTTGCACATTATATCACAAATCTCTCTAAAATGTTTACCATCATATTTGAGAGCAGTCCCTTGCTGGCTATCAAAAAAGCATCCTCCAGGGAAAGCACTTCTTAAAATACTATCAGCAATAACCTTACACTTTTACAGAGTGCAAATGTAAGAGAAATAAAAGAGAAGAGAAAGCCACTCATTGGGAAAATGCGCTTTAGAGAAAAATGAATACAGCAAAACTGAGGAACTTACACGCTTTCAAAGAAATCTGTTTATTACATAACTCCTTTGCCTCCTAAGGTTGCTCTCATCTGTAACATAAGAGGTGAATGACTAGCATCATTCTTTACACCAGTATATTAGAATAAAACGTAACTCACTGGAAGAACAGTTATTTGTCTTTAAATACCTTTGCAGTAAAACTACACAGTAAATGCTTATTTTACTTCCTTGCCTATCTGTCTAGCTATGGGGCTATTTAAAGACAGCAGTGAAGTATCAGAAGGAGCTAAAAGATTATTAGCGTAACTGATAGCTCTGTGCCACTCAGTTAATGCTATGAACATGCCTACAGGACATCTACCTGTCTTAAGTTCTGCTTTATTTTTAGACAATGTATTAGCAATCTTTGCTCATTCTAACTTTGTTAAGCAAAACATGCTTTGTAACCCAGAAAAGGCTTCCATCTGGGGCATTGGGGGGGGGGGGGGGGTGATTTTTGGATTTAGCTTTCAGAGTGAAGGGAAAGCCATCATTAGTCGAAGTGGTTGAGTGACCAGTGACTTTGTCAGCTATGGTTTCAATTCAGTAGAGAAAAAAATACGGGAAAACTGACTGGTTTGGGCTGAATTTGTAGACATATGTGAAAGTTTGGGGATCAAAAATATTGTATGATGTTGTGAAAAGCATGAAGACTATGGCTGTATAGGACTGGTGCTAGAGGTGGTTAGTGAGGTCTATGAAAAGAGACGATGGCTGAGTGTCTAGCAGAACAGGACATGTTTAGGAGAGAAGCTGCATATAGTCCGACTTACACACTTAACGGAGCAGTGAATGTGCATTTACTATAACACTGTTTTTTTCCTGTGAGACAGACCAATTACCTATAATTCCGACATAAACTCAGTCTCTGCAGCACCATAATTTGATGTTTTACTCTGGAGAAAGACCTGCACAAGTGGCAGAGAATTTACACATTATTTGCCAAAAATAAACAAATTTGTGTGAGACATGATTCAACAATATAAGATCCTAGATAACAGGATTAGCTTCACACTGTACAGTACTTCACAGCTTCCAAATGGAGTACAGAGGATCATTTAATTAAAACCTATTCGACTGAAAATCCTATTTATCTGAAACAAATGCTTGCCCTATATATAATATCAACAAAGTATTCACATGAGCAACTAGCAATAAACAACAGAAAGATGCACAATGAATGTCAATTAACACAATTTGCTTTCAAATAAACTTGCAGTTTATGTATACAGCTTTAGTACTGTCCTGTGTATCCATTATAAAGGTCAATTAACCTCAATTGCAGCTAGTCAGCTTGTTCTAAAACAAAATCAGCATAAGATACCTTTTTATTATAAATCAGCATCTCAGCAATTCAGTTGCCTGGCACTGAAGAACTTCTAAATTACTGAAAGTCTTTGCTAAAAAGGAAATTACAAAAAACAAAAAAGGAAAAGAGAGACAGTGAGATGGGCTGAAATTGGTGAGGTGCCACAGTGGGGCTGCATGAGGCTTTTTAAAATATCATTATTCAGCATAGAATCATGCATTCAGGACAACAAAGAGCTTTGGTATGAGTGTGCCTCAAAGGATGAGAATCTTCCTGAGTAAAGCTTTCAATGCACACACTAATCCAAGGCTATACTAACAAATCTCTTGAAATGGAAATCCTTGCTGAAAATGGGCTGTGTGCTTTAAACAGTATCAAAGAGTTCTTCTTTTTTTTTTTTCCCCTTTGGCTGCAGAATGTCAGCATTTATAGCAAAAGTCAATCAGGTGCTCACTTGTTCTGCTTCATCAGGAAGAAGTGGTACCACGTGAGCACTGGGAGCTCTCATGTGGAGTTGCACAAGCACCACTAACCCAAAGGACTGCTGTAGAAAGCAAAGGCAAGTGGTTAGAAGTCCGACATATTGATCTGTGAAAAGGCATATGTGCAATATTTTACAAGAGAATGTTTGTAATCACACTTGGGAAAATACAGGTCTCATTGGACTTAGAGAAAGATTTTTTCTCAGATGTTAATAATTACATTGCTAATCAAAAATAAAACAAAAAACCCAAAAAACCAAAACCCAAAATGGATTATTGATCACTCAGTGGGCCATGATCCAGTGGCCATTCCAGCTGCTGACCACACCAGCCATTGAAACATGGTTAAATCAAACCTATCAGTGTTTTGAGAGGCTGTTTAACTCACTTCTTAAAAAGTAACAGGAAAGTCAATGGCTGACATAATAAATAACAATTCTGCCCCTACCAGGTGCTTCTACAGTCTTCTTGAAGCTGGATATGGTTATAAAATTACTGCAGTGTTGTCTTCACTCTCTAGAAAAGAAAATATACAGTACTGTACAAAGACCTAGGGGGAAAAAAGATTGCTTTCTTGGAGTGTACTAACAAACCTTCATTCACCAGAGGTTAACGGGCTTTGTGCTTTCAGTGTCCTTTATGAACTTCATCTTTGCTGAAGGCAGACAATGTTCACTGCTACAATGCAATCATCTTCCCAGTACTACTGCTACTGAGACTTATGGAATATTAAAAAAAAATGCTAAAACTTGAGAACATAATTATACTGGACACACAAAACTGCAGGAAAATATTTAGTTTTCTGAGTAAAATTCACCCATGTCCTTCAGGCCTACGAAACACTTGTCTAACTACAACACAGACTCTAACTACAGTCTCTTAACTACATTAGAGTATCCTGACTCACTGCTTCATCCTACTTCAGTGCTTAAGCCTTCATAAGGGTGATCTTTACTTACCACTTCATTGCTATTGAAAACATCAAACTCCATTACGCTGTTTAACTTTACATCAGTGAAAAGAGCAACTAGTATTCATAAGAAAGGAAAAGTCACATCCCTGGCTGATGGGTATGTGCTTTCAAAATTCAGCTGCAAACATGAACATGGTTCATGACTACAGAAGGGGAAAAAAATTTGTTTTCATTTTTCACATTGCTAAAAGAAGCTCTCCTAAAAACAAGACAGTGTCTGAATCTTGGCATTATGGTTTCAGCATGAGATAGAGTGGAAAGAGATGCTTGGCTTGGCCAGCTAACGATGGATGGCTGGTCTGTATGGACGAGGCTAGAAATCTTCTTTTAATACCTAACTTTCATGTAGAAAGAAAAAAATGTGCTGTTATTGATCCAGGATATGCTAAGATGCTGCAATTCCTTCAACTGAAAAGCAATATTTACCATGATTTCTTGCTAGTTGAAAAATTTCACAGTGAAACAGTTTTGTACCTCCATAAGAACTATTTGCTAAAGGAAAGCATGCCTCATAAATCATGGGGTTTGGTCTGGTAACATTATAAGAAATAGACCATCTGAGTCAGCCAGCTCGAAGTAAGGTAATACCTCCTAAAAGGCATCCTGAACATCATCAGGGTCTTGTGAAACAACATTTTGATTAGCTAAGTGAAAATGAATCACAAGTGTTGGCATACAGCTATGCTATCATTTTACTCAAAGAATGATCAATCAGTAGCGGAGTGATGAAAAATTAAACAGAAAGATCAATTCAAGACATTACATTCTTACAAGACTCCTAGCTCCTCTGCTCAAGACCTGATAGTTTCCACAAGAGTTATCAGACATGGGTGATAATTATAAAGATATGGTAATTGAGGGCATTAATTCACACGTGCGAGCTAGATCTGCTGTCACAGCAAGAACTTCTTCATTGAGAACTGGCAGAGAAGGATTTTCTTCCTCCTTGACTGGCACAGCAGGATCCTCATCCAGCCACTGGCACAGTAACAGGTTCCACTTTAAATCTATCCTATCTACACCCTGTTGAAGTAATTCAGTTAATTGTGTGCATCAGTCTTTGGAGAAATCTTTCATACTGCTAGTTATGTCCTTGGATGAGTATGGTAGCAGTCAAGCACTGCAGTGGCACACTGCTGCCTGCTAGATCTGAAATGGCTGCTACAGAGCCAACAGCCCACTTAAGCACCAAGAAACCAAGAAGCCCACAAGACCATCTAAGCCTTTAAATGCTATAAATTACTCAAGAAGGGATGTGCTGTAAGCATAAATGTTCACCATGGCACAAAGTACTCTATAGGGGGAAAGCTAGCCAGAGCATGACTTGACAATTTAAAGAGTTTATACTTGACGTTAGTTTATTAAAATTCCTTTTTTAGCTTTAGGGGGAAAAAATAATAATAAAAAAAAAAAAGAAAGAAAGAAAAGAAAGACCCAGTAAAACCAAAAGAATTGCAATGAAGGCCAGACAAAACATTCACCCAGATAGCTAAGACACAGTTCTTCTACAGACTGTGCCAATATTGACTTCCATATAAAGTCCTATTTTTTATACAAAAGGTTAACCTTCCACAATTTACTTACTCATGAATTATAAGGTGAACAGAGACACTGATGCAAATGATCCAGTATATTAAAAAATGCATTGAGCCAGGAAATATTCAAAGTTCTGCTATAAATTATCTTTTAAGGTCTGGGATAGTAGATGTAGTGCCTGTGCCAGGTCCTATTAACTGGAATAGCTGGATTTCGAAGGAATCTGCTTTGACAGTTGGTCTCTAAAAGATATAGGGAATTCCTGTCCCACTCATCTGTTAAAGATTATTTTAAAAAAAAGGTTATAGGTAGCCTATCACATTGTTAGGAGCTGAGTAGCAAAGTAGATACGGGCAACAGGAAGCATATATTTCAAAGGAGCAAGGTACAATAACATCTGTTTGATGCATTCCAATCCTATCCTAGAAAAGTTATCACTATCATTTATAAAGGTGGGGGAGAAAGAGGTTAAGTTGTCTTGGTTAGCTTTTGATATGAACTGAAAGTGTTAAGTTGTGGTGCTCTCCTTCGCCTGTTGCCCTTAGACTGCAATTAGAGAAGTAACCAAAGAAAAGCAGGAAAGAACTGAGTTTATACACGCTGATCTGAATAGTAAAGTTTTTCTGCTTCTCTGTCCTAGGACATCAGAGAGATGAGCTCACACACCCTCTCTTATATTTATAACGACTATTCCACTGAGTCAGCGAATTTATGGTAACGACAGGAGTTTGAAAGAACAGGAGTTAATGAAGAAATTCCCCCAGACTTCCCACAGGCTGGAAGGCCCTAAGGTGTTAGGTCCTAACTTAAGGCTTGATTGCATGAAATAGCCCATGTGGGGTAGTAATACCGCACCAGATCTCTGTGCAGACAAATTTATTCTGCTCTAATACAGCAATTCTTTCCTCTTTATAAAGAAACTAGGGTTGTGGGGTAAGGTTTTGTACTGGAGGTCAGTTCCAATTAAGCCCCAATTACAATACCCATGCATGTATTTCCTGAAGGAGACAAATCTTCACAAGATAAAACTGTGAAACTCCAGAATCAGAGTTTAGAGATGGGATGAGCACCTCTTCCTACAGAATTGTCCCTTAGTACTTTTCAACTTGCCAATGTTTGCTGAGATGAATAGAAAGGGTTTGATACAAAGTGGGACAGCCTTTAAAATTAATTGTATTTTTCCCTTAAATACAAGTCTTGTGCCAGATGGTGAGAAGTGAAAGAGGCAAAACCAGAGAGGTGGAAAATAAATCTTTCCCTGGGTACAAGGTATGATATAGAGGTATTTCCTATGTAGGCTGTGCTGAAAAAAACTTCAGAGGGACCACTCTGATCTATCTTACCTGCTGTGATTGAGGCAGAACAGGGTTAGTGCTGGGACAGCAAGAGAAATTCCCCAGGAAAGGAATTTCCTCTGGCAGGCATATTGTCCATGGCTAACTAGAAATGCCAAAGAGATGCCAGATTTCAGAAAGGGTTTAAGGAGAACTTGCCTCAGTGTCCATTCCTTCAGTGAGCTTATGTGAATCCAGTGTTCTATACATTTGCAAAGCCAAGAGACAGCAGACTACATAGTCAGCTAGGTTTGGGTTCGGCAGTTCTTCGCTCAGTATGTGAAGCTTTTGTGATGGCCATGCAAGTTCATCAGTCAAGCATGGAGCAACCAGACACCATGTCCTCACATGTTCAGGCACTCTTTACAAGCCACAGTATTTTAATACTGTATGAAGTGAAATGCCCAGCTAAAGCTGGTTTCTCCTTCTCTGGCCAGAAGGCAAATTAGCAGTAGTGAATTTTACAACTACACTTTCTTGGTTGTTTTAAAGTCAAATGGTAACTTACATGGTCACCTTCTTAGCAAGAAAAGTGCTGGTGCTGTGTCTGCCATACAGGCTCTAGCTATCTGGCATTTAACCATTCTTTTTAATTTAACCAAGAAAAGTAACTCCTCTTGCGTCTAGTCTCTTCAAGAGGTGACTTGCTTCCTGTGTAATTTCACTGTGTGCAGCATGAGAAACAACTGTGCTGTTCATCTCTTCCTATCTCCTCATTTAGCTCTAAGGTATAGAGCTCGGTACTGTTGCACATTATGCCAGAGCTATTAAGCAGCATACTGGTGCACCGATCTGGAAAAATGTAGCAGTCAATGACGCCGGCTGCATTCAGCACGAGCCTCGTAAATTGTGGGCACATTCTCTGCATCGCTTAAGAGGTGCAGAGGTAAAGAGAGAAGCTGTGCTACCTGCATGCGTGATTGATTGCCAGCACTGAAACGTTCCCTCAGAGCACGCTGCTGCTCCTCTGCCTCCTTTGCTCCAAGAGGCATGTCAGCAGGGGTGGCGAAGATGAGAAAAAGAAAGAAGGGCACGGGGTGTATGCCCAGGTTATATCACTGCCCATCCGTATTCATTGTGCCTAAGGCCTTGGAGATGCCACTGGATACTACATGTCACAGCAGCTCCCTGGCTGCTCCAGCCTGGCTGTGGGCTGGCAGCCAGTCAAGGAGTTAAGAAGCCATAACCATTTCCTCACTCAGCTTCAAAAAACGTGGGCTCAGCAAAGCTGAAGCTCTAGCCCAGCGCCTTTGCTGAACACAGAGCCTGGGATGCGGGTGTATTTTTACCGCTTGCATTCCCCCCTCAAAGTATGAGACTGGAACATTTATGCAGAATTCATTTGCTGAGTTTTTAATTCTTTGCAGGCAAAACAGTGTGTCAGCAGGTATTGTCTTGCTCTCTGAAAGAAGTAATCATCTTCAGAAGCGCTTCCAGTCGGAGTGTCTCCAGGGCGGACTCCAAGCTCTGCAAAGTCAAAGCGGATGTTTGAAAGAGAGGGCTTTGGATTCAGTTCCAAAGCTTGTCAAGACATTTTAAGTATGTGAGATGGCAGTCCTTGGGAAGTACTGCTGTCCCTGTATTATGGGCATAAATTGCAACATAAAGAGACCCACGGTTTGCAAAGGCTCCTAAGCAAATTGGTGCTTCTCTGTGCTCTCCCTGGGTCATGTACCTCTGAGGATAGCAGCACCTCACCTCCCACTGGTGTAAGCTGGCACAAAATTTGGAAAACAACCTATTAGCTGCCACCTGCAAGGCAGCTTCAAAACAGTACCTGCCTGCCATGGGCAGCAAGACACCAGCTGTGAGGTTCCCATGCTGCCAGGCAGCCCTTGCAAAGGGGCCTCACCCCTCACATCTTCCGTACCAAGTGCCCAAGTATCAGGAATGATGCTCAAGCAAACTGTTCATGGTGTAGGCATAAAACCACAATAAAATTCCTTGCATCAATAACTGTTTCTGAACTAAGATAAATACATCTCTCACCTCCTGGGAGTGACTGAAAAATTAATGTGCTCTTCCTCCTCTGACCTTGATACTTCTGTCTCCAGTGTACAGGTGACAGCCATACCCTCCTCCCCAGACCCATCTTTCCCATCCATGCAAGGCTACCTGTGCAGGTCTCCAGAGCTGCAGTGGACAGGGAGAACTCAATGGCCAAGTTGCAAGGCTTGACTCCTGGCAGTCCAAAAGGACAAGGGTGAATCCTCTGCTGCAAATGATGGGGTGCATCTCACCCAGACGTGGTCCCTCGGTCAGTGCTGTTCACTCACCATTCCACGACATGGGTTTGACGCAGCCATCCTGGGCTCAGCACTTGGATTTACCAAAGAAATAACATCAAACTGCACAATGTAGGGAGACACTGGTGAAATTTCCACCCTCACACCTGTGTGAGAAAGACAGCCAAGCTGAAACCACCTCCCCAAACAAAGCCTCCCAGGGGCTTGGGGCTCTCACAGCCCTGGTCTCCATTAATGGCACACAGAGAAAATGCCCTGGCTATGTTAGGGTCACTGTGACTAGCACATGTAGGGCACAGGCGAGGGGAAGGCATGGGAGGTCACAGCCCCTGGCCAGGCATGGGGAAGTGGAGCACAAGGCCATAGCATGGTGGCTTGTAGCAAGGAGCACCTGTGGGGTAGGATGAGGGACCTCAGAGCCTCCTGGACCTCCCCAAAACCTGACAGCTCAGCCACCAGGTCCTCCTCTGTGTTGTAAGCAGACAGGGAGGGGAGTGCCTCCCATTTGGAAAGTGGGATAATTAAGACTTCAGGATTTGGTTTATTCAGGTCTTTGCCCTGAAAACAATGCATTAGAAAGCTCCTGTTTTCAGTGGTGTTATAAAGGATAACAAATGGATGGAGAGGCCAGAGGACCGAGCTCTGGCAGACAAGGCAAGAGCCACACTGAGGAATACCTCATGTTAAACAAGCAAGATATTTATTCTGCTCTACTTAGCATTGGCTAGGCCTCATTCAGAGAACGGCATTCATACAGGGGCACTGCATTTTAAAACAGACAGATAAATTGGAGAGAGTTCGGATGAGAGCAACAAAAATGATTAACGAGTTAGTAAATAAGACCTCTGAGAAAAGGTTACGAGAGCAGGGCCTGCTCGGTCTGGAGGAAAGAGGACTGAGGGGAAGCATTACTGCCTTCAAATATGCAAAGGGCTGTTATGGAGAGGATGTAGACCAATTATTCTCATTAGAGAATAAGGACAGAACAAGAAGTGATGGGATTAAGATGCATCAAGGGGGGATTAAGTTTTAATGTTAGGCAAATGTTGTAACTATCGGAGAAGTTAGGCAATGGAACAAGTTTACAAAGGAATTTGTGGAATCACTCTAACCAGTGAAATATGTGCCTGACATTAGAGACTTGTCTGTCAGGGCTAGACTATGTCTAATGAAATTCAGAATCCTTCTCCAGCACATGGCAATGTTCGTGAGCCCCTAACAGGCAGACAACAAGGACTTCTAACAAGCAGAAAGCTATCAGTGCAGAGGAAAATGAAAGGGCTTTGTATACACACATGCATGTGCTTGTATATGAATACTGCTGAAATTAACAATATACAAAAGAAGAAATGTTATCAGTAGTCACAGCCCTTACTGACATCCTATGTTTTGTGCCAAAATGCCGTGCCTCCACATCAGTCTTTCTCCAGCACTACAGAAGCCATGACTGGGACATCAGTAAAACTGTATATAGTTTTGGGTCCCAATTCTGCATGCTTTTACCCACAGGATGATGATCTCAGCAAGAAGTTGACTAAGCTTGACATACAACCAAAAGAACAAATAACATGGATGTTATTAGGTATTGCCCATGGATGCTATTGCATTTGCCTAGTTAAGATACAACTGCGCAACAAAAACCAGGCCCTTCCTACTCAATGATTACCTTAACTGCAAGCCAGAAATCATCAAAGGAGCAAGTGGGGAATCACAGATGGTAATGAAAGCACTGAGTTACTCCCACTACTACCTGCAGTGTTTGAACACTGCAGAGCCTGATAAATGTCACTTTCTCGCTATGAAAACAGAGTGCAAACAGAGAAGCAGCAGTATCTGAAATTCAAACATTTCCTTGTATTTAGATTACCACCACCACTTCTGTGAAGTCCTAAATGCCTTGAAAATCAACATAAGCAACAGAACTCGATACATTTGGTGATTTTTTTCTAAAACATAAGTTTCACCTTTTGTCATTAAAAGAACATCCAACCCAAGCCTCACATGCTCTGAATCTTCAATGGCTATCCTGACAATTCTGAAAATTCTGGACTAAATAATACAGTTAATTGAGGGCAGGCAGTTTATGTCCCATTTAGCCGAGAGCAAGGTTTTATGATGAAGTTATAAATTCATTTGAAACAGAAAAAATAGTCTGAAGCTATCATAAGAAAAGTGTTAATCCAACTGTGAAACACTGAAAAGGGTGACAATGTAGTTAAGTGCAAGCAAAACTACTTATTTGCTAGTATGATGTAGTAATCTGGAAACACTCCTCTCCTTGTTGCAGGTCAGTGCTCTGCAGAGGTTATCATCACTGACCATGCTCTTTGTAACATTTTTTGAGGCTATCGTAAAAGCAAGCAAGAAGCATGTGTTGATAAAGAACTGATTTGAAATGTCAGCCTTATGGGAGAAGGTGCCAGCACAGCTAGCCGTCTTTTAGGGTTTTTTCGCAAGTACAAAAAGATTAAAACCTTCCTGGTCAGGAAGCAAACCCTGAGGAAAAGAAGCCGAAAGTCTGACAGGGCTGTGAACCCCACAGTCATAGCAATAATTTTGCAAATGACTAATAATGAGGAGTTGATAATCCAAAGGATGATCTCTGAAGGGAAGAGCACCAAATTACTTAGGGGAGAAAATCAGTTATCTCCAATACAGTTTTGTGGCTGCACAGCCTACAATATGCAAATACACAGAAGTTAACCACAGTCACAGAAACCTGAGTATCAAAGTTACAAAAAATCCAAGGAATTTTACAAGAATCACTGAAAAAATAGCCTCCTCATGAATGGATGCTTATCTGCTTTATTGACACAGATACAATGCTATTTCAACATTCTTCGTCACAAAGTCTGACAGCCGTCTAGAGATGTCAGCATCTATGAAAGAGATGCTGCACTGTGGTGAAAGCAGAACGGGGTGGCTGGATCTGGGAGGCAGTACAGAAATCAAATTAGCATCAAATACTGTGGGCAGATTTTTAACATCTTTTCTCTTGCTAGGTGGTGTCTAACTCCATAACTGGGTCACTGAAATTAATGGAACTACTTGCAAGTAAGACAGTACTCAATGTGCCTTAGAGCATCAGAGTCTGACCCACAGTACATATTCAAATGTCACCTTGTATTTTAATGTATCTTAGACTTGAGGGGTTTTTAAAATTATTAATTTAGAAATAGATTTCTTATTGGGATCAGGCTCTTTTTTTCACTAAAAGTACAAATGTCTTTAGAGGAGATGAACATTTGGCCACTTGTTACTAAAAATCCCATTTCCATGTGTGTGTAATCCATGTTCCCTGAAGGTTTTGAGAGCAAGAGCTTATTGTTGATGAAAACAGAGAAGCACAGCCTAAGGGCTGCTTGGAACTCCAGATGGATGGAGGCCTCCAAGGGGAAGGTGCTTTCCTCGAGCATCTGCTGGTGAGCCAGGAAAATTACTGTATGGGACAGACCTCGTTTACGTTGCTGTTAAGCATTGGGTTTGGGCACTTTGGTTAAAATACATTTAAATTCTGGATTGAAGGATAATAAAATACTGTTATCCCTGCTGGGGGATAACTGGCAAAAGGACTGTATTCATTGTGCTTGGAATGAAGAGCTTCCCTAATTACAAGCACTGTCTTTAAGACCACATGAGGGAAACCTCTGAAAAGGCTGGAAAGAAATGAGACAAGAAAAGTTTCTTCCAGAGAAGCTTATTTAGGAGCAAGGATTTTTCTCAGCCTCAGTGTGTCACGGGTATTTTCTAAAAGTGGGAACAGAATGCTGTCACTTCTTGAGGCTTCAGAAATGAGCTGAAAGTACTTGGACCCAAGCCATGGAGAGAGAATAACCTAGCTGAGGAACGTGGATAAGGACCTCCTAGCCTTATTACATGATCTGAGAAGATAGGACAGACACTTTCCTCGGGGTTAAAAGCTAAAAAAGGCAGTGAAGCATCTTTGTGCCCACAGGTGAATTTCCCCAATTCTGGACAATAACATTTTAGACAACACAGAAGATGGAAAAAGTATTTGTGAATCACCTCAGTACTTGCAGCTGCGAGAGATGGACTGGGGTTAAGACTTCACTTGGAGGAGGAATTCTCAGCTAATACTATTTCTCTGTTTCTTAAGCTTATTCTGTGACACCTTTTATACCTGCCAATAATGGGCTTTTCAGAGACATTTACTGCCAGAGTGTATGTGGGGCTGAATTACACCTTCAAATATAACTTCATTTAGTGTCCCTTGTTGCTGGGATTGGGCACCAAGCTGGAGTTATTCAAATATTCTTAAAAATAAACAAATGAACAAACCAACTCCTAAAATCCTGAATATAGAGACCTTATTATTACCTGTAGTACTTTGCTGAAAGCACAGTGATTTGTAAGAAGCTGTAAACTTGTCCAGTCTAAGGTCCACTCAAGCATAAGAGTGTGGCCAGCAGGTCACCAGAGGTTATCTTTCCCCTTTGCTCTGATGAGTACTGTGTCCAGCTTTGGGCACCCCAGTTCAAGAAAGACAAGGAACTACTGAAGAGAGTCCAGCAGAGAACTATGAAGATGATCTGGGACTAAAGCATCTCTCTGATGAGGAAAGGCTGAATTAAACTGACACTGCACCAGCATAAGCATGATCACTAAACCCCCACTGAGGGAACTCTTCTTTTTTCACTGGGTATAAAGTACAGCTGAGTGGCCCTCAAAATAAACATTTATAGCAAAAGCAGTCAGTCATAGCCAAGACAGCTGGATGAGAACTACTGTGCAAGTAGTGCCTCAGCTGCACTCTTCCCTCTCTTGGAGAAGCACGGAGTTACGCACACTTGCATGCTACAGTATATGATGTGTTCTAATACTGAAGACATTTATACAGAAATAATTACTAATAGCAGGATGTAGAGACTACACACCATACTCTGTGCTGCTGGGCATTGCTTTGCTTAGGCTCATTAGTAACAAGAATTATCATACTAGAGAAATATATTGGTCTGCCTAATATAGCAAGTGAAAACAGCTGTCTCGGAGGCACTGTGAAATATTTACATATATTAGATTTCTGAAGGCACTTATGGCATACACAGGCCTTAGAATAGTTCTCTCCTAGCACCTATTTTGTACAAGTCAGCCAATACTCTGCAACTTGAAAATTATTACCCTTTCCATCAATTTCTGTTCCTACCCTTACTGTGAACCCAAAAGTCCAGCCTGAGTCTGGGCACAACATTTAGCCTTTCGTAAGACAGATCTCTTTAAGTATTCAGGTCACAAAATCTTCATAAGGATTTTGTTTTAGTAGCGTACATATATTTAAAGAGAACATGGAGCTGGTTGCCTTAGTAACAAGATCTTTCAGTCATTGTGTTTTGTATTTACTCAACACTAGAAACGTACACTGTATTGAGAAGAAATGTGGTATTTTCATTAGTCTACCCCTGTGTATATGCCCATCAGCAGCAAATGCATACTGTGTAGTTTGACTTTCCATTTCTGAGCTATGTGAAACTTCTGAGAAAAGAGCATGCAGAAATGAAACCAAGGCACCTGGTGCAATGTATTTTTGTTACAAGTATTTTGAGAGAAAAAACTGTTGTAAGAGTTCAAAGCACTGCGCTGAAGATATTCCTTGTCTCACAATTTTATCTCTAGCAGCAGAAGAGTGTAAAACACATTTCTATTCCACCATTTCATATTCTGATGAAGAAACTCTACAGAAAATAGTTTTGAAATAGTATATTTTTATAGTGCTAGCTTCCACAACTGTATTAATGTGCAGTACAAACTTAATAAGCACTGTTAAATGCTGGTTTACCTCACCTTCGGTGGTGGGAGGTGAGGGAATAGACATTTAAAGGGCTGTTTCAACGCCTGCTTCAGTCTGGGAGAAGCAATGCATCAATTACAGCTGCATCAATTAAAATGCAGGAGAAATTAGGCAGAATAGATCCATTTAACTTTGGGTCCAGCCAGGATGCCAAAAGGTTTTTATCTCTCCTTCTGCAAATATACCATGGGATTTTTCACCTCCAGCAAGACATCAGAGTTGCCTTCAGATGCTAAGCAAAAATCTAGCATCTCCAGCTGCCCGGGGCCTCTTGGGAGGCGGCATGAAGGGGCTGACTGGGGACAGAGTGCCACCTACCGCGGCACCGAGCCCCGTCCTTCCCTCCAGGACTGCTCTGAGCCTGGCAGCACTTTGCTCCAAAATCACAGGCAAAACTCCCCTTGGCTTTGATGGACTATGTTTCAAGCCATAAGGATTGAATCAGCCCCTTCCCACTTGCCTAGTGAGCAGCATGGTGGTGCAAGAGCATGTCACTTTGGACCTCACAGTGCCGAACACACAGGGCTGATGCTGGAAAGGACTTAATGGCACAAACTAACCTAGCACCCGTTTGTTGTAATAGTCTGTGCATTAACTCTTGCTTTTCAGGTAACCTGGCTATTGCACTGACAAGAAATCCACTCCTAGGGTGCTCTCTCTCATTATAATTTCAGATAGTGTAAAACACTTCTGTATTACATCAATTTAATATCTCATATGGCCTCTGTCACAGTATTATATCATACTCTTACAGGATGATGGACTCCAGTCTAATATGACTGTTGTTTCTCTAACTACTTCATTTTGCCATTCAGATGGAACAGAGCCTGATCAAATAGAAAAGCAGAACGTTATAGACACATAGAATAACTTAAATTTAATAGCAGACAGAACATTTGTTCTATATTTAAAAAAAAAAAAAAAGAGATGGAAAATAGACGTGGAAAAGCACAACGGTGGTGGGTTAGGGTTGAATCACAGTTCAGCTGGTTAAACCACTATCCAACAAATGCAGCCTTTTTCTTTCATCACAAACAGTTTTATCCCCAATCCTGGCTTTCTCAATTTTGTTTTGCTCTAAATATTGTTGCATAGATGGTTTTGAAATGAACTTTTTGGTTAACTGCTGAAAATGAGCCAAGAAGACATTATCAGACAGCATTATCGGACTGTGTGCTCCCCCCAGAGGGGCAGGAACATGATTGTGTACACTTTGTGTGTAGGGCTCTCCCCTTGCTCAGCGAGCTGGAAAAGCTGGTGTTGCCACACAGCATGTGTGCAAGGGAAGCTGTAAAGCATGCAGCTGGATGGAAATCAGCAGCAGGAGGAGCAGAGAGGTGGATAGGGCTCCTGGCAGCAACCACTTCCCCTAAGTCATTTAAAGTGTTCGTATTTAAGAAGAAAACTGCCTTTTTTTCTTTATGTCTATTTCTTTTGCCATCCTTCAGTATAGGACAGAGAAAGCTTCATGTTCCTGTAAACACAGAAGGAAAAAAAGATAAATATGCATTGTTTAAAAATGAGATGGAGATGGTAAACTGATTTTCCTGACAAGCCCTCCATGAATTATCTCATTAAGATTATCACAGGCTGCAAACTAAACCACATTTTTCTTAGGACTGCCTTTTACAGGAAGAGCTCAGCTCCTAACTGTTTATCACATATTTCAGCTCAAATCTATCAATCTGTCCTAAAAAAATTGAAGAGTTTTCTGAGAACTGGGGAAAGGTTTCAGCTACAAAAGCTTTTTGTCTAATGAACTTTCCAGAAAAAAAAAAATAAATAGGCTTTGCTTGTCCTGATCAGATTTTGGGGTCATGTAAGTGAACGATAAAATGTACAAAACAGTCACACAGAAATAGGCTTATCTGTAGCATTCTCATCCACACACAGAAATCAGAATGAAGAAACGGAATTACTAGCCCTCAGTGACTGAAGGTAACAGTCAACTCAGTGTTATTTTATGGGTGAAAATAACACCTGTATGAAATCAAATTACCAAAGAGGCTTAACTACCTGGTTAAATCACACACACCCTTTAGAACTATCCAGATATGCCATTTTTCCCCAGTATTGAGCCAGAATGTGTAATCCAAACAGCTGCATATTACTGTGTCCATAGAGAACATGATATAAAACTATACATTGCTTTAAATGAATGTAACAACAACAAGGATACAGACACAGATCTTTAATTGGATTATTTATTACCAATGAAATAGCAAAACCTTTCTTTGCAATTTGTCTTTTATTTTTCTGATATGCATATTGCAGGTATTGTAGATGTGTAGCAGTTGCCTAACTGTATTCTTTTTGAGTAACATATTGTCAAGTATCTGTGTCTATTCTATAGTTATTCTGTCGTACCTAACCGCTTCTGAAATGGAAGTATGGAATATGGCTACCGTAGCACACAGCAGACTGAGAAGGACAGGCAGCACATTGTATTGTTCCTTGAATCCTTTTCAGCAAAGTGAGGGAAAAGTATTGATGTTGCATGATATGAACTGAATCTATGTCTCCTCGTGAGAGAGAGGACAGCTACGGTGGGACTAAACAGGTAAGATTAACAAAAAGTAGTAAGTTTGTTGTTCCTGCAGCTGAAGCTGTCAAGATTCTTAGGAAAGGGAACATCTGAAAGAATCAATGTCTTTCAGCTCTGCTCACTTTGGGACTGACTGACAGCAAGAAAAGAGCTATTATCTGAGATGGGAAACATTTGGGGCTTCTCCAGAACATATGAAGAGATGCATCCTCTGTCCCAACAGTTCAGCAGGAATTAATACACCTCTGTTGCATCTTTCTGAGGTTGCAAAATCCCTTCCTCGCACTGCTGTTTAATGGAAATTAGTGGTACTGTGGGAGCACCTCAGCATGCTGACAGCCTCAGCCCCTTTCGTGCTACGTGCTAAGAACAGCAAGAGAAAAAAGCAGTCCTGCCCAATGAGACTGTTTGCACATAGTCAGAAATGTTTCCTGGAACCACGACATAAACATACTGTTGCATTTTTATCAGTATTCTGTATTTGGTAAAAATATTCTGAGGCTTAAGGGCTCAGCGCCCACAAATATGCTGGCACACAGATTTTGCATATCTTGTAAAGTCTACTACTGTGTGCATATGCAAGAGCTGATTTTTCAAATAGGCAAAAGCATGCACTTGAATATTTGAGCAGCAGGACTGAGCCAAAGCATGGCAATGAATTATTGGCTGCAAGAAGATATTGATGCAATCCAGCAGACCTATACAATCATTCAAGAAAGAGAAAGGAAGCTGGCACAGTACTTTTACTTTATTGTGATTACACAGAAAGACTCATTTCTGCTTCTGTGGATGGATTATTTTCTGTAGCAGTCCACACTTCTGGAATGGCTCTAACTTTACAGTATCTGCTTCTAACCAACTTCTCTCCAGGCTAAACAGACACTTGCTACTCACATGACAGTGCACGGGAAGTGATGCTGAGAAAAGAAGACATGCTGCGGCTAACTTTGCTTGTCTTGTAAGAGTAATCTGACTAATGTCGGAATGATTCCATCAATAATGTCAGAAATAGGTTTGAGAGCCCTCCAGGTACGTTGCAAGCCTTGGCACAGACAACAACTGATGCGAAGTGGATGCCAATTAACCAGAGGTCCTGGGAAGGTACAAAGCAATGACAAGGACCTTGACTTAGGCTGATGATACTGAGTTTTCTTCTCTGTATTCTCAACATTTCTTTCCCTATTTCAGACAAACTAGAGTATGGAAGAGGCATTGTGGGATACACTGTCAAGTGCTATTGATTTCACATATCCCACTCAGAAATAAAAGCAAACTGAGTTTGTGTAATGCTGATGAGCTTGCTCACATCTTAGTTGTATTTGAATTACATATCCATTAAACTGAAGTATGCTAAATATTTATACAATAATGACAATGCTGGTTCCTGCAGGACAGATACATACTATAGAGATCATCAGTAAATGCCACTGCCACTTTGCCCAAACAGCAACTATAAATGAGAACACTTCTCTCCCATCAGATCTTCGCTGAACCTCCTTAATACAGATTCTTTTCCTTAAAAGAATGGAAGAAGGTTGATGTTTCTGTGAGCTGTCTTCAATGGTGTTTGAGACATCTTGTTTCAAACTGTATTTGGCCTCCAGGCTTGTTGTCTGTTCTTGAGTCACCAAGTCACTGAATTTCTGTGCTCCTCCTCTTCACACTCTGTAAAGAATACATGCTCTTACATACTATTTCTCCTGTATACTTGGATTACAAATAATTTGGGCCAGGGACTAGCTCTTCTATGAAAATAGGCATATCAGAGTTGATTCTGGAGTACCCTAACACTGCTTATACATCGTAACTGAAATAGATCTTCTGTGCCAGTGGAAAGATTCACTATAAAGGCCCAAAAGTTCTTAACCAGTGTAAAACCCCCCTGAGGGACTGCAGGTGATACCTTCAAAAAGAACAAGTGTAAAACTGATATTCTGATACTTTTGCCTCACTACCATATACTGCAAAACCTTTTCTTTGCCTGGGAAACTCACTGTTAGGGCAGCTGTATTTGAGTGTATTCCTCTTTACCCTTTTGTTGTTATTTATAAGAGATAAAATTGACAAGACTGACTGACATCTGTATGTATTTCATAAACACAGCAACAATGTGAATGAGAAATGGTCTCCTGGGAGAGCGCTGGGACTCTTGTTCATTATCATTATCACTATCATGATTCATGCAGATGATGAGACTCTCAGCCATATCATCCTCCTTCTGCTCTAGCTTGCACTTTGCAGCACCTTCTTGTCACCAGTTGTACAAGCAATCAGTTTACCTGTCACCCCTGGAGTTACTGTGGTATTGTTCTCCCTGCTTCCACATTGGACACCTAAGTGGAGCAGATCATGGTTTATGTGCTACAGGCATCAGCACGGAACCAAGCCACAACATGATTCAGCCCCACTAACGCAGGCTGTCATGGCTGGGGAAAATTCTGCCAATCTCACAGCTGGCATTCACCCTTTGCCTTGCAACACCTACCCAAAATGGCACTACGGTGAAGCAGGAAGACAAATTGTGTTATCAGACCAGTAAGTGTCAAACCTAGTTTGTCTCTTCCATAGAAGGTCTCCACTTTTATTTGTTTTTTTTTTCTTTTTCACACCACAGCAAGATGTGTCAGCACGCAGACCAACTGAAATTCAAGTAGAGAAGTGGGAGCAAGATCAGTGAAAATCTCATTTCTCTTCCAGATGGTTTTTCCTGGACAGTTACTGGGTTACATTATAATGTTATCACTGCAACTGTATTCATGAAAGGGGAAATAGTAATTTCATTGTTAACCTCAAAATGATTTCATGAGGGTTCAGTGAAATGCGTATGTTAAGGCAATTAAATAAACCGTGATGAAAAATGAGACACCGTTTCCATGACTTATGCCTTTACAAGAATTTGGATAACGATTGCAAAAGGTTAATATGCTTTATATGTATTCGCAGGTAGCTGTCAAGGGCCGAAAGCGGGCAGCGGAAGCAACGCTGCATGGCAGAGACATCTGGTGGAAGCTTCTTGTACTTGGTCTCGCCTCCTGGTTCAGCTCTCCGGGGCTATGAATCCTCGGAGCAACACCGAGCTGCTCCCGCTGCCCCTGGGGCTGGGGAATGGGTTTCTGGCTGATGAGGAATTCAGCGCACACCTACGTGGCGACGGCCAGTCGGCCACTCAACGGGAGCCAGGAATCCTTAAGCTACGTGCTGGAATTTAAATAGAAACTTTTGCATCTAAATTGAAGGTTATACTCCCAGCTGCCTGACATTGAACTGTCTGTCAGAGGAAGACTGGGCTCTGGTGACATCCTTCCCTTGCTCAACCATATACAACAGGAGAAGATCAATGTTTTAATTAGGGAAGGGAACTATCAGTGACATTCTCCCTAATTTAGATGATGGGATTGCACTAAGGCTAAGAACCTGCTTTTTTCCAAGTTAAAAAAAAAAAATGAAAATGAGGTTTCAGATATTTGCATCTAAATAAATCACCTCCCTTCTCATAGAGACATTGACTACATTCTCCCCCTAAGAAGTGGATCCAACTCCCTCTACCCTTTCCTCCTTCACAGAGGGAAACTGTGTGTTCATACTGGGTTGCTGGGACCACACTTTGCTCTGGCCATATCCCTACACCCTGTGTTTCAGTTTTGGACACTGGCATGAAAACGACTTGAGACAGTGCAGAAAGCACTCACTGAGTATACCCTAGGAAAGAAGAAGCCTGTTTTGCATGATGACAGAAAAGATGGCTCTACAAACTCAAATCCCGTTTCTCCAAATGTGGGAATACAGCTGATGCAAAGCATGCTACAAATGAGAACAAGCTGTATTTGATTACACACACACCGAATGCTTGAACTGCATTTAGCACATCACAGGTCTACATTTTCAGCATTACTCCCCAGTGTAGCAGGGTTTTTTTCCTGCAGACACCAGTTCACATCTGATGGGAGACTGTTTTAAAACCAGCCTCTCTGCTCTTACATTTTAAGAACAACTCTCTCCCTCAAGCTACTTACAGACAAAACCATGTTTACCTCCACCTATCAAAGCACCAGAGGAAAACAACAGCCCCTCGAAGGAAATTAATCCACAAAAACCTTTTGAAATGTTACAAACAGCTTTCTACTAGAGTGAACAGATGCACTAATAGGGGTAAACAAGCACTTCGACAAGACCCTCAGAGGGAGTTAGCTGCATGCCCACTTCCCACTCAAGTTAGTGGCAGGCAAGTGTTGAGGGCCAGGTGGGTGGTCACCAAGGGCTGGTTGACGCTATGCAGCCAGCACAGCCTAGGTACCCAAACCAGCAGACACCAGAAGCAGCTGCCCTAGTAGCCCATGTCATTGCAGCACCTCGCTTACTCTCATTCAGCTACATCCTGTAAAGCTTTTTCAAAGGTGTAGTATGGGTCTGCACTTGCACTGCCGACCCTCAGGGGAGGATGCTCAAGTATATGCCCTGCCACAGGGAAGTAGCTAAAGCATGTTATTTCAGGGAAAAAAGACCAGTGTCTGCCTCTAACCACACTGATGGATTCCCCATCAGGCAATCTGTAGGGGCCACTCACAGCTTTCCTGTCCCAGCAAAATAACCCCCTCCCTCTATTGACCAATGAATATTTAATTATTCTGTGCAAAATCAAGCCATTTTCTCCAGAAGCTCTGAATGTTCCCTTCTGTTCCTGAACAACCCATTCCTGGTTGTAGCAGTTCCTCAGATAAGAGAAGAAAATGGAAACAGGTCTCACTCTCCTGGAGGAGAGGTGTGCAAGAGTAGGTAAAAGAAGCTGACAGAGGAGACACTTTGAGAATGTTCAAAAAAAACAAAAGCAAGCTCACTAGGATTACTTCTACTGATTTTGCAGATGCAAAAGAAGTCTGGCATCTCTGTGCAGAGACCAGAAGTATCCATGAGCAGGTCCTGATAGGTCATAGAGCAGATGTAGGGGAAAAATTAGGCACTTCTGACTTCATCTGAGCATGCGTCCTGAAGATCCAGTGTTGCCTTTGAGGGACTACAGAGTATGTACAATGGATCCAGCCTTCAAACTGCACAAAAGCCAAAAACAGCTACAGGGAGGGTGGTGGCTTCCAAAGAAGCTTCTGGCATGATACACGCTCGCTGCACAGCAAGAAGCCTGCCGAGGCTCCCTCCTTGATTTGACTCCAGGCAGGCAGGCAGCCTGTGTGACTTTGCAGGGAACAGCGGGGCCTCTGGGGAGCCTGATTCAGGTGTGCAGTCCTTGACTGATATGCTAAACTCATTAAGTAGCTCTGTTATGAAGAAACAGAATGGAAACTATATAGACACTTGAATTCTGACCTTCAGCAAGTACGTTATCAAAAGATCACAATGTCTTTTAACCTCAAGGACAAAAACCAGAGCCTGACCTATGCTTTAGAAAAGGAAGAAATCTCTGAAATGAGCTTTTGTATCAGTGTTTTTTTAAAAAAGCATCCCTACATATCTGCATTGCTTAGTGCGATATTTCACACGGTCCCTATATATTAAAGTATCGGGTTGCCATTAAATATCAAGATTATGAGCAAAATCCACTTTAATTGTATGCCCTGTTTACACTAAACCTCTTTTTTTTTTTAATGCTTACCACCCACTGACAGTTGTCTAAAATACAAAGTGCCTGCTCTAGAGTTATACAAGTGAGGAAATAGTGTAAACAATGATTACAAGTTTTCCCCCACTTAAATAACTTAAGAATGATCATGATAACAATGGTCCCACTTCAAGAAACATGATTCAAGTATCCAAGTCATATGTATGGAAAAGAAATTGGAAACATCATTAGAAAACAATCAGATCATGACTCATTAAGAAGATCCAACCTTCTCTTTGCTTACTGGGGAGTTTCTGCCTTCTTGTGCTGAGTATGAACCACATCACTGTACCTATCTTAACCATAAAATGGAGGATGCACACATTTTCATTATTAACTTAAAGTGGTGCTGCTTTTGGCATAAAGAAGAAACTTGTAAGCAGCAAGCTCCTGGAAATTACTTCTGGGTTATGTGTCTTTCCATCACTTAGGAGAAACAAACATGCTAGAGATGGTAACTGCAGTGGAACTTAGCCTAACTTTTCTTCCACTATGCTATTGTTATCAGCTATTTATTTATGCCCATTGTCTATTTGAAAAAAAAAAAAAAATCTTAAATTGCATTAAGGAAACGTTAGATTCTCACCATTAACTCCTGCCTGAAACAGAAACCTCATCTGCAAGAACCTGAAAATCTGCTCCTCCTTATGAGAGCAGAAGTTAGCAGAGGGAGAGCTGACAAGAAGCAACCCACGCTGTACTTCCTGCTGTATTTCCTGGGCTAGGTAAGTGTGCTCGTCGAGGAGGAACTCTACGTATTCGAGGGTCTAGTTTCATCTGTGTTCTCCTTGTCTAAATGTCAGGCGGGCAAGAAGGAACTCTCCCCTCACCACTGATAAAGAGCTGCCGTGGCTGTCTCGCTGTTGAACCGTAGCATTGAAAGAACGCTGATAAATTGCAAAACTCATTAGAGCACTTCAGGGAGAAGAGATTAAGTGTGTTTAAAAGGGAATGTGCAGCCTCAGCGCAGGAGACCCAGCCGCTCTCTCTGGAGACAGCATCACAGAGCAGATGAAACGCAAACCCTCTGCTCCAGCTTAACGCCGTGTTGGATCAAAGCCCCTTCCCCGGTGCCGGGAGGTCTCGGTCTGGCGCCACGACCGGCGCTGGCAACAAACGGCAGGTCAGGTCCCTGAGCAGGGGCTTTCCTCGTCCAGGGCCAAGGCCGTTCCCCCTCAGCAGCCGGCGCGCCTACAGACTGCCCGGCCGGCAGCAGCACCCGCTGTGTTGTGCGGCAGCGGTGGCTCTCCCATGAACGCCAGCGCCGGGGCTGTGAGGGCAGCTGCCGCCTCAGCAGAAGCCTTTCAAACACTGAGTGTTTCCGGGTGTTTTTATCATTATTACTGGGTGCCAGCAATAATGATAAAGAATAACCAATAATCGCGATAATTGCTTTTAAATGCTTAACAGCGTTACTGTGTGCTGACTTGGCAGTGCCACATCTACGGTCTCTAACGCCTCACGCAGGCAGGAGCCTGCCTGCTGGCTGGGAAAGGAAGCGTCCCTGCTGCCAGCACCGCTGCGTGCTGCCCGCCCGTGCCCAGGGGATGGGGGCGCTGTGGCGGGAGGGAAGCGGCTGCCGGTCCTTACCGTCCCGGGCACCGTAGAGGGCCCTCCACAGCCATGGCCGCCAACACAACTACCGCTCCCAGTCGGGGTAGGCGGTGCTCGCGGGGCCAGCTGGCAGCGATGGCTGGGCAGATGGCGGTGCTGGGTGAGCAGGGCCGGGGGCCTGTCCGCGCCTGGGCGGCTGAGGGGATGGTGCCAGGGGGTGAGGTGAGGTGAGGTGAGCGGCGGCGGAACGCTGCTGGCTCCTGCTGCGCCCGTGGTGGCGTCCGCTTGGCGGGGCTCAGGCACGTCCCGTCACCCTGACTGGGGCCGGGGCCTTTGAGGAGGCCGCTGACTCCCACCGCGAGGCTTGGTGGGGCTGCCGGAGCCGTGCCCTCCTTGTCACCGTTATCACGCGGGGGTTCCCTGCGGCCGGCGCGGAGTGTCGCCCTGTTGGGAGGGCCCAGGCGCTCAGCGCCGGATTGCGAGGAAAGGTCTTGCGAAATTGGCGGCTGAATGTAAACTCTTCTGTTGTCACTGGTCTGCGTACAGCTGTGCCCGCCCTGCCCTGCTGGGGAACAGGGCTTATCCACTGCTCGAAACTTCAGCTGTTTAGAGGTCTTCTTGAGATTTTGTTTGTTTATTGCAGTTTCCCTCTCTCAATTCCTTCCTCCCCCCCCTTTGCTGAGGCATTATTAGGTTTTCAGGTTTCTTGCTTTGTCAGTTGAATATATGTAAAATAAGATTTTAAAAGCAATGTATTTCACACTTAAACTACCCCTTGATTTCAAGGCATAGAGAAGATTCAGAGATGTGGGAAGGTACTCTCTGGGGGCTATGACAGAACCAGGAGGAGTTGGTATGGGTTTGCATCTCCTTATGTTTAGACTTCTGTTGAAGCTGGAGGAGATGTTTGGGTTGGGAGTTTGTCATTTCACTGTGATTTTTGTGCAGCCTCATTAACTAGATGTCCCTTAGGGAGGGGTCACTCATAGGCAGTTCCTTTTTAAGTACTAATTAGCCTATTTCTGAAGTACCTCGCACAGAGAAAAAGAATTACTGCAGGGTGGTGATATTGTCGATTTTGCTGTACCTCTTGGGCTTTTAAAAGTCACTGTAGCATTTAATGGCTGAGACATTTGACTCTTCTAACCACTTTTTGTTGGATTAAGAGACCTGAATTTGCTGGTGACCTTTAAGGAAACTGAAAAGTAATTGAGTAGCTGAACAGGCTTAAGGGCATGAAATAAAGCCACATGAAGTGTAATGCATAATACTGTTATGTATTAAATAAGTGTTAATACTCACTGGCTTGTAAGTTTGCAGCAGTAGCTACTCTAACCCTGTTTTTTAAAACTCTGTGTTTCAGGTTCAGCTGTTTTGGCTCTCCTGTTAGCTGGCTACCTAGCACAGCAATACTTACCAATGCCTGCACCAAAAGTAATCGGGATTGATCTTGGCACAACTTACTGCTCTGTTGGTGTGTTTCTTCCTGGAACAGGGCTGGTGAAGGTTATTGCAGATGAAAATGGGCACAACAGCATTCCAAGTATAGTCTCTTTCACAGACAGAGGCGTCTATGTAGGATACGATGGCCTAGAACTGGCTGACTCAAACCCTCAGAACACCATATATGATGCAAAAAGATTCATTGGGAAAATCTTCAGTTCAGAGGAACTGAAAAGTGAAAGTAGTAGGTATCCCTTTAAGGTGAGTAGCCTTCTCCTTCAGTTCTCTCCAGACCGTAAGCTATGGGATGCTTAAAACATGTAGTAAGTAACTAGCTTGTCTAACCTCGAGTCACTTGGCTGAATCTTATGTGTCTGAAGACCATAAGAGATATCCATAGAGGGGAGGAGGAAACGGTTGTAGAAGCAGTATACTTCTGCATGGCAGCTGATAGTGATTTTCCAGAGGACCCGTTCCTCTACCGTGAAATCTGTTTCTGGGTAACCTTCCAGCCCATTTTCTTAAAGGATAAATTTCAACTTGAAATTCTTACTGTGAAGCTGCTGAAACTTCAGCTCCCCTCATAGTCTAAAATTAAAAAGTCTAATGATTAAAAAGCATTACTTTTATCTTTGAATGGAATGTTGAAGCTTTCACACAGTTGCTAGGTTTTAACTTTTTGTTTTCTAATGTGTCTTACATGGGCACAGAGAGCGTCACTACTTTGGGTATGCTTGGATCCCTTAAGTCACATTTTGCATAGTACTCATAGTCAAGGAATAGAAGTGACACAGGAAGTGGAAAAGCACATTTATATTTTTCCAGAATACACAGACTATATGCAAATGAAACATTTGGTGGGAGTAGGGTGGGAAAGCATAAGAAGGCGGCTACTTACATGTGGGTCGTGTTGCTTTTTCCTCCTAGATTTTCAACAACAATGGATCTGCTGAATTTTCTTTGACAACTAATGAAACCTTTCACATCACTCCAGAGTATATTGGCTCTCAGCTACTGCTGAAATTGAAGAGAATGGCTGAAGACTATATTGGCATGCCTGTTTCGAAGGCAGTCATCTCTGTGCCAGCAGAGTTTGATGAAAGGCAACGGAATTCTACCATTAAGGCAGCTAATATTGCAGGTGGTGCATCCTTATTCTAGTGTTTTTCTAGGAAATCTTAAGGTCTGTTTCTCCAACAGTAAAGTCTTTGGGGAGGGTATAGGCACAGCAAATCAGTGATGGAGGGGCTCAGAAGCGATATTTAGTTTTTGCAGACCATTACTAGTTGCGAGGAACAGCAAAGAACTCCTGGGTACCAACAGGTGCAGCAAACTAATGCAGATGTAGGTAGCTAGAAGAAGTAAGTTTTGCTTCAGGGAAAATAATCTTTTTGGCAATCTTCAAATAGGGAGTTGGTCCAGAGCACCCGCTGACAGTAATTTAAACAGAAATAGAACATGTCAGTCTCCTTAGCAAGATTTCTGTAGAAGAACTGTGTTTTGGCAAATCATGGTTCATGACTTCACCCTGATGCTTCAGGCTTGAGTATGGAAAAGAGTTCATTGAGTATTACTGCTTAGAAAACTATTTCCTTTAGATCTGACATTTTACTTGAGGTAAATTTGCTTAAAAAAATCAACCAACCAGCTTATGGTAAATGTCATTATGATGGGAGAACTGCACTTTTCACAGATGTATACCTGATTCTTGCTTGGTATCTTTGCTCTTTGCAGGGCTAAAAATTTTGCGAGTCATCAATGAACCCACAGCTGCAGCTATGGCTTATGGACTCCACAATGCTGATGTGTTTAACGTTCTGGTGGTGGATTTGGGTGGAGGAACTTTGGATGTGTCTCTGTTGAACAAGCAGGGAGGGATGTTCCTCACACGAGCCATGGCAGGTGAGAAAAACTCTTTACTTCCTCAGGGAGCGGGAGCAAAATAAAAGGTGCACCTAAAGTCATGTTATAGGGGCTTTTAAAATGTACCAGCCTTGTTGCAAAGTGTTCTCTGAATGTGTTCTCGGCTGCCTTTCATGCACAATTAGGTTTGTGACTGCAGTGCTAACTGCTTGTGTTGCCTTCAGTTTTGATATGAGCTACTGCTCAGTCCAGTAGGAGTGAACAGCAAGACATAATTCAGCAGCTTCATTTAGACAGAGACCCACTAAGTGAATTCCTGTTTTCAGTCAAAAAAAAAAAAACCCAAATGGTGAAAGCTTTGAGAATATTGTTCAACATGACTGAAAGTCTGCAGGTCATTTCTTTTTAGCTCTGTTGAATGGAAAGCAATTGTTTTGAAAGGTTTTGGAAACATAGTGCAAGAGTATCCTTTCGGTAGGAACTGGTTATGTATATTCTCCTGCTTTAGGCAGGGGTATATACATATACTTCAGTGGCATGTGTTTTTTCATATGCATGAAGATGTTGAATAACTTGAAACTGGTAGGACAATAATCCTGATAAAGCCCTACTGTGGAAGTGCTAAGAGAAAAACTCATTCCAGGCAGAGGGGGAAATTAGCTGGAAAAACAATTTGCTGTGAGAGATTGCACTTCAGTCACAGGGTTCTGGCTCGAAATTTGTCATTACATGGTTTCTTCTTCAGAAATACCTCTGAGTTCACAGCCATGGCTTTTTCCTGTTAGAGTGTAGCAGAGCAGTTCCAAGGGAAAACCATTGAGGGGAGTAGATTCTGTAATTGTTGCTAAATAAAAATCTGGAAATTACTACCCATCACATGTTCTTCAGTGAACAGTTAATGAAATTTATTTTCACAGCTCTGTTTGCTCTTGCACTATGCTTATGGTCCTACTGTCATTGTTCTGGCCCTCAACCACCATCTCCCAGTAAATGGAAAGATTTGTACTGCTTTCTGAACCTTTGAGAGTGATGTGTCTAATGCCTTTTATTCTGATGTTTCAGGTAACAACAAACTTGGAGGACAGGATTTTAATCAGAGGTTGATGCTGTATTTATACAATCAGCTCCATCAAACGTATGGTTCCCTGCCAACAAGAAAAGAAGAAATACATCGCCTCAGGCAGGCTGTGGAAGCAGTTAAGTTAAATCTAACTGTTCATGAGACAGCTACGCTAAGGGTGTTGTTGACTGTGCCAGAAAGGAAGCCTACAAAAGAACTTCCAGATAGTGAGGTAAAACCAAACAATGTGGTGAAAGGCGAGCCTTCACAAAAAACAGGAGACCTGAAAAATCCTGGAGACACCTCAAAAGTAGAGAACAACTTTATGAAAGTTGTGTTTGAAACAGAAATCTCTAGGAAGCTGTTTGAGACATTAAATGAGGACCTCTTCGAGAAGATTCTTGTGCCCATTGAACAAGTGTTGAAGGACGGCCACCTCCAGAAAGCAGAAGTGGATGAAATTGTGTTAGTGGGAGGCTCCACCCGGATACCTCAGATACGCAAAGTTATTCAGGATTTCTTTGGAAAGGAGCCTAACACCTCTGTAGATCCTGACCTAGCAGTTGTAACGGGAGTAGCTATCCAAGCAGGAATTGTTGGCGGGTCCTGGCCTCTTCAAGTCAGCGCTATAGAAATTCCTAATAAGCATTTACGGAAGACTAATTTTAACTGAAAAGAAACTCTTGCCTTATTGCATCCCACTTTTCCAAAAGGGTACCCTGATGGTGCCTACTTATCTGACTGGTGATGGAGCCTAATCTTAGCCGTATTGTATCAGTTTTTATCTGTTGCAGTTAGGTGTCCCTGAACACCAAACTGTGTTAAAGCTAGATGTTATTTTAAAGGTACGACTGGTTTCTGAAGTTCTAATGTGTTCTGTCTGTCTGTAGATTGGATATTGGATGAAATGAAAACGCCAATGGTGACACACATATGTTTTATTGCTAAATTTTCTTAGCAAGTCCTGTAGAGGTGTATGTTTAAAATAAAAAGGGAGTGTGGCCAAGGTGACAGATAGCGTGGTTATGGTACTGTAGGTATTCCCAGGTCCAATATATTTACTTTGAAAGAATGTGAAGCAGTGTTAATGCACACAGCACTAGCAGTGTTCAGCTTAAATTTATTTATTAAATTGAGTCATTTGAGCTTTTAAGCACCTTTCTAAAAGGCATGTTGCAGCTTGAATGAAACTTAGGCATTCACTTGATTCTTCTGCTGTTCATAACAGCGTAATGGTATTGCTGAGGCTGTATGGCAAATTATCTCATGTTTCAGCCAAACTGTATTAAAACCTGTGCCCTTGCTACTGTAGCGTAAGCAAGGGCTTACTTTAGATCTGGTTTTGATGATTGTCATACTGGTTCTACTGTTGTACCACTGATGTTCTCCCCAGAGAACAAGGGCGTATTGCCAGCTACATATACCTCCCCCTGCCCGATTTGAAAACTGCAGTAATTTTATGTATATTAAAGCCACAGCTGAGTATCTGCCCTTGAATTTGACCAACACAAATTTCATTGTTGCACATCTACAAGCGCTTGACATCTTTCCCCTGGAGTACCCCAAGCTGTACGGTCCTTGGGGAGCGGGTGTGGGGCAGAAGTGATGGATTGTCTGATGAAGTCTAGTTCCTGTAGTCCTAGTAAATGACAATTCACCCAACTATTTCACACTTTATAGCTTTTATCTCTGGTTTAAAGTGTTTTCGAATCCCACTCTACTCTGAACATAGATCAGAGACTGCAGCTGTTCTTTTGGGAAGGAAGCAAGGTGTGTAATTTGGGATTTGAGGTAGCGCTTTTTAGGACTTCATTTTAGGTAAATGGTTTGCTACCAGCTATCTAGCAGATGCATGAGAAGAAAATAATGATCTGAAAAACAAAAAAACGGTGGCAGTTTTCTTTGGAGGGTTAAATCAATACTTAATGGCCAGTTGAATTATTCTGTCTGTGTAGAAGTTTTTACAATGGAAACACATCATTCAGCTTAGAAACGAACCCAGACTTCATCAGGAAAGCTCTAGTAAACAGGTGGTTCTAAACATCTTGTAGTCTGCAGAATAATTTTTTTTTGTATTAAACTTGCCAAGATAAAGTGCGGGGCTTAGATTTATTGTTTAACATATAACTATATTAAAATAGGTTTGTTATTCTCCTGGCAGCAGGCCTTATTTATCTCACTGCCATAAATCAAATGTGCCAATTCAGCTGTTTGCATAGGTATTATCTAAACATGTCTTTGAAGTAATCTAATTAAAAACCTCTAAAATTGAATCACAGTTGCACACAACCATTCCATCAGCATTGTTTCACTTCACAGAGGGTTCCCAAAATGCTGCTAACATCCGTTTTCATTTCCCTGAGTTGAAACCACAGTGATTTTTTATTTTTTTTTCTCATTTGAGGATTTTTTTCCTTTGCACCTCTTTCAAAGCGACCCTGTCTACGTCTGTATGGAACCTCCAGTATCTAAAACTCCTTCAGTGAAAGAAGTGCCTCTTCAGTGAAATCCTGGATGAATGGCAATATACAATATGGTTCTCGTAAGCAGTTGCTATTTGGGGCCTTTGTTTTGCAGATACAAATGTGTGTGTTGGATTCAACACATATTCCAGTGTCTTTGGAATCCCTGTGGCCTTTTGCTCTGCTGTAAATTCATCCCAAAGTCTACTGGAGTTACAGTAGGCCTTCAGTCTTCATTTTTTTTGAATGCACTGTGTAAAATGAGCAGACCTGTGTAAAAACAGCCGCACATCACAGTGAAATTATTAAAATCTTTCTGCAATTCTGGGACAAGGGAGGTAGGAGCGGGAGAAACTTTTTAAACTGTTACACTCAGTGCAAATAAATGAAGTGGGGGATTTTTTTCTTTCACACGCTCCTTCAGTCTGGAGGAGTTAAATCCCTTTCAGTGTTGATTCGGGAGTCAGAAGGGAAGGGCAAGTTGTTTACTTGTTAAAAAAATCAAATTCACAAAAGGGTGTTTATTCAGATTTCTGTACAAATGTCGGGGTTTTTTAATAGAGAAGTTACTGGACATTGGGTCTCTCACAATGCATCTTTATTTATTAAATAACTTTCCTGAACCCTGCAGTCAAGTTATTTATTTTGTAGCTTTTGGGTTTAATACTCTACTTTGGCACACTGAATTTTAAAGGTGACTCCACTCTAGTAAGTGGCTGTTTCCAGGTATGCAAGTGTACTGCTTAGCCTCTCTCTTTAAAGAAACTGATATTTGAAGGCTGAAATCTTTCCACAATCCTCAAAATCTGAGTATGGTTGCCTGTGGTGGTAGGTATGCAACAAATTTATATAGCTAAAGCTTTTTTTGCAAGTTGGAATTACGGAAGTCCAAGATGCCTAACCAATAGTATGTTCCAATGCAGATGATGAAATGCATTTTATAAATAACCTTTTAGAATGTTTTTAATAAAAGCAGTTTCTGTCCCTTGGCTGTATCTTTGTTTCAGTTTCTGTAACAGCACTGGTAGAGAATGAGGTCATAATCCCTCAGGTTATCAAGGCGTTGCTGGAGTGACAGATCTTCCCTGGGACATGGCACACACAGCTGGGAGGAACTGGGGTATGAAGGGAAAACCCTTTCTCCTCAAGCTGCGGTTTGGGGTGGGGGAACAGAACTGAGAAGAAAAGAGCAGGTTAGTACAAGGACATCAACTATGGCTGCAAAATGCGGAAACGCGTGTATTCCGGCAGGGAAAAAAGGGTTTCCCCTCAGCTGTCCAGTTTCTCCTGTGATACTGCCAGGAAAGTGAAGAGCAAAGGCTAGAAGCAGGGCCGAGGGAAGGAACACCTGAAAAGGTGCTGCCTGTGTTATTTTTGAACGCTGTGGGGAGAAAGTTGAAGCAGAGCATGAGCAGGATCTGCTTCACGCTTCTTCCTGTGAAGAGTCAGGGTGTCCTAAGCCTCATTGTTAGACTCTGCCCTTGACACTCTGGCTGCCCCACTCTTCCTTTCCCTAACCCAAGCAACCTGCGTGAAAAAGGAGGCCAACCAGTAGCTCCTCAAAGGGATGAACAGTTGTGTCCCTTGTATTATCTCCAGCCAAATGAAGCTCTCCTGCCCTGTCAGAGGCCCTCTGAGCACAGCCCAAGCACCTCCTCAGGGATCTTGGCAGTTACTGGCCCATACGGAGCAGTCACAGGTGGTAGGTGTCTGTGAATAGCCCCACAGGATGAAACTGGAACCTTAACTCAAAATGCAGAACTGCTGTTTGGAGGAGACAGCAGGAGGCAAGGTGCGTGCTCTGAAGGTACTGATGGCCTCACTTGGGGAAAAGAAGAAGAGAGTCTCTCACACTAGTCTCTCCAGGACTTTCTGAAGGTAATAGTTACTTGGGCAGGGTTGTTCCTAATCTAAAATCATTTTGTTTTGTGTAAGTGATAGTATATTTAGTTGTGTTTTGCAGCCAATAGTATTCTGTGATGATGGTACTGTGTAACGTAGGAAGACAGGTTTTCTTTTTTACCTTCAGAAGAGGATAGAGAATCACTTACCTTCACTGTAGTAGAATCACATCTTTGAGGAACTTTCTTCAGAGAGCCCCCATTGCTTCTCACCACCTTTCTAAAACAGCAGATATGGCTTGCTTGCTATCAGGCAAAAAAATTAAGATCCTACTAGATAGTAACCAGGTGTCAAGATTAAAGTAATGTAACAGGGCTGGAGCCTAAACTATATTCATGTACCTTGTGGATTTTTTCTATTTTTTTTAAAGCAGTGGCTGGGGATCTTAAGCTAAGGCTGCAGTGATTCAGTAGGTATTAAATTTGAAGAGTTACAAGGACTGTAATAAAAATGATAATTAATACTTACGTGGCCTAGAGAAGCACAGGCATGTTCACCTGACACTTTTAGTACATGTACATAACCTGTTCTGCTGCTGAATTAGTACTGAGGTTTGCGTAAAACCTACTAGCAAGGAGATAGCTGCACCTGACACAATTTTTCCGTGTCACAATGTGATACTGTAATGCTCAGATACGGTAGATGTGGGTTTCAGTTATATGGAATATTTTTGCAGTTATTCAGAAATCATAAGGTCAAAAAGCAAGTTAATCTAATCCAATGTGGCAAGTTTATTGCCTCAAGAATTACCCAAGTACATATGCAAATATGCATGTTCTAAAAATCAGCACCAAGTGACATCTGCCTATATATCCACAGAATACACAGTCTCGGGGTCTTAATGAATTTGCAATCATAATTAAGAAGTAAATGGGCACAATGTCAGAGCAACTTAACGAAATATTATTTTTAATTAAAAACAGTGTGTGAACAACAAGATTTATTTTTCAGTTTGCATTTACTAGCGCAACAGTTAAAATATGCCATGGAAATTACTGCTTCATTCTGTTGTTCCAGTGCCAATATGATCAAATTAAATGATTTGCATAAAATCAGAAAAGATTTTAAGAAACCTGACCAATATATACAGATTGTAGTTGTAGTAAAAAGCAATGCTGTGAGGAGCTTTTGAGCAAGCTAGTCATTTCAAATGGAATATAAAATACTCCATAGATATGTGGAATGCCAGATACCCCTCCAGTGTTTACTGGAGTAAGGAATTCTTGTCTTCATTGAGTATTAATTCCTTAGTTTTCTTTATCTTCTTATCCCAGCCTCTGCAACCATTTCAGAAAAGGCACCTTTCTGTTGTAACAAATTATGTGGTGTATCATATTCTAGAATCCTTCCAGTGTCCAGAACAAGCACTCTACAATGCAAAACCAGAAAGATTACAGGAGAAGAAAAATCAGCTCTTCAACTATATTTTACAATCCAAATACAGATATCTCTGGATAATGGGAACTCTTAGAAGAATTACCATTGCCCTAGGTAATTCATTGGTTTCTAAAGCTAGGAACTCCTATATTAAAGAAAACAAACAAAAACTTTTGAAAGTGGCATTTTTGCTTAATTGGTAGAAGTGCTGTAGTTCATACACACTCTATACAACTAAGTGGTCTTAACAGTAGTTTATGCCTGTACCTTAGCAGTAAAGATACTAACTTTGTAATTAGAAGGGGGACATACGTACTGGTATTTAGTTAATACTGATGCTCAAGACTTTTGGGATACCTTGGATTGTACAGATACAAAGACAATAAGGTAAAAAATGTTGGAGTGTAAACTTTAGTAGTCTGAAAACAGTTACACTTTCAGGAAGCCATTTATTTTTAAAATGGCTTACCAAAACTTACTCACCTCTCCAAATCCATGACTGTGTGTAACCTATGGGCTATAGTTAATATTGTGCAATTGTGAAACTCTCTTTTGATGGTGGACTGCACCAAGTTGTCCGTTTCCATGTCAACAGAAGCTGTTGCCTCATCTAGGACCAGGATTTTTGTCTTTCGTAGCAAAGCACGGGCCAGGCAGACTAGCTGTCTCTGCCCAACACTGTTAAAAATCCATGCGAAAAGATCAGGTTAGGAATTAGAGAACAATATAAAGCTGATATTCTCCCCTATCTTGCTTAACAATGTTTTGTACTTCTGACAAGACTAGTGAAATATATTCACCTTGTTCTGGGAGTTTTCATTTCTTCTTGCTCGGCATACCAATTATAGTTGTGACCCTTAAACACCTGTGGCTGAACTTTAGAGCATAAACCTAGTCTTGCCTTCAATTTCCACATTCACATTATAATGGGAATAAACCAGATGATGGAGGACTAGACCACTTTTTAATAACACAGTGCAAAAGTTTGGATACTCCTATATGTTAGCTGTGGTGTCTGCCTTCTAGAAACTTCCTCCTGAAAATGATCTTCCAAAAAAATTCAAGTTGATATTCAGAAAGCTCCATCTAAGACTTGCCCCTTAGCAGCAAAACAAAAAGCTTCAGCATTTGTCTCCTTGAGCTTTGAGCCCTTTTATTTCAAGTGTCACACTCCTTGCATAACTATGGGCTAATGTTCTACAAGGAAAAAAATCGGGTGCTTTGCCTGAGCAAGTAAAGCAAAGGCCTAAGCTCTCTGCAGTTTTGTCTTCTTTCCATGTTCAGTGCTTTATTGTTTTCTTTTTTTTTTTTTTAAGTAGGAATATATGAGCACTTTTCTATCCTGCTCTAATTAGAAAGTGCATGAATTGCCACCCTCCCACACACTCCTTTACACCTATTCGTATACTTGAGCTGAAAATAGTCTACTTGCTTGGCTTCCCATACAGCACAGGTCAGAGGTCTTTATACAGTTGTGAACAGTTGGCCACCTCAAAGAAACACATACTACCAAAAAAATTCTACTTAGAAGGACAGGAGAAGTGTCATTACACTGATACTTCCTGAAGGAAATTCTCTGCAAGGAACACAGATTTACAGTAGAAGAAAATAACTCCAATAGCACTTTCTTGTTTATGTACCTGAGATTTTCACCACCTTCTGAAATCTCATGAAGGAGTTTCTTTGGGAGTGACTGGACAAAATCCTTTAAGTGACACAGTTCCAGTACCTCCCACAGTTCAAGATCAGAGTGTTTTCCAAGTGGATCCAAATTTGACTGCAGTGTCCCAGAAAACAAGATGGGGTCCTAAATAATAGCAGAATGTAAGTGCACAATTCCTGCACAAATTTAAAACAGCCTGCCAAAAGTCCTTACATTAACATAGCAAACTGGGACAAATATGGAAAAGCAGACAAGGATTTGAAGGAATATATGCATGTTTTTTCTATTCAGCTCATTTTTCGAAAGACCCAAACTTTTTTTGTTTAAAAATTAGCACAGTCTATGCTAAAGACAGACAGCAAATATTACCAGGGTTAAAGCTCCAGAAAAGCTAGGAAAAAAAACAGACCTTCCTTTGGAAACACATCAGATAAATTTCTTGTAAGTGATGTTAACATCACCCATGCACAAAAATGGGTTTATGAATGGCATTCAAGGAACATGCAGAAGGTCTTCAGGTGACCACTAAATTTGTGTTCAAGGTTTTACTTTCTCCTAGAGCATTTCAGTGTAAGTCAGTCTACCAGCACAAACACAATCCTAATGATATGTGAACTGATCTTGAGTTTCCTGCCCTGTTCTGAAGTAAGCAAGGATGGCTTTACATGATAGACTGTAGCAGATTAGCCAAAATACATATTACACAATTTGTGTATACATGACTTTACTCCCTACAGTCTTCAGACATAATTAGAGTTATTTTAAATATTTTTGCCTTCAGGTGGGACTTGCAAATACCATATGTAGCATGAGCTATTCTAGCTAAGCCTGTTAAACTAAAACTGGCATTATAAAAACTATGTGGTCACTTTGTTTTGAAGCTTCTTCCATGTAACTGCCAACATGCAGTTGTGACGTTTTCCAGGACAGCATTCTGCCAGCAGTACTGAAGATTACTGGCTAATCAATAGCTGAGATTCTCAAAAATTCAATTCTAAAACCCAATAGGCCATAACAGAGCCTGGTTTCAAAGATCAATAAATTTCTACTGGAGTTTTATGCCTCTGTCTCTTGGCAGCCTGTCTCTTGGAATTCGGGGGTATAATTTCTTCCCCCAAAATAAAGTGTCCTGTGTTATTAAAAAAAAAAATTCCCTCTAAAATACATCTCACCTGTGGAATAATGTTAAGATTTCCACGTAGGTCATGGAGTCCAATAGTTGATATATCAATTCCATCGATAATTATTTTGCCTTCAGATCCCTCTAGAACCCTAAACAAGCAATTTGTGAGTGTTGATTTACCAGCTCCTGTTCTTCCAACAATTCCAACCTGAAACAGAAAGCTTCCTGATAAAGACTGTAACTTTCCATGTGACACATCCTATATGAAAAATGATGAGAGAATTCAGTTTCAACTTTCATTTCAAAACTTCAGTTTGTTTCACCAACACGCAATCCTATAGGTTGATACAACTTTAAAACTCACTTTGGAACTTGACTCACAATCAAGAACACTCCCTCAGAAGCTGCACAGACTTTGCCTGGTTCAGTGGGAATTCTTGCCATTTCCCCTCCCTTTTCTCTAGCACTCAGCTCAAACCAAGGATTCTAAACTAAGTCTCGGTTAGTGCTCCTTGAGCCCAAACCCAAAGTTAATTAGCACTGATCTGGAAACATATTTCTCTACATAAGTATTCATCACAGTAGCCAAGAGATTTAATTTCAAATGTGTATCTTCCTTAAAACTGCTAAATTCATAAAACATTATTCCAGTTTCTTTCAAGGAAAAGTATTTCTTATTTCTGCATAGTAGGAGAAAGTAGTTTTCTCATCTGTCTTTTCTTTAATGTCTTATCCACTTAGTATCTTTGCTGTTCAACTTCATCTTGCTGTGTCTAGTAATAGAGTGTCCTCCTATTAAATCTTTTCAAATTAGAAAGTTGGAAAACAGAATTTTATACCTCTTATTTATCTGTTATATACAGTACCTTCTCTTTACTCTGTGTCTGAAAAGAGACATCCTTCAAGGCTAAACCAAGATCCTTCCTGTACTGAGCCTTGTAGTTAACAAACTCTATTATTCCTCTATCAGGCCACCCCACTGGTGGTCTTTTTGATGTTATCCACGGTCCCTGAAATTACAACCATTGGTATTTCAGTATATGATTCTAAAGGTGTTACAAATTAATAAAAACATTAGGAAAATTATTAAAAGTCCCAGAAGGTTTATGATAATTCCAATGCAATATAAGGGAAGGAGAACCTGCTTTCACGACCACTGGGCAGAAACATTCCAGCTGGGTTTTTTAGGGGTTTTGGGTTTGGGTTGGGGGGTTTTTAACATGTATACACTCATTTAAAAAAGTGAACTCAGTTTAACTGAGTAGTTGCTAATAGTTTGGTAATTTTGTTCCATCAGTTGACAGGAACTGAATTTAATCTGATACCTAATCTTGCAGATATTTAAAAGCATATTTTATGAGATATGTTTTGTTCTAAGAAGTGGAGTAGGAGACAACAGAAAGATGTGAACAAAGACCAGGAAACATAAACATGAGGGAAGTGTAAAAGAGAATGAAGAAGTAAAAGAGATTCTTGTTTCTGAGACAGACCAAGGCTCTTCTGCCTCCATGCCTGACATGGGCACTAGTTTCAGAAAAGCACAATAACCAAGGCAAATCAGTTTTAAGCAAATGTCTCTTCAGACAAGAGGAGAGTTAGGGGTCTGACAGGCCTCTCATGCCCTCTTAAATAAATGCTCCTCTTGGTCGCACATAGCATAGAAAGTTCAGGTGCATTAGTCTCACTACAAAATCTACTTCTGAGAAGAATGTGAAGAATTTTATGGTCAAAGTAAGAATAAAACTGCATGACTATAAATGTAATGAAGAAGCTGCATATTATTCTCAGCATAAAACAATAAGAGGAAGTATTTAAGAACAAATTATAACCTATTGCCACTCACCAATATTAAAATCAATCTAGATAATTTTCTAAGCACATAAATTAAATATTGAAGAAGAATCCTCTCCATTTCAAGAAGAATGCTTACCTCTTTATCCATTTTTGCATATTCACAAATTCTTTCAATTGAAACTGCATTGGTCTCGATTTCACATGCTTTACGCACCCAAAAATTTAGACTCTGAATTATCTGGGGAAATAGTTGCATCATAGAACATAAACATTTGACTCCACCACAATACAGCATATAAATTTCAAAACTTACCCTGAATTTAATCATCTCATAAGCTGCATGCCTAATCACAGAAGCCAAAAAGTATACAGAAAATGATGGCACACCAAATGAACTGTCAGAAAATTACTGATCTCAGCATTCCTCTGGGCACTTCTTGTCTGCTTTCAGACTGCCCGATGGCTATTGTAATTTTCACTAATATAACAGCTCCAGAAATATGAAACTATTTCAGGATCTACAGAAAGTGCTCAGTATGATGTTGAAAGGAAAATCATATATGGCTAATATTGCAGGTATTAATGCACTATTCCCTAGGTAAAGTAAGCTAGCAATACAGAACAAGGAATTTGTAATGGAGATATGTATTTGCTCTATCATGTCTGCCAAATTTCTCATCTTCAAGAGCTGGAAATGCTTCTGCAGACAGAGCCAATTCTGTGGTTAAATATTTCCACTCCTATAGGAAAACAGTGAGCTAAATGAATTCTTAGAGTCAACTGTTTTGAAAGGCTGTATATAACTACAGAATGGTGTCAATTTGACATCAGATGAAGGTAAAAAAATGTGCAGTACCTATGACTACCATCACCACAAAAATGTTGATATAAAGGAGATTGTTCTTTCTCTGAGTAATAGAAAATGGAACTCTTGCCAGTTGGGGGTGATGTGGATATGCCATGACAGGTAATTGTCTATATTTTTGTGTGTGTTCATGAGTACCTGTCAGCTGTGTTTCTGAAGCAGTTACTTACTACAGTGAGAAATACTGAAGATTGATTTTAACTAGCAACTTACCAGTACAGTTTACCTTACTTCAAGACACATTTCAGCTGTGGCTCTCATGTATTACTTTTACAAGGAAAATGCTAAAGTAAATGATTTTATTAAACCTTTAAGGAAGCAATCCTGCATAACATTCAACAAGTGAACAAGAACAAGGACTCAAATATGAACTATAATTGTACATGACTAAGCTTCTGATTTAGATTAACAAAACACTTAAAAATAAACCATATCTACTGATTTTTAAATACATTTTTATTATTATTATTTCATCTAAATTGAGAAGTGGAAAATAACTAATGTGAAGCTTCCCAGAATTAATGGAATTTAAAAGAAAACTCTGTTCTGCCCATGAGATTCAATGTCATTGATGCTACTGCGTATATTCACCTACTCAGCTCCATTGTATGTATTATTTCCTCTTCATAAGCAATGTGGGAGCAGCAAAAAAATTGTACTATTACTTACATTTAGAGCATAGGATATAGATAAACCCACTGTAGAAGAACTCATGGTATTTCCAGCCAGTACTACAAACAGTGCAGCAAAGAACACCATTAAATTTCCCAGAAATTCAAGCCTAACAGATAGCCACCTGTTAGCAAATCAAGGCAAAGAAAAAAGTGAATTACCTACAAATTTTTTTATAGTATAGTGAACATATTGCTAATATAATGACTACTTGAGATCATTATGTATGTTAGCAATTTACCCTAACAAAAGAGGTAAGTGCCATCATTCCCATTTTACAGATGCAGTGGCCAGGGGATAATTCTAGAACTGGTAGCACTGCTAAAAACCAAATGCAGGTCTCAGCTCCTGGCTAGTGCTTCCTTCACTCTTTATACTGCTTTTCCTATCCGGAAAAGATTCAGGTATATGACTGAAAACCAGAACTGAAATATCCTTGCTCATCTCTGCCTCTAACTGACTGCATCCTAAAGGAAGGAGAGGAAAAGCATTTATTTTCCTTAAACCAAAGATTCCCCTCTCAAGACTTCTTGAGAGTTCTTCTCAGGTTTCTTCCATGTGAATCACTGAAATACAAGTTTGCTTTGTTCATAAACTTGTAAGACGAATCTGAAATGTCATACAGGCCATGCTTACGATGTATTGGTAAACTTATTTTTCTTCCCCTCTCCCCCCTCTTTTACTGTATTCTCATCAGATGTTTTTTAATATTCTCAACAGAATATGCATGTTTTCTATAAACCTTTGGTACATAAAGAAGAAATCATCCTAGTGCTTATACATAATCTATGCATTCATTACAAAGAGTGCTGGATAAATAGCTCTTCTCCTTCTCAGTGGGTTTTCCCTGACTAAAGGTAGTTGTGGAATTCTACAGAAGGTGGTCTCAGTCACAGATGCAGAACTCCTGTAAAGTACCTGTTCGAGATGACGTTGTTGTAGAAGTAAACCAAGTTCTCATACACAACATCATTATTTTTTCTAATGAATCTCTCTTGGTGGCCAAATGCTCGAATTGTTGATCGCCCTACAAGAGTCTCACTGAAATGGGAAATCACAGGAGAATGGGACGCTCCTGCTAGCCGTCGAATCTGTCGTGAACTCGCTATGTAGTATCGCTAATAAAACAGTATAAAACAGACAAGACAGACATTTTAAGTTGCTACAGCTTATTTTACATTATTTAAAATATTTGCTATATTTATTTCCAGTTATCTGTCTAGTAACTCCTGTGAATTTTGAATATGATGAAGTTGGAAGTCCCTGCACAGAAAAAAAGCTGTTTGCAAAGAGTATAAAAAAAAAACCCCTCTGTCTCTTGGGGCACACCAACATCATCATGCTTCTATAACTGAAATATATAAATTAGTGGCAAGGTTAAATAAGAAAACATTATTTCCAAATTCTATAGAAAATGGGCTATACCACAAGAAGTAACAATTAACACTTCTCCATAACATTTCAAATTAGAATGTCCTACTTCTTTCACAGATGAAAGTCACCTTTTGTTTCTTCAACGTATCAATGTAAATTCCTTAGCAGAGACTGAATCCAGGTCCTCTTTTCCTTCCCCTATATTCTTATTTTGAGAATCTTTTAAGGTCTTTAATCACAGACCATACTTCTAGCACCAAGAAACAGAAATGCAGCAATTAGTGTTTCTAAAACTTTACTTTTGGTTTCTCAGTAGTATAACTGACACACTACAAAAAATATGGCACAGGTAGTTTAAGCATCATTCTGTTTCATGTCTGCTGTTTCACAGTTACTTGAACTTTAAACATTCACTACAACATACACCCCATTTTTTCAGGTAACCATCAAATTTCTTGGTGGAATCTATATCAATATTGTATCTTCCTAATAAAGAGGAAAGCACAAAATTGTTAAAAGTTCACAAGCACTGCAGGATATATTCAATTTCCTTTTAAGGAGCCTGAGGACTTTTTCTGAAAGCAATTTCACGTGTTCTTTGTATACACACACACACACACACACATATATATTTGGAGATTTTTTTTTTCACAGTAAGGAATAATTTAAGCCTGTATCCTTGATTGCTTTGGATATTTCACCCACATAAATCCAGAAATCCTTGTAAAAGCTTAATGCAGTTACCTGGATAGTAAAATAGAAGTACCCCAGGGGAATAACTACCACTATGAATAGTGGTGAGGCAGATGTGATAACCAGAATGGTTCCAATAACATCTAGTGTACAATTTAGCCAAGTTCGTAAGTAGTAATGGAAACGTGAGTCCACTATAAATAAGTCCTGTAAAAATGCACAGAAAAATCAAGAGCTTTGTGAGTAAATTCCACTAAAAACTTTGAGAAGGAATTCTTTAAAAACGGAATCAAACTAAAATATCTTCAATTAAAATTAGTAGGGTCCCTCCAATTATATCATAATAGAATGTATTCATATACTGTTACTATTTTTCTAAAAGTGGAATAGACATAATAGCTTTTAGACTACACATGGTATGTCAGAGAACAGGCTCAGTATTCAAGTCAGAAAGAGACAGCTTTTGCTATTTTGTGACTCAATACTTACGTAAAGCATATCAGACTGAAAAGGAAGCCAGGAATTAAAATCCTAACCCTTGTATACTCCTGTTAATAACTCTAGAACTATATTGAAATATTACTAATCTCTTACTGTACACAGTAAAGCTTTTTCAAACCCAGTTTATAATATACCACTGCCAAAGACCAGGGTCCTGAGTGGAACCTAAATCAACTGATCTTTTAGTGTATTATACAACCACTCTTGGGTCTACTCTAGAAAACACAGCTACCAACAGTCATTATATCTGAACTGATCATTCGTGCATTGCAATGATGTAGTTATGATGAGAGTGGGAGCTATTAAGGTCACAGTAAGTAACACTTGTTTATGTATTAGCAGTTCCAGCTAAAGCCAAAACACTACAAAAACAGAAAATAATATTCACCTTAAGTCTATATACCTCTGAGAATGTGAATGTAATGTATTAATTGTATTTGACAAAAACATTTGGGTCTGATACGCAATATACTATCAAAGAAAAATACAAATTTTTTGAAACACAGATCAGGTTTATGTCTAGTAAACTTGCTGCATGGCAAGAATAGTTTTTGAGGAATGACCTCCTAATGATCTTGAAAAGGGTCTATACAACTTCTAATAACATGTTTCCATGATTTTGTAAGAAAGTAGCTTGAGACAGTTCTTAAAGTTTTTATGCACTAAAATAACTTTCTGTTGCTAGATATTGAATTCACTTGCTTTTGTATCTGTCATTTTTCAACAACACTAAATGGAATTAAATCCATTAGTTGCTCAAGCTTCATTTTCATAAAATGGAAAATACACGAGTTTTCCTTTTACCTTTGTGAATCTATTGATGATCTGACCAACTGGATCAGTTTCAAAACGCTGAAGAGGGAGATGCAATACACTGTCCAACAGCTGATGATGCAATGACCGAGAAGCAGACAGGGATCCCCTGGTGACCACATAGGCACCGCAGCAAACAAAAAGACCTTACGAATGGATGAATTAAAAGACTGTATGAATGGCTGGGGAAGGAAACATATGGAGCTTGTATCTGTCACAGTTTCCTACAACAGTGAGCAATTCAACAGTCACATTTCATATCTTTCTTAGTTTTACAAATGTACATATTTGTAGTTTGTTGATACATCTTACTACTTCATAAGTACGTTTTTCTTGCATGTAAGTCTCCCATGTTAGCATGCCACACATCAACGCTATTTTCCTTCCTCACTGAGATGCCAACGTAACTTCATTAGGTTACAATTGGATGTTTCAAGAATTCACAGAAGTATCATAAACTCAAATTCCATTTTCTTCAGCATGCCTGTACATCTCCTCTCCCCAGGCTGAACTATTATACTGTGTGGCACACAATTCTGTTTATGAAACAGCCAGCATTATTTCTTTGCTAATACACATTCAGGCAGATCAGACTTGGCAAGTGGTGAGAAAACAGTCATAAATGCTCATCCTTGCCTTGTATGAGTCCCAGAAGTCCATAGGTATGAAGTTTATAGTTTTGAGATTGTTTCCATTCTGTGATATCACTAACTTTTGCTGTTTCTGCAGTCCAGGTGCTAAGCCATAGATTTTGTCCAACAGCTAGTGCGTTTTGTCCTAAATAAGCAGCTATGGTTAGCCACATCCATTGCCAGTTGAAGGCTTGGAGGTACTTCAAAACAACTGACATTTTCATCTGAACACATATAAAAAAAAATAAAATTATATATATAAAAAAGTCATTATAACTGTTGAAGGCAAATACATATTACATAATGGGAAGTGGATACATTAAATTCAGATTAAATCTAAACCATTTCTTAATTAAATCTGATAATTTAGGTATACAAAATCCTACTATAAAAAGGTTTTCTCTCCCACTACACTCTGCTCTTTGACGATACATATCCTAGGCAAACTTGCTTGTGACACTTTCCAGCGTCAGGCTTAAAAAATCATATACGCAAAACAAACTTATATACAAACAAACACACATATACAAACTTATCTTCTATACAAAATAAACTAATGAACAAAAACAGATCAAACAAACAAATGAATGCAATTCAGTTTGTATGAAGCAAATCTTACTCTATTCATCAATGGAACTAAAAACCTTAGAACTGCCACTCTGGACTCCTGGAGCCAAGGAAATTAGTCTCAGCAGAAGAAAATTCTCATCCTTGGTGTAGATGAGCACTAATGAGGCTAAACTCAGCTAGGAAACTTGGAAGGCAGAACTGGTAGGAACAGAATAATGACAGATTCTTTGATTTGATTACAGGATGGAAATAAGCTCTACTTAGCACAAACTCTTCTATCTCTTCTGCAGATTCTTTTCTACCATCCATTTCTACCATCTTCTTCCCTTTCCCACCCCATTCTTATTTTAAGTAAACTACAGTTTCCCAGGAAGTTTTGACCTTCTCCACATTCAGTTTCACTTGTTCTTTTCCTTCTACCGAGCAACTGGTAGGATTTTTTTAAATGGAGACTGCAGAAAGTGTGCTTCTAACATAAACCAATACTGCAGCAGTATTACCATGAAAAATTTCTAGTCTCTGCTCCAGCAGGTATTTAAATACATTTTATATTCAGTAATGAGATTTCAGGCAACCTTAAAAAGAAACAGAAAACTGCAAAACAATACTTTTTTATAAAACTTAATGTCAAAGCTTTTCTGTTGGTGATACTTACGCCACCAGTGGCAACTTTTTCTTTATTGTTCGTGAGTAGTTTCCATTGATCAAAGGAAGAACTGCAAAAAAGAAACACTTTCAAATCTTCTTGTGAATTATCACACAAAGAATATGTTTGATTGCTCCTAAGCAAAAATTAATACTGTAAAATCTTGTAATTATTTCCTGTGGAGCCACGAACTGTTCTCAGCTGTTCTATTTTTGTTATTACAATAATGTCATGGTCAGAAGACAACATGAGGTATGGCCGTTTCATTTCTTGTATCCACCTGTAGATAAATCCAAGCTTGCCCTGCATAGGCATCAGCTAGAGTTGCAAAACCATCCTTTTCTGACACATGTAAATGTGGTGCAACTCAGGTCTCAGCCCTTATCTGGGCCCAGGATTAGAGATTACTATCCAACACATCCAATTCTACTACTTCTGGACCAGGGTGGTTAAGCTGAAGTGTTGTGCTTGCTAGTTTGAATCTCTTCTACTTCACCTTTGCATATCTTCTACCACCTCCAATATACCACTACAATGTTTTAAAAATTGATCTAGGAGGTCATTCAACTATTTGAAAGCCCAGAAGTTTTCTTAAAGGTGGAAAAAGATAAATCAATCTTAGAGGGGAAAAATACAGAGCATAAACAACTTGTTAATACACCAAACTGCTGCCATGGAATTGTGGGTGCATCTACACTAGTGAGTTCAGTTAGCCTTCTGAAAGTTCCTTTCATTCCTGCTTTGGTTCACAGTGAAGCAGCCCACAAAACCGGACCTCCTGAACTCATGCAGCACATCATTAACCGGTTTTCTTTAGCATAAGGTGTAACCAGAAGATGAGCTCCAGATACATGCCCTCCAGCCAACTGCTGATGATCATTCAGGCTTCACCCATGTTTGCATGGTGAAGCATAGTTGTACAGACTTCAGCACTTAGGGTTGTTCTAACACTGCAACAGTTAAGCAAGGGCTAATTTTATTTATTATTTTGATCCTTACTCTTTACGTTTCAGCAGTTCTCTTTCTTGCAGACTCCTGCCCATTTGGCCTTCTTCTTTGGGAGATCTCACTACAACAGAAAAAAAAAAAAGAATCAAAACATTTTTCAGTATTATGCCATGAGTAGACAGGCACAGTACAGGAAGCTAGAAATTAAAAACTGGGACAAAATGATGGATGAGAATACTTTGAAGTATGAACTACTGAAGTCGACCTAGTCTTGGGACAGCTACTACATAAGACGGAAAGTTTTATGACCAAACTGAAACTGTGACAGTGGGTAAATCTCCTCCAAGACCCCAGAGTCTCTTTGGCATTTCATTCTTGCTTAGTGAAAGTGTATCCCTACAAGTATTAGCATTAGTGTTTATCTCAAAGTATTCTCGCATCATGGCTGGAAAACCAAGTTTGCTGCTCTTTGTGTGTTAATGAAAGGAGTCACCACTTTTTTCTTCCAGGAATGGGTTTTTTTCCTTATTTTCATATTTGATGTTGGTTTTGTCAACAGATCTGTCACGACAAATATATGATTTTTAAATCATACCATCCTGCTGAATGTATCTCTGCTGTATAATGTTGTATCATGCTGTTTCTTCTCCTCATTACTTTGTTTTCTCTTCCCTCACTTTATTACCTTTCATGAATAATACATATTTCCTTTACACAGCTATCTCATACTTTCAGCCCAACACAGCTAATTCAAGACTGCCCACTGCTGCCTTTTGCAAATCTGCTGTTCTGTCTTTCTGCTCCTCCCCATGAAACCCAGAGTGCTGGCTCCAGTAGAGGGCCCAAATTAATCAGACCACCAGATTGCGCACTGTACTTACTGCAGACTCAATGTAGCTAAGCTAACTGGAGACCAGCATTGCAAACATCTGCAGTCATGTATCTGTTATAGGAATCTTCTTGTCATGTGGAGAGATTCCCTCTCTCAAAATTAAATAACCACAATTTTCTGAAGTACATGATGAAAACAGGTCAAACAGACTGTATTGTCAATGTACGTATTTGTTTCCCGCAACTCTCAAGAGCACACATTGAACAACTCAGGTACAGAAGTAAACTAAGTCCCAATCCATTTTTTGTCTCCTACAGATGGACAATAGTCTCTTACTCCTTCTGCTGTGCTCCATGCAGCACTCTAAGGTGATGGAAATGGGAAGCATCCAATATAAAACAGGACATAATCGCTGACACTGCAAGATTAATTTAAAATGTCCACAAATCTTTTATTGGGTGACAAATACTTAACAGAATCAGGTAACTTTGCCAGGCAATTCATACAGCATGCAAAGGTAGTAAACAGCTGAATAAGGCATATTATATATTCATTAGTTGAAAGAGTAAACCATTTGATCTCAAGATATTAAAGCCTGATTTTTCAGTGTATAACCTGTAATTCTATACCAAAACTTAGACATTTTCCAGCAACTATTCTATTTATTTTCCAGGAGGAATATTTTTAACATCTTGAATTAAAAGAAAAAGTACTAAGCAAACACAGCATACAGATTTTCTCACCTTCCACAGGAGTTGTCTCTTCAGTTGTATGTTCTGCACTGAAGACTTGAATAAGATCAGCAAAATTAGCTCTCTTTGAAACAAGTTCTTGATAGGTCCCCATTTGACTTATTCTGCCCGCTTCCATTACTATTATAAGATCGGTGTGAGGCAGGAATGTTACATTATGGGTCACCAGTATACGAGTCTGAAACACATTGTTTTCCATTTCTTCATATAAATACAAAGTGTATATTAAAAGTAGACATGATATGATGTATTCCAGTTATGTTAACTGGAATGATATATGGAATTTTTCTGGGATTTTGCTCATTTGTCCACTCTATTATTATATTATTTATTTCCCACTTTACTATATTACTCTTTTAACTGCTGATTGTAATGTCAAACTTTATGCTTACAACTATTTACTATTACTTATACTTTTCTATTTCTTAATGTGCATTCTCTGCTCAAGAATGGTTTAGATTAGGTTGTAAGGAGAAGAAGTAGATAAAACAGATTTTAATCTACTACATTTACTTTTATAATCTCAACATTAAAATCTGCTTACAAGTCTACCATTATTAGTGTTCTTGCTTCTGCCACATAACCCATGGAGCAGGTAAACTGATAAAAGGGAGAAGGAAGAAAGGGAAAGCGAAAGACATTTGCCTCATAGTAAGTAGTGTATTCATAATAGTAAATATTTCACAGTAATACATGCTTTTTGCATGCATCAGCCAGCAGGAATGATCTGTATTAATTCATAACACTGAGAAGAGATTTTTTACAAACTATCTTCCCTTCCCACATGAATAGTTGTGAAATGGGAGAACCTATTCCTTCTGAGCCACTTTCCCCTAGGAATTTCTTTGTTCAGTAAGAAGCCTTTCTTTCTATAACCTATTTACTACAGTGAGGCATCAAGAGTAACCACAAAGGGCTCCACCCAGCCTTCTATACACACTGGCACTCCTCAGAAACTGGCAGTAAAGAAGAAATAAGCAAATATTATGTGAAGCTTTCAGACTCTCATGTCAGGTAAGCTCTCAATCTTTTTTTCTGGTCTGTTCTATCCCTACCCAAAAGGCTTCAAACCGAGACAAACAGCTGTGCTTTCAATTTAGCCTCTTTATTGCAGAACAATTTTCATCGACACACTAGGTGAGAGATGACCTTCTGCAGAATGACTGAGACTTCTACTGTGTCCACTGTATTGTGCAAACCAATTCATCCCCAAATTGAAAGGAGGCCACCCTACTTTACCTTGCTTTTTAGGAGACCTGAAGGGCCAATTATCTTCTCAAAAAGGTGTTTCCCAACATGTACATCTACAGCAGACAGCGGGTCATCCAGAAGATACAGGTCAGCATTGCTGTACACAGCTCTAGCGAGACTCACTCTCTGCTTCTGCCCTCCACTTATATTGACACCCTAAGAAAGCAAAATAGTCCACATTTAAATATGAAATGCTAAAATGAAATACTGAGTGTATTACACTCCGTCTCACTAGTTTTTCAGATAAACAAAGTAAATTTTATACTAGATATGAATATAGAAAGGTAAATGTGGATTTTCAAGTAATCAGAACAAAGTTTGAGCTCTGTTGATTAAATTCTCACTCCAAAATGGGTGAATGCAAGGTAGTTTGGAAAATTAAAAAAAAATACTTTTATTTACAGTCATACAGGAATTTTTACATTATAGAGGGAGCCCTCTGGGAACAGGGCAGGGCTGACTCAAACTTCTGCATAGAAAAGAACCATTTTAAGTGTTCAGAGTTTGGACAAAACTTAAGTTCAAAGTAAGTAAGCTAAGTAAGGAGATGTGATAGATTTACTTGGCTGAGCACTGATTAAGTCATCAGTATAAATTATCAAATAGGTAATACATAAAAACATAAAAGCTGTAACTTACTGCATCATTTCTGACCCCTCAAATTCTCACCCTTTCTCCGATCTCTGTTTGGTCTCCATTCGGTAACTGTTCCAAATCTGGCAGTAAAGCACAGGACTCTAAAACAAGTTCATAGTATGGCCTATGTAGATTTGCACCAAAGAGAATATTTTCCTGTAAAGTGCCATTTTGAATCCAAGCCTGCTGAGAAGCATAGGCCACTGAGCCCTAAAAAGAATTGGAAACAATTTGTTTACTCAGGCTGTGAACACAAAAAAAAAAAGGATTTAAAAATATGTTTGAAAATCCAGCTTTTCCTCAAAGTAACCAGTAACTACCTCCAAAATTATTAAGCTGTTTATATTATTAAACTGTTAACATTTTAATTAAGTCAGGTAATAAAAACAATCTGTTGAACAGTCCTGTATAACAGTTTGCCTGTAATTATTACAAGAGCACATGCTGTGAATAAACCCAACAAAGCTGGAACATATATTGAACAGCCTTTCAGGGAAAGATCTTGGTGACAAACAGGCATCTACTGTAAGATTTATATGCAGCAAAATGGGTCTGTATTAGGTATATATCAAAATACAGTTTGACTGTATTTTTATATTACATGCTGTGGAATGTCTCAGCATGAAATTAGAATTAGAAATCAAGGTTACAGGACAGGAACGATAACTGGAAATGCTCATAAATCTTTTCTTACATTCAGCTACATGCTCTGTTAAATTCTATTAATTTTACAACAAATTGATAGCATAGATACACTTGTTGGATATATGCCTTCCTTATAGATTTTACACAGCTAATCTTTTTCCCATTAATTACTACTTTCAGATTCAAAACACCTCAACTTCATAGTTGTTCCCCACCCCGCAACAGTGACAGGATACTGTACTTGCTTTCCACAGGAGCGGATTCTTGTTCAACACTTATTTTCAAGGCTAGGACACTTCTTTAACGGTGCCACATCCACTTGCAAGCAGATTAACTGATACCGTGCTTATTCACTAATACTTACTGATTCAAGCACTGTAGTCTGTCATCAGAGGTTAACTTCCTCTGTATCTATAACCTATTGAAAACTTCCCTAAACTCTATTTTGCACTGGGGCCTTTCATTGATCTATGTAACTACAAGACAAGTTAAGCTACTGGGGTCTGTGTTGCTAGGAGAGCCAGCACCCTAATTCCATCTCTGCCTAAAGTTCAGCTTTAACCTCTGTTTCCATATCCTGTATCCACATCCTGTATTCTATTTCCTTATCCACATAAATCATTGCAAGAAAGTTGATCATCTTCTATATCAGCTTATAACTGCTCCGAGTGGGCCATGTTTGTACGTTCAAAACCAGCAAACATTAGAGATGGTTAGTCTCAATACATGACTTAAACACTCATGATTTCTGCACTGAATTATATAGATTATAAAAAAAATGAAAATAGCTTTGCAATCATGTAGGTTGACAACAAAGCAAAATTGTTACATTATTAACAATAGAGACTGTAGTAACAGGACAAGGGGTAACGGGTTAAAACTTAAACAGGGGAAGTTTAGGTTGGATATAAGAAGGAAATTCTTTCCTGTTAGCGTGGTGAGGCACTGGAATAGGTTGCCCAGGGAGTTTGTGAATGCTCCATCCCTGGCAGTGTTCAAGGCCAGGCTGGACGAGGCCTTGGGTGATATGATTTAGCGTAGGGTGTCCCTGCCCACGGCAGGGGGGTTGGAACTAGATGATCTTAAGGTCCTTTCCAACCCTAACGATTCTATGATTCTATAACAAATGTCACTGTATTCTTACTTTTCTTTGAAGATTCAAGAAGCTGGAGCTACCTTTGTCAGTATTTCTACAACCATAAATAGCTGAGGAGGAAAAACCGCACTTTCAAAAGCAGTTCTGCTTAATTTAGGTATTGAAGAGTGGGCAGGGCAGGGGGACACAGACAGACAATCTTACTCTTCTCTGAGCTGTTCCTTCAAGCTTCTCCATTTCTCCAAGAACAGCAGAAAGAAAAGATGACTTTCCAGATCCAACCTTTCCCACAACAGCAACTAAAGAGCCTTCAGGAATGCTGACACTCAAGCTGGAAATATTGAGGAAGACAAATTAGTTACTCGCTTTGTAAACATTCCATCATGTATGAGTAGTGGTCACTGTGAGAAAGAAACAGTCTATTTTACCCTCAGAATGATGAGGAATTAGTACATCAGGTCGCATGTCTTTTGACTATGTACCTTTCAGAAACTTGCAATAATGGCTTTATATATAGATTGATTTGTCGGCAAGTTAAAAGACTGTGCTTTCATCTGGTCCCAATGAAATCAACTGGAGACAGTCTAACCAAAGAATGGTTTTATCATATTATTCTCAGGCCTGTTGTTTACGTTCTGTCTTGCTCTGACAATCAACTGCTAGACCTCTTAGGGAAAGAGAAATGGAGAGGCAGAGGGAGTAGGAGTGGGAGAGAGGAAGAGGAAAGGGAAGGGCACTGGCTTCCCATAGCACTTAATACAGTGCTATACTGGGAAACATGCACTTTTACATGGTTTCTCTTGGAGCATCAGGGACACCAGGTCAGATTTGACGTTCCAGAGCACACTGGTCACATGGGATGCTCTGGAAACAATAATTTATGTTATTTTTGGTATGTAACATCATGAACTAATCTGAATGAAAATGTATTAAACCTGAACAAAATCTCTATAAATATCACATTCTGCCAAAGGAGCTCATAAAAAAAAACAGTGAGAAATACCTTACTTTTTTAAGATGGGCATGCCATTCTTTTCCCAGCTGAAAGAAGCACCAATAAACCCAACAGCATTATCTGTTGCAGTAAAGAAAAAGAGACCAAAGAGTTGCCAATCCATCCCCTCAGTTGAGTTTCTTAATGATTATCCATATAAACTCATGACCAATTAAAAAAATAATAACTACTGCTTACTTCCACTGTAGTTTGTATTGACATCCTCAGGGTTAATATCCTCAGCACAGAGAAAATCCTCTAAACGGCTCAGAGAAACTTTGGTCTGCAAGATGAATAGGTAGGTAGGTAGGTAGGTAGGTAGGTAGATAGGTAGATAGATTAGATATAATACAACATGCCTGTGCTTCCTTAAATTAAAATTAAAAACTTAATATTTTAATACTTTAAAGTTCTAGATAATATTCCTTGTCAAATATCTTCTATTTGAAGATAGACAAAAAAGGTGTTTAGGTATTTAAAAAATATTTTCCTTAAAGTACTAAACAATCTAAAGTCAAAAAAGTGTATTTTTTTTCTAAGGATCTACTGCTTTATAGTTATCAAGCCACAGAGCATGCTTGACATATCCAGTGTTAGAATTTATAGTTAATCCTTTAATTTTCTTTCTCCTTAAGACAGAAACATCCTTTAAACATCCTTCATGCTTCTCAATCCATAAAACTACTGTGCAGTTTCATGTCAACAAAATGTAACTTAAAATAAATAATGACTTAACCATTCATAGAAACAGATGAAACATGACAAGAGTATAAACATCAACCTTTCATGGCACTTATTCATAGTATGTTTACCTGGGCAACAGCAGAGATCACAGACGGTAAATCAAACAAAGGCAGTCGTAAAATGTTAAATAAAGAAATAGATGTAAAAACCTTAGTTGCTGTTAAAACATTATCTTTGTCCAGATGAAAGAAGACTCCAAATGTAGCCAAGGAGACCTTTTAAATAAATGAAAGAAAATCACATATCCAGAAGCAAAATCATAGTTATACACAGATACTATTTTTGTTTGCATTTGAAAGGTGCAGTATCCCATTTCTGCTCATGTATAAGCAGGAGCTCTGTAACTGCTGCACATGGAAATTGTTGCATAGCTGCAATACTGATTGCAGGAATACCATCATTTTAGTAAGCAAAGGCCATGGCAACTGTCTTTGACCCAACCAGATAAATGTGAAACTATATGAAATAGCTTCCCCATCTCATCAAGTGTTTTCTTCATTTTTAAAACACTCAAACACGGTATTTCAGGAAATTCACCTTTTTCTTTATCTTTCTCTTGCTATTGCTATGATATTGGACATAAAATAGAATTATTTACTGCAGGGATTTTTATGTTGGACACTTGGAATTATTTTCAAGAATCTAGTCAGTAGTCGTCAGAGAATAAACTGGACTCTTACACAACAGACAGCCAAGCCTTCAAAATACCCAGAAAAGCCCACATTTAACAACCTGTCCTACGGATTCTTTTCTGCCTTTTGCTGAATTTCAGAGTCCTAAACTTAACTAGTTATAAAGTAGGAAGACTCCTAATAAAGTTCTAAATAAGAAGTTGATTACTTCACTGCATTTAATTCAACTTGTGAATTTTTCTCGCTCACTGCTTTAACTATTTCAATTGCTAGCAAGGTTACAGATTGAAGGATGGCCTTAATCCTCCCTTTCACTATTCCTAAGGACTATTCCTCTTCAGCTCTTACATACCATGCGTTAAGCACCAGAAGATGTCATTTTTTGTAACTGAAGTTAACGGTGGCCATTTATCCATAATGAAGTTTCCAGTTGGATCCATAGAATCATTTAGGTTGGAAAAGTCCTTTAAGATCATTGAGTCCAACTGTTAACCCAGCTCTGCCAAGTCCACCACCAACTATGTCCCTAAGTGCCATCTACACACCTTTTAAATACCTCCAGGCATGGTGAGCCTGTTCCAATGCTTGACAACCTTTCCGGTGAAGAAAATATCACTAATATCCAACCTAAACCTTCCCTGGAGTAACTCGAGTCCATTTCCTCTTGTCCTATCACCTGTTACTTGGGAAAAGAGACTGACCCCCACCTCACTACAACCCCTTTCAGGTAGTTTAGAGAGCAGTAAGATCCTGTCCCTCAAACCCTGGCATGCTGGACCCAGGCTTATCTCTAATGAGCTTGATTTTATCCCTTTCCCCCTTCAAGTTTAGTTTAAAGCTCTTTCAATGACCCTTGCTACGGGAACCGGAGAAACAGACTTGCATGAATTAATATTTTTATAAAACAAACCATAAAAGGAATACACGTCAATGTTAGCATGGAGTAAGTCGTCAGATACCCAGAAGACTTCAAAACATCCACTTCACGTTCTCTAATGCTCATGACCTTCCTTTGGTATGCAGGTTCCCATGCATAAAGTTTGAGGATCTAAACAAGCAAACAAAGGTATCTTTATAAAACAAAAGAACAGTGACCATGCTTATTTTGCAAAAGCTCCAAATGTCATTTTCAAATAATCACCAATGCAAACTACAACAATTTGAATGTTTTACAAATGAAAGCAAGACCTGAGATAACTCTAAATTAGGTTGTTCTTATGAAAGATATACTCCCATTACTGTTACTTCTACAGAGCTCATCTTTTCCCGTATGTATCATAAATGATGAGATGGTTTATTTCAAAACAGGATAAACAACAAAAGTGAGACAACTTTGTGAAGTGCTTTTCTTCTATACTAAAATTTCAGTCTGCCGAAGGTTTTCAGACATCTATTAATATATTTTACATTCTCACTAAAATGTGGTATTAAAAATAATGCATCATGAATAATAAGTTTTTCAAATCAAATTAAACCAGTAAATATTTCCAAAAGCACTTTCTCTGCAAACTTTTTTCACTGTTAGCTGAAATGTTACTCATAAAACCTAGGGCTTTTTAAATAACTTACTCTCTGTCTTTGCAACCTAACAGAAAACCCCAAACTCTTGTTAGTTGTTGCATTACCTTTATGCCATGTAACATTTCACTTAATAGCTTGACTCGCTGATCTGAATTCTTCATTTGGCTTTTCTGGTTAAAAGACAGCAATGTTTACATTTTTCAAGGAGCAAAAGAAAATGGAGAGTAAAATATTCAGTGTTCTATAGGCAATAAATACCTTTTTTGCTATTTTTACCTTTCTAAAAAGCACACTAGAAAGCAGTTATACCATTTTCAGATACATACGTAGTATAAGGAAATCATTAGTTAGGTAAAGCATTAAATACATTAAAATAACATTTTAACAATATAGTATAACACTATATACACACAAACATGACTATATATGTAACACTATATGGATATAAACCACTGAACACATATATATGCATATATACAGAGGTTAGGAAGAAAACTTCCTTTGTTACTGAAGAATACATTGTTACTGAAAGAACCAGCCAAAGAAACACAGAAATTCTTCTTACTCCTATGCTACACACAGACTCTTCTGCATCTCACATTTCTATAATACTAATTAGCAGCCTCTTTAATGTTTTGTGTCTTATTCAAACACAACAAGTTGCAAACTTTTAGACAGAATTTAATTGCCTTTTGTATTTCCTCTCTCTCTCTCATATCACAGTAGGGATCTAAGTGCATGTATAGCTGTAACAGCTCATCTGCAAAAGAGGTGAGAGTGTTTTCTTGTTTTTTCTATGTTTCTAAACTGTCACAGCCTTACAAAAGAATTAATGGAGACCCAGAGTCGCTACTGCATGCTGTGTCACCAAAGGCAGAATAAGAAAAGAGATAAATAATTGCCTTGATAGCGATTATGAAACAAAACTTAGGGTTTTAGTTTTGTGGGTTTTTTCCAATGGACCTCATAGAAATAGAAGTATTAACAGGCAATATAGTGCCAAGAGAACTGTAGCATCAGAGAAGCAGAAAGGAAATCAGAACACATGCAGTACCTCTATGGGAATTCCCATCTCAAGAGAATGTGCTAAATTTGAGTGAGCAGCTTAGCCTGAATAATAAAAGTAGAAGAGAGCCGTAATCCTACAAAAATCCCTTATTTAATAGAATTAACTCATGTAATATGCAAAACCACAGTCGTTTCCTAAATGAATCACACAGTAATTTTTACTAATACAAAATTATTGTTTCAGGATAATGGAAATACAGGTACCCAAACTAAATACTACTTTAGCTATCAAACATATGGCATAACTCCAGTTATGCTTCCCTCCAGTGAAAAACAGCTGCAGCTTGGCTTTGCTTATTTGTTTGGAGTTTGATTTAGATATACCTATAGTATTCTTACACATGCATAATTTGTACACACACCCCTTCATTTCTATATTATGACAACTTAATCTCTCTTACTATGCTTATTTAAATAGCTCACCTTCAGTCTTTTTACTTTGGCTGCAATGAGCGCATTTATAGGTATAACCAAAAGAAGCAGTGCAACACCTGCTAGGACTGAGGGGCCAAGTTCTTTCCAGAGAAAGACAACAGCCATGATGATCTGAAAAGGTGCTGACCACAAGAGGTTGAGGTTTACAGCCATTTCCATGAGTTGCTGAGTATCTGCTGACATCAGGTTAACAATTTCCCCAGTTGTATAGTTTCGTCGTGAGGAATTTGCTAAAGTTAAAGCCTGCAACCAGAAAATGGAGGTCACAATCAAAACTCAACAATTTTGATAGGTTTAGCTGCCCAGCAGAAGCTAAGAACACAGTAATTGGAGCAAAGCTGAACTCTGAAACAAGACTTGCAACTCTTTATAAGAGGAACATGGCATAAAGAGGGCTAAGAAAGCCTCATCTTTGGCCTTGCTTAGAACCTCCTAGTGCAGGAACCAGAAGCAGCAGGCTTCACAACAAGCACATGTATAATCTCAGTGTGTCAGGCAGATAACACAGGTTCCATGTGTATCAGGACTGATACCCAATCACATGCACACGCTCTCTCTCCCTCTGCACGTTACTGCCTCATATTTTTCTACTATACCACCTGAAAATCCTGCATATACCAAGACAGGGCTGCAGCTGCTCACTCCAGAATCCATCCCACGTGCAAAGCACAACCTGACCCAGCATTCACTAATCAACTCTACTCAGAGAGAGGAAGAAGCTCTATCTCTATCCTATAGCTGTGAAAACTTGCCCAGGAGACATGCCCACCCCAGCTGGAGACTCTCTTCTGCTGTTCATGATCTGATTTACTGACACACCTCGATATGAGACTTGAGAGAATGAAGTCCTTTCTTTAACTGATTTGCAACTTGTAAGTAAAATTTTGTGTAGTGATTCAGAACATACCTGAGAAGCCTATGTCAAAAGACTGTTTTGGCTCTCTTGAGAAAAGAGACTATATTTTATAATTTTATATTAACAAAGACAGTAATTTATTTCAGATCTGGATTATTTTTTTACTTCCTTAACTTGTGCCTGATAGCTAAATACTGCAGTAAAAATGCCAATGTGTTATGGCTGCCACCTCAGCATTTCTTATTAAAGGTGGGATAAGTTATAGATAGGTTTCCACAGCAGTTAGTCATCCTCTAAACACCTGAAAAACAATTAACCTACTGGGTATTCAACTCAGCAGAAAATCAGTTTTACTAAAATTGGGGGTGGTGGAGGGGTGTGTATATTCAATCTCCAAAGGAGACAATATAGCAAACTTCAGCTTCTCACATTCACTACTACTGTACAGTAAAAACAGTTACCACTTATACCCTTGCTTTTTCCTGGACATCCAACCTATAAAGTCTTCTCAGTTCATTCAGTAAATACAGGAGATTGATCCATAACCAAAGTAGGAAGAGATCAGTTTCTACATACTGCCCAAGTATTATGCCTGTACAGGTGGCTGACAAAAGTATGTAATTTCAGGATTAGAGTCTCCCAATAGAAATGCTGCTGAAACTCTAGATTATTATAAATAAATAATCATCAGAATACACAAAGTCAATCTGCTGTAGCCTGTCACCAGTGTATAACATCCTGGGTTTTGATCGTGCTGGTAGAGCACACTGTCTTTTAACACTCTGTGTTTTATTTTAGCCTTTGTTTTCAAAGAAAAGTGAAAACACGATTACCTTTTTATACATCAGGCCAACAACTGCAGTCTTGATTTTGACTGCAGTAAGCATGTTGTTACGTTGGTATAACTGATGGAGAAGAGTTTGTGAGAGAACCACAAAAAACAGGGCAATAGCAAAGCCATATCCACTCCCATATGAAGTTGGATGATCTTCACTGACCACTATCATTGCTCTGAAAACAAAGGAAAAAAGATGCATTTTGTGTATTAAAACAACTATAAAAGTTCAATAAGCTGAAATACTGGAAACTTGTTTAACTAAGTCCATTTTGGATTTAGATATGGTGACAGGTCACGAAGAAATACTATGTTATAAAGAAGGCAGGTCCTATCTGTGTTTTCCAATCTGTTAGCTTAGAAACAATTCTCAAATGCTATTTTAGCCATGAATGTGCTGTTACTGACATCCCTGACAATGGTGAATAAATAAATAATGGCATAAAAGAAAAAAAAAACAGAATACAATTAGATATTTGTACTTAGAAAGGTTGCAGCTATCAGCCATGAAAGTGAGAGAGGAAAAAAATCTACAGGAAAATTCTTATTTTTGTGTTAGTAAAAGGTTATCTTAAATAACCAGCAACCAGATGTCTTCAGACAGATTTTATAGCTGAAGATTTTGTTCAAGATTACGTTGACTCGGATTTTGGAGATTAACAATAATTCTTTTCCTTATAAACACACAGGTATCTGATAAATTCTTCACACCTCTGTGGTAAGCACGATTTCAAAAACCACTTCCACCAGCCTCATGATGCCAACATGATAACAACAGTCACTGCAGTTTCACATCAAATGCTGAAGCTGTAGATATTATTATATATTTAGGTTTGCGGGTTTTTTCAACAGAGATGGAACAATATTGTTAAAGAAGCAGAGAAGTTAAATAACTTGGTGCCTCATTTTTTCTTAACATCTTCTTGTACATATATTAAATACTTAAAAACAATATTATGGAATTGAAGTTCTACTGGTTTCATCTCAGTCCTTTGGCTAAGAGATTCCTGATCTCTTTGAGCTTTCCCTCAGTAGATCATTTTCAGATAATCACAGGAATGGGGAGCAAACAAAATCTTTACACACCTAAGATGTTCCTTGGTTTGCTTTTGATATTGGAAACCCTTTAGCTTTATTATTGCTGTTACTTTCTGATCATAAAGTGAAACATAATAAAAACTTACTTCATTAATTGCGGACTCATGAAAGCCAGAATGTCGGCTGTAACTTTCAGAAATGAAACTTTAATCAATACACATTTAAATGTTTGCCATAATGACCAAATCAAAGATGGTTTATGTCTTTTCATACAAGAAGCCTGAAAGATTACAAAAATATGCTTAGAATTAAGAGAAAAAGTATTTTTGAACTTTATCCGTATTTATAAATATAAAATAAGTAATATCAAGTCCATCTAAAGCCATCACTGTACTTATGATCTTAAAAAGAGCATTTCCTACAGTTAAAAGAAAAGCTTTCATGTAAGAAATGAAGTCTGGTTTTATTTAGCCTAGCCAGCGGTTTTTCAAGGAATGATAAATGTAATTTCTAGAATTGCCCAATCATCCACATAAATAATTAGAAAATAATTTAATCCTCAAATGATTATTACAGGTCAAAAAAAGTATCATAAAAGCTGAGCTAAGCTTCAAAATCAATGCGTTAATATTTGTAGCAGGCTCACACCAACTTTGTATTTAAGGCTGAATAACCCTTCCACTCCTTCAGAATATTTTCAGTTGCCAAGTGACTATTTTTTGTTCAGTTTGAATGTACCTCAAGCAATTGCAAACATTCTAATGAGGGCTAAAAAAAAAAGAGTCAGCCTTTCTTAATTAACATAGTGATGAAGGACAGATTATTTGAACAATAAAACCAGTATCTGAATGGAAAAAATATCCTTATTGAAAAACACTTTTGAATGCTTTGGTACAAAAGGTTTTGGTGTGTACAAACCATCACTGGAAGAAAAGACAAATCTACAAATAGCTAAGAAAAACACTGAAGAGATAAAGTAAGGTCAGACTCTGGAGAAGCCCTCTTCTTTGTATTAAAAAACAAAAGCTACACTCTTACTGGACTTACAGGTTAGGTTCTCTCTCATGAACTTCCTAACATTACAGAGCTCCTAGTGTACTTTAACTACAACAACCAAATAGTAACTGTGACTGAAACTGTCAAGGGTTTACATGAAAATCACATAGAATACTTCAGGCAAAAACAAACAAACAAAATATCTGTAAAACTCACTATTGTTAAAATTAAAGAAAACTGAAGCCTGTTTTGTGTGTTCTATAAACCAGGGCATCTACTGATAAGCAGCTATCTTATCAGTAGATAGACTTTCAGGTAGATTTTTATTCTACCTCAACTAGAGATGCAAAGATAAGACAGAAACAGACAAGTTCAGAGAGAAATTAATTGGACAGTTGTGACAAAGATGGCAATTAATCAACAAAGTAGATTCCACATCCCTTAAAGTGTTAAAATATAACATATGATCTTTGTAAGAGGTAAATTTGAAACTTAAAACAATTTAGAAAAATCTAATAGCCACACCAGAGATCCCTGATCACAACACTGAATGGCCTTTGTGATCTACAGAATAGAGAGGCTGTTCAATACGTAAGGTTCTAGAAATCTGCTCCAACTTCTAGACTCCATACATTCAGAAAAGAATATTGCCTATTGTCAGAGTTGTAGCTACCATTGATCCTGTGGTGGACATCTGGATTTCTTTTCTCCATTGCTTTTCAAAGTTAGGACACACGGTGTACGGTGAATCTCCTTCATTCAGTTCAAACAGGTCATACCTTTCCAATGGCTTCTTATAGCCTATAGATATTAATCTGAAAGAAACAAACTAATTTAGACAGCATGAAATATCGCAGACAAAACCAGCAGAACTACTAACTGAAAAAAACTAATGATATAATTTAATTCATATAAATAAACTCCATAATCATAATCAAAAACCCTATAAATGGTACAGACTAAATAGTGGAACATATTCACAGTCACCTTAAATAGACTAAAATTGACTTGAAGTAAGAAGAGCCTAAGCAGATGGCCACATCTGAAAAGCAAATTCTCAGGAACCTCTGTAACCCAGAATATCTGCATTTCTGATCCCATATTTCTTTATAGGAAAATATACTATTTCGTAAACAAATGTGTAGCATCCTTACCAACTTACTGTTGTAATCTGGAATGAAATACCTTTTTTGGCACAGGACTACATTACCATAGAATCATTTATGTTGGAAAAGACCCTTAGAATCATTGAGTCAGACAGTTAACCTAACACTACCAAGTCTACCACTAAACCATGTCTCTTAAGTGCCATATGTCTTTTAAATACCCCAGGGACAGTGACTCATTAAGTTGCAACTCTGCTTTAACCAAGGTAGCAACATTAAACTAGTGGGTTTCAGCACAAGCAAACTGGAAGCTTCTTTACAGCAGATCTTTAGCTGTTAAAATTTTAACAAAGGGATTTTGCCCACTTAAGGGGGTAAGATGTGGGGAAAATTCAAAAGGATTAATGTTGACAACATCTTCTAACTTAAAGGAAGTCCCAGACAAGAGACACATGTATAGACAGTGGAGTGTGTCTCCTCTCAGTGGCAGCTCTACTGCTTTCAAGCTGCTGGAGATCTCCCTCCCTGAGAACCGCAACACAAGTGCAGCGCCTGTGCATTTCGTGTATTACTCCAGTGCCAGTCAGTGCCAGTGCTGGCCTTGGGGCTAACGTAGGTATCATTGTGTTTATCACAGGACAGAAAATAAAGACTCAGAGACACTTTTCTGGAGGTTGTAAAATTCTTTCAGGGATAGACCTCACTGTCCAAGGGCCATCCAAACATCTACTGAACCTGCACCATTAATACAAAGTAAATTTCCCTTATGCCTGATAAATTAAGGCAAAAATAACACAGCTTCTCCCTAACAGTTACAGCTCTTGAAACATAAGGAAAGCAGACTAAGAGGTACCGGAGGGGAACTGTTGTTCAAGAATTCTGCATAACTCATCTCAATCCTAAAACTCGCTGCTGCCAGAGGATAAACAGGTCTAACAAATGCCATCTACAGATTGACTGAATTCTAAAGAAAAATTGTATACCACTATGGATTTAATATGTAACACTTATTTGAGACTGATTCACTTAGACTGTAAGCACTTAAGGTGAGTATAAGACATAACTGATTGTGTTTGCTTGTGATTGGAGTGAAAAGATATAACTAATGTTCACAACATTAGTTTAATCGCATTCAGTTATTTCATAGCTAAATAAGCTCTTGCTGAGCAGAACTTACATGCTTTTTTCCCCTCTCATCTTTCATTGAGCATTGGGAAATCGGTTAAAACATACAAAGGATCGAATAGCTTGAACATTTGGGTGACTACTTTGACATAATGAATACATAAATGTCATATAGAAGTCCTGCATTCAGAACACTTAGTAACAGTCTAGAAAACCTGAAAATTTGTATTAGTGTACTTATTGTATTTAAGGTGTAGAAAGTGAGGATTGGTAAAAACCAAAGTTACTCTGAAACTGGTGGTGAACTCCTAATTTCAGCAGGGCCAGAGTTCAACCGAATACTCTGAATCCTTGAAGCAATCTGATCATTTTGTCGCAGTTTATTAACAATAAACACCATTTTCATGTTTTCCTTAAAATTAATAATATTGAATAAAGCAAGAAACTGTTATATTCCTAAAATGTTTTTTTCTCACTTTTAGATTTCTGAACTGTTTATATCTGATTCAAAGGATTTTTAAAGAAGAAAAAAGGAAAATGTTAAAAGTGAGTAATGGCCACAAGATGTAACATGAAACTGTTTGAAATAACATCCAAAATATTAACCGATGGGAAGCTGTGTTACTCAACATAGTTGAACTTTCAGTTCCTATTTTTGAATGGAAACTTTCCCAAGTAAGTGCAGGGACACTGCTGGGCCTTATGAGCAGATGACCTACAGTTACAACGTGGCCTACCATAAAAGAGGGAAGAAAACGAGCATGAAATTGGCTACTTGGAAAAGTCCTTATGTGTACTGCTGAGTATTTATTCCTGAAGATGTATCAAATTGCTGTATCACTACATGGAGTATAAAGGAATCCTTATTTTCATTTTTGTCTATTGGCAGACTTTACACAATAAAAAATGATAGCCTAATTTGGCCTTTTTTGTTGTCCACTGTGACAAGAATATTGTGCTTAGTTACCAAAATGTTAATGTTTTAAATAATGCCATTAGATACAGTGTAAAATGACTGTTAACTACATATAAACAATACTCCACAAAATATTTTAGCATGACCTCTAAAGTCGTAAATTTTGATTTTTGTACAAAAAGCTAACAGCAATCTCAGGCTTAAACCCTGGCTCAAGCCAGAATGATGGTGTGGAACATAAATGTGTGCTCTACAGTTCTGTGAACACCAGTGAACACCAACAGGCAGTTTAGTAAATTCTCACCTGCTAAACCAGGAGTACGTTAACTTACTGAAGAAAAAAACATTCTCTTCAGGGCTGCGATTCTGTTAAAAAAAAAGAAAAAGGTATCAATGTTACTTGAAAGACTGAAAAAAAAATAGGTTTTGTTTGTTTGTTTACTAAACAGGCAGTTTTAGGAGCTATTTTATTCTGGGCTATAATAAGGTCTACGTTTCTTTGCCTGTTATCTTCTCCCACCAACACACTCAAACACAAGGTATGAAGGATGAAAGAGATCTACGTTCTTATTAGAACAATTTAACTTGGTGTAAGAGGATATCAAGCACCACTTCAGCTTGATTTTACACTATTTACACATACCAAACAGTAAAGCATAGGAGTTGATGATCACTATGGTTCCCTTCCAAATTGAGATATTCTATGTCAAATACAAGCAAACCTTCCTTAAAACTTTGACACTTAAAATCCTGTGGTATTTTTTTTTCCCCAATTTGACAACCTAGCTATTGGAAGTTATCACTGCTAACACCTAAAGAACAGCAAACTCCTTTCAGCCCCTAAGAGATGAAGTACTAGTAATTGCACTGTGCACATAACTGAGGAGAACATGAGGTCTGTGCACTGCTGTCAATTTCAGAAGTCACTCGAGGCAAGTGCAATAGAGGTAATCAAATACGAACTCTCCCACGTTTCTTCAGGACTGGATACACCACATTCCAGAGTGACTTCAGCACACCTGAGGGTAAGTTCTGTGCCGCAGCAAGCACCGTTCTAAACCCGTTTCTAGAAGATGCAGTTACAGCTCCCTTCGGCAGGTGGTGCAAAACCCCACCTATCCAAAACGCATGCCGCAGGTGCTCCGAGACCCTGGGTATTTGCCACAGCAATTTTGTTGTGCTTTCTGCGAAAACTCGAATGATTAAACGGCAGTCCACGGCTAACAAACACGCAACAACCGTGCATGCGCTCCTTCGCTAACACCTCGGCTTGTGCACCTACTCACCCTTCGCTATCAGGTGTCAATGTTTGCCACGGTTCACACACATACAGCACTGTTTGTTTGAAATACTTCCTTTTACTGTTGAAGAACACAGTCGAAGGCTTGGTCACGAACACTCCCTGCTTTAAACGCTGTTCCTGCTCCTATCTGTGCTGAACGAAACCCTGGCCTAAAGGCTATTCCCTCCTTGCAAATTCGAAGGACGGACCCCAGCACATACCCGCTGTCATTAGCTGCGGGTTTTCTGCATAGCGCTACCGCGAATCCTACATGAACTCCGGCAGGTTCAACGCATCCACCCGCAGCGCCCCGCTTTGCCCCCGGGGCAGCAGGCAGGCCGTGGGGGGAAGGTGCCCGCCCTCAGCCCCATCCGTAACACCTCCTCCCGCTCGCCCCCCGCTCTGTCACCCTCGTGCCGGTGGGACTCTGGCGCCCGTAGAAGCCGCTGTGCTTCCCCCGGACTGCGGCCATGGCTCCTTCCCGCGGCCCAAGAGCCCGCTTGAGGGGGAGAGGCACCGGAGGCGGAGAAGCCGGGGCGCAGCCTGAGCTCCAGCCGCAGGCCCACGCCCAGCCCTCCCCTCCCCGCAGCCTGGGCCCGGCGAGGCCCGTCCGCTTCCCCACACCCGGAAAGTCCCGGTTGCGGCCCCCGGTGCCCTGGGCGGGCCGTGCGTCAAGGCATCCCACGGCTGCAGAGCGTGTGTGGAAATCGCCGACGGAGCAATACTGATTTGTCCGAAGTTTGGGAGGTTGTAACAGAAATACCTGTGTATTGAATTCATGGGATAAAAGAGAGAGAAATGAATGCAAGACCTGTGTGACAGCAGGGAAAGCAGGGTCTCACGGCCAGCCAGTAACATAGGAAATGAAAGGCCAGGACAAATAACAGTGATTTATAATCAGAACTAACATAGAAAACACTCATTTAATATTAATGAAAATTTTCTTGGAGTGACTGAAACAGGAGGTTGAAGAAGCATTTGGTCAAGGCCAAGCTGAACTGTGGATTTTTTTGTTTTATTTCTTAATCATGGTGACGATGTAATTAAAATATCATCAGGGCCCCGACAAAAGTGACGTCTTAACAGATGTATGAAAGAAATTTAGTTTTGGCTAAAGTAATGTTAGCACATTCACATATGACTTTTAACACACTGATGAGTTCTAACTAAGTGAATAGAGAGAGGTGTTAAAAACCGTATCTCCTAGAGGGGGCAGTGGAGGTGGTGGGGAGAAGATTGGGAAGAAGAAAGGTAAGAAAAAAGTATTCCTTCAGAAGAACTGTGTTGATATGTTGTCAGCCATATGCAGTATGATCCTCCTTGACATTCCTTTTGTAGAATATAATTGGACAGAACAGATTATCTTACCTATCCGCTGGGAAAGCCTGGACGCCTGGTAAGGACACACTAGCACAGACCTGACTAAGCTTCTCCTTTTGTAGACTAACTCTGGTTTGAGCATCCATCCGTTTTCTCCTTTGTCTGATGAACGGATTGGGCAGACCTAACACCTTTCTTAAAATATAAGACATTTTACTTAAGGCACAAACCTTTGTTACATAAAGTTATTTCTAGAGAAGGCTGAATTCAGTTGCTAATGATGTTCCGAGGATGCCATACTGTGGTGTTATAGGAATGCCTCTTAGGCTAAAGAAGTGATGGGCAAATTAAAAGCAGTGTCTTGAGAAAGTGATTTTAATAGCTGTATTTTATCTTGTCAGACAAAAGAGAAATCATTGCAGGCTAAATGCTTTTCAATTTCTGAAAGTCATCTTGGCTTGTAAAACACATCACCTTTAGACCAGTAAATTTGGGTATTCTTTCTCAATACCAGTATAATGATGAAAAGCAACCCAGCATTATAACCAAGAAAACTGAGTTTAACAAAATCAAAGTCTTTTTTTACTATCAGGGTCAATTTGAAGCCTACATCTGCTCTGAACAGAAGACTTGACTTTAAGCCATATGAAATAGCTGAAAACCAAGTGGTTTGCTTTCTCATTTAATAGGATCTTAAAAGTGTTTCACCTGTACTTGGTATTGCATAAGACAGTATTGGTAAGACAATAGCTCTGCACCTGTCTACAGGCTAAAGGTGGGAGTTGTGAAAGATAAAAAATGGGTCATTTGACTACTTTGATTCATCACATTATGAGACAGTTTATTCTTCCTTTGCTAGGGAAAACTTTCCTTCTTAAGAGGTAGCACCGACTTCACTGACTTATGCTTTTGTGCTGTCATTTAGATGAGATACAAAATTTTTCATTGATTTGTTACAATGAACAGTAAGATTCTCAAATAAGCAAATAAAACACTAGAGAGTAACTTTACAGAAAGATGCATATATTGCATATAATTCTACTCAGTACATAACTGAAGCCATAAAGTACATACATGCATTTTAGTACTGATACATACGTTAAGTCTTGTAGCCAGTGTATTTTACCCTGTAGCCTGTATTTTACCTCAAAGTTACTACTGGAAAAACCCAGTTCCAATAACCACACAAACTGATTCTAACTGAAAGTAACGGCAGAGCTAATTCAGAATAAAGTTACAGTACTTCAGTGACAAGCACATCTCTGATGTTCTCTGATGAATTTCTAGCCTGCTCACGTCTTCAGTGGCTCCGGAGAATTCTCACACCAGCCACAGAAATACATTCCATAAGTGATGGACATGATACATATGCTTCATGAGTGGCTGAAATCATGTATTTTCATAAAGTTTCTTTCTGTATTAGTGAAATAATAGCCTTCCATGATTCTTGGGTGAAGAGAGAATCAACAAGGTTTTTTTCTTTATTTGGAAAACTTTATCTTCTTAAATGCTTCCTATACCTAAAATAGTACTTTCCTCTTTAAATAGGTTGAGATTAAATAAAGTTATCAGTATCCTTTACGCATAAAACTTTTCAAAAATAATATGAATCTTGAACATTCATTTTTTTAATAAAGTGCAAAGATGAAATATTGCATTCCCCTCAAATAAAAGCAGCAAATAACATAAAGACTAACCCAGTTACACAGTATTAGTGCCTCTTTCTCTTGGCTTTGCACTTCCTGTATTTTTCGCCATTCTTTCTTTCTCTCATTTTGTCACCCTCAGAGCTAGTGTCACTGTCATAACTTTGGTGTTCTCTTTTTCTTTTATAGGTTCTTTGATCCACCTGCTGCCTTCCACAGTGACTTGAGTGTGGCAGGGCCATTTCAAAAGAACTCTGTGCAGACTTAAAGTTTGCAGCTTGGTTCTGATAGGGAGAAAAGCGGAAATTTGAAGGCTGTGGTGGAGTCATCTGGTGATAAGGAAATTGTTGAACCATTGGACTCTGTACTGGGTTCTGCTGTCCTAAACTGTTCACCTAGAGAAACAGAAACTTGGGTTGTTAACACTGTAAAGAGGAAGTTCTGAAGGGTTTAATGTTGCATGCATTACGGCTTATACAATGAAAATACTGATAAATTATAACACAGATCGTTTGAGAGTAAAACTTACGTATTTATTATATCAACTAGTATAGTTAGAAAAAATAGACAATTTTTTAGTGGCATAGTTAGAAGAGAGATATAATCTGATTTAAAGTGCCAGTTAGTCCTTGTGTAAGGTAATCAAATACGGCATTCCTTTCATTTCTCCATCTGTGTATTTTATAAACATTTGTAACTTCAGTGCCTATTGTTAATGTAAAGACGTTATGTAAAGAATGTAAATGTAAATGCATGTTTGCAATTTTTTCTTTTAACCTGGTTTAACTAATTTTAATGTGGAACAAGGCATTCCAATGAGATATAGTGAATCCAGAGATCAAAGCACACAGAACAATGCAGCAAGTGGCCAGTTTACTGCTCCAGTCCCTAAAGTATTCCAAGAGTCCCTCTCATACAAAATGCACAATCCAAATACAGAAATAGAATTACAAAGGTCAGAAAAGAGTGGCTTTTTATTGACTGGCAGTAACCAGAAAAATGATGGGGAGCATGTGTTATATGTGCAGGAAGACTCCAAGTAACTTGCCTGGCTCACCCAAAGAAAGGTGAGGTAGATTTGTGTAGGTGTACATGTGACAAGACCACTTAACTGCTGAAGCTGCACATGACTATTACTGGAGACATACTGCAATTCCGTCCCTTTTAGGAAGCAGAAAATGGGATGAAGTGGGTTGTGTGTGCTGGTCTGCTGAGCCTGGTCTCTGGGTATACATACTGCATTGTTAATGAGGAGTGAGCTCATTGGTGAGCAGTGCGGGAGATTGAACACTCCCAAGCCTTCCAACCACAGTGGAGGAGATGTGACAGTCTGTGCACACACCGGCCCTTCTGAGGCCACAGCCTGGGAAGAAGGGAGGCAGGCCACTACCACATCTGTGCAACAGGGAACAAGCCCTCTCCATTTTCCTGCTCAGATTGCAGCTAGCAAGTGTCATCTATCCAGACTTCACCCTTTCCTCAGTTAAAGAGAGCTGGCCATTCCCCAGTCAGACTGAGCAGCAGCACTGCTGTCCACAGTTGGTACCTCACATTAAATGATGGGTTTCTTCAGTCCTACTGATCCATACTCATCAGATTCAGAAGCTCCATGATGGAAGCGAGTAGGGTTTGGCCCACAGGTTGCCATCTGAAGAGACCTGTTCCCTTGCCTTGTGGAGTATCTCAGCCACAAGAGATTAGGACAGGACCAGAGTCTGTTGGAGTGGAAATGAATACAGGTTTTCACTGTCTACTGCTGTGAAAGGAAATCATGAATGTGAGAACTGCATGGGCATGTAAAGGTTCAGGCCAGAAACTCTAAAACTGTTGCTGCCCTAACTTGAGCAGTGGTGATTTTCTGGATGAGGTTTAGGTTTGGTTTTAGGACATTTCAAACTTCTGCTGGGTATTTCTGAATTGAGTAGAAGAGCTAAGAGGTTCCATGACTGAAATAGCTGTATATGAAGAAGCTATTGCTCGCACGGTTGTAATTTTACTGGATTAGCTTGACTCAGCAAGGAGATTTGATTTAGACCACAGTACAGGAGAGAGCTCTCTCTGTAGACTTGGACATTTTTAGCCTCCTTAACTTTTAAAACATTCCTGCTGTAAGAAAATGCTTTGGTAGATCCCCTATTATGATAGTACGCTTAAGTGCTAAAATAAATAGACCTAATACAGTCAACGTTAGCAGCCTAGATCCCATTTTGAGCCATTAAATAAGTACCATTGTTTGCAGAAATGCAGAATACAGTCAATATAATAAAAAAAATCTCCCAAATTTTTAACTTTTAACACAAACTCACCATCTTTGGAAAGCCCGAGTATTCACAAGGTGGACTATTGTTCACTGGAAAAGGAGTAACAGGAATTGGAGGGCTTCCATACAGCTCTTGATATCTAGGAAAAACAATCAAACGTACAAAGACTAGATGTCCACCACATACTGCTTACCACAGTGCTGAGACTTAACTCTTGGGCCCTAATGAGAATATCCAAGAGGAGAACTGAGATATTAGCAACTGGACTTGCATGAAAAAAACATGATAAAACAAAGAAAATATACTCAAAAGCTCAAGTAATGAGTAATCCTCACATGTACTTTAGTGCAGATACAGAAGGGTTCTAGATTTCATCATGGAAGTTAACTTCCACAGAGAGTTCTGTCACACTTGAAAATGTTGAGACATTGAAAAATACTGAATCTGGGGTGTTCAGACTTCCATTGTAACAGGTGTATACCTGTGCATTTATATGTGCATGACAGCTGCTTATAGGTATACACACAAAAAATACAGATATAAACTCAGTGGGGTTTGAAAATACTGTCAATTGTCAGATTTTTTTCCCCCACCAACTGCAAATATTGTAAGTACAAACAGCATATTTCAGTATTTTCTTATGGCCCTGTATCTAGCAGAAACAAAGAGTAGAAAGTTCAAGCTAACTGAACCTCTGGCAAGCTGAACAACCTAATGTTAACTACAGCCCATTCTGCAAGTCAGCAAGGATGCAATTAAAGCATCAACAGCTGTTTTAATGAAGAGCTTGAAGACTGCTCTACCACATAACTGATTTTCTTTAGGAAACGTCTTTAAAATCATTGAGTTTATTCACAGGTGATCTTTGTTACCTATATGAAGGTGAATGTAAGTCAGTATAGTTCTCAAAACCACGTTTAGGGTTGTTCTGTTCTGCTGAGTGAGAACTCCCTGTAGATAAGACAAGAGCATAATGACTATTCAGTTACAGCTATTCAGTTAACAAGCTAAAACCACAGGAAGTGTTCTGTGGCATCTGTACTGTGCTAGTATATATAAGGTAGTATATAAAGGTTTTCCTTTTATATATAAGTATATGTAACGTAGTATATAAAGTATTTGCCATTTTTTGGTGAATGCTTTATAGCATCATTTTACTGCTTGAAAACATTCATTTATCATTTACTCAGTAACAGAAGCATAAATCAGGGTGTTGAAGTAACCAAGATCACAGTAATTCCCATTCAGTTACAGACACAGGACATGCTTCTGACTTTAGGAACTTCAGCAATTGTATTTAAAGTCAGCAATTGCTCTCTACAGCCTGAAAAGCAAGGAGTGGCACAGTGCCCAGTGGGAACATGAGTCCTTAGTGTTTAGTTTGCAAACAGTGCCTGATCATTAGCTTCCTAGAAAGTTTATTTTCATAAACATAAAATGAAGGATGTGACTCTGATTTGACTACATGCTTTGAACTATAATCCCATCAATTTAAAACAGCAGCTCTGATAAGCCTGTGGCTTTAGTATAAAAGCTGTCAAACAGCTTGATAGTTGCTGCACCCACTGAATCAATGCTTTGTGCCAGACTGAAAATTAAAGACACACCCTGATTCCTAAATGTAATCTGGTGTGAAAACCTGTCTTGCTATGTTTTTCATACAGTGTGGTCTGAGCTGTCTTGCAAGTTAAGGCTGTTCTGAGCCCAACAACTGTATTCTCTTAATAAACAAAAAATACAAACACTGAATCCTCCCCTATACAAAAGCCACAAAAAGTTTTTGTTTCTTGAAAAAATGGACTGTAATTTGTTCCAGCTATAAATCAACATCTTTGTAAAAGCCTCTAGGATTCAAAAATAGTCATTAAAACTAAAACATTCACAAAGACTTAATCATTGAGATTACTAAACGTACCAAACCGAAACTGCACTCTAATTGGTCTTCCATACAAACGGATTCCATTCAGCAAAGCTACTGCATAAGGCACTGATTCTTTGTGCTTAAAACAGACAAATCCAAAAGACTTAGGTTTTCCTTCTTTATCCTTACAAATCGTCACTTTGATTAGTGGTCCAGCCTGAAAGAAATCTGTATTATTTTCTCATAGAAATTAACAGAGATTGACACTTCATTCTGTTCTGATGGTTTCATAATGATGTGTATTTTGCCATAGTCAGAGTGTAAATTTCTCCATAGAAGAATCTTTTTAAAAGATGTCTCTCCACCTTCCCCAAACTCAAATTCTGAGCCTTCTACAAACAAAAATCAGCTCCGCAAATGTTAAAAGGGAATGAAGCATCAGCCCATGGATGATGCTGAGTCTTTAATAATCAGATTTTTTTGCTTATTTTTAAAATACACTGACAGCTGCTGCAATAGGGAAGACTAATTTACTTATTCCATAGCAGAAGTCATCTTAATGCATGTGCAGCTGCTAGTACAATTATTACAGAGGGCTGCTTTGCACCGCTAACGTAACTAAGCAAATTGATAATATCAGCTATGTAAAAGTGACCTGATCCATAAATATGCTTTACTCTTGCTTAAATTCCTAAAATGGTCAGCATCAGCACTGTGGGAATACAAAGCTGAATAGAGAGTAGAGCTTCTGGAACCACTACAAAAAAGTTTTCTGTACTGCCTAACCCTCCTTACAACTACATAGCAAGGAATCAGGAGACCCCATCATCTCACTACAGCTGACATACTGGGTTTGTGCCTGCAAAATCCCATCCACAAAACAAAATCCCCAAACCACACTCTTTGGCTGAAGTACCTTCAGTGAAAAGTCCCAACTATGCCTACACGTAACATTTTAATCCTTGCATAGTACTTCTAGGACGAAATTAAAGCAGTGATACCCTGAATACGGTCTCCATTTCAAAGAAACTCATTTTCTTAATGGATATCAAAGATGAATTTTCCCTCCACGAGATGGAGTCAGTGCGTTAGTCATGGAATGAACAGCTTCTCATCAAAACAAACTACATGTCTGTATGGCTGATTTAGCAGAGCAAAAAGAGAAAAAAGAAGCAGCCAACAGCAGTCTCCTGCCACAGCTCTGGAGTGTTAAGAATGCCACAGATTAACTTTAGGAGGATACAGTATGAGAAATGAAGGCCACGTAAGTTACAAAAAAATCCAGCAGCAAAAAAAACACTGAATGTCTAAATTACTGTAGTAGATGGAGAATTCATTGTTCTGAATAAAAACCCAGCAGTTATCAGGAGAACTGCCTTCCACTACTGCTACTGATACAATAGGTGCTTTGCAGTAAAAGTTACTCAGAAGTCATCTGTAGCTTCAGGCAAACACAAGTTAACTCCTAACAGCTTTACAGCAATTAAACTGCATAAACAGTTAAACATTCAAAATAAATAGAGGGCATATGCTCAGATAAAGAAAATAAGCCACAGAAAGCCGTGTACTTTATTGTTCTGCATCTCCTAGGATTCCTCTCAAACAACAAATCTGCAGTTTGCTTTGAGCATTCAAAGTGATGATGTGCAGCCATCTCCCTTATTATAGCCTCCATGTTGTCAGACTGAAGATACTCAGGATTGTTGTCTGTGATAATAATGTTTGATTGCTTCATGCTTTTGCCAGCTGTGCATGAACTAAATCCTCAATTAAATAAGATGCTTTTACTAAAAAATGAAACACCCCCACCTCCCCAACGCTAGTGAAAATAGGGAATTCATGTAGACAAACACAAAGGATCAAAGATAACGTACTGTTTTTATTAGTGGTGCAGAGGGCGATCAGGTATACAGCAATGGATACTACATAGGTTGTCCTGTGCAGGGAATCTTTAAAATGTTGATCTCATATTTCCAAATATCTGGAATTTTGCTGGGGTCTTTTGGTTGTTTTGTTTTTTTTTTTTCTTTGTTTGGGTGTTTGTTTCTGGTTTATTATTTTGGTTGGTTGGGTTGGGGGCTTGTTTATTTTAAAGAAGGGATTTCAGTCAGATTCTGAACATTTATTTTTGCTTGAATTGGCTCCTTCAGGTGTTTTTGTTGCTGTTTTGCACTACACTGCATTTTTTTAAATTACATATATCCAGTCTTCTGGTTAATATTTGCCTAATGAGGATGATCTGGTTCTTCAAGAACTAGAAATGACAAACTCGAATCCTTTGCTGATTGTTCTTTTAAATACGTAGTCTTCCTGTTCATAAAGAAAAATATTGTTTAGAAGTACTAGATAGTTGCTCATAATTTGATGAGGGGAAAAACTACAGGTCTGGAGTGAATCTTTAGGACCACGGCATAGGAGGAATATTGAACTCCGTACTTCCCAAGAAAGGGCAGTACTGCAGTGAGCAGCACATGCTGTTGCAGCAAAAGACAGAGAAACCCGATGGAGAATAAGGTGAACAGAACAAAAAAAAATCAAAATAGGTGTTATCAGGATGACCTAAAGACTCAGATAAAAGTCAGCAGTTGGGTGAGTGCTGCAGATTATGCAGAAAAGTCATGAAAAACCGCATTTGGGAGCATCCACTTACTTTTATCACTTTTGTACCAGAAATTGTATGGAATTAGTCATGTCCTCTGCTAAGATAAGCTTTCTTTACCCAAGATTTGCAGTTAAACAGCACACTGCTGTTTAGTGTTGGAAACAGGTAGGAATACTGCAGAGAAAATAAGGGGGGGCAGGAAGAGAAGAAACAAATATTTCTTTGCTAATTTCAGGGAAAAGTCAAAAACTGAAAGCTAGGAATATAAGGGAACACAGGTAGCAACCCAAAGGGCTGGAACATACCAAACAAAAAGGCCTTTCAATGAAAATACTGGTTAACGAGACAAATAGCAGATTAATCAGTGGAATAAAACTGGTGAGTAGAACTAGTCCTGATTAGCAAATGAAACAGCAAGAGAACAGATGATTCTGCCCACCTCTTTGTTTTTGCCCTCTTTATTTTCTGAACTCACCAGAAGGAAGCAAGATTCATTCTGAGACAGAGGCAATCAGTGCATTGGTAGAAGCAAGTTTATCACTGTGCTGTCAGATAAAATGCCCAGTCAGTCTGGGACCTTTTAACTTGACAGAGGATTGCTAGATCATGGCAGGAGAAAAAAAAAAAAATAAAATAAACCAAACACATCATAAACAACTTCAGGAAAAACCCATGATCAGCAACTACTGTCATCATACGTCTTGTCATTTGATGCTTGCACTAGCAATGTAATGTTCTCTTCTCTGAATATCCTCCCCATTTTCCTTACTACTATCAGGTTAATAAACCTGGTTTAGCCAGAGATGCTGTCAATGTGAGATCAAAACTGAGGCCAACTCAGTGTCTTAACATTTTCTGTCTTCCTTGGCGTACTTTATTTCCACAGAGAATTAAGCTCAGGTTTGAAACAGGGCCAGCTACATAGTATTTCTCCCCAGCTCCATGAAAAACCCACCAATGGATTTTTTATTATCTTCTCATGCATCAAAACATAAACCATTCTGATATAAAGGTCATTTGTGGGTGGAAGTCCAGAGCCTCACCTGCACATCATTCCTAACAGTGCCGTGTTAATTCTATTAGCCTTGCTCAGCACATTTTCAGGTTTTACACTGCTTTTTCCTAATTAAATTCTTGACCAAAACCTTCTTGCTCAGAATATTTTAAAGAAAGTGTAAAAACCACTTGGTTTGTTTTGTTGTTTGTTTTTTTTTTCCTGGGGATTTTAAGAACATCTTTACGTTATTTAACTTCCTCACCAACTGCGGCACCAAACCTTGCACTTCGCGAGCAGGCTAAAACCAGACGTGCGCGGTGGCCTGGGGACGGCAGGACCGGCCTAGAGACCCGGCCGGCGGGTTCGCTCTTTACCAGCCGAACTCCACGCTGCGTTCCAACGGCGAACGATGCCGCTCCCCACCGCGGAGCTGCGGCCCGCGGACCGATCTCACCCGCGCACGGCCCCGGCGACACCCCGTCCGCCGCGCCCGGCTGCGGCGCTGCCCGGCCCGGCCCGGCCCCGCCCCGCCCCGGGGGCCCGCCCTCCACCTGCAGGAAGAGCTCGTAGAGGATCTCCTCCCGCACGCGGCTCTCCAGGTTCCCCACGAACAGCGTCTGGTCCACCTCCTCGCACCGCCCCGGCGACGACATGGCGGCGCCGCCCTCCCCGCCGCGGGAGGGGACGGGGGAAGAGCCCGGTGGAAGGGCCCGGTGGAAGAGTCCGCAGCTGCCGTAAAGCGCTCCGCGATGGGGCGCGTTGCTAGGGAGCGGCCTCGGTGTCCTAGCAACACGACAGGGCCATCGCGCTGGCGGCGGCGCGGTTCGAGCGAGGGGAGGCACGGCACCGCGCAGCACAGCACCGCACCGCACAGCGCGGCGGCGTGCGCCTCGGTCTTGCATTTGCACAGTTTCCAGGCTGTTTAACTGCAGTGTTTCAGGAGATATTGTGCAAGTCTGTCAGGGGCTTTTCACTTGATCCAGCCATTAAAGATCCAAGAAAAAGGCAGACTCTTTTTACATAACGCTGACGTGATTAAAACAAAAGTTTCTTACCAGTGTTTAAGGTTAACCTGCAGCATAGTGCACAGAGGGTAATGCTGTGAAGGTGCAATATGTCCTGTCTTGGCAACAGCATAAGGCAGGAGTCTGGAATCATTTCCCCCTCACACAAAGTTCCCTCCAAAAGCATATGGCAGTACAGGGAGCACTCGCGTGATGCCAGGAAGAAGACAGTTTACTGTTACCCATTGTGTCAGTGGCTTTTAAAACCTGTACATGCACTGAAAGCTTCCAATAAACCCAAACGTGAAACGAGCACAAGTGAGTTGCCAGTGCAAACTGTGGCAGAAGCCAACTACACAGCACTAGACGTCAGCCCATGGTCACGGACCTGGGCCAGCACACAGATGAAGCAGTACAGGACAGGTGCCCAGCAGCAGGCTTCAGAGCATTAGCATCCATGCACATAGCTCATAGGAATGTGGTCAGAGAGCCTCCTGCACACACAACCCAGTCTGTCAAGCAGATTCTCCATCTGAAGTTGTCTGAAGACAACTGTCACTCCCACAGCCATTCTCTACAACACATGAGCACTCACCATCTCCCAAAGGCAGACACAGACCAGACCACCAGAAGGTCAGATGAGCACACTAGCCAAACACAGGGAGCTGAAGGTGCCTGCGTGAAGTGTGGGCGAGTACAGACCATCTGGCTGCATTAAAAGGCAGATTGTGAGAGGAAGCAGCAAGCTGAGAGAGGGCTGAATAAGTTGCCTTGTAGGGAAGAACAGCGACTGGAGAAGGGTAGTGTCTCTCACTGGGCCAAAAAGGCAGGGAGAAGCGGGGTTGGGGACTGAGCTACCGAACTAATGCCCCAGTGCAGTCAGCAGCCACTCGGTGCTAATCATGGCAAGCCGAGGCAGCACAGCAGCAGCAATCCTCTTCCTCTCTGTACACACTCTCCCCTTGGAAGCCTCTCCATGTAGTTCCTAATGAGCTCCTGGAACACCTCCAGGACAGCTTTCATGTTACTGGTGGCCTTTTCCTAAGCTGACTTCCTCCTCACCAAGGCAATGAAGAGAGCAGGCAATGTTTCCAGTCCACCCTTTACCTGGACTCATGGCGTAAGGAGGATAGCAAGCTAGAGGATGAAAGGGGAGAACACATCCTTGTTCAGCTAGAGAGAAGGCAGCATTACGGCCAGCTGGAGACAGGACACACAGAAGCTGTATGGGGAGTAGCAGCAGGATGGAGCAGTAGAGCAGACAAGCACAGCCTGGTTTGACCCTAGCAAGAGGCTAAGCAGGCATTGAATCAACATCTTTCACAGCTAAAAGGGTGCCCCAAACCACTGGCTATGCAGGGGTGCTTCCAGTTTACTGAACTGCAGATTCTTTCCCCAGCAATGCCACACTTGCACATTTTATCCTCGAGGCTCAGAGCTCCCACTCACCTTAGCACCCACTCACCTTCCATTAAAATAATACTCCAAAGAACTTGAAGTGCAGTCAACACCTACTGTTGAAACTGACCTTTTTCTCATCTTCTAGGGGTTTCCTCTACTCTTAGTAGCTTTGAGCAAGATCCTCCTAGCAAGATGCTGTTGGGATGGGCAGTTCCAGCAGCAAGAAACCAAAAGAAGATCCCTGAGGAGCTGTGTTTGAGACTCCTTTGCCCTTGCCTACTGCCAATTCAACACTAGTGTGGAGCTGAAGCCTCAGTTAGGATAGGGATGATGTTCAAAGATCAGGCACATTCATACTCAATGTGGTCTGAATCAATGGGAATCAAAGCAGGGATGAGAAGCCCCTCAATTTCCCCATTCAACCCACACCTGGTTGAAAAAACTCATACCTCCTTGAGAGAAATAAGGCTGTGCCCATTGATGCTGTTGGGAGACTGCATGAGACACCCCTAAAATCCCAGGCATGATGGTATGATGTTAGTGTTTGAAGATTAAAGCTCTTGCAAGCATTTCGCAGCAGGAGGGTGACACGTGTAAGAGAGCTTTTCAAGATTAAGGAAACAGCTTCAGCCTGCAGCTGTGCCAGAGCACAGCCTCCTGCTCCAGTGCTTGGTTAAGATGCAGATGTCAATGCCTTAATGCTGGTCATCAGCCCACACTCACAGCTCAGGCACACTCCTGCCTGTCAGCTCCTTGCTTTTCTTGGCAAGAGAGGGAGGTGGCTGCACAGCCAGACTTGCCTTCTGTGCAGGGAAGCGGGGAGGATTTTCACTTTGGTACAACAGCAAATGCAGAACCCTGAAGTGATTGCACATTCCCCTATCCCAACCCCATTCCCTGCTGACAGCTGCCCTTAAGAGTTCTTACCTGCTTTCCCCCAAACCTTGACCACACAGGTATCATCTGTACAGCAGTCTCTTCAAAGTCTCCCAGGCCCAGCTTGAACTGGAGTCGAAACAGTGCCTGAAATATTAAACAATTTCATAGAATCATTGAATAGTTTGGGTTGGAAGGGACCTCCAAAGGTCTCCTAGTTCAATCCCCATGCAATGAGCAGGGACATCTCCAACTAGATCAGGTTGCCCAGAGCCATATACAGGCTGGGCTTGAATGTCTCCAGGGGTGGTGCACCCACCACCTCTCTGGGCAGCCTGTGCCAGTATTTCACTACCTTCATTGTAAAGAATTTTTTCCTCAGATCCAACCTCAACCTCCCCTTTTAGTTTAAAACCATCAACCCCCACCCTATTGCACAGGACCTGCTAAAAAGTCTCTCCCCATCTTTCTTATAGGCCACTTTTAAGAACTGAAAGGCAGCAAAAAGGTCTCCCAGCAGTCTTTTCGCCTACTCCCCCCAGGCAAACAGTAGCTAGCTTGGGAAGGGCCCATGAGCCACTACAGAGTGATCCACAGCTCACATCTTTGAAGACCTCTTGTGTATTATAGACACATATCGTGCACCTTGGCTTTCCCCAGCACCTGAACTACCACTCCAGGCATGCTCCTGCTGTGCAGGGCAACATGGCAAGCCACAGGGGAGTAAGAAATATAAAAACTGAGGGAAACAGTAGTCTCATATGTTTTTATTATCAGCACTGGAGTTAACAAAGCTGGTGGCTACTGCGGTGTCAGAAGTCTGACACCCTTGTGTACACACCACTCTCACCCAGCTACAACCCTGGCTCACTGCTAGCAGGTCCTTGTCAGCGAGTGCAAAGTAATCTTCAAAGAGAAACAGCTGAACAGCTGACAGAAGTGCCACCCAGGCAAATCAAAGCAGAGCTCTGGGAACAATTGAAGGCACCTGTGATTCTACTCATGAAAAGTCATTTTGCCTTTCAGCAGATGTCCCAAGATACAAATGGAATCAAAGGCTACATCTCTTCCCACCATCTGCACACACAATATGCACGTCATTTCCAAGCATGGCTTAGAAGAGGGTTTAAAGTAAGAGATTCTTCTTTTTTTAGGGTTCTGGATGTATTGTGTGGGCAGGTGTAGGAGGGAAAGCAGAACACTGGACTAAGACTAGGAACCTGATCAGATACAGTTTCCAGGGTGGTGAGAACTGCCTGCAGGCATCTGTTTCATCCCAACACAAACAAACCCAAAGGTCAACTTTTGCAGAACTGGAATAAACCTTATTTCCTAGCTTCTCCTTTGCCTGTGGCTCCCTTATTCCCAAGTCCAGCTCACAGCTAAATAGCCATGAGATGATGGCAGCTTTTGGTCATTGACCTGGCTGAGCGTGTTGGCATAAATCAACAGGCCACTACACAGATCATTTCCAGTAATTTATTTTGATTCATAATTGCATTTGGAAACACTGAACACGACACAAAATGGACACAAACATACGCACACCAGTCCTTTCAACAATGCTCACAAATGTTTCACAAAGTTTCTTGCTGAAACTTAGGGTGAAAAAAACCCAACCCAAATCAAAATGAAATACCCCACTCTCCAAGGTAGACATTTCCTCCAGAGCCCGTCATTCTTCACATTATTGTTAGAGCTCCATAAAAACAAGATCTTGGGAGGCTGAGTTCCCACATTTCAGAAGGTACCTCACCTATCCACAGATTTCTGCTGTACAAACATTCTAGCAGTGGAGGAAAATCATGGGAAACTGTAAAGCTCTTCACTGCAAGCAATACAGGGAAACACATCCATAATCACGCACACTCCCTGCCCTAATGAGGCAATATACATTCATATAGAAGAAAAAAAATAACTCAAGCACATTATTAAGACGTTAGGCTGTGAGGCAGTATCCATTTTATCTTCAGAAGAAATTTTACAGCAAATGGTTTCATTAAGACACTTAAAAGCAAGCTACTTTGAAGGGGAAAAAAAAAAGCACCATCATAGCATGAAGGCTGAATGTGATTAGGAGTCACAAGCAGCACAACTCAGGCTCACCAGTGACTTTTGTCATTCCAGGACAAGTTAAATGGAGAAACAGTCAATGTGGGGACCTGTGACTTGCTTACAAAAAAGCACAATGGAAGAAGACAGTTAAAGAGTGCCAAGCCACCATTTTACAGGGTGTATCTAATGGTACACATTTCTTAGTCACCAAACAGTAGGCTGCTGGCATTTGGACACAGAGGATTTAACACTACAACAGTGGCAACATTGGAAGCCTGTCCCCTGAAGAGTTGCCCTGGTCTGCAGAAATCCACACTATTTGTGAAACAACAAATGCCTTTTAAGAGGTCATGGTTAAAGCAGGATAAACTAATCTCCAAGTCAGGGTGGAGAAACATCAAGGTTAACTATTACCAAAATCCTTCCCTCTGTGAGGAGAGGGCCCAGAGATGGTCAGAAGCAGGGAAGACTTTCTACACTGCCAGCTATGTGCATATAGTTTTACAGGTGAGATGCTGATCCTTGCCTCAAGACCACACACGATCCAAAAGTCATCTGTCAAATGCAGCCTGCTCCAACACCAGGCAGTATGGATCCAGGCAGCTGCTAACACAGCAAACCCCAGGACCGACTCTTTATGCCAAGGTTTTAATGTTTTTCTACCAGTGTGGCCAATAACAAGCTCAATAACAGAAAATAAACTGTCCTTCGGTGCACAAGAGATCACAACAGTCTGCCCTTGTTGTAAGCGCAAAAGGGAGTGTTACCCTTCAAAGGCTTCTTGCTAATTCTCAGGGCTGTTAAAAGGAGACCTCCAATAGTAGGCATCTGAAGCTCATCCGCCCTTCTAGATGCCTTTTAGATATCCTGTTGCTTTATGCTTCCTGTATCCCAAGGCATTCACAAGGTAAATCATCTCAGGAAGAAGCCAGAACTGTGAACAGAAGCCACATCCTTAAAGAGAAGAATCACCATTGCTATGCACATTACAGCCACTGAACTTCCTGTTCAATGGGGAATCAGAACTGCATTCTCCTCCAAAAATAATAATCCAGTCTTGCAACACTTTTAGTGTCCTGAATGGTTCCAGTTCCTTCTGGAAGGAGTGCAAAAATAAATCACATTTACTTTAGGATTTACCCCCACTGTACTGGAGCGGGCTTGACCAAAGGTGGGGAATGGTTACATTAGTCCAAGGTCCTTTGCTCCTGAACTGTGCTGCAAAGCCCACGCTGCCTGGGAGAACACCACTGAGTGAGTCTCAGTGTAAACAGTACAGATGAAATCCCCCATGCTAGAGCTCACTAAGAGACAAGGGACAAGCCTAAGCTGACAGACAGGCTGCAAAGTAGCAACTGGTCTCTACCTGTGGGAAAAAGTGAGCACACTGTTCAGGAGCTGCCAGGAAAGCAACCTCCTCTTTCTCCCAGCCCAGAGAAACCACTTATTTCAAACCTGTAAATGCTCCCAGAGCTTATTCAGCTCATGGGTGTATGACTGATTTCTACACACGTAGCTCACAGGGACAGAGGGGTTGGCTACCTCCACTGCAGGTGTTTGTTCAGCCCAAGAGGTCATTCTGCCTTAATCTTCCCAAATGCCAGGAAGATGAGATCCGAGAAGACCACAAACATGCCAGCCCACATATCCTTGTCTCCAGGGTTGCCAAGCTCCAGTTCATCTCAGCAGGCACCACAAAATGTGTATATGTGCAGTGGAAGCATTTACAGACAACTCATGTGCAGACATGGTCTTTGTATTAATTTAAACTCCTACAGGCAGTCTCCAAGCTCCACATAGTCAGAAGGTCACAGAGGAACACTTAGCACGGTCCAGCTGGTGCCTTTTTCTTCACATTAGGACCAGGGAAGTGGTCAGAAATATCTTAGTGTGTTCAGTTAGATGCAGGAAGCAAGAGAGGTGTCCCTTTTACTTCCTTATAAAAGATTGCTCACTAGGTGAAAAGAGGTAAGTGGAAATAAGGGACACTCAGTAAGTCGGTAACTCTTTCTACACAGCCTCATTTCAAGTGCAGCTGCTCCTCAATTATCTGCTGGTTATAAAAAGTGCTGCCTAAGGAAACCAAATAGTACAAAGAGGGCCACGGGTTTCACCTGAAACTGGGACACAGAATCGGGAGCAATATGGCAGGGATCTCAAGGGACACTCCCAGCCCTGCTGCCTTTTGGCACCATGCACCATCCATCCATTCTTCAGACATAATGCACAGCAGTGCACAGTGAATTTCCATCACTAAGCCAACAGCCCCCAGCTGCCTGCCATGCAAGGGGAGTCAGTGGTAAGGATGATCTGTGCATGCTGCATGCACATCTAAAACCATCAGTAGCTAGAGCAAGGCCCTTCCCTCTGCTTCTGAACTTAGGCCTGTAACTCTCGTGCCGTGGCCCCAGCCTTTTCCAGACAGGTATTTCATACAACAGCAGGGCCAACAACATATACAAAGGGTTTAAAACAAAAAGCAACAACAAAAACCAAAACCCACAAAAAACCCCAAAACCAGCTGCCACCAAAACCTTGTTATTTCAGCTGAAGCTCAAGTCCAGGCAATGATACAGTTGCAGGCTGATGAGGAACAAGTTGCATTCTTGCAGAGCACATTTAACACATTCATTCAGCTGCCAGTGCAGGTCATCTACCCTAAAAAAACAGCTCAAACACATCCTATCCCTGAAAAAGCAGAAGCCAAAGTGTTCCTTGACTTCCTGGCTTGAGAAAACACATCTGCAGTCAGGCAGCTCCACAGTGACTTGGTGAAGAGGAGACAGGATCACAACAGACCAAGACTCTACCGACCAAAAATGCTGTTAGCAGAATTGTCTACTCTCCCACATACTCCTTTCTCCCATACAGAAAGAGAGAAAAATACTTTCCATAAAGCTACTGTAACACCAGACAGTACTTGTTTTCCCCTTAGAATCCCCTGTTCCATGTTGCTTCAAAACATCTCTTTCTTACTTTGTGTATTTACCTGCTGTCTCATGTCACAATCCATAATCAGTGCAGAAACACTTGAAGGGATAGGAGCCAAGGCTTCAAAACAGCACAGACCCAGCCTGCAGGAAGAATGATGAGATCGAAGATGACAGTGTCTTCTCACCCAGTTGGACAGATGGGGATGGAATAACAGCTTTAGGGATCGAAAGATGAAGGGGTCTTACAAAGCCCTACAGGAATGTTTTGCTCACAAAGGCACTTAATACAAGCATGTATACAGCTGGATGGAATAGAAGATAGAAAATAAAAATGTACCAGAGAGGAGGGAGCTGCTCAGTGACTGCCTAGAGAGTCTCTTTTAGCCAAACAGACTTGCTTCTGTTTGGAAGGACCAGAGAGGTCCATCTCTCACGTTCAGTCTCCTGACATCTCTGAAACATCACATGCAGGCACAAGCCAGGGATTCCTTAACCTTTGCAGGAATCAGTGCACACTCTGAAGTCCAGAGCAGGTTCCTCTTGATGCCAGGTTCACACCTAATGAAAATTCCAGTTCTCAAAACCTTGTGCTCTTCTTCCTGATAAGCTGAGCTGCACAAAGTTCCTCACAGTGGAAAAAAGCAGCAGGCTCCTCCTCTTCAAATTTGTGCATATGGCTTACTGCTTTCTGCATACTATTGCTGGCTGACAGCACGTGAAGAGCCGTTCTGCCTGGGAAAGCCTCTGATGTTGTCAGCGATGGGATACGCAGCCCATACACCAACCATGAAGAAGAGTATAGGAAGAGGGAGTCATAGTGGAAGGGGCCATTCTCCTGGCTAAAGAAAGTCAGTCAACATCATCGGCAGAAAGATGGGATCACACAATGTCTTCAGCAGAGCGCTGTGGAGAAGAAGACCCCAGGCTCAAGAAATGTCCCCAGTTGCATAGGAAACCCCTATTATACTGGCCAGTGTCTATCACCAAACCACCCAGGAGCCTGCGCCCAGTGTTGTCCCGCAGAGCCAGCCGAGCTTCCCTCTCAGTCACGTTGTAGCTGATGTTCAACAGCTGGATAAGGAGAATGTATCCCATGCCAGCTGTTACAATGGCACAGTACCACACACAGGTGAACGACAGAGCAGAGCTGGCAGCAGGGAAAAAGATGGGAAGGAAGCCATTTAGTTTTGGAGCAGCTGCTTTAGAGTGACTTTCTCTAGTAATCACTATCCTTTCAAATCCCCATCTGCATCTGCCACAGTGATCTCACTTTGCTGCTTTCATCAGATAATCCTTACAGGCTCTCTCAAAATTAAAGCTTCACTGCTTGCTTAATGAGAGCTTTAACTCTACCAGAGCTACTTTTGCGTTGCTATTGCACAACCTAGCTCTTTACACTTACTGTTGTAAAGGCACTTGATCCTTATTTGGGGACACAACGATGCTCACACTCAACAGATCGTGAAATGGAGCGTAGAGAAAGGTGGAGTCACTCATGCTAGTGTGCTCTGCCCATCAGTGGTAGCACTTCTCTCTGAACTTATGTCCAATGCTTCTCGCCATCCTCCCCACCAGACAAGGCACATTAATGCTGTCTGTCCTAAGCAGGTAATTTGGAGGGACAGTCACTAGATAAACAGTGAGGGATGACAGGGAGATACTACACATGTATTCTAGACTGTCAGACCATTATCTGCACTTGGGGGACAAACATATTTAAGGATGTGTCTATATAGGACACAATAAAGAATTTAAATACCAGCTCCCCCAATGTTTTCTGTTTTGTTTTTCCAAATAAATGGCAAGTTTTCTCCATGTCTCAGGCTCCCTGCCTCAGCAAAAGCAGTGATGCATCCCTGCCTTCCAGAGCTTTCTAGGGAGCACTTTTTGATCAGATTTGATAGCCAACAGCACAGGCTTAGAGCACAAGCCTTCTCTCCTTTGAGGATAAGATACCTGACCAAGCCCACTCTCAGCCCATCTCTCTCCCAGACAGACATCTCACCTGTAGTCAGAATAGGCCCCAGGGCAGTAGAACAATGCCACAAATGGAGTTCGGCCCCTACAAATGGTGTGGAGGGTCAGCGTAATCCCATACACAGAGGTGAGCATGAAGAAGGAGAGGGCAAGTATGAATGCTTGGTGGTTCCGCTCCCCTACACAGCTGTTAATCCTCCAAAAGGAAAGAGAAGATTACTTTGCTTAAAGGGAAAATAAACTGTTTTCTCTTTCTTCCTCCCTCCCCCAGCTGTCAGAGATCCTAATTTCCAAGGTGCTTCTATACAATACCAGCTAAGAACTTTGAAACATGTTTAAAGAAGCTTTATAGCTTTTTATAGAAAGGTTATAGGTACAAGTCAAGAGACCAGCAGGGTAACAGTGGTAGACCGTTTATCTCAAGCTTTTAGCAAGTGTAGTAACCTTTGCTAAGACACATCATACGTTACTGCTCTTTTGCTCCAGTACAGCATACACACAGGCAGCTTGGGGTTCCCTTGCCTAGAAGAACACTAATGCAAGTTAATTTCAGGACTGGTAGTGTTCCACAGGCCAAATCTAAAACTACCAAACCTGAAAGCCCAGATGAAAAACAGTAGAGAACCAAAGGCAATTCTGAAGGAATTCTGAATGCTGTAGAAGTTATCAGCTATCAGGTCAACCCAACCTACAACTGGTAAATCAAATGTACTGGCATTACAGTACATTAGCATGTCTTCCACGTAATAACCCCGAGAAGAGCTGTAAAAAAGAAACCAACTTAAAAAGGGGGGAAACAAAATGAGAGAGAACACATATAGGCTCAGCAGTGCAAAACCTACCAGACACAGTGGTGGTCCAGCCTCCTCACACACCTGCCACAGAGCCGGCAATGCCCTGCTCGGGCGGGTCTAACCAGCTGGCATCTAGCACACCAGTCCTTTTTCACACCTTCTGGCTCCTCAGCTGACATCCGGGAATAGCCCTGAGCTTCACCATTCGCAGCACGGCCACTGGCAGCTCCTGACGCATGGAGCCCATTGGACCTCCCTCTAACACTCTTGCCGGGCAAACCCTGGTGCAATGACTTTTCACCGCTTGCTGGGATGGGAAGGTAGCCAGGGTCTGTCTTGGCTCGAGACAGGGCTGTAAGCATAAGAATTAACCCGCACGTGAGAGCAACCACTTGGGAATACCCCACGTGGCCTCGCGGAACCACCTCCTGGAGAAACACATAGTACATGTAGCCCAAGGAGAAGAGCCCCAGGCTCAAGAAGAAGAGAGTCCGCTCCTTCCTCCTGTGGGTGAGGTAGTAATACCACAGCACCACGACGGGCAGGGACGTCAGGACGACCAGCCCCAGCAGGAAGTGCAGGGCGGCAACGTGGAGGAAGACGGGCAGCAGGACGAGCGGCGGCACAAGGCTGACGTTGATCTTCACGGCCCCTGCGAACCAGGGCACCCGCACCCGGTCCGCCACGGTGTCGGCAATTCTCCCCAGAGCGCCGGGGGGCAGGGACCTGCATGTCAGCCACCTGTTAGGGGGAAGCACAAGCTAGCCCGGATAGCGGACGGGGAGCCACCGCGCACCCGAGACCCTGCCGCTGCACCCTCCCGCCCCGAGGCGCCCAGCCCGGCCGCCGACCCCTTCTCTCTTCCCGGTCAAGTTTCCCGAGAAGCGGGGCGCTGCTCCGCTCCCCCACAACTCCACTCATCCAAGAGGGTACCGGCTGCCCACGGGGGACACACAGAGCTGGGCGGGGGTCTCGCAGCCGGGCGGTGTGTCGGGGGCGGCGGAGCCGTTACCTCTCGCAGCCCTCGTCCAGGTCCTCGCAGTCGCAGCAGCACGCCGCCAGGTGGTTCCTCTGGCCCCGCCGGTCCACGTACTCGCAGCAGCAGAGGGGCTCCTCCATTGCCGCGCCGCGCCGCGCCCTTCCCCACCGCCCTCCCTCAGCTTCAGCCGCCGCCCCGCCTCCCGCCCGGCCGCAGGTGCCTCGCGCCCGCCACCGCCTTCTCCACAGCGGGCCCGCCCCCTTCGGCCGAGCCCGGCCGCCATTGGCAGCCGAGGGCCGCCCCCGCCCCGAGCAGAGGTGTGCGAGCAGGGGGCGGGTAGGAGCCCCCCGTCCACCTGACGGCGGAACAACCCAATGCCTGCCCCCGAGAGGCGGGGCTGGCCGTGACGCGAGGGCACCTGCCTTAAAGGGGCAGTGCAACAGGTGGCGGCTCGGAACGCGTGCCGGCAGCCGCGCTTGGAGCCAGGCCCTGCTCCTGAGAGGGTAACACCCGTTTGATGGGAATTAAAGCTTTCCTTCTTTTTATGCCCCCCCCCCACACACACACACTTTAGAGCATGATCCATCTCAGAGACTTCCAAACATGTGGGGAAGTTACTGGGCGAATGTTATGGTTTCATCAGAGGATCCCAAACATCCAAGTTCAGTCATTTATTTCCTTGCACTGTTTGTGCCAAGTGCATTTGATTACCTGAGTCACACACCTGCAGAACTTACCAGTATCGGGTGTTGCACCAGACCCATTCTTTCTCTCCTCTGACACATAAAATCTGTTAATCTTTACAACTAACACCATAACAAAGTGCCCCTATGGGGAAGCTCAGGGTATATGGATGGAAATTACAGCTTCCAAGTTCATGGGCATACAGCAGGCTATCCACCCACACTGGGTCCAGTGCATCCCTGGTGGAGACACCCTTTCTGGAGAAGGTGGTAGAAAAATGCCCATGAAGCCTGTGGATAGGTTGCTTTCCTGGATGTATGCCTTCAGCTGCTGGGAAAATCACCAGTAAGGTCTCCAAATTATCAGAACAGTAGCACCACAGCTCTGTTTTGTCTGTGCTGAATCCTGGGCTAGTCCCATGACTAGTGAGTAGGAAATCACGTCAAACAGGTATTAAGAGAATGCCCAGGTGATAGTCCTGAATTATGTACAACCAGTAGCACTGTGGCTTTTACTCCCTTCCTTCAACAACTTACCTCCTGCACCAGGCTACCCATCTCTACTGGTTGAGAACTAGGTGTCTTTGTTTCTAATTTTTTCTGCTTCTGGACTACAGTGCATTTCTTTCACTCCCCTTCATGCTATATACATGGGCAAAGTAGGACCTTCTCATTCAGAGTGAGAAAATCCATCTTTTTACTCTGAAGTTCCCCCAGTTCCAAGTGAGGGAGGACTTGCTAAAATCTGGCAGGGCTACACCCCAGGTTGCAGGCAGAACTCAGCTGTTTGCACCATTGCAAGACAGACTGAGCACCACACCACCCAGCACTGCCCTAAAACGAGTCTGAGCTCAGAAGGATGCTGCTGCTTCCCTGGCTTGCAATTTCAATTTTCAGCTCCCTTCTTTTTACCAGCCCAAGGAAAAGGTGTTTCATCACCAGTGGGCACAAACCATGTGGAAGAGCTGAAGAGCAGCTCTTGGAGGGAAAATACCGAGGGCTGAAATTTCTCTGGGAGAACTAGAAACATATGGCAGAAGGCAGACTGCCAAAGCTCACGGTATGCGAGAGATTATCAAGCATTTCCTGTTAGTTAATTAATCTTAAAAATATTCACCCTTCAAGACTGTGACTTGCTTTGCCCTGTGGCTAAAAAAAGCACAGAGATCCTGTGGCTGTGAAACCACGACCTGTTTTTCTTTTTCCTTCAAAAAGTTCTTCATCGACGGTCATTTTTTAAGTTGGCATAAAAAGCTGTGATTTCATTAAAGGGAGCCCAGCTCTCTCCTCCTCCAAAGTCTGCAGATCCGGTAACCGGCAGTACCACTGCCCTCACTCGCTCACCATGCAATCCGAGAGCTCTGTGCTTACCCTGTGATAGAGGGCTGGCAGGAGAGACAGGTCGCCAGGCTACAGGAATGCAGAACTTCTTCCAGAAACCTTTATTCTGTGCAGCTTTTCAGCCAAATAATAAAGAGTCCAAAGGTAACATTTGCAATCCCTACCTTGTAAGGCCTCACACACACACAGACACACACACACACACACACATCTGTTCTTCCGACGTCCTGAATAGAAAGCTGATGGGGGTATTAACTCTCAGTCTTGCTGTTCTGTGTCCTGTTCAAGTGGTCAAAGCTTCTTTGGAGCACGGAAAGGGAGCTCTTTAGCTGTGGAGATACAACCATCACAGCCCCCCCAATTACTTAAGTTAGTCTTCTGCATGGGTGAGTGCTATCAAGAAAATAATGTCTCCCTCCTTTTCTTTGAAAGATTTCATGCAATTTCCTCCTCCCTGTTTCTATAAACAGTTGGCTTACTGTGCTCTCCCTAACTCTGTGCAGTTTATAAATACTAACAGTCCACTATGATAAAGTCTCAGCACCTCACCAGACACCAGTGCAGAACATAAGCCACCCCACTCATGTTTAGTCACAGTTAATGCTCATAAGAAATGCTCTAAAGAATGTGGCAGCAAAGCATTAATTTACGTTTAATACCTGGCCCTCCCAGTACATTTTGCTGCACAAAATATGTTTAAATTATTGACAACCCTCAGAAAACACAAGGTAACAGGCACTAAGATGCATCATGATTTCCAGACTAAAGTGTTACTTGGTGGTTGGATTCTCACTTTTAAGGATTTTTTTTTTGTATTCTTTTTACACTGTGTGTTCAAAAAGCAGCTTAACACTTCAGAATTCAAAATTGTTCATGTAGTAACCAAAGAAAATGAAAATGGCATAGGAATGAAATTTATTTCTACTGTGACATTTCCAGCATTCATAAGCCTTTTCAAGCTGTGATCAAAATAGTTAATAGATTAAGAACCATTTCATGTGCAAAGACACCTCTGAACAAGGAGAATTAAAAAATGGCTTCTTTTTCTACCTTTAGTGCATGGGAGAACACAGCGTAAACTGATGATGGATAGAGGTACATGTGAACTCCATCCCAGCTTTCATAATCTAGTAATTTGTTCTGTCACATTTTAAGATTTACTAAAAGAACTTAGAATCAGAACATGCATAAGTAAAAAACAAAGTACCAAAGTACAAATTTACTGTCCTTCACTTACTGAGTTGAAATCTCAGCCTAGGGGTTTACGAGTCCTGGACTTCAGGATCAGAGAGATACAACAGCATTCAGCAACCTTGCAATTTTTTTAGTGCTTGCAGTATTTAAGAGCCTGGAAATGTCAGTTATTGAGAAGGATTAACTCCACAGTTGTGGAGCCTCTCAGAAACATTTTTCACTGGAGATTAGGTGGCCCTGTGATACCAAAGCTAACTGAAGCTCTTACCAGTATCTAGAATATTAATGGGGAGCAAAGCCAGGATAAACCTGAATGAAGAAACCCCATAACAAGGTGACCAACTACTTAATGTTATGGTTTGAGTCTTCTTAGAAAAGAGGGTATTTTGAATTACTGTTGTCTTTGCTTTGTCATTATTCAGAACTGCATCAACACATCTCATAATACTTGAGGTGTTGAGAAACAAGAGTATCACCAGGAAAGACTGGCAGACATACCTGCTCAAGCATTTCAATTGAGTCTCTTAAAACTCCCTTCACATGTTTAACCTGTTCCTTATCGTACTGAGGGATCTCCTCTTTTGATACCATTTCTGGGGATATGCTGAAAGAGATTGAGATTAAACCAGAAATATGAAACAAGCACCTCCCGTGCCTTTTTAAAAGCCACTGCTCTTTGTGATTGCTCTGCCACTGCTAAAAGCATCCTTTTCCAAAAGCCACTTAAAAAGCTGCCTGCAGTTGAGTTTCAGTCCCTCTTGCCTTGGAGATGCTGCCTCAGACCTTCACAGACAACATCCACCAAAACCAAATGTCCTCACATTATGTCTATAATGCAAGTTCACACACTTCACAGGACATGGTCTTTCCTATGAAGTCACTTTAATGAGTTCCAAGCGATTATTACAAGAGGTCACCACACTGCTTCCATACTAGGAATCAAGTTACATTTTTTCAACTTGTTTGCTGATATCATATTCAAGAGAGGAAGCAACATTGGAGCCTCTTCTATATGCCTGAACACAAAAGACACCTAACATGGAAGTTTGAGGGGAAAAGGAGGTTTAGCAGGAGACTCACAGAAAGAGACTAAAAAGCTAAAGTGAATCTTTAGTGTTACATTTGAGATCATGCCAGTTCACACACGATGAAGCGAGCGCTTTGGTTCTGTGATCAGCACTATGACATTCTCAGAAGATGAGTCACACAGCAGGGTGATAAATGCAAGCTAAGGTTAACACTCCCCGAAAAACAACTTGCCAAAGGAGAAATTTATTACTGCAAGATGCAGTCAGACATGTCACTGGATATCAGCACACACCACAGAAAAGCAGGAAGCACCAGCAGCTTTTGAAAATTCACTGCTGAGTTTCATTGCTTAAAATTTATTTCTTTAGATCAAATCCTCACATAAGCTGGAAAGAAAGCAAAGACTGTGAATGCAACTTACTTCAAAGAGCTTTCTTCCTGAAGCTGGACATGGTAGAGGGACTGAGCTGCATGCTCTATCTTTGACAGTTTGAGAAACAGTGTTATATTCAGCAAGACCAAGAGCAGCAAGCTGTAGAGAGAAGAGAACAAAAATCAAGTCCTGTAACAACTTCAGTTGCAATGCTACAGAAACAAGATCTTGGCTAAAAACAGGTAAGAAAAGAGAAACCTTCTAAGAACCAAAAAAGGTGTGGGGCAGCACTATACTGAAAGTAACGATCTGTCCAAAGAATTCTTAGCCAAGTAGCATTAAGCTGTGTAATGGCAACTAGTAAGAATGACAACAGTGTCTCCTGGATCTTTTAAGATTAGGAATGAGTAAATTCTAGACTTCTTGTTTTTTTTTAGGATTAGACCTAAGTAAACCTGCAAGGTAGATTAGTTTGGCAAGTCAACATTTTCATTCCTTGTGTCACTTAAGACAATTCATTTCTCTCCTATACCCGAGTGCTCCATTCAAATTATCATGCTACATGCAATGTTAACGTACAAGTGAGGTACAGACAAATACAAATAAAGACCAAGATGAACTTGAGTCAAGCCACATTTTAATGCAAATGAGTACTTACAAGACACTCATTACTACAATGATGGTGGTGGTCCTACTTACAGCATCTCTTTTCCTTCCTATAAGGCATGGAAGAGAAGGAGGTTAAAAAGCAGCGAAGAACATTCCTAAAGGATGCACGCAGATACATGTCAGTGCCCAGCATTTCACACAATAGCTCAACAGCTTCTGATGGAAAAAAATAACAGATCATGTGGGTGCAGAGGATCATCTCTAACATTCACTAAGGCATTTCTGCAGTCAGCTCAGACAAGTTGGCTGGATGGTAAGGCTCTTCCTTCAAGATTTCCCCCTACCCCAGTAAGCCAGAGAACACAGCACTGGGGCATGTTCACATTAAACCTAGATAGCCTGAGAAGCCTACAGTCCATCCATTAGTAACACTCACATGTGCTGCTAGGCACACACAAGCAGATATAGGCTGCAAACTGGCTCTTTTTTGCTTGTTCTCCTCACAGTAGTCTGACAATCAGGGTCAAATAAAATTCCCCTGCAATCTGTCTCATCCTTATTGACTTGGTTTATACATCAGCTTGAAGGCAGCCTTTCAAAAGATCACCTGCTAGCCATCAAGCCACAGGGACCAGACACTAGTGAGAGAGAGTGTGACAGTCCTCTCCAAATTGAGTTATCCCTCCCACCATGGGCAGGCCAATCTTTAAACGTAATTTCCTGTTTCCCTAAAACACACTTAGTATGGAACATAGTAAAGAACATGAGTTCCTTACACTCATATTTGCTGCCATGGACAAAAGGCATGCACAAAAGCTGAGACACACACACTCACCTGAAGAGGTGGAGCAGCAGTAGCAAAATTAAGTAATCAGGAAGTAATCTCACTCAGGTAAAGAGTCCATTACACATGCTGTTGATCTAAATATTCTCTCATTGCTATACTCAGTGTTGTCTCCCCTCTTTAGGAAAGGGCACTTACTGCTGCTTTACTGTGTACAATTCAACTTGTGTCACGAAATCCACCATTCTCTGCTACACATCAGAGCACAGATGCTCCTCATCTCTGTAAGTATAGCTAATATTATATATGCTAACAGCCAAGTTTGTGGTGCCTAAGGACAGTGGAACTCCAAGAAATGCTTCAGTGATCCAGGAATTACAGAAGCAGGTGGGAAATAGAATCACAGAATGGTTTGGGTTGGAAAGGACCTTAACATCTAGTTCCAACCCCCCACCACAAGCAGGAACACCTTCCACTAGACCAGGTTGTTCAAGGCCCCGTCCAACCTGTCCTTGAACACTGTCAGGGATTTGCAGCCACAGCTTCCTTGGCCAACCTGATCCAGTGCCTCACAACCTTCACAGTAAAGAACTTCTTCCTTATATCAAACCCAAATCTCCCCTCTTTGGCGTAATAAATAGACTTAGACTCCTGAATATTAAAAAAAAAAAACAAACAAAACCCAACCAAAACCAAGATCACAGGGCCAAGAGTTGAAAGACCAAGTTTAACCAACTCATGACTTGGGTATGCAGTTATTTGAAGAAATAAAGCAAATTTTCACCAATTTTACATAAGTCATACTGAATTACTTTCTGATCCCAGTTGATTTTCAATCCTATAAAGGTACAGTGTAGACATTTCAGGTGTTGGATGGGTTTTTTTTGTTTGTTTTAGAAACAGAAGGTGAGATTAGGTTTGTATTCATGAGATACTCATCATAAGTAATTATGCATGCTCCAAATCTATTTTATGCAGGCTTAAGCATACTAAAGCATAGATAGTGAAAGTAGCATATACACAAGTGTTACTTTTGCACTATTCTAAGAGTCAGTTTTCTGGAATACACCTTCTGGAAAACACTTGATATAAATATTCCTACCTACTATGCTGCTCTGGGACTGTACTCCCATGTCACCAGAGGAGTGCTGGGAAGAGCGTTTGGGAAGCGATTCTGCCAGACTCCGGTGTAAAGTGCGTCGTCTTCGTCTCAGGGCAACTAATTTTCCAGTGTCTTCTATGGACTGATTAATTGCATATTCCTCCATTAGGAGATCTGATTCTGCAGTGGGAAAACAACAGTTACCCAACTTTCAAATGGAGAGCCGAAAAGCCTAGCACAATTGTGAGATATGCAGGATGGCAGTGAGAGGAGTAACTGCACCTTCTATTAAACAAACATAAAAGCAGGTAATTGACATAAAATACGCCTTGACCTGTACCACTTGTTCTATTTGCTAGAGGGCACTTAGTACACTTTTCAGGTATGGTGTACGTTTTGCCTGTGCACGATTGTTTAATGATATGTTCTACAGCAGTTGGAAGAGCACTTCAAGACACTGCTAGACTGAGAGTAGGAATTCTGTTAGACTGTGAGCCTGCAGCTATGGCCGGCCAGACTGGTAACAGACACAGCCAAGGAGCCTGAGGAGTGCTACTGCTTCTCTTCTCATACCCACAGTCAAGGAAGTATTTAAAGGACAGATACACACAGTTGTGAGTAACAGCTTTTCTGCTGCTCCTCATGTTTCCTTCAGAAAGCTATTATAACAAGATACACACAAGCCTTTTGTTAGCATTGAGCCACAAGGCTTCTTTTATACCCTGGAACTGGCAGACATGTTGACTACAGGAACTTCTGACTTCGAGATTCCTTTGGTGTTGCCTTCTTTTCAAGCAATTCTTTAAAGAATCGAGTTTGACAGACATGAAAACATACATAGGAAAGGTAGCCACTTTACTCCAGCACAAAGAAAATGCCTCACCAAGTTGTTTGAAGTTTTCCTGTATACCTCCCCAGGTATTCTTCTCAATTACAGACTTGACAAGGCCCCAAGGCTGTTTTTTGTACTTCACTTCTGCAGAAACCCTAATAAACAGAATACAATAGTGAAAGAGTGCTCTTCTGGGTAGCACAGTGATAGAAATCTCTTACCAGAGGCAGGCATCTAGCTTTTGTCCATAATCTGAAATACTAACTGCAATTGCCTTGGCTTTCCACCTGCACAGCACCTACACTGAAGTAAGACAGACAGTACCAAAGAGCACATATCTAGCTAAAGACTCAGATCTGAATGTCCATATTACAAGAAACATTTTGAAGTGCATTCCTTCAGACTAGCAGAGAATTTCTCTCCTCTGAAGTGATCGCATTTTAACGCACATTCAAAATAGGCTTGAGGCTTTCAGATCATGAAGTCCTGAATTTATTCTGTATGTGTATACATATGTATTATATGAGCAGTGCAATGGCAGCAGCTAAAATTCATCATCACCACTTATGTGCCGAGTGCTCAGATCCTACCCCAAAACTAAAATCTGTCTTTCTGTACGACAGAAGGGAAGTGACATTCCTGCTTTGCATTCCCCAGGTCAAGCTAATCAATAATGCTTCCAGAATAGAAATGGCGTAGATTCCTTCAGAGTGTTGCTTTTAAGAACTGAATGAATCCCAAAGCTGTTCACAAAGGACAAAAGGGTAGGCTGTGATTTTGAACTCTTTAAGTCAAGAACATACCTTTTTTCAATGCTTGCAAATAATTACCCAAATCAATGTAAACCCACTGTGTTTCTAGTCTAATAGAACAGCTTCTTTCAAATAGCATTTCTGAGCCATTTTAAACACAGTATAATAAAGCCAGCTGTAACACCACCACGCACCTTCTGTTCTATACACGCATGCTCTGTGCACCATATTGAAATCTAGGTTTTTGGTCTTACCCTGGGATTGCCATGTGTCTCAGATAAAAAAACCACAGCCCTCAGAGGAAGAGGGACTCACGAAAAATATATATTTAAAAAAAAAAAAAAAAAAATCATTCAGAACAGGACCTTTCTTCTCCCAGTAGAGAGCGAGCCTTCAACGCGTTTATAGCCTGAGAGAAGCCAGGACAAAATTCAGGCTTCCTTACCTTTCCTGGGTACTGATGAAGTTTGAGATAAAACAGGCAGTACAAGAAATGATAATATAGTCAGAAAGTCACATAAGCATCTGAAGGGATCAAGTTTCACATTAAGCGCATTTTTAACACATGAGAGAGAAAAGAGAAGTGCCTTTTTAGATTCCCATATCTAGGTAGCGCTTAATAATGAAGTCTGATTCACTTAAGCACCCTCCCTTCAAAAGTAGGTACATTTCCATCTTCTCTGTACCTTCTTATGAAACTGTCCCCCTCTGCAGGCCCTTAGCAAGGATATCTGGGAAACTCTGTAATAAAACATCATAGTTTCAATTTTTCCCCACTCACACAGGTGCACTTAAAAATTCAAGGCCGCTCAGAGCCCAGTTCAGCCTTGGAGATGAGATCCATACCTCAGAGTCAGTCAGAGTTCATTTCTCACTGCATTAATGAAATCTAAATACAGCATACATGTGACAAGAAATAAACCAAGCTTATTTTTCAGAAGAGATCCCTAATTTCAAGAGAAGCTGACCTCCCCTACGCTGATGGCAGATCTTTAGAGAAGCACACTTCATCAGCCTGTAACATACCTGCGTCAGCTTCTCCCCTCCCACTGTGCACCACTCAGGCTCACCGTAATCGACACTTGTGATTGGATGTGCGGCTGATGCAGTATCTATTCACAGTGTAGAAATAATCGTGGTAGGGGACATCATGGGTCAGCACCTCAGCATCCACTTGGTAAGACTGACCTTTCTGGCTTTGCTTATGCAGGATCTACGGTAAAAGAAAATAAGAAGGTATATTCATGGTACCTGTTTGGCTCCTCACTACCACCACACCCACCCCCCCACCCCCCCTTTCAGCCTGAATTCCTTAGGCTAGATCAACAACTTCAAGTGAACTACAGCAGGGAGAGAGCCTGAACACCCAGAATAAAAAAGTTACTAACGGCAAGTATAGACGGGGTGGGAAAGAGAAGATGCCTCCCTGTGCAACAGTATTTCCCCACTGCCATTTCAAGTACCAGATGCAAGGCTGGCCACTGACTCGCAACCACAGCTGCTCTTTGAGACTGATCTATGAGACCTTTCTCAAAGCATAATTACAGAATGCTTGAGATTGGAAGGCACCTCTGGTGGTTATCTTGTCCAAGGACCCTGCTCAAGAAGGGCCATCTAGAGCTGGTTGCCCAGGACCAGGCTTTCCAGTATCTCCAGGGGAGAAGATGCCACAACCTCAATGGACAACCTATTCCAGTGCTCTGTCACCCTCACTCTCCCTTCAGATACTTACAGACACATTGTAAGATCATCCCTGAGCCTTCTCCAGGCTTAACAGTCCCAGCTCTCATTCGTTTCCCGTGAGATGCTCCATTTCCTTAATCATCTTAGTGGCCCTTTGCTAGACTCTTTCCATCTCTCCTGGAGAGCCCGTAAGTAGACACTGAAAGCATTTCATTGCATCTTTTCACCCCTAAATTCATAAGAGATGCTAATATTTCTGCCCACAAAGTCTGTGGCAGAAGCTTACAGCCATCTGCAAAGGCAGAAAGCCTCTCTGATTTCATCAGCATTTACTCACTAATGGTGAGAGTCAGCAGTCTACCTTAGAGATGCTACCTTTAAATTGCAGATGCACTGCAGCTCACTGAACTCTAAACCTTGGTCAGATCTCCAACAGGCTGTACATCTGACCTCTCCCCTGCATTAAAGGGCATCAGAAAGATACACACATGCACACAGTACCTGCTTTTCAGTTGCAGTTGTGAACTTCCCACAAAGTGGATTGTTAATTGTTACAGTGTACGTCAAAGTCCTCAACTGATTGCCATTGGAATCTCTATTCCAAGGGGTTGATACTGCATCTAGATGAGAAATTATGCAAAACCTCACATGTAGATTACCTAAAAAGCATTATCTCTGCCTTTTCACATCTTAACAGTTTAAGAACAGTAGTGGGGAGAGAGACAGAAAACAGATTCCAAATGGGTGTGTTTTTTTCAGGAAAAGTGAAAACTCTAGTTCACTGATGAACAAAGGTGAAGTACTAAGGGGCTGAACCTGGGTCTACTGAAAGAGACTTGAGGGTGGGAGAAGAGTAAGCAATTAAATGAAAATATGTCACTTTTGCCACTTTGCCTGCCAAGCTGACACTGAATAAATATTATTACCCTTTTTGACTTTATTTCTGTTCATATGATATCAATGAATAAAGTTTACTCATCCAGAAAATTAAAGCCTGTGAGTATCTTTTAGGAGGATACAAAAATCTTGCCCCTGTGCCAGCTGTGCATGTTTCACTATTTCTGGAACACAACATAATCAGAAATACCCCACAGATTGCATCACTTTAAAAGCCTAACCCAAATTCAGCCATTAAGGTGCAGTTTTGTGGTACACTGAAATGAGGATTTTACACTGAAGTATAACCGATCTACAAATCTACGGAAACAACAGGCTAGCTTTAAATATCCTCTCTCATAGTAAAGCTTCAAAGCTTCAAAATTCTTTTTAAGCAATGAGAACCTTAGAATTCAACTTAGCCCTATTTAATATTTCTCAGAGTTTGAAATTTTCAGGATAGTTTGCAACACAGACAGAAAGGAGAAGAGTGCATTACCTACTATACTCCTGGAATTGAGAAACCTCTGCATGAAGTGAGAATTGGTGAAAAGGATTTCAAACATCTTGTCTGCAGTGATATGGAAAACTCTGTTTATAAAAAGTCTCCCATAGAGATCATTCTCAGAGACAGTCTCCTTCACTGCTAAGGAAAGGCAGAGAGGTCACATTAAGAACAGTATTATGAAGAAACTTTATAATATTCCAAGCTTTATTACAGCTCAAATCCTTCCCAAGCTTGCATCAGCATTTGTTTCTCACTCTCAAAAAAACAGTAATGACAGCAGCACATGATTTGGTAAGTAGGCTGTCTTCAGAAACAAAGTCCAGAATTGATTTTCAACACCACTCCCCCATTTCCCTATGCAAACATAAAATGATAAATCAACATCACAAGGTCCCATCCTTCTAGTTTTGTCTTCAGTATTCTACTAATCCTACTACAAGAATCATTGTGGAAGACAAAAAGTTAGCATAATCTTCATTAATATACATGGCTATTATACAAAGGACACATGCATAGCAAGCAGCACAGTGAAACTATACTGGCTTTCTTACTTATGGCTAGTTTCAGAATTCTGCCTTTGACATCTGTAATGCTAATAGTGTTCACAGTCTAAGACACCAGGTAAGCTCCCATACAGTTCTTCCCTCCATACCTAATCGTAAGAGGAATGCAAGAGGTTCCCTGCTCCATTTTGCAGTCCTGAAAAGAGCATCAAGATTGCCATCCCCAATTCAAAACCTGCAACAAGCACCCCAGTGCCATTCTGTGGCTGCAGCACTGATCTTTGCTATTTTACTCCTTGTTGGCTGCTGGCATGACTCAGCTTCATGGTCATCTCAGCCACTCTTGCAGGGTATAAGGGACAGAATTATGATCCTGGAGGGCAAGCAGTTTCCTATGCCAACCCCAACTCAAGCTGCTTATGCTTTAGGAGCAAGTCCATCCTAAGGTAGGAGTACCAAAACCAAACAAACCCCCCCACCCACATTACTGAAACAAAACAAAAAGCCTGAAAGCAAATCTTGCGGGAGCCAGATGAAAGTCTAGCTAACCTTTCAACTGATAGAAATGAAAGTTCAGAGCTGGCAAAGGTCAGTGCTAGCCACCAATGCAAAGCTAGCCTAAATATCAAGCTATGGCTCCTATAAGCTAAGGTTACAGCACTTAAAACATTACTGCTTAGTAGCAGCAGTCAGTATGGATGAATGCAAACACAGCAACTGAACACAACAGTCCCCCAATGAAATCCAATTCTGACTGAGCAGACTTCCACTCTAGTGCTGCTTCTAGCCTGCTAGAAGTCCCTGTTACACATCTGCCTTCAAAAATGTTCTCTTTGACCTTATCATACTTCAGTGTAGGATTCCAAAAGCAAAGCATGACTGCCATATTTTTGTGCTTGCACGAAAGAGAGATTTCCTTCCCATGCTATGTTCCGCTTATGCAATTACAAGTGGGGACAGAAAGCAAACACGCATTTTAAGAGATACATTTAACCAGCCAATATGCAGTCATTACATGCCAGAATACAGATTCTGCTCTGCTGAAACATTCTGTGGGAAGCCAGAAATTCAGCCTGGCTTTTCAGCTTATGTTCACTGTATTTCCTCTTGGAGCTGAACCCAATTCCAGCAAAATGCAGACCAAGTGAACTGTAAACTTGACCTCAGCTAACAAGACCTCAACATTACAGACCTCTCTTTCAGAGTTCACTCTCCACTTCCTTTCACTAAGAGATAGGAAGCTTCAGATATTGGTGTTGACATCCTCTTTGCCTGTTGCTCATCAGCTAATATGCATGGAAACAGACACCAGGTAATTCAAACCTGGTTACTCTGAGTCTCACTCAGCTGGACCTTGACAGGCCCACGGAATCTGCTACCACTTAAAAAAATACAAAAGCCCAGACACATGACCAAGCCACTGTGCATCAGATAAGCTCTGACAGCTATTTGTATATGTCTTAGCAAATACAAGATAATACAAGTTACCTTTGCCCCAGTGAGGCTCAGCTGAACTACACAACTTTACATTCACCTGAAACTCCTGAGGACAGCTACTATGTTTCTGATAATGCAAGGTAATTCAGTAAGCCACAGCAACTTATGATATGCACAAAGCCCATACATTATTAGCTTGATGTGCAGACCTTGCTACTGAGATACTTTACTCTTCGAGCATGATGTCTGTCCTCCCTGTACTAAGTCTTAAGCAAGAGCATCCATGGGTCTATACAATATTCCTGTACAGTATTTGTATCTAGTCATGTCTCTAATAAGGAATAGTCAATGAAGTGCCAAGTGCATGAGAGCATTATTAAGAAATATGTTTTTACTTACTCTCAGCCCTTGGAACAATTTTTTAAAATTGGTGCTATCACATAAAGCAGTATTTTCAAAAAATCCAAGCTGAAACTGGGCTGACAGATTAGGCCCATCAGCCACTTTGGATGCTGAGATTCAAACAACTCTCTCCCAGAAAACGTGGAAAAGCCTTTAATACAACAGGTCTGGAAGGTGCATGCATGTATGAGTGCTGCTGTGAGTTCCACACCTGTGGAAGAAAGTTACTGCATACACCAGGAGCTTGACAAACTTCAAGTCGCTTCCATCTGGGCTTCCCAGAGTTTATCTGTAAGTGAAGCAGCAAGCAGGAACAGAACCATAGCAAAGATTAACTGTACAGTTTACATGCTAGCAATTTAAACAGGATAGAAAGCTTCAACCACTTGTCTCTGCCACAAATGAAGACGCCTGTTTGTCGACTGTTTTAACTCACACATAAATCTACCTTCCTTTCATTTACCTCAATACTAGAGCAACAGCAAGCATTTACCTAGGTGTGGCTTAGAAATACTGTTTATGAACAGAGTGTTTTGTGCAGGTATCTAGATATCAGTCTTAACTCCTTAAATTTTAATGCTGTTCTAACACCTCAGCAGTATGCAATTATCAACCACTAACTCTCTTAGCCTGTCACATTTATAGATGAATTGATGCTGCTGTCTGATAAGAGAACATAGGATTATTCTGACTTTAGTTTAGGACCCTAGGGACCCAGAAATCCAGAAGTAAACCTAGACTGAACCAGGGCACTCAGTAATGAGAGCAGCAAGCCTGTTCCCTCCCCCACTATTGCCTTGCACTTCATAAGGTCATTTTCATCACTGCAAGGAAAGATGTGAAAAACTATCTGAACATAATATCATGATGCAGCAGTGATTGCAGAGGTTTGGAAAAATTTGCAACACAAGAAAAGAGACAGAAAACTGGAAGAGAGGAAAGGGGGAGAGGGAAAAATATGTTCTTAAAATTCCTGTAAACAACCAACAGCTCAAAGTAAGCACACACCACAAGCAAATTAAAAAAGCTGAACTGATAAGAGTAGAAGCTATAAAACAAATTAATAACATGGTTGATTTTTCCACTCCACAGAGCTGGGGGAGGATCAGGAGAGAAAGAAGCATGCATGCAAATCTTGGCACTGTGAGGATTTCTATGCCTCTGTGGGTAGGTAAAAATTGCACACTGCACAAAAAGGTATGCAGACAGGAGCCTTTAACCATATACACCTGAAATCAAGTCAATAAAATCAGTTCCTGAAGTGAACATGTTCCAGACACCATCTATTTAATGACTGCATCAGCAATATTAACCATTATCAAAGAACTCCCCTAAACTTTAAAACACTAAGGACAAAATTAAATTGGGGAGTTACTGAGTATGAATTATAACAACACCAGCTTCTTCCAGTTCACAAGATAAAAAAACCTCATGCCTTTAGATAACCATGTATCTTCCAAACCCCAAAGTAACAAGTAATTGGTATTTATATATTCAAAATACACACTTCCAGTATTTTGATTAAAATGGCAACAAGACAACAGGGCCACTTTTCCTTACATACACTGCACATCCAAAAATCTCACATGGGGGTGGGTGTGTGCTGACGGCTGACCCAAAACCAAACAGGACTGAATTAATTTCAACCACCCTGCCTTTAAAATATTTTCTGCCCTTTATATCCCTTTCTGCAAAAAAGGTCAATGTACCCATCCCACAGCACTACAGCACAAGCAGTTATGCCCTCCTGCAGACCACACATTTAAGGTGGTTATTAGTACAATACAGAAAGTCTCACAAAGGGCATAAGTCACAAAGGGGATAAGGAATTTATCATGTCCTCATACACAGTAAAGATTTCTAACACAAAAGACTGTTTCCTGCTTCCCCCTTTCTAATTTCCAAGTATTCTATGCTGCTGAACACTGTCATTTAAAAAACAAACCCAAAACACCAAAAAAAAAAACAAACAAAACCCCCAACAACAAACAAACAAACAAAAAAAACCAACAAAAAACAACCACACAAACCAAAAAACCACAACAAAAAAAAAAAAACAAACCAAAACCTACATACAAGAGTCATGTGAGGAAATCCAGAATCTTCTGACTCTATTTTGGAAGTAGATACTCTATGCTTGACCTAAAAATTGTTTTCTGAAATTCAGAATCTAGACCTCAAAAACTAATTTTTAGCTTAGCCAGAAGTTTGTCATGGCTTGAGACTGATACTCCAATTTATTAAACCAAACAAAAGCACCAAGATACAAGTCAAAAGGCCCAGTTGTGCATAGGAAGATGCACATCCCCCCCTCCCAGGTAAACAATGTGAGAATGACTTAGGGCAAGAGAAGAAGAGCTGCTAAGGCTCTGGCATTGCAGCTTTGGGTGTCAGCTGGACCTGCAGTTGGAAGTACAAGTCTTGAGCTTGCCCATCACCTTATTTGCCAGGACACCTCCACTGGTAGCCTGCACATGAGCCAGAGGCCACAAGAGAAATTAATTGCATGGGTAAACCTTTGCCACGTAGGAAAGCTAGTTTCATTTGCATGAAGGAATTCCCCTTGTAAGAGTATGGGACAACTGCAATAGAAACCAGACAGAGAAACAGAAGAAAAATATTCTAAGCATGAAGAAGGGAATCTGAAAGAAAAGATTAATGCTGTGGGACTAGAAAATCCTGCTCTGAATAAAAAAGACTAGTCTTGGGGGAGGGGAGGGAGAAATAGGAAAAGCAGCATGAAGTCAGTTCTTTTTTTAAAGAGACATCTCCAGTTTAATATGCTCTATTTATTCAACATTACCAACACAGAAGTGATGGGGAATATTTTCTGCTAGCACTTAGGCAAACAGCAGTATGAAAGACAACAGGACCATTTTGCATCAGTTTCACTGGAGACCTTTGTCGCAAAATAAAATCCAGAGACAGAAGAGAGATGTGGTACTAAGAAGAGGAAAATTGCAAGATACCCACAAGCAAGCACAGAAGCAGTATGGGTGAACAAAAAGAAAGTTAGATGAATATAAAGTACATCCTCAGCCAACAACCACAATTTGCAGGCAGCCAGTTCAATCCATGACTCTGAAAGCTTTCCTGGACACCTCTGTGATTCCAACATCATGACACCTACAAGCAACTTCAGTTGCTAACTCTGAAAGGATGAGATGCAAAGCTTTTCAGCCAGATTAAGAACTGGCCTCAATTAACTCAACTCCTCTATTCCTGTCAACAGACAATGAAAGCAAATGATCTCCTCACATATGAAAGAAATATGCAGCTGCTACTGAGCACACTGATACTGTTGAGCTTTCCTGTCTATCATTTGCACACCACCACACAACTTTGGAATCAATCCAGGTTGTGCACACCTCATTTCAAAGGCATTTACAGAGGTCAAAACTGGGATATTTAACAGAACATCCACCACAACTTAGTGAGCCATTTGAACAACTATGGCCCTTTTGCACAGTTTGCCAAGGTAAGTGAAACACTCAACTTAGAGCAAGAAGTTGTCAGTGGTTAATACGGGACCACAGAACAAGCACCCACAGACCACAGAACAAGTCTCTCTGTCATCCAGCCTAGGTAGAAGGCACAGTTTGCCCTTACTATCTCCCCAGGAGGTAGCAGAAATACCAAAACCACTATGAGACATACAGCTATGCTTTTCTCTCCTACAGTGAGAAGGGGAAAGGAAGCACAGAACAGCCAGGTTACAATCACTGCACTACTGTGGTCCAAGTTTCCCCTCATCTTATACTGGGTAATGATGTAGGAGTTGAGGATGAGATATCAGGATCCATTAAGATACTAACTGTGCTGGAACACAAAGTATCATCTGCTTAAAGATACATGTGAAGGTTTTTTCACCTTCAGACCAGATTCAAAATATGCACAATACACTCCTGAAGTCTGAGAAGTTGTCTTGCCTGGGTTTTCAGTGAGTTCCTCAGTTTACCCCATCAATAACACTGAAGCCCATATGCCTTAGGGAGAAGTGTAATGAAGTGGGGGTGAGTAAATATTTAAAAAACTGGAGAATGGTCAAAAATGTTTCCCAGCAGTTCCCAAGAAGTGAAAACAGAAGAAAGCAAAATATTTGAAGTACCCATGGGAGCATGAAAAGTGAGCAACCACCACCACATTGTCAAATAAACCTATTGTTTAATCTTTTTGTTTAAGCTGTTAGCAACTCTCTAGCCACCAAAGCAGAAAAAGCAAAACCACGATTTGTTTTCATTCTGAGCACCAGCAACTTTTTCTCCCCCCCCCCCGAAACTAAGATACAAAGATGTTGCTGCTACAATTCCATGAAACAAATGAGCAGCAAGTTTCATAATATCAGAAAGTTCTCTAACTTGCTCCAGAAGTGAGATGGACTTATAGATTCCAACTGCCAAGAGATTTACCTTCTTCACTGTCTGAGGCACTGCTTTTCTCTGGAGGATCTTCATTCTCATTCAGGTCCAAGGACTTTTCTAAAGACCTGCTCCTGACCAGTTTAACAGATTTTCTTTCTGAAGATGGAAGAGGGCTCTTCTTTACCTGCTTCTCACTTGGGGACTCCTCCACCTTAAACAACCAAGAGGAAAGAAAAAAAAAAAGCATTTGTCATCAGAAGCCATTTAAAAAAAAAGTTACCATCAAAGAATAAAGCCATGTAAAAGCAGACACAAGTTCTATCTGCTCAATTACCACACAGTCCAACACTAAGTTCTCCCTTTTCCACTGCCACAGCTTATATCCCTTCCTCTATTTCAAGTTTTCACTTTACTCTGGTAACCAGTAACAGAATTACTTATCTGTGCTGTTATACCAAAAGCTGCCTTAAAAGAGACAGTTTATTCCTCATCCAGTCCTCCTGCAACCACCTGCACAGTTTGGTCTCCTTCCCTGCATCGATGCATTTACATATTCATTAAACTAACACAGACTTTTTTTACTTTTTATTGATCAGGGTTTTTTTTTCCTGACAGTTTAGCCAGGGGTCCAATAATCTTGAGGAGAAGCACAATGAAATAGACAAGACCTCCCTTTTATCAGCAATTAGATATCTGAAATTCCAAATTACATATTTGAAATGCATTCTTATTTTGTAGAGCTCCATTACCCTTTGACAAAAAAGTTTTAAAACACTGGCTAGAGCCATCCTACTTATAAAAATGTTACTTCTCAGAAACAAAGCAACAGAGTACCGTTTGCCATCTCCAATAAGCAGGAAACCCCCAAAAACATCAGTCACTGAATCAATGATGCAGCTCTTAACCCTAAACTTTAAGAACTGGTGGCTAACCTTACATGCCATTGCATACTTCAAGAAGTAATTTCTAGTGGAACTGTATGCACAAGGTTTGTACCTCCAAATGCCACCCAAAAAGCTTGGCTATGAGCATCAAATCATAGCTTTCATTCTAAATCTCCCCTCAAAGCTCCTGTTGCCTCCAATGAAACAGCTGAAATCAGCAGTATTACAGCCTCTACATGCAGTACCACACAGACTATAAAATAAGTAAGATCAGGCCTCCTTTATTGAGTAGCTCCAATTCATCTGCAATGTACCATCATCCCTGCAGATTATTCAGCGCTGACTCAAAAAAGCAAGAGCATCCATTACTTGAAAAGTCATCATGTACTTCCTGTACTTGGCTTTCTTCAATAAAGACCATCTACTTTTCTGTGCAACTGAGGAACATCAGCAGAAGGTGGGTGGCTGGGAAACAGGCAGGCATGAATTTAACTGCAGCATAAGCAGGCAGAAATACTTCCTCAAGGTCAAAAAACTGCATCAGAAAAGCAGATCAGTTAACAAATGCTCCTATTGAAAAGAGCTACCATGCCTGAAATTACACTCAATCACACAGCAGGAACTAGGACAGAACCAACATTTCTATGTCAAAATACTCTGCCAATACAGATGGAAGACAGGAGCTAGCTGTGGTAAAACAGTCTAAAAATTGACATACAGATCCAGCTCAAATCCAAGGAGCCTGCATTGCACTTTGATGATAATTAGGGATCTGGTGAACAAATGGAGCCCCCACTAGCAGCATAACAGCAGCCTACCATGCCACGAGCAGAACAGGAATGCCAGGCTCATGTCAGAAGACAAGGGCAACAGCTCCTACAAAAAAGCCTTTCATGATGTCAGGGCAGAGGAGATTCATGCTGAGGCCTTTGGAATAACTCAAATTGGCTTTCTTGGGGTTTGAAGGTTACTTTATTTTTTGCGGAGGGATGTGGGTGGGTGTTTAGTTTTTTTTTTTACACTAAAGAGAAACGATTTTCAGATGTGTCAGGTGGAGTTGAAGATGTGTAATTTCTTCTTTATATATTATCTCCTGAGCTAGTCCAATACTGCTGATCTCTGTGCCAAGGCTTTTCTGGTTTTTAACCTGTGAACAGCAGGCTCTGGGACTGGAAGGCCTCCCTACAAGGGATGGAGAAAAGATGGTTGAAAATACAGGTGAGAAGGTGGTTCCCACACTGAGATGAACTGCATTTAGAGAAGCAGATGAGCCACAACTGGTGTTACATACGGTTTTTCCTTTAATCAGCTACGGACAGCTACTGACAATACTTTTTCCAAGACAGGCCAAGTCCTATAGCCAACCCCTCCATTAGTTCACAGCTTCCTCTGAAGAGAACTTTGGGACTTATTTTGTCTATCAGAGCAGTAAAGGAGAGGTTAAGCATGTTTTCCTCCAGTCTTTGGAAAGTGTTAACTGTGTTTTGCTCCATCAGTGCAATGGTTTTGACAGATAAATTCTAGAGCACTACCACCTCCTCCTACTGTCCCTGTGCTTCTACAAAATACGCTGTAATCCTGGGGCTGTGGAGAGTGCATTGGCATTCTTGAGAAATACCAAGTGACACATATAGCTGAACACACTCATTACGTATTTTAGTTAGGCTGAAACAGTAAACTAAAGTTTAGTTACACATTTATCAAGACTGTGCTTTTATACTATAATTAAGACTTTTTAAAGGCAGTTTATACAAGGGAGAATCCTAATGTTTTTCCTTGCATACAGACCAAATCCTCAGGCATTCCTGCTTACCAACATGCCCAATTACATTTAGCACCAGCAAGGCAAGAGACATCTCTGGGTGTGGCACCCCATAGGTAAACAAAACACTTTTCCAGGCAGAGCAATTAGTTTTAAATGGCTTGTTCTTGTGCAACTGGGGCTTACAAGTCCAAATCAAGGCTACCTGGGCAGCTTTTCAGTTATCCTAAAGAGACCAACATCCACAGTCATCCTAGGCCTCCGTTACATCTCTCCAAAAATCTGGTTTCGTACTGCTAGGATTTCCATGAGAGACAACCATCACCCAATTAACTAAGCTTTGAACATCTGACACATACCAGTCTTGTTTGTTGGGTACAAGTCTCTAGCCATTAACTTGGATTTTTGGCAGAACTATTTAAAGCCTGCTTAACCTCCAGATCAGTTTTAGCAAGTGACAAAAGCCAGAAGATTTACATGGTAGTAAAAACTGCTACAATCATCTCCTTTCTTCCCTCCCCAGATTTTCCAAAGCAGAAACAGCAGCTAGGTACCCAACTCTATTGAAGTTTATAGGAAATGTTTTACTGCTCTATTTGCTTTTCCAAGATCTTTCCCTTGCAGTGTCTGTTAAGTGAAAATGTTTGTAACCTTTCAGGACTACAGCTGCATACGGCAACTGTGCTGGGCACTGTGCACACCTCAAATACTGGAACCAATGCACTTGCCCTCCCAAACAGAAAAATATATTCACAAAATTATACAGTACTGAGCGAAGCATTCATGCTGGTAACATGTATTAACCCAAGGCATTAAGGCAAAACTCATCTATATTATATGAAACAGGGGGGTTCCACTTTCTTTTTGAAACATTTCCAGAAATTACAATTAAAAAAAAAGGTTTCATATATTCATAACAGCAGACTAACTGACCTTTGAAGGCAAGGGTAACACGCATAAGTACCCTTCAATAAGCCTCATGTATAGGAAAGACAGAAGAGGAGATACTTTATGAACAACTAACAGCACAAGCAAGAAAGCACTGTAAGCAAACAAAAGCATTACTTTCGTAAAGCACTTGGCTAAAAATGGTCCCTAGAAAGGTGGATAAAAAACAAAGTTAATTTTGTTTGGTTTTAGTAATAAAAACACACACCCCACAAAAAACAGGGCTTAAGCCTCAGTGTTCCAGCCAGGTTATGCAGTGGATTAGTGATAAGGCATTGCTGCAACTCACACAAGCAATATTCTTTTATGAATGTTGATCATTTCCAAACTCAATAAATATTCCTGAAACCTGAAGATATTCATATTTTCTGATGTGAAAACTGTCTAGACTACTATGAATTCCCAAGGGCTTCTTTAGAAGTTAAAATGCTCATGCATCCTACACTTATATAAGCATATACAAGTATATATGCTTATCAGTTACAAATAGCAAGAAAGGCTGTGTCAGGACTTACTCCTGGCAATGCATGTCTACTGAGTGACTCTCCTTCTGTTTGAAGCATGGGCTCCCGAACTAAACCAATCATTTTAGGCAGTTTTTCATCCCTTTCTCCAGAATCTTCACAAATGCTGGACCTGTCCAAAGCAAGAAGGAAGATGTCATTGGAGATACATGGTCTGAGAAATCTGAGAAAGCTTCTCATGTGTGATTCTTGTATTCAAACCATGTCTGTTCAGCTAACTTCAAAAACTACTAACTCATTCTTCCCACATCCAGCTCATTAATCTCACAAGCCATTTTCCCCATGCTAACCACCTCTCAGAATGTTCAGCTTCCGACCACAAAGTTAGCAAAACCAAGTACAGGTGAACGACAGAGAGTGCGTGCTGTAGAAAAAGAGGAAATGGAGATAGCCAAGAACAAACTTGGAAAAAAAAGGTTTTAAAAAAGTTTAAGAAGATGTTTTTCCCCTGCCCCAGAGTTGCAAAATTATGCATTTTTATTACAGGGGGGGAAAGAAAAAAGCTTGCAATTAACTTGGTTTTTTTTTCATTTTCTAGCAAACATGCTCAGATAAGACAGTGTTGAAAAGAGACGTAAATTAATTTTTTGGTTTTGTAGAGCCATATTTATTTACATACAGACACAAAAATTAAAGCCACGTTATCAGACTGACACTGGCAGTTCATAAATCCAGGCAACTGTTCTATAAAAATAACCCACATACAGTTAGATTATTCCAGCTCCCGAATTCAAGATTAGGACAACACAAAAATAAGCTAATATCTCAGACATCAGGAGAACAAAGAAAAACAAGTGTTTCAGACTCATCAGAAAGAGTCCGAACGTCATGTGTAGCTCCATTCCATTCAGGCCTTCCATGTTGTTGAAGGCCATACAGACCCTGACTAGACATCTTAATGAGAAAAGGTTGCTATTTAAGCTATCCTGCTGGTATCCCCAAGCAGTTCCAAGGAGAACGAGGTCTTCAAATCTCCGTTCTCTAAGCGCCTCAGCTGTGCTCCTACATTTTAGACAATGAACACAATTAAGTTTTTATGGATAATCGGTTTATGCAGTTTGGTTCTATGCATCCTTTTTACTATAGGCTTAACCTTTCCAGAAAGGCTACAGCAACACTTTGAAAACAGAATTTCTAAGAAACAGGACATTGCTCCTCCCAGAGTACTTCAATAAGCTTTATAGCTTCTCCTTACCGAGACTGCCCATTGTCCTCAGACGATGAGTGGAAGCTCTCCATCTCCTCACTGTTCAGGCCCAGCTCAGAGCCATAGCTCTGGTGCACCAGCTGCCAGAATTCCTGCTTGGTCAGCCTCTGAAATAAAGCAGGCTAGTCAAGAACTACTGTATGGGACAATAAGGCACAGGAGGTAAACCAGAAGTCCAAGTTACACCACAGCCTTTAACCTCAATTCTGACAAGAACTGAAAGCATTTAGGTATCACATTTCAAGATTGGATTTCAGCATTTTGGGGAACTGTACTCCTGTCTACTTCATATCCCCAAACCACTGGGAACACAGAAACCATATTCCTAAACCCACTTTTAAACCAGAAATGTCAGACACAAGAAAAATTGTTACTTCAAGAAAACACACACTTGTAGCCATTACTTGCTTCTCCACGTGTCACCAGTGTTTTCACAATGTTTGCAAAATTCAGTGTCTCTTGAATTTCACTCAGTACAGCACAAGACCAGTAACTACCAGACAGACAGGACTCTCTCTTTGATCTTGGACAAATTGCTTAATAGACACATGCCTGTTCCTCAGGATGCTCAGAATGCCTTACAAATGGTGATAAGTTAGTGTTTCAGTCACTGCTGTCTGTCTGGGTCTGCCACCAGCTATCCATATTGCCAAGGTGGGACAAGAGAGCCTCAGTTTGGAACACCGCCAGAACTCCCTTTAAAGAAAAGTTGCTTTTGCTCAGTAACAGTATTACCTTGACTCACCACTAGCTATTCTTCTCTTTCTCTGTATGACCTCCGCCCTGCTCCATGAATTCCCATAGGTACTGGGATATATTTAATTAAGTTCCCTCAAATCATCGGGAAAGTTAGGGAGTAGTATGACAAACTCATATCGGCAGAGTAAGCAACCAGTTTCAAAGGTTTCAAAGTCCACTTCGGATGTAAACGGCTATAAAAAACACACACACAAAAAACAAACGAAAAAAAAATATAAAACGAAAACGAGACAGCAGATACAGTTCTGGGATTTAGCAGAGCTCAGAGAGCAACACCAGCAATCTTAAAAGAGAGAGACCATCCTGGAAAATGTGCCTCAGCCACAATCCATATTGATCAAGGGAACAGCACTGTGCTAATGAGGCAGTTACACAAGTACTGCTTACTATGTGCATGAAATGATCCCATTAAATGCCCATGCATTATTTAAGCCGTTTTTAAGCGATCCTCTCCCCTCCCCGCTTCCACCTGTGCGGTGTCACACTACCCGCAGTGTTACGCGGCGAGCGGCGCCGACCCCCCGCCAGCAACACACACACACTCACCGGGCCGCTCTACCCGCCACCTCCCCTGCCTGCGGCACCCCCGCCGCCACAAACCTGGCGCTTCCCGCCGCGCCGCTCCCCTCCCGGGTCACCCTCGGCCTCGCCCGGGGCCGCCGCGTTCCCACTTCCTGCTCGGCGGCGAGGCCCGCCCGGGGACAGCCCCCCCACTACCACCTCCCCGCCCGGCGGCAGCGGCTCCCGCCAGCGGGGCCGGGACAGCGCTCTCCCCGGCGCGGGGGGGGGGAGCCGGGGGGAAGCCGGGCACTGTCAAAGCGCCGGCATGGCCCCGGGTGCCGCTCTGCCCCGGCTCGATGCAGGATCCCCTGCTGCATCGTGAGGGAGACTGTCCCTCCGCAAAAACAGGTAAAACGTGCGGGGTCAGGGCAAACCCAGCCCGGACCGGCACATGGCCGCCCTGGATGAGGGGCTTTCCCCCGGGGATTCTGCAACACAACAAAGTTTTGGTCTTTCCAGAAAGCAGCTGGCACAAGCATCTTATGGGCAGTGATCGGGTTCAAGGTATTTAATCCTACCCAGGACAAAGGAAACACTAAAATACAAATCACACACATAGAAAGCAAGGGTCATACCAACTAATGCCTGCCTCTCCCACGGGGGTTCGTTCCACAAAGCAGTGCAGTGCTAAAAACATGCGGCAACACACGCAGCTGCCTTGCTTTCCCCAAGCACACTGTCCTTTGGAGCAATAAATTCATAGCTAAACACAACTACCTACAGCTGTTCCCCTTAAGTGACTAAAACCAGAAGCAGGCATTACATGCTTTGGGAATATGACTGAGGTGCATGTTTAGATAGCACACCTTGCAACCAGAAATTAAAGGGCAGAAACAAAGCCCCTTTCACTTCCCATGCCCATTACTGACAGTGCCTTTATTTCAAGTCATAAGAAAATAACCAGGAAACAGCTAATGTCACTAATGAAATTCACCAGCACAGTCTGCACCAGTGTGTGAGCACATCAGGCTGCCCTTGCACAGCAGGCTGAATGATCTGAGGAAAGCACAGAATCTTTTCAGCCATGCATTTTAGGAATCTATAAAGCTGTTTCCTGTGGTTCTCTAAAGTCAATGTTACTGACTTCTGCTTCTAAAACAGGATTCTTGCACTCAATTATTCCTAGCTCAGCTAGATATACTAAATTCTTAATGGTCACAGCACAAGATCAAACCAGACATCCTTTCCAGTACAATAAAGCAAAAGTTCTGAAGGCAAGAAGGGCACAAATTTTCTGGGTCAGACTTATGCTTCTGATAGCATGGTTTTGAGAAGCTCTGAAGCTTGAAAGGCTGAACCTAAACATGAATTACTTTGCCCACCAGTGGTGACGGCCTATGCTGGGTTTTGCCTCAGTTCCCTTTGTATACAAAAACAAAGGCTACAAGAAGCAGCTGGGACACACAGTTTTGTCTTTTCAACAAGGAGAAAAAAAAAAACCATCAATTCTTTGTTTCACTCTATACAAAGTGGTGGCATTGCACAAGTGATACTACAGAATATTACTGACATAAGCAAAGATACTGATTTTTAGCCCCCCCCCCCGCAGAAATAAGAACAGGACACTCAGCACAGGTCTACCTTAGAGAAAAACCCCCACCACACATCACACTCACACCAGGCAACTTGTCGCACAGCTGGTGAATGAAACAGCCAACTCCCCCCTCTAACTGCCCAAACATGAAGGTCAGAATCAACCCAAGCCCTTTTAGATCTCCAGAAGACCCCTCCTTGCACAGAAAGGTGCCAACAAACACTTTTTTTTCCACAACCCTCCCTGAGAAGCTGCTGGAGAAGGCAGAACTGCTGTCCTAGTAGATGTTGCCACAAGAAGCCCAGCTCATCAGAAATTCTGGTCCCTTCTCACACCTCTAGACTTACCTGCTACAATGTCTCTGGAGACAAGTGCAAATCTCTACCCAGCAATGCATAAGAACAATAGGAAAATAAATCCAGCTCTAACGAAGAGGACTCATGGGAAGTGAGACTGATTAAGTTAAGATCTTGTTCCATTAGAAATAAGGAGTGCTGTGTTTGTTTGGGATTTGAATGACCTGCCTAATTAGATTTTAATTTGTTCCTTCTCCCTTAAACTGGGTGGATATTTGACACCCAAAAGCTTTAGCAAAATACAGCAAAAGTCTAAATGGCACTGCTCTTACTATCAATAGCAGCCATTAGTAAAGTTGTCTAACCAATCTGGAAAGCCTGTTGCAAAACAGGAATTTTGGCTGATTTTATAAACTGATGTATTATTGAAAGCCACAATGGATGTGGAAGCAGCTATCTGTTTTATCAAAACCGGTGTCATGTCTCTTCCAGACCTACATTAACAACTCCTTATTTTCCATGATGCTTCCCCTTCAGCCAGGAGCATTTAAATAAAAAAACCCAATAGCAAGCCTAAGAGGCTCACTGAGCACATTTTGCAATAGGACTAGATTAAAATAAGTGGATTTTTCCTTGAAAAGTTTTTATATGGACATTTAAAATAAAATAGCCTAAGAAAGGACCATCTAAAGACAGAGGTACTCATTGATCCCCTGAGGAACCAAAGCTGGAGGGTGCCAAATGCACATGGTATTGTTACTCAGAGCAAGATTCAGAGGAGAAACTTTGAGCTAGAGAGCTACAGCCCAGCTAAGGAGACCAGCAGTCCTATGAGAACAGTGACGTAAAGCTGGAGGAGAGCATCCTGATGGGCAAAGCAAGCTTAGCCATGGAATAGCATGTAATCCTTTACTGTTTTTCATACATAATGCAACTAATTTCTAATAGAAAGGCAGACTTCACAGAAGACTACTTGTTCAGCTCTCTAGGTTGTGCGATACTTTAAAAGTACAAGGCAGAATGGCCACAAGATGGAGATCTGGGAAAGGACATGCTGACCCTGCCAACAAGTTCTGCAGGCAGGGAAAGCTTAAGGAGCATCCCCTTAAAGGAGATAGGTCTTTCTTCAAAGGCGAGACCTTGTAACACAAAATCTATGCCCAGAACACATTGAAGAGGCCAGTGCCAGTGACTGAAAATTACCTCTGCACAAACACGGTTTGAAGTAAAGACAAATCCCATCCCCTGGATGTGAATCGTGCAAATTGGGGATTATTTGTCATCAGGCGGAGGTGCAAACCATCGCTGCATCCAGTCATACTTCTGGTGACACCAGAATGACTTTATTTCAGAATTTAACAGTTGGATTTCATTTCCAGGTCTAGCAGATGCACTTCAGATAATAACTACATTATCCATATGCTTTAACTACCTAGCTCTTCACGGAGGAAACGTTAAAACCAGCTCCTTTTCAAACTGGCTCCAGGGTGAGATTTGGGGGTTTTGTCACAAGCCTTACAAATTCTGACAGGATCCCTGTGACCACTGAGCCCACCACCCGGAAACACCAGGCTCACGTACTTAGGACACTGCATACCATGCCAGAGCTTCAGACATATGAGATATCTTTCAAACATATTCTGTTCCTGTCATAGGGTGATGGGGAGAAAGCAGCAAAAATGCTTGGATGCACCAACGTGTTTCTTTTAGCAACGGGTCAGTGGACAACTGTCACTGTAGCCTTGTCAGATCCAGCTCTGGCAACTTTACTTCCTACTTTCAACTTCTCAGTGCCCCTCTATACCTTGATCCAGTTTGGTTAAGCAACAAAGAATCAAAGACTCATAAAGCAGGCTGACAGGTGACTCAAACATTCTAGCAGAGAATCAGAAGTCACTACTGCACTGCAGAAGTAGGAGCTCAACTCAACAAAAATCCTGTTTCAGTAAGTAGCTCCAAACATACATTAAAAGCCCTACACCTCATAGCAATGCTCTATCTTACAACTGAGAACCCCAAGCAAAAATTTGCAGACTTACCTTTCAATGTACTTTAGTGAGATGCAAGTAATGCTAGTAGCAAGATGTGATACAAAGATTAAGATGAGGTCCCAAGCCACTGGTCCCTAAAACTCTCTGGCTTAATTCATCTCATATTACATGCAGTCCATGACTTCTACTTTCATATCTATCCTTTAGTTACAGCTCTGAAGTGAAAAATTGTTTCTAATGTGACATGCATTTCAGTGTCAAAGAGAACTAACACAGGGGAAAAACTAACACTGAGCAGCAGAAAGCTTGCTGCCTCTGGTCCAAACCCTTGGACAGGTTTGTGTACCTGAATGCCCATACATTCACCCTCCAGCACCATGAACTGAACAACTGCATAATTACCATTCCTGACAAACTATGCTAACAAAGGAAAACAAGGCTGGTTTCCAGTTGCACATTCCAGTCAAAAGATGACATAGCGCGTTGTGGGTTTTGCAGCACTAGCTGCTGGATTCAAGACAAGATAATTGGGATGTTACAATAAAATAGTATTTAATACAAGAGATAAGAGATTTGCAGGAAACATTAGTTTTGCCTTAAATGGCACTTTCCTTTATTTCCAGCTTTTGACAAAAAGTACCTCTAATCTGCCCTAGAATTCACCTAACAAAAAAAAAAAAACAACCCAACTTTTGTGGGTACTACAGTTAAGCAGTACAAGAGCTTTAAGCCTTTGGGGACCACTGTAGCACACAGTTATATATGGATATTTCAGTGCTCATTTGCAACTGTGTTGAAATATTTAAGCAACAAGATCCGTAAACAGGAAGGAATTGGTTTACAAAAATTGCATTACTTAGTGATGCTCTGCAAAATTGTCGGGACATTTTTAGAAAGCAGATTAGCTTAAGTATTCACAAATTGCAATATAAATCAAACTAACTAACATAAATTGCCGAAATACACTTCCATCTCATACAGCCTGCCTTTACTGCATTTATTCAAGGTCAGGGGAGCTGTAATGAGTTGGCTGTCAAAGGTTCAACTAAGTTATCTGAGAAGGTGACTTAAGGCTTTTTCCTCAAAAAGATAAAGCTTTCAGTGAAAAAGTCTCTTGCCTTGTTGATCACAAATTAGCCATAGAAAATGCATACCAATTTAGTAATACCTGCTTGTGGTAGTGAAGAAAAGCATGCAACCTATCTTCAAAGACAAAATACTCCATCAACAGCAAAGTTGTAGGTGGCAGTACGAGAAGAAAAAACCTAACTTCTCAAGGAAAGCTTCTTACCCTCCAAAAACATGTCTTCTTATATTAGAAAAATATTATTTTGTTACTTAACCACTGGCACCCACACTTACAAGCTTACCTTATCTAGCAACACATTCTGCCATAAGCGAAAGATACTGAGGTAGCTTCTGTCTCTTGCACTGAACGATGTGAAGAAAAACTGCAGGAAAAACAAAGTGCTCACTTTTTAAAAATAAAATAAAAGCTCACTTGTAGGTATTTTCAACAAAATCAGAATCCTTCCTTGTCTTGAATAAACTAAGGTTTTCAGCAACAGCATGATCCTCTCACATTCAACAAACCTCATTTGTGCCATTGCTCACACTCCACACTTTTTAATCACTTTCAGTAAGTAAAAGTTAGCTTCCCATTAGTATATAAAGACACTCGCTCTTCTGGGCATTTGATCGCAATCCTTTGTATCTCTGGCAGAAAGGAAGAGGTCCCCCCTCAACTAACTACACAGCTACATCTTTCTCCCATTTTTAAATAGGATGTGAAACAAATTAGAGTTCTGTATACCTATTTCTTGCAGGCCACAGCCTTTTCCATCCTTCTACTATATATTACTTTCATTAATCTTTTCACATAGGGAGATATGAAATCAAAATAATTAAAATATGTCAAATGAGATGCATCATTTGCAGTATTAAAATCTTTCCTATTTGAATGTTTGTTTAGCAGAGAAAGAGGTTTATCTTCCTTGATGATTAAAGTTAACAAACTGAGAGAGAGCAGACAAATACTGGAAGAGCACTGCACATGAGCATCACGTTTTTCAGTTTTTCCAAATAGATACCCAAAACCTACACTTCTCAGCACATAAAATTACATGTTCTATGAGTAGATTTCTCCACGACATCATTCATTTTGTTTTCAACAGTTTTCTGAAATTCCAGAAATTCCAGGGACACTTTAAACCTAGTGAATTTGAAATTTTTGCAGTCTGGAGGATCCACATTCTGAAGTCATGCTCTAAACTTTAAAATGGTTTTCCTTCGAGAACCAATGGGACAACAACCCCTTTACTTTCTGGGATTCTAGGGAATTCTAGGTTGAATCATCAAGCCACTATGTATAGGGACTAGATCACCAAGTCTGGTGATCAAATCTTTAAATGTAATTGGATTTAAAACTACAAGTGCTCTGCCCTGGACATTGCTGTTAAATAAAATAAAAATAAAAAAAATACACCAAAACAAAACTAACAAAAAAAAAAACACCCAACCAAAACCCAACACATCACAATACAGGTTTTCACCTTCTCTCCTTTTGTTGCTATTTGTATGGCATTTGGAATGAGCCGAGCAGTCTTCTCCTTTGTCATGAAAGTGATATCCTTCAAGGCAATAGAAATCTAAGCAGGAAGAGATTTAATGACATATTACAAATAACTTAAAACTGAAAATTTACGAAGTCACAGAACATGCAAGAGGAACTCAAACTAACCCCAAGCCCTGGGATGCAATTTAGTTGAGATCACAAAGTCAATTACTGTCTCAACTTGCTAACAGCAAGCATTCCAAAGTAGAAGCAAGTTAAAATGACTTAAGACTAATCTCCTTTCATAGTAGACTAGAGAAGCAAGTAGTTCGTTCTTCTTTCCTTCCATTCACTGAGCAATACTGAAGGATTAAGGCACAATCCCAACCACATACAAAGCACAGAGGTGAAAGTCCATCCCAATCTGTATGCTATACATAAGGTAGGACATAAATCAGATGACAGACTATCATCCCATTTCCACAGAGGTTTATTTGCAGTCCACACACTGCAAGGAAATCTTCCTGCTTGGATGTGTTTGCCTTGCATATTAGTATTCTAAACGTTTCTGTATAGTAGAGCAGTGGAATCTTTCTTTTTCCTTTGTGTGCAGAAGGTCCACTTTCTCTCTGCATCAACACAGCCTGCTAAGGAGGTCCCAAAACTTAGCTCTACCATTGTAGCTAATAGGTTCAGATTGCCTTATGATATTGCACAGGATATCACTCTGCTAGGCAGGTAGGAACAGGTTACCAGGATATATGCTAGTTTGGCTGAAAAAAATAATCAGTCTTTGAATAGATCGTATATATTCACGGGTGTGATTTCAAAGGGATTTTTTTAAATCTCAAGTCTACAATGAGAAACATTAAATCGTAAAATACATCTCATGAAATTAAGCTTGTTTTTCAGTTAAACATTTCTATACCTCCTCATTGTCTTCAGTACACAAGGTATTTGTTATCTGTCCTGTGTACTTCAGAGCGCACATAGTAGAATTTAGTGATTAAGGTATGAGCAGTCTTAGAGCTGCAGAACATTTTGACAGATCTCCATCACCTATTAACTAGGTTACTTTCCTTTTCTCATTCATTGCCTTATGCTATTTCTGCATCATATGCAAAAATTGCTTGAATGAAAAATTTTAACTCATTAACCTAACTGGATAGAAATAGAGGGCCAATGTCACAAATACCTGCTTTTCCCCATACTGTTCAAAAGCTACACACCACAACACGAGAACTTGCCAAGGTCATTTATAGATTCTCTTTGGCTGTTCTTAGTTTGATATTTGCACCAGACTAAAACAAGTAAAGTTTTAACGCTAAAGAGTTCTTGAACAGGGCAACATTATGTACTGTATCATGCTCCTGGTTTTATAGGAAAACATTACATGTTACATCCCTTTATAGGACAACTCTCCTTAGTAAGGAGAGGGAAATTGCCATCCAGAAATGTAAGAGATCAGTTTCAGCATAACTCCTGAACACCTTCCTGCATGACTGATGGAGTAGGCTTATTTCAGCATTCATGTCTCCAATGCTATTCTCATTTTATGGAGCAACAGATCTGCATTTCCGCTCAGGGACGGAGGCTCTATCTTTCCAATGCAAAGTTACTAGATGAGATTTACAGGGCAAGATTTGAGGGAGTCATACCCTGATCGTACAGGACAAACAGGTGGGATTCAAGGATTCAAGCAAGCTAAGAGATCTTACTGTGGTCTCCCATCGGAAAATGTTGCTGTGGAAACAGAGCCAGTTTTCAGAGAGATACAAACGTCCTTGCAGCAGGATATCTTTCTGGAGTGCACAGGCATAATCTATGTATAGAGAGCAAGAACAAGTTTACTCACTTAATGCAGCTCAATTGACCCAAACATGCTAACTTAAAATGAGATAAGGGTATTACAATACAAATAAAAAGCTATTTCTTTCAGTCTTCAAAAATCTGTGAAGGCAGACTTGTACTGGGTTGCATCCAGATCATTGTTCTGGGAACACCCCAATGCCAGGGCTGATGGAAATGTCTGTGTGAGGACAGCATTCCATGTATTATTCCCCCGGTACATTATCCTGCATTTTCACAGAAGAGGTATCAGGCAAGATCAGGAGTACACAGGAGAAGCACTCATAAATCAAACTTCAAAGTGCCTAAACAACAGAATACACAAACATGTTTATAGTATAACAGTATATACACTGTCAACTCCTACATAACAGTAGTTCATATGTTGTAGTAAGATAATTATTTTCCAATAAACAGATTCTAATCTCTAGCTAAAACTATCTGCAAAGTGAGACACTCAAAGGCAGCTTGAAGCTACCCAGTTCCTCAGGCATAAGGTATTTTCAGAAGCTGACTGTCATCCTCATTATGATACTGCCTGTGGCTGAAACATCCCTATTGAGAAACAGATTTCATCTAGAACACAATTACCCATCATTAGATACCTGCTAATTAAGAACAAGGGCAGAGGATTTTGATGCATTTTTTAAAAAAAACCTCTCAAGTTACATAATTTCAGACCCTGAAGATTCAAAAGGAATTTTCACAAGTACTACTGCTAGAAACTCAAGACTTCCCTTTTGGAAGCTCAAGCCTAAAGAAGCCTACCTTATGTATAGAAAGTGTACCTATTCTAGTAGGATGTTATTGATTCTAACTTTAGAGGCATCAAAGAGTTTTGTTATTTTGAAAAGCAATGTATCTGTTAGTGTCCAAGACAGAATTTTGGTTTTGTGTACCACAAGATGATGAACACAGTTGTTCTGAGTACCAAGAGGCTCAGGAGACCCTTGCCATCCTAACTTCAAGGTAAGTCTGCATCTACAGGAGCTTTTATTATGATTTTTTAAATTCTCTTGGGTTTTCCCCTCAAATAATCAAGTAGAATTTCTTGCAACAAGCATGAGGCATGTATACAAGACATTATTGCAAACAGAATAAAAGAAATCCAAACCATTAAGTTGTAAGTGACGCTTAAAGAGAAGTCAGATACCAAAACACAGAGAGCAGTGAGAGGGAAGGCAGCAGGAGTTTGAGGTTAAGGACTTGAGGAAAGCATTATCAAGAAGCTTGATTCTGACTTTTATGTTTGGGGCAGGGAGCCAGACAAGTGATAAACAACACCATGACCTACCTACACAAAAAAAGGAGATGTTGCCTGTAAACAACATTTTCAGGCAAATTAGTGGCACTCTTCTAAACTCCCATTTCAAGTGTCTAAGTCATTCCTTTTCCATTATAAGAAAATAATCATATTTCACAAAATCTTTATATACAGTGCTCATTACAGTGGAAGCTGCTTAGTTTTTTAAAAGCTAAACTAGAAATGGGAGTAGTTACAGTTATTTTAATGAACAGCAGCAACTAACTGCTTCTCTGAACACCGTAAAGCCTATAAAAGTTTCTTTGCATCAAGCAAAGAAAAAGCCCTTTGCTTAGAGAACGCAAAAAGTCCTTCCAAAGAAGCATTGCTTTTTATGGGGTAAAAACTCCATCATGTATACAAAGGAATGACTTTGCTTCTGATGGAGCAGGTCCTACATTATTGAGATTAGCCCATCACTAAATCTTCCTCCAAATCCTAGGCAATCTGTTCACTGAACCTGTGCTTCAGTTTGCTACATGGCTTTCTGTATCAACCCTCTTTCACGAGACACACCAAAACAATGCTATGAAGTAATACCCCTTTCTTCTGTTTCACTTCTGTACTGAATTCAAGTATTTTAAAAATGCAGAAGGCATTTCAGAGGAAAACTGCTTCCTTCTAAGGCTGGAAAAGGATGCAGGTAGTTAACAATTTCAGAGCTGTCACTTGCACAAATTTGTCTTCCATTAATTAGGAAGGAACTCACTGCAAACTGGAAACATACTGACAGCCTCCCAGTATTCACTTCCTTAAAGATGGCATAAGGTGAACATTAAACAATACCACCCTTGTATTAAAACAAATCCCAATTCTGGGACAGTACATTTGTTACACAATGCTCAGGCAGCATAGGCAGACTTACCTGCAAGGCAAGTTATAAAACAGAAATAAGGTGCATCACTGCATGCAAAGGAGGTAGGGTTACAGGCTTACCTTCTCTGAATTGTGTAGTGGAGCATAACAGGGAGCTCAAAAGGAACATTTTGATGCCAAGCAGTTATGCACCGTAGTCTCTGCCACCTTGTTCTGCCCCCTCCTACCCCATAGACTTATCTCCTCTGCTCCTCCAGCTGAGCGTTATATCTGTGACTGCACCTATGTCACGAGCATATGGGTAAGCTAAACTGGTATACTGGGATGTGAAAAACCTTCACTCAAGGCATGAGCCAGCCCAGAACTAGCAGCACCAGATAATACACTTAATGCTCGGTATGGGCAGTAACCACATGTGCACATACCAGTGTGAGGCATAAAACGTTTTTAACTGCCCTCTCTATACCATGGTGGCAAATACATCCAAGTGCACACCATTAAGTCAGGATAAAATGAGTATTTGTTTGTGTTTTTCAATTATATCCTACAATAGCTGATGGGAATTATCATTTAAATGCTGAATTTTATGTCCTCATATCACGTAGCTGGCATTTGTCTCCAAAAAGTGTTTTTTAAATAACAAGTGGGACTGTAATTCTGGGACTGTGTCACTTAGTCCCAGAAGTCACATTAATCAAGTGCCCAGGGCAAGGGTCTAGGCTGGGGTTAGGGGTAGGGTTAGTATGACACTACAAGAAGTACACTAAGTTGTCTGTCTGTGCTGGAAAGAACATACAACAAATTCAGTGCCCTCAGAATTAACTCTACCTGGTTTTCTCACACTTGCATTGCACAAACCAGTACAGGTATGTTGAGTTCGTATTCAGTGCTCACCAGGACCCTGCATAGTGATCTTTCTTTCCAGTTTGTCAGCTAACAGCTGTCACATCTCCACTCCTGTCAGGAAGTAAAGTACTAAAAAGTAGCAGAAGTAAAAGACATCAAGAGGTTCCCATCCCGTGTCCAGATGAACTGGAGGATCTGTACCCTCTCCTTCACCTCTCAACCTCCTGAAGGAATTCGTCTTTTTTTTCAGAAAGCAGGCAATACAGAAGAGGGGTATGGACTTGACTTTCTCTGAAAGTATCTGATGCTAGTTCAGAGACAGAAAAATAGGAAGTTATCAGCTATAATTAGAATTTGCCACAAAAAAAAAAAGCAGCCTTGGCACTACAGCAGTCTGGAATTATCAGCCAGAAGACAAACGCTTTTTGTACGACTGCATCTTACCTACTATGAGTCTCTCGGAATCTGGCAGATGAGAAAACTGTCTCTTGAATTCCTCACTCCTGTATTTGTAAGTGGAACTTGAGAGCTGCAACAAAGAATGGTAAAAGGTTAAGCAAACAAACAGATTTTCAGCCATCAACTGTATTCATATTGGATGTGTAATTTTATCTTGAAGCACAAATTAGCATCAAAAGAACAATGAAGGACTGTAACTTTATGCTTGCTTATATAAGAATGTGCTTCTGTATTTAGGATAGCATTGGCCAAACTATTCCTTGTATCAGGCCAGATGCCAATTGCAAGGCATTACAGTTGTATGATGGCAGACTCCTCCACTCATAGGGACATAAAAGCCCCTTCCACAGCTAAGTCTTCCAGCACAGACTGAATGAACAGGCAGCAATGCCATGACACAGGAAGTGACAGAGCAGATCAAGTACTCATACAGGCCACCAGCTGGTCACAAGGACACAACCTAGATCACCAATTTCTATTTGGAGTACCATTTCAGGAATACTACAGTTATAGAATGGTTTGGGTTGAAAGGGACCTTAGGATCATCTAGTTCCAACCCCCCTGCCATGGGCAGGGACACGTTCCACTAGACCAGGTTGCTTGCCAGTTGCTGTAATTAGACCAGTAGGAGCAAAGGCAAAAGTGTCCTCCAGTAAGCACAAATAGCAGCACCACTATCACCTTTTGATTCCCTGATCTGTTCTACATTTGGCCGTATATTTAAAAAGATCACTGTCTGTGGCTCCTCTGAAATTTAAACCGGGCAGTAAACTAACAGCAAAGTAGATTAATCCAGATGGACTTGAACTCAATATTCTTAGAAATGAATGTCCCTGTTCCCATTCAAATAAAGAGCTTCAGCATGTTCTCCAGAAACAATTCTGCTGTAAAAGCCCCATTTTTAATTTTACAGCAATAAAAAGGCCAGTTTTTTTTCTTAACAGATGTTGGCTGCTTATTTTAAGGGCCATCTTAACTAAATGCTGTGTAAGGCAGTGACTCAGCTGGACTACAGCTAAGACATGAAAAAGTCATTTAATCACTTTCAAGTGTCACCAAAACCAGGTACAAATACAGTATTAAAGCCCCTTTTACATTTTTTTTTGTTTGTTTTAACCTTTCTAAAGATCTTAAGCACATGGCTGCTATTCTTTCCTTGAGCACCTGTATTACTCCAAAACCTGACATTCACCATTAAATCCATCTACCATAAGATTAGTGGCTATTTACTCTGAGCGTGAGGGAAGAAAGAAGAAAGGAGGCAAAGAACCACTTTTGACTGTATGACCTTACAGCAAGTTTAACAAGAAAATACCCAGTTTTAGCACACTCCTATAGCGTGTTAGTTGGACACTACTTTCTCATTACCTCTGTGATTGTTGTCAAAACTATCTCAGAACAAAGACAGACGTATCTTCAGCTTGAGGGTCTTTTAATAAACTGGTGCCATTAGAATTATTAAGATTCTCACATTTTGCTGTTTTCTACAGAACAGATTACTCCTCCTTGCAGTTCAGAGGTTCCCTTAACACCACCTTACACACACATCCTATGACTGTCTGTCATCCACCCATACTTGAGAATCAAGATCTTTGGCCACAAGAACATGAGTGCTACTTCAAGGTCAGGTGTTTAAGAGCATAAAACACATGAGAGGGCAAAGTCACCCTGACTCAGTTCAGCTTTAAAAGTTACCTTTTATTACCACTGATAAACAGAAGTCTGACCATTGGTGAGTACGTATTTGATGTCCACTAATATTCTGAGTATTGCAATGAAAAAAAGCAGTGAAGGGGTGAAACAAAAAAATATGTCCGCTCCTCCTCTTCTGAGGAGAGTGAGCATGAAAGCTGCAGGTACAACTAACAGGGCAACATATCAGATATGTCCTACTAAGTTGTATGCTTCCAGTTCTATTTCAGCTATTTCTGAGATTATGAAAATAACATTCTCTGAGAGCATGTCATCTACTAAAGTAGAAAGGCTATGGTTTCTTGACCATGCCACATTGTGCCCTGAAAGACACGCTTTCAACTGATCACCTGAAACAGGCACCTAATGACTGCACAGCTTTGAAGAAATGGAGTTCTGTGTGATTACTCCAGAAAGAGGCACAGGGGAAAATGAAAAGTTAACTCAAAGCTGCAAAGTTTCCACCTGTAGTTCCAGCAGAGGCCCTACAATTTACGCAGTCATACCTCAGTTGACTGAGATCTGAGCTTGTGACGACATACAAGGGGACAAAAGAAGCAGTCAGCCACGAGAGCAAAAGAAAGTTCACAATCTTCAAGCCTAATCTACGAAACCATGATGTAAGAAGCCACGCTGTTAAGGAGAGAAACAATTTCTCAAACATACTGTATACAAGAGATAAGAGCTACACTGAAGTTTTTGTTGTAAGACAAAAAGAACCAAGAAGAGAGGAGGAACATTACAGTATCACAGACACATTTATATTAGTGTTTGAATCAGCCAATTCAACAGGGCCAAGAATCCAAACTCCAGTTATCTTGAGTTTTACTTAGCAATTGAATTCTTTCAGAGCTTGAAACCTGCTATAGTTTGTCTGAGAAACCCTTGCTAGCATTTAGAAGTGTTCTTTATCATGAGTGACAAACAGGCTATAACAAATCATCTTATTAACTGTAGGTTTCTACTGAGTTCTTAGGACATTTATAAAGAGCCTGCTCTGAATCTTCAGCTAATCAGCATAAAAAAGTGAGCACATTGAAACTTTAACCTTATCCTTTCCTTACTTTACATGAAAACTAGCTCATTTAGATCAGTAATTATTATGTACTCAGTATATGCCTTGGTGATCAAAATGTCACTCAAAGGACTTACAAAAGAGCAGGGACAATTTTAATAATATTGTTATTACAAACTTTAAGGAAATAAGACATTTCCATTTCTATGAAAACTGTATCTCTCATAATTACTATTATAATACCCAAGATGCAGCAGCATTTGAGGAAGGTTGCCACCTCTGGGTTACAAAATTAACCACTAAGTATTAAAAGAAAAGCATAAATTAGGCTGTAGCATGGCATTTAAAGAGATGAAAACAGCAACTTATTTTTAACACATGCACATTTCTAAGTTTAATTATAAGTCATCAGGCAAACACTTTGCCTAAGGATAATCTTCAGCATTTATAGGTACGCTATACTTTATCATTAAGAAAACTATTAGGTCCAGCCAACAACATATTAGCATTCTTTATCTGAAGCCACAAAATACATTAGAAACCTGTAAAATAGCATAAGCATAAAAACCTCCTCAGTGCCAGTTACAGAAGACAGTTATGTAAGACCCAGATACTACTTGAAGACACATAATCCAGTGATTCTCATCCCTTGTTTAGAAATGGACCAGAGTCCAACTATGCAAAGTCATGCTCCAGAAAAAGAAGTTAACTTAAACAGGGCTAAACTGAGTTATTTATACAATAGAAGCCTGTTAAAAACCAGCTTCTCTTCATATTTACAGCTTCAGAAGCATGGACACTTGCAAACAGCTTGTGCCATTTTGCAAACTGCAGAGGATAATTAAGCTACACCTTCTCCTAGGCATACAGCAGAAATACTAATCATTAGGAAATTATCTGATTGCACATACCACTAAGGATGCAAATAGTCAATCAACCTGAGCAGAACAGTGTGCACATTTTTTTAATATTTGCTAATGACGGTAATAATTTTGCATTTGCTTTGTTAGTGTTTTCTGCTTGTTTTAAGACACCACAAAAACCGCATTACCTGACAATTTGCATTCTATAGTTTGACATGCAGCTATGCATAAAAACAGCTGAGAACACATGGAAGTTGACCTCACACTAGAGTAATACAACTCTGATGTCATCTCACTTTAAGAGATGCACAAAGAATCATAGAATGGCGTGGGCTGGAAGGAACCTTTAAAGGTCACCTAGTCCAACCTCCCTGCAATGATCAGGGACATCTTCAATTGGATCATGTGCCTCCCACTGAGCTTCAGACTTGGTATCAGTTACTACCATGTGCTTGGGGTCCCAGAATCAAACAAGCCTATAAGCAAGCTGCTGGACCTACTCCCCCCCCTTCTATGCTCAGAAGCCACACTTAGCCATCAAAAGATGTACAATGAGATACGTGGCTTTACTCCTCTGTCTACAAGCAAGCAAGTCCATGTCACTATCTCAGCACCCCACATAAAGACCACCTGATGTGTTATTCTCCCAAGACAGAAGAGGTGGCATATGAAGTTTCTAGACATGGTTAAAACCAACTCTGGATATGAGGAAGGTTAGGATGAAAGCGGTTTTTAATCCTACACTAACACATTAAAGCAAACATTAAATATCCTGGCAAAAATTGCTGCATTTCAACTGAAGAATGCATTGTTTTCTCCTCCCTTCACATGCATCTAAAATCCTTTTTAGCACCAGGAGAAAGAAAAAGCAAGCATTCCAGAAGAACAACAAACAGTCAGACAGTTATCTGGTAAGGGAGCAATTAAAAAGCAAGCACACAAACAGAAACAAAACATACCAATATTCCACTTTCAGCAAGTCTAAAGCATCACTAGGTTAGGAGAGGACTAAGTTAACAGCCCTGAACAAAAGCCTCATTTAGCAGTATAAGGCAGGCAAACTTAAGACTTCACATACTCCAAAAGAACACAAGAACTCTTGCGGCACACTTCGATCCATCCCAGTCTCTTTGCTGAGGTTATCTGTAAAAGGTGTGAAGTCTGACAATCCTTTCTATCAGAAACATTGATCCCACTGCAACCATTTCTTCAGTCCAAGAAAACTCTTTACGACCACCCAATCTAATCTATAACACACAAACCACAGCTATCTTGCAATTCAGCTCTTCCTTTAAAACCAGAGCTGAGATGGCTAAATTTTTTAGGAAAGGAAAAAAAAAAAAGTAAGATTTACCTTCTTAAAAAGATCAATCCTTATGGAAAAATCCATCCTAGCTAATAATTCCCTTTGTGAATTATTTTCAGATTGTGAGCAAGTTACCCCATATCTTCTTTTGGGGTAGGGATTAAACTTCTCAAGTCTATTAGCAAAAAGATTTTTTTCAGACTTATTCTCATGGCTTTTCTGAATCCCTTCCTATGTCCAATGTGCTTCTTAAAAGCCAGATGTACCACTGCAGGAACCACTGTAAGCACACACAAACCTGCCTCACATTTCGCTTTTACACACAGAATCCCAGTGGAAGCTCACATCCATGTGACTACCAGTCTTCCTTATCTCTTTCACAGTTCTAGGGCACAGTTTTCCATTTCTTCTGAAAGCAAGCATGAGGATGTACTTTGAAAGCGTCAGACTTGTTCTGTTAACCCTGTCACAAGTAAACAGCCCAGATCCACTGTTACAGTGATCTATTTTAACTAATCATTCCTTGACAGAATCACAGAAAAATTCTGGATTAGAATTAACTTCCAATTATTGAGTACTCAGAAGCTTTACTCGCAGTAACCTACTGTTCTTTACTGTCTCTTAAAGCATAAAAGCATTAATCCTGCACAGCAAAAAACACAGAAGCTGAAGAGTAACACCACCGTACTTAGGGTGACATGCTGTGCTGTGTACAGTACACTATGCACTTTGGGACTGGATGTGTACACAGTGCCCACTTTTGGTCTGGTCTTTTTTTTTATTTATTTTTAAATAAGGAGCTGTTTAATCACACACAATTATCCACAGTTGTATTTAATTCACAGGTCATATGAGGCATGTCAACCAGCAAGAAGAAAAACAAGCAACTGTTACTAGGGGAGGCTCAGCTGTCGTATGCCTTAGGAGCCTGCTTTCCAAACGTTCCCATGCTCTCAAGGAAGTGGAAATGCAGCTAAATGCAGCTCATAGCCACAGAGGGAGTGGGAAGAGTTTAAGGAGCCAGGACTATTTTACTTACATTCATTACATGCTCTTCTTCATTCACCCTTAACTTCTCTGGAGAGAGGAGTCTCATAAGCACAGGGCACTCTTCCAGTGGGCCACTGGCAGTCACAGGGCTGTGCACTAGGGTCATTACGTCCCTTTCTGAGGCCCAGCCCCCCTCTTATTTGCAGAGGCTGAAGGAGAAACAGATTTTAACACTTCTTAATTACTGAGCAGAAAATAAACCCGTGGCAGTTCTCCTTCAGTGGCATCTGTGTACAGGTAGTGACATCCAGTAAGAATTTTGGTGCAACTATGTCTTTCTTCTGTTGGAAATACAACATGTAAAATCGCAAGGAATGGATATTAAAATTCAGATCACAAGCAAATACTCAAGCTACTTTCTAGGGTTTTGTTTGTGGGCTTGTTTTATTTTCCTTTTAAAATCCTATGAGATCCCATGAACATGGCTAAAGAGAATCCCTAGTCCCCAGAAAGGAGTGTTCTATTAACTAGCTCTTACAGATGCACAGGAAGGTATACTAAAAATTATTATTTACCCCCCTAACTGACAGCTTCCAAAAATCCATGTAGAAAAAACTCCTCAAAACTATTTCTTCAAGAACTTCTGAAATACTGGATACCCAACTTACAAAACATGTAGTGCCCAGTGTCATGAAACTGACCGAATCTGGTACTTCAGAAATGTAAACTGCTTCAATTTACTTTGAAGTCTGGGTCTAGTCCATCCCACAGTAGCCTAGCCTATACCAACTCCTGGTACGTGGACATCAGTCTCATCAAGCCATCACTGACCTGACATGTGGCAAGGCCCTGCTTTTCTGAAAGCCAGTTCTGGTCAACTGCTGACATGAACTCAGCTGAACTGGAATCCTGCTCACAAAAGGCCTGGTCATCTACACCTCAACAGCTACCCTGTGCTTCCAAAAGCAGGAATGAAAGTCTTATACTTGAGCTTTGCCTATGCAAGTACAGTGTCAAATCATGTTGGAGCACAGTTTGGGAAAAATCCACAAAGTTGTCACAATTATGATTTTGACAGACAGCAAAATTTAGTGTCAGGGTTTAGCATCATATGAAATACTGAGAACTCTGTTGCTAACATTAGGTTACATAACTAGGAATAGAACAAATGTGGGGTTGTTTTTTTTTGTGAAGAACTTTTAAATTTGCCTTCCTTTCCAAGCAGAAAGAAGGCTCAAAGAATCAATGTTTAAAAAGTTGATTTTTTTCTATTAATGTACTATGAGGTTCCCTATTTCTTCAGCGAACTTTAAGCTGCACAACCAGTTAAAGTCAGGTGAGGATTTTTTTGTTCTTTAGGAAAAAAAAACAAACCACAAACAGTGGAAAAGATGCAGAACAGTTTTGTAACAAAATACTTCATTTTAGAATTTGTGAGGAACTCTCCCAAGTTTATCCCTTAAGAACTCACTGAAATTAGCTCAATTTCACAAGCCATTTCATTTTTTTGAAATAAGGTTCAGCTTAAGCTATTCCAACAAGGTCCTTGGGAAACAAGCTGATAACCTTACCAGTGACAAGAAAGCCTCTTGTCATTAGTAGTGTTACAGACTTTTCCCCCAAAAACAGAAAATAGTTTGGATTGAGAACATCCTCTGCTTATGAAGCAATTGCTTTATAATACTCTACTTACTTTGGGCAAATAAGCTTTCTAAAGCGTTTTTAAATGGTGAAGCCAATGTACTTTCATAACAACTGATTTGGATATAAAAATCTCAAGTTTGACATGTTCAGTGAGGAGCAAAGCATATGCTTCATTTCAGAAATAAAACTGACTGAGGCATGAAGCTAATGTAAAGTCAGAAGACATACAACCCCTACACACACCTCCTCCTCTAGCTGCCTGCAGCCTGTTCCAACCCATGCAAATCCCTGGCCAACACTCTGGCAGCCTCTACGGCTCTCCCTTCTCTCACCCACTCGCTCAGTGAGTGCTGGACCCCATCCAGCAGAGCAAGCTAGTGTTCTGCCAGCCTTTGCTTGCATGCCAGCTTGGAAACACAGGCTGAAACACACTGGCCTTGTGGAACATAGACACAAATGCTGTAACAAGTGGCCAAAGAAAACTTCAGATGTGGGGGTGGCATAGAGCCTGCCCAGCTCCAATCTAAGAATCAGCATCATCTGAATGGATTTGGAAGGCAGACTACAGTAGCACAGATCATTTCAAGTTCACAAAAAAGTCCCAAAGGGGACAGCAGTGGAAAGTACTATTACCAGGGAAACACCCGCTTGGAAAGGAGCACTCAATGCCCAGCACTGCTGTATCCGATCAGCACTGATCTGTACCACTGAGGTCTATAGCCCACACACCAGTCTTAAAGATAGATAGAGTGCATCTACACCTGGCAGCTCAACATGGACCCAAAGTCTACTCTCACAAGACTTGGCCATTGACCACTTTGTAATTCAAGCCCTTGCTAAGAGACCTCCTCAGTTTGAGCTCCAGAGCAGGACAGGAAAATCCCAAAATGAGTATGCTATCACCTCCCCCGCCCCGCCCCGCTTCCCAGAGCTCAGTCTGCACGCATGGAGCAGACACTTTGAGGCAATGGATATAGGGTTTTGCATGTCCATCAGACCTCTCTACCTGCTCTGAAGGGGAAACAGCAGGCATGCATCTATTCTGACTTCTTTGTGCTGTCTGTCCCTTTCCATCTACCTTACCTAGGACCTGCAAGTACCTACATGAAGTCAGGCTCTGACTGCTGTTTGTGTAGGGGGCTGTTCCAGAAGCAAGGAGATCTACAAAGGAAACAGCAGGCTGAGCAGGCCACGAGCCACTGCAGTAGTGAGGGGCTGTGGAGCCCCTCTGCTGCATGGCACCACCCACCCAACCCCAGCTGCAAGACTGCATCCCTAGAAGCTATCACAACACACATAGGGTTTTCAGAGCTATAGAAGAGGCAGGTGTCTCTATGGTGCATCCTCCTCACCCACAGAAGGCCCAGCCTCCTACAAGTCGGATCCCCTTGGGCACTTGGCTGAACGCAGAGCTAATGACTCACTCAACAGCAAGGAGAGATCCCTCTCCCAGCACAGCCCTTCTGAGGAAGCAGAGAGAAGAAACAGAAAAATGCATTTCAAGGCATTTTAATTACTCAGATTTAAACCTGAAAGCTTGAAAGAGGAAGATAATTGAATACAATGGGGCTATATTTACAGTCATTTTGCCAGCCACAGCTGTTCACTAGGATTAAGCAGTTGTCTTTGTGCACCTAGCTGAGTGGTGGTGCTTCAGAAAGCTCACGGTTCTGTTGTCAAGAGCAGCTACATATGTAAATAACAGGAACTGGTTTCACCAGAAAAACAAGGAACTCTTCTGCCTTCCCAAAGCAAAGCTAGGATGCATTACAGAGAATAGCTGTGTATTGAAAGGGCAGCAAGATATTGGGAGGCAAATTCACACATAAAAATACTCATTGGCAATTCCTTTGCCTGTAGAAGACAGTAAGACGACTCAAAAGGATCTCAGAAAGGCCTTGACAAAGCCTGGGTACCAGTGTGGCTCAGGCCTCAGAAGAAGCATAAGTGCATTTCCTGTTTATAAGATAACACCATCTTCAGCTGATTAAACACCTGAATCTGTATGTCTGCAATTAGCAATAAAAATGATAATTTCAGCTTCTAATGTAATTATTTATATAACCACTACCAAGTACTTCCGAGTTTGGATGAAACAAACATTTACATTTTAAATAAGAAGGTTAAGCAAAAAGCTCAAGAGATCTGGGCACATACATTAATAAACATCTTCCCCAACTCTGAAGTAGAAATAAAGGTGTTTTTAGCTTCCAGGAGGCAAGACGATCTAATCTCAGACTCATTCAACATACTGATTAGGAGAAAACTCCAGGAACAAACTCGCCAACAGACTTTCAAGTTGACAAGCAGGTATTCTTCATTGCGGCGCCGGGAGACACGGGGGATAGCTCCTCGTAACGTGTGTCCCCGAATGGCTATACAGGTCATCCTTATATGGTCACTGGCCATATTACATCATTTTCCAGAAAGTTTCCGGCATGCATACAAAAATGTGGTGCTCTTTAAGGGTCGTTTACTTTTCCCAACAAGCTTAATTAACATTACAAACATAGCAATCATCCTGCCCATCCACTTACCAGTTAGTTTAACTGCTCTCATCCTGGACATCTGCTAGTCCGGGATACTCCCTAGTAGATGCTTACACCAGCTTAATGGATTTATTAACACCTCAAGCATAGCAATCATCCTGTCCTTTTACTTATCAGTTAGTTTATCTGTGCCCACCCTGGACATCTGCTAGTCCCAGATACTCCCCATCCCCAGGTCCTGTCCTTCTATTCTGCTTTTCTCACACCTTTTGTACTGAAGTCCTGAGGGCCTGAAACTATGTCAACTACATTCAAGCACCGCAGTTATTTTCCATTACAAAGCCATCAAACTTAACATTACTTAGAACTGATTACATTTTGTATTTTTTTGCCTCCTTGTCTCAATACTCATCAACACCACCCATAGCTGGCAATAACTTACGTGACCCGGTAGTAAAATTATGCCTATTATGCCCCTGCCAGAGACTGTTTCATGCTGCCTCCCTAAGACACTAGTACAAACCAAGATCACAAGGGTCTTGAGTGCCTACCTCCTTTTCAATTTGGGAGAAAAAAAAAAAAAAAGTGTATCTGCGCCTACTTTCCTGACTTCAAAGATGCAGCATTCAAGCAATCTGTTTTGTTTTAGTAATTTCATCTACTACACAAGGATTTGAAAAACACAAACAAAAAACCCACAACAAATCAAAACCCTGTGATACATCAAGTTCTAAAACAAACATAATCTCTTATGTATGAGCACTGCAGTTACTATCTTAATATTGTGTAATTGAAGCGAGTTTGTCACCCTCCCAGCACAAAGTTATCCTTTAGCTCAGACAATTCGTCCACTCCCCAGTTTAATTTTGAGTTCCTGTAACTATGCTGTCCAGATTTCAACAGCCCTAAATGTACTAACAAATATGATGCAATGGCAATTAAAAGCTCAGTGAGGATGATTTCCTTTTGGATAAAAAATACATTCCTTTCTGAACAGCAGTTTCATCTGACTCATTTGTTTCTACAGCATGTGTGTGAAACAATTAGCCAATGTTATTTGTTAAGAACATCTGTTCCTTCACCTGATCTTTCACTGCAGGCTGCTGAAGTAATGAAAATAAATATCAAGCTGCTTTAGACTTACTTGCTCCATTTAACCGAAAGTAGCCAAATACAGAAGCAAAAGAATGGCATGCCTCATTTCCCCTTTCCCATCCTTACTTTGCCAGAACTGGACTCCGGCATCCCTGACCTTTACTTAAGTTTAACAGTCCCCAGATTTTAGTCAGAAAAAAGTTCATGAAGGAAACAATCATCTTGGTAGTAATTCCTCCTGGTGTTATTTACTTTTCAGCAACTCATAGAAGGATAAATAAATACTTTAGATGAGGACTATGGTGAAAACCTGAAGAAGCATTAAACAAATTACAACAGTAGTTAACATAGTTAATGTCATAGTGACTGTAGTCAATTACATGAACTGTTTTGGTGCAAATTGCACTGCTCACCTCATTAAGCCTGCTAATAGCCTACTGCACTTGAAATTACATGGAAAATAGCACCCACCAAGCAATTTTTCCTACTAAATACCCAATTTAATCTCTTCCTATTCTACCTTGGGAACCAAATGCAGATTTTGCCTGTAGCTGTTTCTAGATTACAAAGCCACTACCAGATTTGACTGAGCCATTCGAAGCAAAGACAGACCATACTTAATTTTTCCTCAACTTCACATAAAAACAGAGTGCAAAGGTCAGCTGTTTCAAGACCTGTACAAGCAGATCATACACACCATGGTCCATCATCACATACCTCAACTTGTTCTGAGCAAGGAGCAATATCTTTGAGTCCTGATGGGTAGTCATAGCAGAAGACAGAAGCAGCTGAGAAGTTGTATGAGCCAACCAAAGTCCTGAACGACTTTACCTGTCATTTCCCTAGTAACTTCAGGGGGTTGCAGTAACAAATACACAAATATCCCAAGTGTGCGCTTTACTGATTCTGCAAGCAGTTTCAATAAGAAAGCACTACCTAAAAAAAAATAAAATAAAATCCTTACTTAGCCCATGCGATTTCTAAAATGCCAATACCACCAAGGAACCTTGACACAACTCAATCACTGCATAACCATCTGCTACACAGGATGACACAAAATGTTACTTCCAGAGTGCTCATTAGAAAACAAGCCATATACACTTGGCTAGAACATTCTTACAGTTTTGAATAGGTAATTGCATGCCTCAAATCATCTAAACCTCCACAAAATATTTCAGATTTTGATTATTTTTTCTCTTAAACATTTCCTGGAGAATTTCTACCCCTAGCTGCTACTACAGGCTTAATTAAATGTGCCACTGAACAATCACATCCTGTACAGTTTTGTTTACCTGCCTTCTTTCCCTCCTAAGGGATACAAGTAGCTTACCTGTACCAGACAAAGGCAGTGCTACACCACCGCCTGTTTGAGGAAATACTGAGCAAAGCTCTAACCAAACCATAAAGTTAAAAAAAAAAAAATTAAAAAAGCAGCTTACTTCCATTTCCTAGAATTATCTTCTAAGCATTTCACTCCACAAGCTATGTGCTGCCCTTTAATTAAATAGATACCACCATTCAACCAACTCCACGCTCTTTTTCTGAACTATACTGAATTTCTAATGGTTTTGCTCCCAGTGACTGAAAGAACTGAAGTAAATCACAAAGCTGAAGTATTTTCTTCCTAATCTATTAAACTTAATCCTCAGGTTCTAGACTAATTCTTTATATGTGTAAAATAGTAATTCAATATTATATATAGCTTCCCACTGCTGCAGGTGAGGAAAGCTTATTTAGATAGGGCACCAACTGCCAGTCTCTGGAACAGGCTGAAACTTGACAGCAGTTGGATCTACCCCAATGCTCAGTTTCGAGCTGCATCAACAGCAATAGAGGGATTCCCAGAACAAGAAGCAAGTAAAACACTTTAGCTTAAGCAGCTATGTTCAAAAGCTAGTCAGAAATACAGATTTTGTTGTTTTCCACCATTTTAAAGCACTGCTTCTGTATAATCAGTGCTATCACATGGGTGAAAAGGCACCTATTCTAGATTCCATATATGTAAACAAAAAACATACCAGTGCTAGAAGTACAGCAAAAGCTTGTACTTATTATGACACTTTACAGAAAGAACAGCATAAGCGTGCTTAAGAGTCTTCTTCTTTGGAGACCTATAGTATTCACCCAGTTCTCATCCTCCTCAGCAGACTGCTTCATACCAGCAAATGAATAGGAGGCTAAAAATCCTACTCCAAAGTCACAAGCCATATCTGTCCTTCACAACCCAATCATTTGAAGGCACAGATGAGATTAAAAGTTTTCTTCAGAAGCAGTAACATAACAAGCACACAAAGATGAAGCAACCATCAGAAGGCCTTAAATACCAGCCCGCCAAAACACAGTTACCGATCTAACAAGCCCAGTAAACCATTCCCAGAGTGAACATGACTCTTCAGAGAAACGTGGAAGAAGCACTCAAACTATAGAGATGCAAGAAATACTTCATCTAACCCTTCTGGCCTTTGGCCCCAAGTACGCCACCTTCTATCTGTGCTGCAGTAAATTATGTTCCAAATAGTAATGTATATCCGCATCCGTCCTGTGCAGGTTTGAGTCATATATCATATTCTTGGCATCCAGATTCTCACACGCTCCCACAGACTAGCTCTCACAGAAACCAAATCCATGCCTGTAAAAATTCAAACTCCATTTCCAAATCTTGTACAAATAAAAGCCTTATTTTCACTTTCAACTGTACCATTTGTTTGCTTCTATTGTCGTACTCCTTTACACTGACCAACTCCTTAAACTGACATTACATTGCCATCAGATTCGCTTTTTTAAATGCTCTTATTTTTCCCAACACCTACTTGGCATCTCACATTTCAAATTCTTAAACAAGCCTCCCAGATAAAAGCAATTTTCTGAGATGCTCATTTGATTTCAACTCTTTCCACCTACTTTTTCGTTGCAAGGGAATGACTTACTTTTTTGTTCTTTCTTTCCATAGGCATTCTTCTTATTGTAGACACATGTGGACTTACTTTGATTTCTTATTAACAGAAACTAGAGTCCTCAGACAGAACGCCTCGGTCTTGATGCGAGGATCCTTTTGATTAGCTTCCTCTTTCACCTTTACCTTCTTCATTACAGTAGAATACTTAAGATTTTCACAAGGTTTCTTCTTCCAAGGATATTAATTCAGATTATATTTCAGTATGAAGAGCTTAAAAAGGATAAAAATTGAATTCAAATTCTCGAGATGAGGCTTCCAGGTATAACAATTTCCAAAACATCTTAGACTTTAATCATTTCTATTTGCAGTAGCCAAAACTGGCAATCAAAAGTAGGTGCAAGCTTTACAGGTTCCAGTGAAGAGGGAAAGCCCTCAGATTAAGTTTGTGATCAAGCTTTTTTCTTCCTCCAGTGAGGTTATAGAAGTCTGGCTTTGTCCACCTCCAGGGAACAGTCTTCAGACAAGGGAGGAAAAAGAAAAAAAAAAACAGCCCCCCCCAAAACCCCCAAACAAAACCCCCAAAAGACCCACCCAGGCACCATCCACCTTAACACCAGCAGTTAGTAACACTATCAATTTAAGAACTGCTTACAACAGCACAGAAAATTCTTTCTTCTCAAAATTTTTCAACAAGCTAGCCAAAGTTGTGTTTTGGTTTTTAAGAGATGGAGGGAAATTATGCACAGTAGGAGTCTCTTCTTCCTTCCCTGCTAATTTTTCCTGCTATCCTTCCTTCTCCCCACTCACCATAGCCAGGAGAGCAATTGTATCCCAGAGGCTTCCAACCCTAGCTTGCTGCTAATTACATGTGCTTACAGCACTTATTGAGCATTCATGATACCTGGCCTGACTTCCAGAGGCATGGCACAACTGTTTACTCCCACTCAAATCCATGAAATTGAAGTCAAACCAGTCAGGCTCTAACATCCACATCTGGTTTCCATCATCAGAGAAGCAAAGAGTACGTACTTAGAAGAAATGAATCCCTGGAGCAAACCAAAGTTGTCAGAAAGATGTAGCCTCTCAAAGTAAATAATCCAGGCAACAAAGCTGACCCCTGGATGCTACCACAGGCTACTCTTGCTGTTGTAGCAATTCCTTAGTCCTAGTGACCTATGAGTAGGAATGAGCATAACAAATCCACACCTGCTACAGGACAGAAAGGTCATCCTTTGTCAGATGTTAGTGACACATGCTTTGCACACTGCAACAAGCTGCCTTCCGTGTTATCACCTACACATTTACTATGACTCAGTATTTAGGGAGTTTTAACAATTTGTTTATACAGTCAGCAGCTGATCATAAACCATGCAAGTTATTAGAACACATTTTCTGCCTGGAAGAGCAGGGAAAGATGAAAATGACATAACATTTTAGTTAGAATATCTTAACTTGTCTTGAATTTGACTTTCTGCTTCTTGCAGCTTCCAAGTTGAGTCCCTTGAGGGTGAGATAAATGAGTACCACAGCCTCCTATAACCAGCTTCGTAGAGGTTTTTAAAAGCAGTCAGTGACAAACAGTATGGCTTTATAAGCCACTTTACAAGCCACAGGCATCTTAGAAGAAGCAAGTATTTACACGACTCCTTTGTTTTAACTGCAAGATCATATTTGCAGAACCTGATAAACACTAACTTCAAACAAATACTAAGGTCTTGAAGTATAAATCAGACAGAAAGCAACCATTTAATCATACCAGACAACACCTCTCTTAGTGGCTGCTACTGTGCTGAAGAATCCCATTCCCCCTAAATTACAGGCACACATTACTACAGGAAGCAGAAAATGGCACTGGGAGCGCACACAATATGTAGGTGCCTAAAGCTCTGTGCAAAGAAACTTCTAACCCTCATGTCTCAAACCTAACAATGCAAAGCCAGTAGCATGGTTATATTCCTCATATATTCCATTTTACTGACTTTAGTTTATACTGCCAAGCTGATCAAGGAAAAACAGAGTTGCTAACTGTAAGTCCAACAAACTGGCCCCAAGACCTAAGCACGTTTTTACCTCACAAACTACCAACTGCTTTAATGGTTGTATACAAACCATCAAGAGCTAGTTTGCACAACCTAATTTGCCATCTAACGAGAGCATAGCTGTAAATTCCAACATCTGTGCAGCGCACTTTGCTATTGCTTCACATACAGATATACAGCTGGGCACAAGGCAGAACAACCCTGTATCATCTCTGCCACTGTAGGAACAGCGGAGAAAATACTCAAGTATTCACTCACTGTCTAGCAACCCAAGTCTACAGCCTGCTGGGATTCATTTGGCCTGTCCCGTTTCCACTGGCTCCAGATTACTGCTGTTCAGTTTAAAAGTACTCATGCATTTCAGGGGAAGGTTATACCAGGGCCCAAGATACAAAACCAATGTTCTGACCAGCAGAACATCCGCTTAGTTTGAACAGGAGGAATGAAAAGACATACGAGCTAGATTTATACAGACAGAGTTGGGAAATCTGATCCCGTAGTTCTGCTTGCAGGTCTGCCACAGATTCCCTACGGCCTTTGCTAGTTACTTAATCTTTCACCTGCTGAGCACAATGAACACTTCGCTGACCTCATCGGTACATGGACACAGTAGTCCCGATGATGCTCCTATACACAAGCTGAAGCACGCCAATCTACTGAAGCCTCCTGATGCAGAACCTGAGTCAGACTGTCAGAGCCATGAGGAAGGGCATCTAAGTGCTTCATGAGATCAGGTGTTACCCTGCCTGTGGCTGCATGCCACAAGTGATCCCCTTCCCTTCTGAACTGCAGCAACCCATCTACAAAACTAACAGCAAAACATACACTCTAAGTATACATCCATAAGTTTACATTCTCTCATTGCACCGGAGAGAGGGGGAGAGGGCAGGGAAGGAAAGAGGAGAAATCCATCAAAAGCATGATGACGAAAGTATTGAATAATTAAAGACAGCATTTATTATTATACCCTTAACTTTCAATGAGGCATCTCCTTGGACAGGAGCAAAATTAAATCCCACCTTCCTGTCCTTCCTATTCATAAATCCCATTCTTTACACAGAACACTGGAAGCTTATTTACTCTTGTGAAAAACAAATATGTTTACTTGACAAAAGACACTAGGAGAGCACATTTGAAGAGCTACCCAGCACTGAGAATCAAAACTCAGCCCTTACTGTTAAAAAGCACCAACACCAACAATGTCATTCTAAAGGCATGGAGAGAGACATGGATAGGTTAATGAACTATGCAAGGAACTGGGAGACAGGACTGCGCACAGAAACCAGAAGTCCTGTCACTAACTTGATAGGTGACATCAGGTAAACAGCTTCACCCCCTCTCAGTCTCAGCTTACACTTTAGTAAGCTGATAATGATAAAATTACCTACCTCACTACATGGGTGGAGAGCGCTTTACTAATTCATGACTACAAAGCAACTTGAGAACTGTGGATATAACGCCAGTATATATATATACACACATAAAAATCAAGATATATATATATATTTATAAAGAAAACACAAGTTGGAAGAAAGATAAAACATGTTACCCAAAAGCTCCAGTCAGCACTCCAGCTATACTGAGCAGGACCCTGCATTTTCTCTGTGCACGAACTAGGAGTCTCCTCTGAATCAGCAAGGAGCTGGCTAATAAGACCATGATCCACTTCATGAACTTCCTATGAACAAAGAAGCAAGGTATGTAATTCCAACAATGGAGGAGAAAAGCAAAATAAGATGGTTGATCCATATAACAAGTACATGGTAAGTAAAACTTGACATGCTAGTTTCACCAAGTTGAGTGGCATGGAAGGACTTCCCACTTACAGCTTTTCCAAATGTTAAATACATTTTTTCCAAGAGTATACTATAGTTAATTATTGCTTTAGTTTTTATGAGTATTTTATTTCCACAGCAGCCACTTAACTTGAACACTCAAGCTGCACAGACAATTAAAGCCGGAATAACATCAACATGGGACATCAACATGTCTCCAGAATCTGTGGGACCTTTCAAAACTTAAGAAAGGTCACGCTGGTGTAGCATTTACTAGCTGACAGATATGTTATTATAATGAGATACATCAAATATTTATACTTGGTTACACTGCAAGTTGTCCGTTTTGTTATATAGCAATAAAAGGGCAACAAGCAGAGACAAACAGTTCCATTCATATCACTTATTACAATGATAAGCACACTTCTACGCTTACACACAATCTCCCTTAGTATCTCTCCCACTTGGGAGGTCAGTTTTACTTTATGAAGAGAAACTGAGCCAAAAAACTCACTTGCCTCAAGCCGCCTAGGAAACTGTACACAACCAGCGCAGGGCCCTAACCAAGCACTAACACCACCTGTATTACTGGACCCATCAATTAGAGATGAAGTTGGGTTTCAGGTCTAAAACGACTCGAAACCAGAGCAATGTTGGCACTCACACAAACGCCCATGGCTAGACAGGGGTGCCAACACCCCGCCAGCAGGCCAGCACTCTTCCGAGGCTCCAGCCAAACCGCAGGCCCCGGCTGGGGGTACGTTCGAGAGAAGGCACCGGGGTGAAGCAGAAAACAGGGACACCCCGGGCTATGTGGGGCGAGAAAAGCTGCTCACTGGCGGTCTTTCACGCAAACCCACGGACTCGCCACTCTTCCACTAGTTGCTGCTCATCACCCCGGCTTCACGCACGGCAGGCAGACCCGATACTGCCGCGGGATCACCCTCCCGACCCACCATATTGATAGAATCCAGCGGCTGCCACAGCAACCCCGAAGCCACCATCCGGCAGTGCGGCTGGGTATCTCCCCAGGGAGCTCTCGGCACCCGGGAGCCCGGACCCTCTTCCCTACGGGGTCCGCAGCAGCCCCGCCGGCCGCCCTCAGCCCCTCCTCACCGGCGGCCCACCGCGCCGGCAGTGCTCGGGCCCGGACAGCAGCCCCGTCCCGCGGCCGTGCCCGCCTCGTCCCAAGAAAGTTTCGGAGCGGTGTGCGCGGGCGGTGGAGCGGAGCGCGGCGGGCCCGCACCTCCGGGCAGCCCCGCGACCTCGGCCCGCCCGTCGCGTCCGCCGGGGAAGAAGCGGGGATCCGCCCCCCCACCCTCTCCGCACCTACCTGCGCAGCCCGCCGGCGGCCAACTCGCCCCGGGGGTCGGTGCGGCGGCGGGCCGTGGCGGGGCAGCTGCTGGGGGTATGGAGCCCGCCGAAGGCGCGGGCGGGGAACGCACAGACCACGGCTCTTACCATGGAGGGGGCGAGAGCGGCACGGCACCCGCTAACTGCCTCAGCGGGGCGCACGGCGGGGCCGTGGCCGCTATTTAAAGGAGCAGGCGCTACTGGGCCGCAGGGCCGAGGCGGGAAGTGGTAGTCAGGCGGGGAGCCGGTACGGGGAGTGGAGAGGTCAGGTCTGCGAGGCCGGCGATTGCCGCCTCGGCTAGCTCCACCAGCCTCTCGGCGGCTTCCACAAGGGTTAATCACGAAGTCCTCGGAGCCGGTGGAAAGTTTGAGGACTCTAGCAGGAAAAACTTCGCCGGCGGCGGGGGGGTCCGGGGAGGCGGCGTTAACTGCTTCCGTCCTGAAGGGAAGACCCGCGCCCCGCCACCCTCCCTTGGCGCACAGCCCCGGCAGTCGTTAAACAACGCCCGGGCCGCGAAAGCCGTTCCTAAACGTGACGAGGGTTCAGCGGAAAACACTGCCGAGAGGCCGCTCCGCGGGGACACCTAGGGGGAGGGAGGGGAAGGGAAGCCTGCCATCAGCCGCTTGCCGCTGTGCTGGGCCGCTATGCCGGCCGGCCTCGCGGGTGCTGGAGGGGTAGCGGGCGGAGGCCTGCCCCAGCCCAGCTGCTGTGCGGGGAGGCTGCCGGCTGAGCCGGGGTGAGGGGAAGTGAAGGAAGTAAATGGTGGGCAGACTTTTTAAAACTGCTCTGGGTTTCAGTGACCACCCAGAGGTTTGGAAGGCTGGGCTCCAGTTAAGTTCGTGCCCCTCAAAACGGGGAACCTGAGCAGAGCAATAATGGCTTGCACATCTGTGCCCTCAAGTCACCTCACAGGAAAATGAAGAACCCTGTAACCCGGAAAGAAATCACCACCTTGCTGGGGGGGCTGGCTGGTAGGCAATGAACGTGGATACATGGATGGACTGATGGACGGGTGGACGGACGGGTGGATGGACGGATGGATGTCTGTCCAAGGGAAGGAGAAGTACAGCAGCCTGGCATGGGAGGGCTGTTTCTTCCAGCTGTCCTTTTTCTCACAAAACTTCCCCAGAAAGTGGGTCGAGGCTTTCCCTGAAGGCACATCTCTGGGCCATGTGATATCTGCCCACTGATACATTAGCAAAAGTCCCTGTGGCTGACATTCCTCCCCGCAGCTGCAGGCCCAGACAGGACAGCTTTGTGGTGAGATGGCTCTGGCTGGAGGCCAGGTGCCCACTGAACCTGCTCTGTCGCTCCCCCTTCTAAGCTGGACAGAGGAGAGAAAATACAACAAAAGAGTCATAGGTCCAGATAAGCACAGGGAGAGGTCACTCACCAATCACTGTCATGGGCAAAACAGACTTGACTTGCAGAAATTAGTTTAATTTATTACCAATTGAGTCAGAGTAGGGTAATGAGAAATAAAGCTAAATATTAAAAACATCTTCTCCCATCCCTCCCTTCTTCCCAGGTTCAACTTCACTCCCAGTTCTCTTCCTTCTCCCCACCCTGCCAGCAGCACAGAGGGACACCACTGCCAAATGCGAGTCTCCAAAATTTACAGGAAAATGTGAAAAAGCATGTCTGGTTTATTTCATTTTTGTTGCTTGCTGTCTTGACTTCGACCTCTGAAACTCAATTTTTTAAGCTTTTCTCAACAACATTCAGGGGACCAGTTTACTTTTCTTTTTGTCCAAAAATTGTGATTCTGCCTGAATCATGTTGGGTTATCCAAGTGGAAAAAGCTTCATGTTCAACTGACGGCTGCCAGCAAGACTAAAACCCCTTTGTATTCCCTCAGTTGAAAGCTGGCTGACCTGACAGTTGTGCTCAAGCATGTCCTATTTGATGGAGGATTCATGAGAGAATTGCTGTTACAGGCTGACATGAACAGAAACAGCATTTGTGGGTAGTGTGTCCATCACAACACACTTGAGGGCTTTTTAGAAACACACCAAATACTTAGGTTTGAATCAGACACTGTTTGGAATCTTTTGGTCCAGTTCCATTTTCCCACGCTGTCTTCTCTGACATACAGTCATGGCCAGTACTCTAAGCCAGTAAATCAGCCCTAGTTCCTCTTGATCTGCCAGGTGCCTTTGGCTCTGCTGGTTATTCCCTCCTCAAACTCTTGATTGGTTTTGACTCTTCTAACTTCTTCCTTTTGTAGATATTTTGGGTTTGCTCACTAACAGTTTGGCAGTACTTCCTTCGGAACACCCTCACAATCTACCTTCCATCTTCCTACTGAAGTGCTATGTTGTTTTGCACTTGGTTCCAGTTCCCTTCTTATGTATAGTTTACTTTGGAGTGATTCCTGCCTGGTAATCCCAGGTCTTCTGGCTCTCCCAACCCATTTCAGAGAATAAATACTTGCCTTTTAGGTTCTTTTTAGCCTATCTTGCTTTTGCCGATACAAGTGTTACCACACCAAAGCTAGAGCAACAAATAGTCACTCAAGGAATGGGTTGTTCCTTTTGATGTTCGGTCAGCAGAGTTTTGCAAGTCAGATGTGGGATTTTTTGAAACAGTTACTGAGAAGCATTCACATGCAAAGATGAAGATGACAGAATTCATTAAAAGCATATTCAAGAAAGCTGCATGCCAGTAGCATGATGGCAGAGTTCCTTATGGTGTGGTGGGGACATTTTTTGGTGTCCTTTTTGATTTCAAGTGCAAAGAAAAGCAGGAATACTCCTGCCTATCTATCTCAGCTGAATTGTGCTTTGTATGTGTTTGAACAGATATGGAATTGAGTCTCTACTGGATACCCAAGTACAATTCCATTATCTGAATAGTCTTAAAGATAAATAGAATGGTTAGATAAGGTGTGCCATAATCCCTGACCCTGCAGCTGAGGGAAGTGGTGTAAGTGGTGTCAGCCAGCCGGCAAGAATGTCACATGCTTGGTACAGCAGTGGCACTGCTGGCGGGGATGGATGCTGCAGGTCAGGGTTTGGGGCTGCTGCAGCTCTTCCCACAAAGCAGTGCAGTGTGTGTACCTTTCTGTGAACCTAGACTCTGTTCCAGAGCACATCTGCTAGTTTTGCAAACAGGCCGTCTGCTGTAGCAGTTTTCCTCTCCAGCCTCCTTTACTTAAATGGAGTATAAGCTCTTTGTCTTCTTACCTCAACTATGGAGGGGTTCAGCAGAAGAGAGGTCTTCTTTTGAGTATCTGGATATTCTGTACTCAGCCCACAGTTGCAGTATATACAAAGCCAAAGTGGAAAACAATGTTATTATCTTCCCTCTGCTTTCAGAGCATTTTCAGCATCTTCTCAGGGAGAGATCAGAACAGCCCCCGGGAAGTCATTGTTGTCACTTCAAAAGTGGCTGTCATCCAGAGCAGAGCACTGTGAGCTCAAAGCTGTGGTAACTTTAGTAAGTGTGACATTCACAGGGCAGAATGTGAGGTCTTGTTGCAATAGCATACACATATTGTTTTGCCCGTGCTATCAGAGGGAGAGACGGTGAGGCTATATACTTCAGCAGCTATGAGCCAGAACATTGGGAAACTCTATAGATCTGCAGCATCTTCATTCCTCTTCTTCTTGCTGGTTGGTGAGTACTAAACCACCTTCCTTAATTAGAAGAAATACAGCCTACTTCTACAGTTTGGCTTGAGAGGTTCTCTTCTTTTTTCAAAACTCAACTTTCCACTGAAGGCTTCTTCAGGATGCAGGAAAACAATACCTAGTGTTGTGCAGTGCATTAAAACATACTTTGCCTTATGGATGCATTCCTGATTAGCTAATAGAAATGTTCAGAAAGAGTATGTCTTTCTCAAGATGTGTATAATCATCAGTAGAAAACTTATTTTTGTTTTAGTTTTCTGATGTATTAGCAACTGGTTATTGCCACAATACATTTGCAAAAGCCAACCTCAGCCCAGGGCAAAAGTCATGTAAATTAAAATGAGCAATGTGCAGTCATTGATCACTTAATCTTAGATACCTGGGAGCTGGATGCAGCTTGTAAAGCACCTCCATGGCACCAGCAGAGTGTGAAGTTGAGCTCTAAAGCCAACAAAACCATTTCAAAGATGGTCATTCCAGAATGAGATTATTTGTTTCTGGGTTGGAAATCGAGCCCTCTTTGCCCTCAACCTCTCCTTCATCTATTGAGTGTGAGCAAAGGAGAGGAGGCTCTACTAGAGAGGTAAAATTTTGCACTGCCCTCCAGCCACCATTCTGCTTCCCTGATGGTGGCAGCTTGCAGGGCTGCTCAGGAGTACTCCAGGCACCAAAAAGTAAATTAGAGGCGTCAGGGCTGGAAGAGAGTGCAGGTGTATTTTATTCTTTCCTGTTGTCACCCCACCTCCTGTAGCTTCCCTTATGCATTTCTCATTCACAGCCAGTGATATGGCCTTACATGGGGAAGTATCAACCTGCAGATTCTATAAAGGGGAGGCTAATGGCTTAGTAGGTGCCTTATTAGTACTGCCAAATGTGGAGCACATTGTCACATTACATGAAGTCCCAGAGAGCTTTCTCCCCTCGTGGTTGAAAACTGGCCATGAGCAACCAATGTCATATGACGGTGACCTATTAGATCATCCAATCAGTTTTCAGGTGAAGACAAGGCCATCCATGCTGTATTTCTCTGTCTATCTCAACTGCTTTCACCAAAAAGCCTTGAATTCCTTTCCTTCGGGGGTTGAGCCCTACAACCCACATGACTGAGGACCCACACATCACTGCTAATGAAACACTTGACTTAAAAAAAGCTTTGAAGCAAAGTCAACAAGGCATTTGGCATGCTATGCTCCCAGATGCCAGTATGATAAGGGCATTGTGTATTTGAATACCACTGAACTATTATGTTCCAGTTATGCAACCTTTCAAAAGAAAAAGAAAGAAAGACAGAAACAAAGAAAAATAGAGTCTGTGCTGTGATCTTCTCAGTGAAACCCCCAAACAGAGCTGGGAAAAAATAATACAGCCTACTCCTCTTGCGTTTTGATTTTCCTAATTAGCTTTAAGTTACATGCTTTGTATTGAATCAAAGATGTGGGATAACAGATGATAAGGCCAATTTTTCATGACAGGAGGTGCAAATAAAACTCATGATGAACAGAGACAACATCAAAGCACATTGTTTCTGCCCAGTTATGTTCTCTGTGCCACTAAGTGACTGTGTAAAAATGATAACTTTTACATCACTAAAAGGAATAAAAAATCATAATTGTGTTGCAGGGACTGTATATGGTAAGGCTGGAATATTTGTAGTGGACAAGAAATTCTGTGGCCATTCCTTGAAAACAAGGTAGCAGTAGCACATCTGCTTTAGCTGAAGCAGCAGTATTCAGTTAATGATAATGGTTAACAAACAGAGATTTTAAAAGAGTACTTATGACAAAACTGCCCAAATTCACTCCAACAAACAACCAAATCCGTCACATGAGAATATTTGGTGCACAAAGATTGTAGTATGTCAAGCTACCTTCAGCTTTGTCGAGTATTTCAACTGGACTCTATACATCATCAAAGTACCTTGTCAAGATACTTCCACTTTATGACTGCTGCATTGATACAGTTATCTAAATGGAAAGGGAAAATCTGGACCTCACATTCCCCCAGAAAGATCCAATGGGCTTATTGGTAAAGTTATGTGTGATCACGATAATATCTCATCCACTATCTTTAATAAGGACTACTTGTTTTAAGGGACTGGATCCAAAACTGCAATAATACTTGGGTACCTAAATCACAGGCATCCAGTTCCCATGGATCAGTCTTCCAGTTACAAGGCCAAGATTTTCACTTCGAGGTAGAAGCACGGAGCACCAGACAGCTCTGAAGATTTTTCACATGCTTTGCTGATGCCTAGTTTCATAGACAGCTTGTATGTTCTATGTTTTCACATCTATGAGTTATCTCATCTGATATTTAAACTGTAAGCTCTATACCCCATCCTTTCATAAGACACCTAGAACAACAGGGCCCTGCTGGCTGACATTGATTCTCAGTGCTACTCCCATAAGAGTCATAAATAACAATAACTATGGATACAACTGTGATTTTGTGTACAAGCATGCCTGGAGGAGCCATGAAAATAGCTCTCAAACCAATCATCAAGGCATTTGGTTTTCCATTGCCTCAGATATTTGTCCCTGAGCATAGAAGAATATTGTCATTGTGAAGCTTTACCAGACCCAGACAATAGCTTTCATATCCTTTGGATGGCAATGAAAGACTCAAGACAATGGAAAATCAAGTTCCACACTGTGGAATGGTCTGCAGTCCTTGGGACATCCAACTAGGGTGAAGGAGGACTATTTCACTTGAAGAAAATAAAACAGCAGGAGAAACTTTTCCAAAAATTGGTCTGAACACTTTTCTTAGAGACAGCTGTTGGCTTATTTTCAAGAGTTTGTTTTTCCCTCTTTTTGAGACAGCAACTATTCCCCTCATCTTCTGAGCCCAGGCTTGTTTCCAGAAATGAGATCTACTCACAGTACTCTTATCTCGAGGCTGTTTGATACTATGATTAGAAGCTGAGTAAGAGAAGGCAGGTTTAAATCTGTATACAGGCATGTTGTCCATATTTTTCTAACCCAGGTTAGCAGGACAATGTAGTCCTTTCACAAAAGATAGATATCACCCTCAGTATCAGTACTTGCAGGATGTTAAGGTGCCATCCCCCAAGTCGCTGATAGGATCTGCTGGGCATTCGGTTTCTGGCAATGGAAATTCTGCCATCAATTTCAAGATTTCCCATCCTGAAACTGGAAGTATGTGCCAAAACGTCTGAGACACTCACATTACATTTTGGGATGCAGGCAGCCGCATTAAGATATGCATGTATTCACTGTACTTGTCGGAACAAAGCTGCCTGTGTATAAGCGTATGTACATTTTTTTGCTTTGCCTCAAAAGCAGTTGAAGCAGGAACATTAGGCCCCAAGACCTATTGGGGTGGGAAGAAAGAAATTAGTGTTCTATGGGTTCTAAATGTCACCCAAAGCCATTGGACAATGGCATTACTCCTCCTCTAGTATGGCAGTAGAAAGGAACTGAGGATCAAAAAAAGACCTATCTTTACACATTAATATAATCTGAGCAGGAACTAGGAAGAAAATGCCTATCATCCTAATAGTGACTACCCTCAAGTCCTAATTCCAGGAACCATTCTTTGTGCTGGTTAGGATTCAGGAGCAGCTGGAAGGTTTGTCATGATATCACCCTCAACCTTCCTCTTCTTTCTTTTTCCTGGTGCAGATATCAGTGTCAGTGGAACTGCAAGCAAGGAGAATGCAGCTGTAACTGGCATTACAGCACAGCCATCATCGTTGACAACACCTGAGCCATGGCACCTTTTGGTGACTCAAACACCAGCCAAGGAAAAAGCCAAAGAGGGTGAAACTGTGGTCTTAAATTGCCACTTTAACAGTCCACAGCATCTCTCCCTGACTGACCTGATGGTGAAGTGGTACAAAGAAGATGAAAAGGGGCAGATGGACCTGCTAGAAAACAATGTGACTGTCTTGACAAATAACTCCAGGTTTTTCATGAGCGGAGACTTGTCCCAAGGGGATGCCTCCCTGGTGATCCTCAATGTGACAATCAGTGACCATGGTATTTATTTCTGTGAGGTTACACTTCCAGACAGGACGGTGGTGACAGGAGATGGGACAAAGCTCAGGATCAGGAGAGCTCTGGGTAATATTTGATGTTATTTACTTCTTTTTTCTTCTTTCTTCTCCAGAGATGGTCTACACACATGCAAAAAGAAAGAGGTTGGCCTGCTTGGTCTCTACCTGTTAGGGCTTTGTATCATGAAGTGCAATTGCTCCATAGCATTTCTCATTATTTTCGTTAAGCCAGCTAATTTTGATTGGCTTGCCTCTGTAAGCAGTCACATGGGTATTATTATAAGGAAGTGCATTTACAACCAAAAGAGAAGGAATAGTTTTATCACTAAAATCAGTGTTAGTGCCAAGAATGAAACAGCCAGACAAGTTCTCTTATACTCACATCTCTGTTTAGCAGAACCTCCATGAGTGACAGGTGTCAAGATACTGTCTTAGAAAACAGTTCCAAACTCCTTTTTTTGGATATAATTTCTCTCCAACCCACAAACTTGCATATTCATTCCTTATCTCTGCAGCAGCATCTTTTGCCATAGCATCTAGCTGTTAAGGGAGATTGCAAGAGAGATGGGCTGTCCTATCTAAATCCCCAGAAAGTGTAGCAGTTTCTTAAATTGGAATAAAATAAAAATTGAGCTCCATAGTCCGATACACTCTCTTCCATGTAGAAGTCCATGATTTCATGTTAGACAAGACATAGACATAATTGATATCACCATAAGTAGCTTCCTCTGCAGCCACTGCAGAAAACATGCTGGCTGCATTGCATATACTTGTCTGGACAACATCTGTTGTTACTCTCTCTACCTTCCTTCTCCACCAGGCTTGTTTGGTATAGAAGAATCCATTGGAACAATAATTGGGGTTGTGGCAGCTGGTGTTGGAGGAATAATGGTTCTGATCATTATTTTAACCCCCCAGCTGAAGAGGTGTGTCCTCTGCATGAGACAAGGCTCTCACCAAGGTAAGAAACACAAGCCAAAGCCTGGAATACCTTGCCAGAAAGAACCCAATCGTCTGTTTCCAAAGGTACCTGTTTTTTTTGAACTTAAGCAGGAATTAGCCATTCACTTACTTCTGGTCAGACACAGTACCTGGTTCAGGAAATAAGCAACGTGGATGAAACTCTAACAGGGCTGGCTCTGTATTCTCTTTTTCAAATAGTTCTTTGTTTATGTAGGGTAGAGCTTCATGCATGGGCCTAATGAGTTCCTATAAACAAAACAATAGGATTTTATTTAATTTCCACTTCAGCAGAGTTGTTTGATGAAATGCTACTGCTTCTTTTAATGAAGTCCTGGGTCCCCTTCACTTCTTCTAGGTTCATGCTGAAGGATGGTTCTTCTTCCCACCAACTATGTGCTTACATCTGTATTCTTGTAATGCTTTGCATACAGAAAGCCTGTGATGGCCTAAGTGTGTGTTTGAGGTGTGGTTTGGAAAGCCTAGTAATATCTTTTATTAGATCAGCTGATCAGGTTGGCAAAACTAGACATTTCCATGCCTAGATATGAGCCAAATAAATGACTCGAGAAGAAACTGATGAACCTGAAAGCTGGCCTGTTTTTTCCACCTCTGTCAGCTGGCCCAATTAGAGTAGACTGACACTGAAGGCTGGATTTTGAAACGAGCCTAGTTCCCATTTTGCACAACCAGGATGTGGTCTGCGTTTCAGACGGAGCCCAGCTGACTTTCTGCTTTCAGTGGTGAGCTGTGTGGTTTGTACCTCTTACCCCAGCACCCAAAAATCTTCCTCGTCCTGCTCAGAAAGGAAATCCCTGGAGGGAAAGATGCTCTCGCCACTTACTGTGCCGCTGCCGCCACCTGATGGCCAGCGTGGTGGAGACAGGGGCACGGTCTTCCAGCCCTTGCCGAGACACGCACCCACACCCCGTGGCTGCTGCTGTCCACACAGCATCATCCCTTTGCAAACCCTCTGCAGGAACAGTGTCACAACTTCCTTACTTGCCAGGAAACCTTGGAAGAGTTTATTGTGTTGTATTAACTCTGTATCACTCACTCTCCTTCTTGCTCCATGTAGCTTGAGGTGCAGCTTTACAAGAGTCACTGGAAGATGCAAAACCTGCAGGTGGAACAACTTCTGACACCCCAAAAATGGAGCTCTAGATGGAATAAAAGCCTTTACCTCAATACATGTTGTCTTTGGCATTTTATTTTTGTTAGTCTGTTTCTTTTTCCTGCGGCTTTTCAGACACAGTGGCATATTCAGCATCCTCCTGCAGCCAGGAGCAAAACAGCCTTTTGTGAAGACATTTGTATTATTGACTGCCAAAACTCACTTAGTTTGACCTCATACCTCTGAATTTAGGCTCTGATGAGGTACATTGCATCTTTCCCTGCCATTGCTTTTTATTTTAAAGGTAGTATTGAAGTTTGTTAGCTGTGCTTCAGAAGAGACGGAAGGAGCCTGACCTACCCAAACCCCACAGCTCCCCAGCTGCTAACACCTACCCAGAAAATCAAATGTGTTGCTTCTGGGAGTGCAACCGTGACTCCTATCTGTCTCCACTTCCCAATATAGAGGCTCTTGTCCTGTTGGCTTGATAGAATCAAAGAATGGTTAGGATTGGTAGTTCCAATCCCCCTGGATGGGCAGGGACACCACACTAGATCAGATTGCTCAAGGCCTCATCCAAACTGGCCTTGAACACTACCAGGAATGAGTCAACCACAGCTACTCCGGACAGCCTGTTCTAGTGTGTCACCACCCTCACAGTAAAGAATTTCTTCCTAATATCCAGTAGCCCCCTTTGAGATACTGTAAGGCTGCTATGAGGTCTCCACGCAGCCTTCTCTTCTCCAGGCTGAACAGCCCCAACTCTCTCAGCCTGTCTTCATACAGGAGGTGCTCCAGCCCCCTTATTTTCCTTGTGGCCCTCCTCTGGACTTGCTCCAGCAGTTCCATGTCCTTCTTATGTACAGGACACCAGAACTATGCACAATACTCCAAGTGGGGTCTCATGAGCCAGAGGCTTGCTCCAGCTTACAGGTTTGTACCAAAAAGGCAAAGGTGGCCAACTTGAATATAGCTACCAGGGGCTGAAAGAATAGGATTTTGTTTTACTTTTGCCAGAAGGAAACTTAGTGTTTCAGTATAAGCCTGTAATGCCCTTAAAATGAGTGATGAAAGATTTGTTTGATGTGACTAATGTTCTCCACTGTCCCCATTTCCTGACAAGAAAATATTTGATTCCCAGGTGATCAGTAACCAGGGGGTATGTCAATATAGGAGAGCACCTCCTGTATGTATAGGAGAGCACCATATCAGCTCTGAAGCATGTGTACTGGGTAGGGAATAAGTTCTTTTGCAAAGTATGGGTGTGCCTGCTAGCAAGTAGAAGTCAGAAACCTTTGCTGGCTTTGCAACAGCAGTAGGCCAGCGTAACTCTGCTTACCTCTGAACACATCTCAGAAGGGTCCCCAGTGCTGTGAGGCAGGAACATGAGGGATAAGACAGCTGGCTATATAAATTAAGAAAAACGCACACACACCATGCAAGAAAGGATGGAGCCCTGCCCTGGGCCAGACTCTGCTTTTCCTTCTGGTGGGAAGCAAAATCCCTTCAAGCAAAAATAAAGAATAAGGAGGCTTCCTCCCTCTTTGATGTCCCCTCTTCTGCAGGTCCAGGAAAATTAAGTGGGTCACTCTGCTTCCATTTTGGCATGCCGCAGGACTTCTGAGGCCAGTGTATCTTTCCCAGAGATGGTTTGTTTCTTTGTTGGTTTGTTTTAACAAGACAGCCCAGCAGAAATCTCTACGTATTTTCCAGATCATGTCTGTGGGAGGCAGGTCAGGCAATGTGAAAGGACAAAAAAGCCATTTGGTGATGGGTAATGCGTTCCCACTATGCTGCAGACCAGACCCTCTGTTTCTGGGAAGGCCATGATCAGAGCAGGATCTTATATTTCAGCATGTATGTTACCCTGTTACTCCTCCCCATAAACCTTGTCCTGACAGAAATTCTCTCACACCATTGTTATCCCTGGTAAAAAAGGTAAAATTTTATTCCAGTGCCTTCAGATTCAAAGGGTTATAAGAAAGGTCCTAAAAAAACCTACTCTGGCCCCCCATATCCAAAATGGCAGGTGGGATGAGTCTGTCCACATAAAAAGTCTGGCCAGAGGACAAAGTGTGGGTTGTATGGGGCTGCTCCCCAACACTTGGCTGCCTCTTGGTCACATAGGCACACCATTTTTTCACACCGATCTGTCAGGTTATCTGCAAAAGGAAATGTGAGTGAAGAATGAGGGATTCTGGATGAAGGCAAGAAACAGTTTCAGGAGGAGCTATTCCATAATAAAGCAGCTCTTAGGGAGCAGAGGCTGTGGGAGCAGGAGGAGAGAAGGACCAACAAGTTGTATGTGTGTAGATCTGGCCCTCCCCTGTGCTGTCTCTGTTGATAGGTCTGACCCTAACTGTCACCAAGAGCACCAGAAAGTAGCCCCTAAACATAAACTGGCAATGCCTATACAAATCTGCCCTGCTCAGAGCACTCCCCACTTCTAGAGCTGTGTGAACAATGGGGGCTTAGTTCAGTGGTGGAAGCTAAAAATTATTTTAGCTTAGCCTGAGCTAAAAGTATTCCATTTCCCTCCAGTCGGTCCATTTCCCTGCTAACTCCTCCCTTTGCAAACCAGACCAATTTCAAAGGAAAAACAATGCTGCTGTGAGAGGAGCAATCTCCCACAGGGACATTTGGAAACTGAGGGTGTAAAAGCACCCACCAGATATCCTTCACTCATGCTCTGTGAGTTGCTCTTATATCTCTTTTGTCTGAATGGGATCAGGTACTATACCTTCACAGCCCAGAAAAACCTGCTGTGCGGTAGCCTGGGGTAGGAAATTTGCCTTCTGAACACATCTCTAGAGTTCCTTCCCATGGGGGATGTCAGGAGAAGTGAAGCTTGATGAGGGCTTGTGGAGAACAGTTAATGGATGTTTCTCAGGCCTTGTCTGGACATCAGTCTAAGGAATTAATGGTCTTTGTTTAACTAATGGTCATTAACCAGGCTGGAGCAACTGCAGCCCGGTGCACTTTTATGGGACAGACATTGCACGTGTCTGGTGGGCTCAATAGTACATCTCACATGTGCAGTGAGGGTTGTTCCTTCACAAGAAAAAGAATTCTTTTTTTCCATATAAAAAGTAGCTAGCAGACAATACTGGTTAGCTATGGAAATATGGGTAAGTGGGAGGGAGAGGAGTTATATATTAAAATATTAGCCAGCACTTAGCCATTCTTTAGCCAGGACTTTGTACTTAATAGGTTGTTCTGGCACTTGGAAAAGAGCAACTGCAGATACGCTGTGCCCTGTCCCATACCTGCTACCAGATTTTTAGCTGCTGGAGAGGCTGAAGACTGCACCAGTAGCCTGTGGAGTTCTGATAAAGACGAACAGACTTTTAATGTTCAAAAAGCAGCCTGGGTCGAATGGGAACAAGTTTTACTCTCACATGTTTCTTCTCAACCTTTCAAAGTGTTCCACAATGGATTTTACCACCAGGAACTTTTTGGAGGCTTAGAAACAGAAGTGAAAAATTCTAAGACTCAAGTCATCTGGTGTATGTCAAAACAAACTGGTGTGAGCCACTGATGAGCTGTGCCTGTGCAATTTAAGACCTCGGCTGGGTACCAGCTGTAGAGCTGAGCACAGCCTACACTTGCTGTATGCCTGAAGATCTCAAGAGCACTTGATTCTGCAAGCCTCAAAATGCCCGCTGAAGCCCCAGGGTTTAGGCTGGAGGCCCACATGAGGCATGCACACAGGCTGGCACCCTCCTTCACCTGTCTTGCATCCACGTGTAATAGCACAGCTCTTCTCCAGCAGTACACAGTGGTAAGTAAAAGAGTGAACAGGCCTGCTGGAAGGAGGGCCAGAACTGCCATGGGAAGACCACCCCTGCAGACCATCACACGGCTATGGGGGGAGGTCAGTGAGGAGCAGGCATACTTAATGGGAATGAGTGCAGAGCCTCCGGAGAAGCATCTGCATCCCTGCCACACTGAGATGGCTGATGTGTGCGCATCACGGCCCCAACTCCCACTCCTCCACCTCAGGAGGACTCAGGTTACCTGGAATGGTGGTGCTGGAGCTCCAGCCTTCCTACAGCTCCAGCTGGGGACTGTTGGCAAGCCTAGCGATCCAGGCAAGGGATGGGCAGAGAGCTTGCAGGAGAACAGATGCTGCCTAAAGCGGCTTTGAAACCAGCTCACCATACAACAGACCTACCCCTGAGGCCCACAGAGCTCTTAGGTCAGCCTAGTGCCTGCCAAGGAGGGAACGAAGCGAACCCGAAACGAGCAAGCATTTCCTTACCACACTGCACAGCGTTCTGCTCACATGCCCACTGGTAGCGCTGCACCTTGGGGCTGCAGCCTTCCTTCTCTGCCTTGTCATAGCAGCAGTCATGCCTGTGGCAGCACCTGTGGGAGAATAAAAGGTCATCCTTGGGCATCCTCCTGCATGATTTGCTCAGGGGCGTTTGCACGTACTCAGGAGTGCTGCAGTCACACACAGCTCACAACATCAGCGTTTGCCCCACCTGGTCAGTAAATGATCTGTTGATGAACCAGCATCCTGTCACCCCTGTGAAAGTCTACGTGGCTCAGGAGCTCATTAATGCCATATTTGCTCCTATGACAACCGTGCTTCTTCCTCTGAGCTTTTGTGCTCAGAAGGGCAAGTGTGGTCAATACATGCTAATCTCACTGGAAGGGACCTGGTATGTTCCCATGAAGAGTGTGATCGTGGCTCACTGGCTCAGGCTCAGACTCCATCCCAGGATTTGGAGTCAGGATGTGTTTTGTAACCTCAGCATCCCCAGGCAACTTCATCTCTCCAGTTCACGTGGGCCTGCAGCCTTTGATCTATCCAGTTTCTGAGGGCTGGCTACAAACGCATCAGCCTCAATGCTGGAATTCATATCAGTTAACGTCAGATGCCTAAATGTAAACATCCACAGCTAAGGCACCGAACTGTACTCCGTTTATGCATGTCTGGAGGGCAGTTCATATTACTATACTGCAGAGAGCTGCCACACGTGAAAACCGTTGCATTTGCAAGTGCAATTGCATTTCATTGACCATAGAGGGGGCTGAGGGTGACTAGCTCAGTCTGACCTATAGACTGAGATGCTTCGCACTGTCAAGTACTTAAGAATTTATAGACCATTTGACCCCGCTTGAATTTTATTCTGGTAATTTAGGGGCTCAAAATACACCAAGAAAATATTCAGCAGCTATAGATTCCACTGCCGAATAACAAAGGTTGCTTCAATGGTGCAAGCTCAGAGGCTGGAGCCAGAGAGGAGCAATCTCCTGCATTTCCAGAAGCTTGTCCCTGCAAGAGCACTGGGACTTCACAGAGAAACTGCTCTACTGACTGGGAATCATCGTGGCAGGCTGATCTTAGGGGTAAATGAAGAGCAGACAGCTTTCAGAGAAGCTCTTAAGTCTTGATGTTCATCTTTCAAGAGATTGACGAGGTGGCCCAAAGGGAGCATAGCTGTGCTGGCTCCCCATAGATTACCAAATCCATCTGAAAACCTTGACTGTCGTCTTCAAGACCTGAGGCCAACATACCTGAAAAGTCAGTAAAAGTCTGGGATCCATCATTGTGTCCCTCTGGAAAAGTGGGACAACCCTGCAAGGAGGGCAAGGTCCCTTGTGCAGGAACCAGGGCTTCTCTGGAGACCCATCAGGAGCTGCTCAGTACCTTACCCGAGTGCTCAGGACCATCACAGACTTCATCATTTGGCTGCAGGATTTTTTCCTCTCAGAAACTTGTTTACAGCTATGAGGCTAGTGAGCAGTGTGAGGTGATAAAGCCCAGGGGAAAACATAAAACTATTTTGAAGTGCACCAACCACTGATGCAAATTCTAATAAAATCACTGGAACAAGATCAGGGGAATCATGTGAAAGGGACAACAGAATCAGACCAGTCGGCTCCAATTCAACCTTCATTCAAGCTGCTGTGATTATGCACAGGCTGAATTTAGTCCAGTGTGCTTTCCTTGCTGAATGGGCTCCTAGTTTAGTAGCTGGAAGTAGCAATTTCATCCCACAGAGGAGTCTCCCAACAAAATGCCTTTTTTCTCTCAGCTAGTGAAGATGAAACCTGTGTGATGACTATGTCCAGACTACTCACTGCATTGTGAAACCTAGAAATGTAGGTTATCAGGAGCAGACTAGTATCTCCTTCCATGCCAGCCCCTCAAAGGACTTCAGAATGGGACTCAGACCTGTGGGATATATGTATCTAGATGCTTTCCCATGAGGAGTTACAGCAACTGCTGTAATTGAGAAAACTTTATTCAGCCCATAGAACCAGTTCTGCTGGATAAGATGGCAGTAAGAGGCTGTGGCTCAGATCTTTGTTGGTCCCGTAACACCTCAATCCTGGGCTTGTTCTGAAGAGGTTAGAGGTGAAAAGCCAAAGGAGAGAAGAATTTGCAGCCTTGTGGACAGATTGAAAGCCTCAGCATTCTCCAATGTTTGAGTCCCTATACAGTGTGTCATACGATATGACAGGGATGGACTACAGCAGTGAACTACGACTGAGGCTTGTGTCATTTGGAGGAGTTGCTGTAGCCCAGGGCATCCTGGCTAACATACCTGAACCAGCAGCACAGTCTCATCCATTCTCAGGGAGACGACAGATGGCAGAGCAGGCCCATCATCAGTGTCGCATATATGGGACACAGAGCACATGAGGCCGTGGTGGAGAGCCACAGATTGGGCTGAGCTGAGGCAGAGCTGTAGAAATTGTAGGGTTTGTGAGGTCTGGGGAGTGAATCAGTCAAGTTGGTAAAGTTGGTGTCAGTGATGGAGGAGTGTGGGGAGGAGGAACAACCTGAAGGTAGACAGGCAAAGGAAGGCGTTAGGAGCCTGTGTGCCAAGGGAATGAAAGTGCTCTTCATGGAGAGACAGAGGGAATTAACAGAAAAAGAGGTACGAGAAGTGAGGACAAGTCTTGGAGAGGGCAAAAGATGGTCTGTGAATCAGGCAAGGACAAGCAAATGAGCACTAGAGAGATGTGCTAGCTAACTGTTGCTCCGTATCCGGCTTGGCAGAATCAGTGGGTTGCATAAATTCTGCAGGACCATTCTGCTTCCCATCAGACCAGTTCCTCCTGATGATACCCATAACTGCAGCAGGGTGACATGTGGCTCACATCAACACAAAGTGAGAAGACTTTGGCTCATATTTGACAAACATCCCTTTCAGATGTGCTGAAACTGCACTGCCAGAGAATAAAGACTGATGAAACCTATCACTGTCCTTTGCCACCTTCAGATGGTCCCCTCCTGTCTGGAAATGCCCTTTCCTGCACCTGGGTCAGAGTGTGGTGTTAAGCTTTTGACAGTCTGCTAACGCTCGGTTAGACCCATGCAAACAGAGCCAGCCAACACTATGTGGGAGCACTGCTCAACAGGTATGGAAAGCAAACACAACTGTGTCATCTACTGAGTAAACAACCTGTTCATCACGTCTGGGCTATGAGACAGCACTAATGGCTACAGACAGCTCCAGCTGGTCCTCAGGAATCAGCTGATCAGATTCCTGCCTCTCAGCAAATGCCATTAGTAAGAATTTGTCACGTTGTGTTTGTCGAGTTAACAGCACCATCACTGCTGTGCATCCTTTTGTTTTGCTTTAACTCACATATGACACTTTGATTGTCATGGTATTTGGTGTTTTCAAGGAGATGCTGAGCACCTTCAGGTCCTGCTTTACAAAATGAGTGCTGCAGCCATCCAGGGGAACACAAAGGAGAAGGAGAAAGAAATCTATTGACTTTATGCAGAGGGAGTGCCATTATGGCTCAAAGTCAGTGTGTGGAATAAACCCTATAAAAGGATTACCCACTCAATGGTATTTTTAATTTTCCCACAGAAAAGAGGTGCTCAGAAGCACTCTAGCCCTGTCTAGACAGATCGACTGAATTACTCACAAGAAAATTACTCCTTTTGTAAGGGTCTCAGTAACAAACCGAGAAGTGTCAAGGGGGTGAGTAATTTGAAACAGTGTTTGTCACCCTTGGCCAGTCATTTTGCCACTCTGCCTTCCTTCTGTTTTAGAATGACGAATATGAAGAATGTGGTCACTTTGGCAGACACGAGTACTCAACAACACTGAGCTTTGCAGCAGTGCTCAGGAACAGAAGATTCCTCCAGCAGCCATGAAATGGGAATTTTTAGGGCTAAATCTAGTGGGGCATTGCCAGTTCCTCCTAGCTAAGAACCTGACTGAAAACCTTTTTGTTGGTTTTGGTTCTTTGTTTTGTTTTGGGTATTTTTTGGCAGCCCAGCATTGCACCTAAGGAAAAATAATGAATGCACATAAAGGGTCAAGCTTCCCTTTTACAAACCACCTGGCGTTTTGAGGCATTTCCAGCTGCAGAGTCTCATTTTCTGCCATTAGGATAAAAAACATATCCCATGGAAATCAAACGGCAGCAGAAACACTGGCTGATGAGCGTGTGTCCATATATTATTCCCTCTAGCTGTTTTTTCAGGAGTGCTGACCACTTGCATCTCCCAGAGTCACCTAAACTTGGGGGTCACTCAACCTCTATGGAAAACAGCTTTTAGGTGTTAGCTCTTCAGTAAAAGTACTCCAGATGAGTGAAGTCGTGCTTTACTTTAAAGGCCTGCTTATGAGAGCTGGTACAGGGCTAACAAAAATTACACCACCTTACAGACACTGCTGTAAGTGGTGATAAGCCAGTCTAGAGATAGTACTGAAAAGTAAAAGAAATCTCTACACATGAAAGCGATGACATTTTGTAGGCAGCTACTCATCATTTCTAAGTCCCCTATTCATAGATTTCATAGATGAAATGTTTCATAGATACAAACCAGGGATGCGATGAGAGGGCTTTGGAAGTGAAACATCTCACTACATCAATGAAGACAGTTCCACTAGTTTCAAGGGACACCTGTTCTTTCATGCCCAGAGGAGCTGGTCTTTAACCTTGGCATCTTTTGTTCCTTTTTTACCCTTTTTCTGTCCTCTGCTAAAAGCTGCACTTGCCTATTAGTAGCATACAACCTATCGACTGTAGATGAACAGATTCATGTGCTCTGTCTGTGAGGTTTCAAACCAGATAAGATTGCAGGTAACAGGCTCAGAGCACACAAAAGTCCACCATGCTCAAGATTTAAATGTATGCTAATTGCAAAGTACAAGGAAGAAACCTTTGATTGCAACACCTCCTAGACTCATTGCTTGTAGCCTCAGGAATAAGCACAGCATCTTCCCTACCAACAAAGAAAAGGGGAAATAACACAATGCTCTCCCCTGTTGTTGTTCTTCCTCTATTCGGTGTGAATTAACAGGCAATGAAGGCAATGGGATTTATTATTTCTTGCAATGATCTGGATTTCTTCCAGAGGATGAACACTGATATTCCCATCACAGCCATTTTCAGGACCTGAGTGAAACAACCCTCCAAATACCTTGATCACTCCCCTTTTTTTCAGGCAGGGCTTGCTCTCTATGAATAAACATGCAACTATTTCAGGAAATCATATCCTGGTTACTCCTTTGCCCTCCACCCCACATAGCCCCAAGAGCTTTGGTCCCATTCAGAAGGTGGCTAAGCCCTCATTCAAACACCAAGTGATACGTGAGTCCTCACAATTCCCCAGTGATGTTCGCATGTACTGAATTCCCTCTCTATGAGGTAGCAGTGAGTCCGTGGAGTCACCATAGTATACACGGGGAAGAGTGGGGAGATCTGCACTGCTTCTGGACACACAGTTGGGGTTCTTCTTACCAGTCTGTTTTATCTTTAGGCCAGCCATGTCCTCCCAGTCCACAGTAGCATCCGTAGCCAATATACGCCAAGGGAGACCGTCCTGTACCACACGATATAGCTCCTGCCAATTCAATGATTCCTCGGGTGTGCAGTGAATGGGATTTTCCCAGAGCACCTTTCCAAACTGCAAAGACAGGACATGGCTACACACAAGGATTGAAAACGCTTCACATGATTCTCCTAAGTCCTTAGTGGGGGATTTTTTTGTTTGGTTGGGTTGGTTGGGCCCTGGCAATCTCATTAGCCATGACTTTCAGCCTGCAAAGTAGACTGTGTGGGGCCTTATCTGGGGGCTGGATGCAGAAATACCCAAGCCAGCTATTTCTGCAGAGATTGCTCAGTTCAAGCAAGACTCCCTAGCTCTGGTGCGCTAGGGTGTGATTGCAGCTATATGATACCTGAGAGCAGTGTACCTGGTTTAACAGAACATGTAGCCCAAGCCTGGCTTTATAGTGCCTGTGCCAGCACCATGCAGAGCCAGCTGGGCTTCACTGTGCCCCAGAGATCCCAAACCTGGGACAGCTATGCTGTGGTCCCAAGTGGGATGTGGAACAGCAGAGGACAAGTGTGCAACCAGACCTAACCTGGGCTCTAAGCAAAAATAGAAGTTTCTGTGTTACCCACGGTGCCTTATATTATCCAGATTTCCCCTACTATTCTGGATGTTTTAACCCCTTCTCCATAGAAGTTTCTGTGTTACCCACAGTGCCTTATATTATCCAGGTTTCCCCTACTACTCTGGATGTTTTAACCCCTTCTCCAGATCACAAAAAGCTGACAGTACTATTAATTTCTGTAGGGTCAGCTACAAGTCCCTGAGCCTGTAAAGTACACTTTGTCCGGGACAGAGTGCCTACATAAGCCAAGATGTATGTGTAGCAGCTTTCTTTTGAGCATCTGGAGGTGCTGGCAACACTTACCTCTGCTTCCGTTATTACATTCCATCTAAGTCATACATCAGGTTGGCTGCATTAACTTTGACGAAGGGAGCTCTGTGTCCTGTGTCAGTGGCCCCCAAACTGGTTGGGGGGGTTTCGAGGTACAAGTCTTTCCAGCAGGGTTGTCATTCCACATGTTAATTTGCAACTCTCCAGAAATCACAGGCTCTACCTTGCAGTGACCCTTACAGAAACCAGGAGTGCCCTGCCCCAATGCTCAAACAGCTTTGATGCTCAGCTGCAAACGTTGGTGCTTATCATGTTAAGGATAGCAACAGACAAGAATATTTCTTGCCTGTGTCCACTGTGAAGGACCAAGAGCACTTCGCACTGCTCTATCGTGCATGGCAAAGTTACTCACCCCTAGTATTGAACCCCACAGACTGACTGCCTACCCCATCAGTTCATCCCACCCATGCACAGCCACCCCAACAAGAAAAGCCTGCTGGAATGGGGGGTACTTTGCAGCGCACTCAGACGGAGAGGGAGATGATGCTGGGAGCTGGGAACCCGCTACTGAAGTTTCTTTGCCTCCTGCGCGTTTGACCTCTTCAAAGTGCTGTGCAAACACAGACTAATTAATCCCCTAAACCACCCGAGGACGCAATACTATTTAAAACTGTTGCTTTCCTTTTAAAACCCAGCCTCTAATCCCCTTCCTTGGGCTTCACACCCAGGATCTCTTGGGCTATCTCACCCCTCTAGCCTGATTGAGGCACCAGCAAGGACAAGGAGGGTCTTTCCCCATGCAGAACAAGGCAGGGCTTTGCTCCTTCTCTACAGGCCAAGACCTTCAGAAAGGGGAGTGCTGCCCCACAGCATTTCCCATCCTGCGATTGGTGCCTCAGGCTGTGCTGGTATGGGTTTCACATAGCCTCCTTATGCTTCCCGGAGCATTCCTCAGGGATTAAATGCACATTCCTGAAAAAGTAACTGCGCTGCTCACCTAAACACTGCTTGAGTGTTCAGGTTTCATGCTAAAAACACATTAGACGGGTGTTATTCAAAACTAAGAGATGACCTATTTCCCTTGTCTAAACAGTGGGGCTCCAGAGTTAGAAAGGGGCCCAGCTCCCAGGTGCCCTAGGGGGAAATCACAAGCAGTGAGCTGCCCTGGATTTTGGGTTAAAATCACACGTTTTCAACCTGTTGCAGTTTGCAGACCCTCAAAGTGAAAACAAAAACTTCTCTGTAGGCATTCAGGCCTCCTGACAAGCAGTTTGCAGGTTTTTCAGCTGTCTGTTGCTGACCTCTTGGTCTGCTGGTCACTGGCTAAGGCTGGTGTAAGGTAACTGCAGCTCACCCAGAAGAAGAAAGACCTTTCTTCTTTTAGGGGTATCTCTGAGGATCAAGGAACTGTAATTACAGTGCAGAGCTACTCATGAAAGTGGAGAGAAAGCCCCAAAGGGAATTGAGTCAAAGAGACTTGGTTAGTGTGCTTAGGGCTGCACGCTCTGCAAGAGCTTGAAGTCACTCCAGCATCCAGGCAGCCTCTGATGTTCCCACTCTGTTCTTTGAAGGCTGGCTGGGCTCTGAGCTGATGTGTTGCTGCAGCTGAGAGGTCAACCCCAGCAAGTAAGCTTCAGTATTCAGGTGCATGGCTAATAACTTGTCCAAGAACTGAAACTGCTTTTTCTATGCTGGGCAGCTCAAGACAGAACAGCTGGGAAAGCCTTGAAAAGGTCTGCATCTCCCCAGCAGCCTGCATTTAGCCGTTAAGGAACATGCACAGTCATTAGTTATACTACTAACAGGGCACCTTAGCAGAGAACATACCTGCAGGGAGGGGAGCAGAGGTGGATCTGACAACTCACACATTCTATTTCCTGCTTAAACGGGCAGTCTTTGCTGCGGATTAAGTCAAGGTTTAGGTGTTTATTTCAGAACTGCACTGCAGGTATAACCTCAGTCCTGACAGCTTAGTGTAACATCGTCTCTGCGTATGAGGGCTTTGTGTTAGCAGACATTTATGGCCCTTTTTAACAGCCTTTTTAGAAATTATTTTAACTTCAGATAAATTTTAAACTGCGTACTCCATGGTCACTGATAGAACAAGAAGGTACTTCCAACTGCCCATGGCGGGGGGTGGAACTAGATGACCTCAAGGTCCTTTCCAACCCTAACTAGTCTATGATTTCTATGAAGAGACGGAGATACCAACAACTTTGTAGCAGGAAACTATTCAGAAGGAAAATGAGCTATGTTTATACAGCCCCAGCAACGCAGACCGCTAGCAAGGTGGGCAGGCGGCTCACTTACACAGCCCTTGCTTATAGAGCTGGAGAGAGTCGAGCAGTGCTTTGTTTTCCTCTTGGCCAACACACGGCTAGGTGCCCGCCGTGAGGCTGGCAAAGCTGACAGCAAGCGGAGGCACGGGAAGGGCGAGGGGCCGGGCGGTGGTACTCACCTGCCTGGAGCAGCAGCAGTGCCAGCAGCAGGCGGGAGCCCATGGGCAGGTCGCTGTCACGCTCCGGTGCGCCGGGGTTCAGCCGCTGGGCTGCCGAGCGAGCCGAGGTGCGGTTGTGCTTAGGCAGCCTCCCCAGCCCGCCGCCTGGCTTTATATACACATGGCTCTGCGCCCGTCTGCAGCGAAACACCCTCTTCTGCGAGGTCCCGAGCCCAGCACGGGTCCGGTGTGTGCCGTAGCGGGCTCCCTGCTGCGCGGGGAGGGCGAGGGCTGGCTCTGTTTGCCTGGCATCGCCTTTGGGAGGGAGGGAGGGAGGGAAGGGCTGCTGGAAGGGCATTAGGCTGGCGGTCCCTGGGACAGCCTGAGACACCCAGGCACTAAGCTGGGCTCCTTCAAGCTGTTTGCTTCCAGACCCTGGTTAACCTCTGAGTAGCTGCGGAAAAGGGAGGCCTGAGGCTGGGCTTTCTGTGGCTTGTGGCATCCCTCTGGCAAGGATTTTCTCTTTTTATAAGCACTCTTTCCAGGGTAATTTTGATTTTGTTTTTACATTATTTTATTTTAAGCCTGATTATTTTTCACATTTAAAAAAGGAGAGACAAAACTATAAAAATCCAACAGAAAGAATACTGTTAGGTGCAAGTGCCTAATTATAAACTGACCAACAGAGCTAATTCTGTGCCACTCCTGAGAGAAAAATACCTTTTTGGCCTGTTGCTGCAGCTGACTGACACCAACTGATTTCTTGAGGACTCATCAGTATGTGGGTCCCAGCTTCTTCCCCACAGAAGCTGGGGACAGTCCCATGGGGCAGCTGTGCTCTGGTCAGCCAGATCGGCAAGGTGGCCTCCCTCTCTCACAGCCTCTGCTTGCATGGGGCAGCAGGCAAGGTGAGCAGCAGGGATGGCCACAGCTCTTTTGCTTTTGGGGTTGAAACAAATTCCAGCCCTCCAAGGCCTTAAATCGCCTGCCTTGCTTGGTATAGCAGCCATCTGTGGATGGGGTCTAAGCATCTGCCCCTCCCAGGTGTGGGTATTATGGGCTGGGAGAGGAAGGGAGGAAGGCTGCTTGCCCCTTCCTCTCCCAATACAGGACTACCTCAGCAGCACCCCTTGCCCGAGTTCCCCATGGTAAAGCCATGCCTGCCTTCTTAACGGCATGGTTTTAAATATTTGCTTGCTAAATATTGGTACTTGAACCAAAGGTCAGCAGCAAGGCATTCACTGGGATGCTTTCTGCCGGGGCCAGCCCTGCTGCAGCAGCTGGCAGTCTTTGCTGAGCAGGATTTCAAGATCCAGTGTAGATCAAGTGATACAGGGCAAAAGGGACAGCAGAATCCCTGCCCGCCACCGTGATGGGCTGTGTGCTGGCAGCAGCGAGGGAGGAGGGCAAGGGGAGCACCCCGCTGCTCTGTGCCCCAGCTCCTCCACTGCACCGGAGGGCCCAGGAGGAGCTGTGCAGCTCACACCTCCTGCCCTCAGAAACTCCCTTCAGTAATCATGTATTTACTCAGGTAATAAAGCCAAATCCTATGTATGTGAGCTGTTGCTGACTAATATTTAACCTGAAGAATGTATGTTTGTGGAAGGAGGATGCTGGAGGGTGGGTGTGCTGTATTTGAGGGCCCTGCGGATACAGGTCCTCAAAATGGGAAGTGCAAAGAAGGCAGGCTTTGAAGCAACGTGTGGGATCTGTGTGAGCAAGACACCCTGTTAGAGCACGCTCTATCCCTGACAGATGCCTGACAGGCCCTGCTCAGTGGGGACCAAGTGGGAGTTTTGAGCAACCTCTGCAGATGCTCCACAGGATTCCTGGGATCCCCAAGGCCAGAGAGCTGCCTCCAAGTGCCCAGCTGAGGTGAGACTGACTGGCCTGTAGTTCCCTGGGTCTTCCTTTTTATTCCTCAAATACGATGGGTAATAGTTTGGCCACTTCATCTGCGAGTTCCCTCAGGACCTGCAGATGCATCTCATTGGGTCCATGGACTTGTGCACCATCAGGCTCTTTAGGCGGTCTCAAACCTGATCTTCTCCTACAGCAGGCAGTTCTTCATTCTCCCAGTCCCTGCCTTTGCCTTCTGCAATTTGGGTGGTGTGGCTGGAGCACTTGCCAGGGAAGACTGAGGCAAAAAAGTTGTTGAGGACCTTGGCCTTCTCCATATCCCCGGTAACCAGGTCTCCTGTTTCCTTCCAGAGAGGGCCCACATTTTCCCTACTCTTCCTTTTATTGCTGACCTATCTATAGCAGTTTTTCCTGTGCCCCTGACATCCCTGGCCAGATTTAATTGTACCAGGGCTTTAGCTCTCCTAACCTTATCCCTGGCTCCTTGGATAATTTCTCGGTACTCCTCCCAGGCTACCTGTCCTTTCTCCCACCCTCTGTAGGCTTCCCTTTTGTGTCTGAGTTTGTCCAGGAGCTCCTTGTTCACCCATGCAGGACTCCTGGTGTTTTGCCCAGCTTCCTCTTTGTTGGGATGCATCGTTCCTGAGCTTGCAGGAGATGTTTAAATATTATCCAACTTTCTTGGGCTCCCATTCCCCTAGGGCTTTATCCCATGGTGCCTTACCAAGCAGATCCCTGAAGAGGCAGAACACTCTCCTGAAGTCCAGGGCAGTGAGTTTGCTGTGTGCTCTCCTTGCCGTACCAAGGATCTTGAACACCACCATTTCATGGTCACTTCAACCAAGTCTGTCCTTGAGCTTCACATCCCCCACCAGCCCCTAACTGTTGGTGAGAACAAGGTCCAGCAGAGCATCTCTCCTTGTTGGTTCCTCTATTGCTTGGAAAAGAAGGTTATCATCAATGCTTTGCTTGTGCCCTGCCCTCCAACAAACATGGGGCTGGTTGAAGTCTCCCAAGAGGACTAGGGCTTGTGAAGGTGAGGCTACTCCTATCTGTCTGTAGAGGGCCTCATCCGCTCAGTCTTCCTTGTCCGGTGGCCTGTAGCAGACCCCCCACTATAATGTCACTGTCCCTGCACTCCCTTTAATCCTGACCCATAAACTCTCAATAGTTTCTTCATCCCTCCCCAGGCTGAGCTCCATGCTATTATGCCCTTTCTCACAGCCCCCCAAATAACAGATGAGGGTTTTGTCCCCCATTCAGCAGTAAATACAGAATAAATACAGACTCTTCTGATAGCCAAATGTACCTGCAGTGTTTGAAGAAGACTTCTGCAGACTATTAGGGAGTGATGCCCAAATTCAACATTAAAACAGAAAGCAGAATTAATAAATTGCTCCCTTATAATTGTTTCACACTGTTGATTGCTGTTGCCTAAGTTGATCAGCATATTTATTAAATAGTATTAAGTCCTAATCATGGTCTTACTATGTCTTGACAAGTGCACTGGGATCATGAGAACGTTTTTTTACTGTTTGTGGAAACAAAATGAATTCCCTGACCCCATCCCTTCACGTGCATTTTGCATGTTACCTGTTTGAGCTCCACTTCTCACTAGCAGCAAGAGGGTGTTGGGTATTGATTGTCTCAGCAAACTCAGCTGTACAGACTACTGGCTGTCCAATCTGAAAATGCATGCACAATAAACTTTAAGTCCCCGGTCACTTGCATGTGGCAATCAATCCGTATGGTTGAAAGGCTATTTCTTCAGATGAACTAGCTCTGCTGGAAACAGAGCTCCCTTGGTTTGCACCACCAAAGCAGTGGGCCCTTAGGGACGATGCTGCTTCATGCTATCGGGTTTCTTGTTGTTTCCACTATTAGGGGAAAGTCTTCAGCTGAAGGGGAGAAGACATTATAAGGACTCCACAGTTCTGAACAATGTTTACCCAACAAGGTTCAAGGTGTCAGAGCTTCTTACAGAAGCCAGGCTGTCCCTCATCCAACAGAGGCTGTACTTTCTCAAATGAAATACCAGTCATCTCTGTGGATGTCACCACCAACTGCAAGAAGAGGTCTCTGCTCAGCACCAGCAGATTCAATGATGCTTTTGCTGCCCAGGCCAAGGGTTTTTCCTATTAGGGGCAAAGGAAGCTTTCTTGCAACACCACGGATGTTAAAGGTTCCCTAAAAGAACTGCCTGCCCTCCCTGGCTGGTTTATAGGAGCATGACTAAAGAGACTCAAGGACACAGAATGACAATTTGGGTACTGTGAGGTAGAAGGGAAAGAATCGGTTCTAAAGGGAAACAAACTCCACATTACCTGTGCAGAGGAAAGCAAACAAACAAACAAAATCTAACACTGCCACATGATTTGTGGTGACATAACCAGTTACACATGCATTGGAGGTAACACAGCAACATAACAAGTAAACAGACTTATTTAATATCATCTTGCATGCAAGGTCTGTCCGTGTGTTAGTATTGACACAGCCTAGCCAAACTTGATGAGAAAAGACAACAGTATTATTTCTGTCTTCTAACTCAGCCCCGGAAGGAAAGTTCTAAAGGTGGCTCCTGGTTTGAGGGTGTCTGGTATCTATCTATCTCCTTCAGCTTCACTGCTGCTCTGTGCCAAGCCTCATCTTGATGGTGGCACTTCTGAAGGGTGAAGCTAAAGAACCAGCCTGCAGCACTCTCTCAAAGCCAGTGCCTGCTTTGCCTACAGTCAGCCACACACACATATACCTCAGGTGATGAAGAAGTAAGGGCCACCTCTCTCAGGCTTTTGCTGTTGCAGTTTTCTCCCAGCACAGTTTCAAAGGTGCACATTGAGCACTGCCTATAGCAAAAGCCTACATACCTTACCAGCAGAGAACCCATACACAGCTGGCTTTCATTTTAGAGCTCTGGTGACATTTCCCATTTAAAAGAGAGGAAATATTACCAGAATTAAGGGATACCTAAACGGAACAGGCTGGATAAAGGAGTCTTATTCAAATACTGACACCACCTCAGGCGGTTTCGTTTAGGAGAACCACCAAGAGGTTGGTCTGCTTTATCTGATAGGAGGCCCAGGGAGCACAAACACACAGAGATGAATATACACTGTAATAGCCAAGATAAGATCCTGAAATGCTTGTGAGTTTCCTGAAAAGGAATGGCTAACATAAATGTCTGTGTCCATTTAACAGGAACCACTGTCAGAGACAAAGACCAGCTTATACCAATGTCACCAAGATTCCTGATACTCATCCAGACCCTGAAGCCCATTAAAATGCTTGTTCTGACGTGTCAGAGTTTTAAAGTCTGTTGTTTAAATTGATGGAAAATCCTTAACAGAGCAAAATTACACTTTTATTTCCTGGTTATGAAGGTAATGTAAACAGAGGTGTGTACATAGCTCCTCCTGGGAGACAGGAAGGGGCAGTCTGGGTGCAGGAGGCACACTACCGACCAGGAGCACACAGAATTCTTATTCCACCTTTGCAAGTACATTTCAATGTTGACAACTGTTGACCACCATCCTCACTCAGCTCTGCCAGTGCATTCCAGTGCTGCCTATCTATGTAGTCTGCTGTGCACCGTCTCCTCCAAATGCTGCCTGCTTTAGCTTCCCATTTCCCTATTGTTCAGAGTTCACTTTCCTTTTTTTCAGTTGCTAAATTTTTCTGTGCCTCTGCACTTGCCGCTGCACACCTCTCTCCTTCCATCTTTTGTCCCAACCTCGCACTCTCACCTACAACATCATAAATAGCTTGAAGACTCACACTGGTACTGTCTCAAGGTTCAGTTACCAACCCAGACAGAAGAGTGCTTTTTATTGAAGGCCTCCATTCATAACAACAGTTGTTCCTGTTTAGATCATGGAGCACTTGGGAGCTCTGAATCTTCCTTTAAGAGGATGGGCAATCAGACTCCTCCTGAAGAAAAGAGGATATCTATTACACTATCTTCACTCTGTTATCTGGAATGCTTTATTAGGATGCATCCAGTATACAGACTAATATCTTTTCTATTTGGTATCTGAGTATATAAAAAGAAAGCCAACAATGGGCTAAATTTTAGGGGTTGTTGCTATTCCTATGGGAAACGTGAAAATAAGCATTCCCTGAAGGCAGTGCTATGATGATTCACGATCTGCTTTCCTGTAGCCATTCTGAAGGTTGTCCATGAGCTCAGTGTTACTGTTGTAGATTCGTTAGGAGAAGCACTGGAAAACAAAAGTTTAGCTGCTCTCTTTTCTTGACATTCACCAGCCATGATTAAGCCATGATTAAGCTTATCTTGATCAAGGGACCCTACTGGGAAACTGTTCTTTGCTATTTTGCCAAGCACAGTCTGAATTACCAAGCCGAAGTTCAAATACTGTAATTTACACAGTTATAGTACTGTTACTTCCACAGGCTCTCCAAACCCCCTGTCTTTCTATACATGTATACACCCCTGCACTAACACTCATATTTGCCACTGATACCTTGTTTTTGTTTCATGACTCATCACTTCTTCACTGCTGTGGAAATTGTTGTCTTTGGGTTTCATAGGCAGTAAATTAAAAGGTTTGGAAAAAAAGAAAATGAAAACCCATCAGAACAGTGAGAAGAGCTCCACCCTTCAGGAAGAAGAGAGGACACAACTCTCTATTCAGCTGGGAAGGCAAAGCTCTGAGCTGGTCATTGTGGTCACCCAATTGGTTTGTTTCTTTAATCAGCCCCCAGGGGAGGGCATGCTGCATGTGTTACACCTCATCTTCAGGCTTTGTACCTGTAGCAGATAAATAAATAAATATTTGTGGGCCCAGGGCCAGTCCTTTTCTCCCTTACATGATAAGGATTTATCTGACCAAAGCCTGTACCTTTGTGCACAAGGACAGGTCAGGTGAGACTGGATGCTGCTGTGCTCTGAATACCTAATAAGTGGGTGCCTCAAGACACAGGGAGGAACTGCCAACTTAGGAAGCTCCCAGACCCATAGAGATCTCCTCAATTGCCAGTAAAACTGCCTCTTTTACCTTGAGCAAGTAATCCTGACAAGGAATTTTGGTTATGATTTCATGTAGTCTTTTGCTTACAAGTGGAGAAAAATTTCAACCTTTACCTGGCTCTCTTGCCTGCTTCTCATACCAGTCAGCTCTCACAGTAAACTTTAAGACCACATTGAAGGACATAGATAGCATAATAATAATTTTAAGTGCTTATTTGTCATTAAAATGATGGTTGTGACATGGTGGAATGAGATCCATGCAGGCTGTGCCTGTTGAAATGCCTTATCAGTTCACGATGCCAGTTGAGGCTCAGGGGGTCACTCAGTTCCCAGCACACCAAGAAACTGCCTACAATAAGACTGAATGCTTGTATAAGGGGAAATCTTGCCTGTCTAATTTGATGGCCTTCTATGATGGGGCTACAGAACTGATGGACGGGGTAGAGCAGTTGATGTCATCTACCTGGACTTGTGTAAAGCGTTCGACACTGTCCCACATGACATCCTTGTCTCTAAATTGGAGAGACATCAATTTGATGGCTGGACCACTCTGTGGATAAAGAACTGGCTGGATGGCTGCACACCAAGAGTTGTGGTCAATGGCTCAATGTCCATCTGGAGACCAGTAACGAGTGGTGTCCCTCGGGGATCGGTGTTGGGACCGGTCTTGTTTAACATCTTCATCACTGACATGGACAGTGGGATTGAGTGTGCCCTCATCAAGTTTGCCGATGACACCAAGCTGTGTGGTTCGGTTGATACGGCAGAGGGAAGGAATGCCATCCAGAGGGAACTTGACACTCTTGTGAGGTGGACTGATGCCAACCTCATGAGGTTTAACCATGCCAAGTGCAAGGTCCTACACCTGGGTCGGAGCAATCCCAGGCACAGCTACAGGTTGGGCAGAGAAGAGATTCAGAGCAGCCCTGCGGAGAAGGACTTGGGGGTGTTGGTCGATGAGAAAATGAACATGAGCTGGCAGTGTGCACTCGCAGCCCAGAAAGCCAACCGTATCCTGGGCTGCATCAAAAGGAGCATGACCAGGTCAAAGGAGGTGATCCTGCCCCTCTACTCTGCTCTTGTGAGACCTCACCTGGAGTATTGTGTGCAGTTCTGGTGTCCTCAACATAAAAAGGACATGGAACTGTTGGAACAAGTCCAGAGAAGGCCCATGAGGATGATCAGGGGACTGGAGCACCTCCCGTATGAAGACAGGCTGAGGAAGTTGGGGCTGTTCAGCCTGGAGAAGAGAAGGCTGCGTGGAGACCTCATAGCAGCCTCCCAGTATCCGAAGGGGGGGCTATAGGGATGCTGGAGAGGGACTCTTCATTAAGGACTGTAGCGATAGGACAAGGGGTAACGGGTTAAAACTTAAGCAAGTTTAGATTGGACATAAGGAGGAAATTCTTTCCTGTTAGGTTGGTGAGGCACTGGAATAGGTTGCCCAGGGAGGTTGTGAGTGCTCCATCCCTGGCAGTGTTCAAGGCCAGGTTGGACAGAGACTTGGGTGAGATGGTGTAGTGTGAGGTGTCCCTGCCCATGGCAGGGGGGTTGGAACTAGGTGATCTTAAGGTCCTTTCCAACCCTAACTATTCTATGATTCTATAGTTAGCAGGAAAAGATCTATAGTGATAAAGAAGTGGGTAAATTCATGCAAGGCTTTTGGCTGCCTTAGCTGGGCAGCAGGGAGTAGGTCAGTTCTGTATAGCCCCAGTTAAGATGGCTACGTTCAGCTTCAGTGCATTTTTCTGTATTTAAGTCACTCATCCTTCCCACTTGCTCCATTGTATGTTTGGAATTTCTGTATTTTCATTGGCACTTTCTGCATCTTGTCCCCATCTATATATCCCACTGAACATCGAGTGCCCGATCTCTATCACAGCCGTATTTGCACAGCAACCAGCATGTTTCTGCCTGAAGAGATTCTTCTTATTCCAAACAGCTCTGGTATGTGCTGCAGTCAGCTCCCAGACTTTCTGACATAAGACTCATTAAGGGTTTCAGCATCTCCATAAACAATACTATACTGGACACTCAATCCGCAGTGGTATTTTGGGACACACGACATGAAGATTTGGCTTCTCTTTTCTCCAGTCAAAGGAACAAGTGTGAACACTTGTAAGGCTCATGCCACTTTGCCTATGCAGTTTCTTCCTGGCCTCTGCCTGGAAATTAGCTCACAGGTGACTTGATTTTTACTGCTACTTCTATTGGACTGAGGACAGAGATTTGTTTAGTTCCCAGACTCTCCTGTTGGGCAAGCAGCATTTTACAATATGACAAGAGCTACAGATGCATGGGCTTTTTGTGGTGGCTTCTCCAGACTTGTGCCACAGGCCCTGGCGGTGAGCAGATTTACCATGTATGGTGTTGCACTTATTCCTTAAATGTTTTAGTTCTGCTTTTTTGGCTCCTTCCAGGAGACAGAAGAATCATTCTAGCAGTTGTTCTCAGAGTCATAGGAATTTTAACGGTAGATGCCATTCTAGTAGGACAGCTACTGTGCTGTGAGGGTTCATATATTCCCTGAATCAGGTCCTTAATGGCATTCTCAACCCCTCTATCTCATTACTAGTGTTCTTACCATGGTAAGCGAACATTCTGTCCAAATTGCTGATATTAATTTTTGGCACCAAATTGTAAGAATATTGTGGCTTTTCTCCAAATCACATTATATGCATATCGTTGCATGCATCCAGCAGTCAAGTCTTCAGGGTGTTTTGTTTAAACTGTTTCGGCCAAGGCAATCATGCACCTTGGATGAGTTTTCTAGAACTGTCAGAGCTGCTTTCCTGGTTTTATGTACTTCAGGACAAGGATTCTGTCCATCTGCTTAATGGCTTCCATTTTATTAGAAGCACAAATTATTGTGGGGTTTTTTCTTCAGTAAGTATTCTGTAAAGTTCCGCTGGACTGACACGAGTCTGTTTCTTAGAGTAGCTTATCCACAAGATGTTACTTGTTTTCTTTTCAAAACATTCATACTTTTTTTGCAGCTATGCTATGGAAAAGCCAAAACTGCATGTGCGCTCTTCCAGCACTGCTTTTGTTTGTAAATCTGCTGAAGGTAAAATTTGCCACTTATTTAAGAAGTTTAACTATAAATAAATACATCCATCAATCAAAACGTATTTCTCAGTAATCTCTATGTCCTGATATTTTAACCCTTACATACTTTTCTTTGGTGTTGCAGTTTGGCTTTCCTTGATGGAGGGATAGTTAAGCCACTGTCTAGTTGGAACTCAGCTTGGCAAGCTTGCTGTCCTCTCTTGCACAGTGCTGAGCACATCTGCACACATTCGACCACTGCCAAATTGTGTGTTTGGTGCTTTGTTTCTTATTTGGGAGCCTTTTTTCTGAGACTACTCGTGTATTCATTTTTGGTTACCTGCACTACGTTAACACCAGATATGACCAAAATCTTGTTTTCCGAGTCACCTGCTTACTTTAAAAAAGAGGGTCTTACATTTTCTTCTCTGCATGCTTTTTCTGGCTACAGTCACTGTTCTTAGTAAAAGAACATTTCTGAATTTGCATTTCCTACTACCTACATGTGGGACTGGGGAGAGGGCATCAAGTCCAAGTGTTTTCCCATAGCTGTAGGTCTGTACTGGTGCATTTATTTTTCATTGTAAATTCAGGGCTCTCTTGTAGTGTTGGCTCACTCATGTCTATACCATCACACAGAGCTTTAACTCAAAGCCTGATGTTAACAGGCTAATGACAGGGTGCTTTGTGAAAAAGTAAGGAACAGAAATATTCAACTGGCTGACACTTCCTCTTCACCAATATTTTTCTAAGTCTTCATAGGATAAAGCCTCAGACAAGGTAAACTTGTTAGCCTCAATGCCCTATGACAATTTACAAAGCAATGTAATCCTAGAGATTAAATGTATTGGTGCAGTGATCGCTGGGGATACATTTCTCTTAGCTAGAACCAAGTACTAAGATCTTCTTTGCCGCAAACCCAAACAAAATCTCAAACTAAAACAAACCCCATACCCTGAAAACCAAAATATGGTTTCAAAAAAAATTCCCCACATCACTGACCCTAGGTAAGCAACAAAGTCCTGAAGTCTCTCCTTATTTTTCTGTAAGACTCTGGGCAAGATTTTGAAACAAAATTAACCTCTAACACTAAAATCTTTGATTTTTATTTAAAGCCCTTAAATAGGTGATCTGGTCATACCAGACTTGAACTTGCAGCATTTCCTTATAACTTCTGAATATGAGCACAACTGCATCAGCTTCATATACCCACAGAGCACAAAAAGTGCCTACCATCATTACATGGAGATGCCAGGAACTCTCTTCAAATGTGGTTATTTCTAGCTGGACCCAACTCTCCTCTTTCTGGGCTTAACTGCTCGTCATTTTACTATTCTCTTTTTGTTTGTATATTTTTCACTATAAGATTTGTGCAGTATTCAGTCACATGAGCTGGAAAGAGTTTGAAGAACTCATCTGAGAGAAACCAGTCATAGGTTAGAAAGAACTTCACTTAGAAAATAAAGACAAGGGAACAAAGAAGAGCTCAAGAAAGAAGCACCTCTGGTAGGACACAATGAACTCAGGTAGGGCAGAATCTACTGTCAGAAGAACAGCAACATGAGAAACAAATATTTCCTCTTTGAAAGATAAATAATTCTGTCTTAGAAGTCAGTAACATGGAAAAAGTCTTGCTGAACTAACCTCATTTTGAGGCAAACTTCAAAGAAGTTTTCAGGGAGCCAGCTGACTGAATACCTCTGTGTGAACAAGCTCAAGAAAAACACTACCTCAGAACAGATATTAAGATATCACTAATACGAAGCCACTAACACTCAGCTGAACTTGGGAACACTTAGCTGATGAGCTCTTGGGTAGGTAATATTTTTTCCGTAAGATGGCTTGGATGAGGAATATAAGTGTTGGGCTGAAGGGACAAATAATCACCGAGCTCAGGATGAAGCATGCCTACACCAAGATTTTTCTTCCTGTCTATCGTCTTAGTTGCTCTTCACTAAAAGCTAAGCTGGTTACCCCTTGTAGTGTCACCAGTGTCTGTGGAGAACTACTGCCCATTGCCCATACCAATTCCTTTTGTGAAAACCAGGACTTGCCCCACCCAGAGTCCTTCCTTCTACAGAATGGCTCCACTGCTCCCTGTTCTGTAGGTTACAGTTTCCAGACATTCTAGAGGTGCTGTTCCTTCCTCTCAGAATAACCCCAATGATCTACAACTTTAACACGTATCAGCTGAGGCTGAACATGGTCAAGTGAGGAAAAACAATTATTTCCTGTATCTTTTACCCATATCCCAAGTTACTACATCCCAGAATAGGAAGCCTACAGAGAACATGACCTGAATTTCATCTTCCTGAATTTCATCTTTATCATTGACTTTCTTTGTCCTGCTTATTTCTCAGTTTCAAGTATCCCTTAGGATTTTCCATTGGGCAGCGGAGCGTGACTTCTGCAACAACTTTGTGGAAAATCTTCCTTTCCAGTGAGAAGACAAAGGTGACTCCCATGATCTCTAGAAACCCTAGCAGTTAACCTAAAAATTACTGGCAATAAAGGAAAAGCCTGAGTTGAATGTATGATACCTCCTCTGAAAAATGGGGTGAAAGATTCTCCACAAACTGTCTTTACCTGCAGACCAGAATCTTTGCATTGTGCATGATGGCACCATCGGGGTTTTCTTTTACTGCTCTACCAGTTGATCCCTGTTTCCTTGCCAGCTTGTTGAACATGAACAATGCCCAAATATCAAGAAGCTATGAGCTCCCTGCTGGCATCTCCCCAGGTGAAGATGACAGGGTAGGGAGCATAATGGCAGCAGACAACTGGCAGGAACAAGAGCTCCTTTAGCCCAGACTGTACTACTCAACTCTTTTGCTGCAAATTAAGGTCTTATCTCTCATTCTGTAAACACTGGATGCAGAGAATTTAAACCATAAGCTGAGCACGTGGAAGAGCAGAGCCAACAGCATCCAGGCCAAGTTAAAAAGGGTGCCAGTGCTTTAAAGGCATTCATAGGTCATCGCTGCATGCCCTAACAAATGTTGCTGTGCATAACATTTCCAAAGCTTCAGGCTTTCAGACACACCCAGCTGGGTGTGTAACAGGGATGTGGACAGACTTCAGGTCCTCTGAGTATGGCCCAACATGCCTCTGAAGGGAGTAGATAGCTTACTGATTGTGGTAAAAGGGCTATGAAGGAGAGGACAGAGGGGAGAATCAGCGCAGCAGCTGGGAGAAGGAAGCAAGGAGATGCAGAAGGGGAATAACAAGTCTGTCACCTGGATGAGGACACTCCTGTCAGCTCACAAAGGTGGCAGGAGGTAAAACACACCCATCTGCTCTGAAACAGGTTTGGCTTCCTCTCCACATAATGCTGTGTGCTTCCTTGTGCTCCCTGTAGAGGACAGGTCTGGCTGCTACAGCCTCCTGTGTGGCCCCAGGCCTATAGGGGAAATCACGGAGTGCTGTCCATGCTGTCCCTCGCAGCACTGACAGTTATCCAAGAGCTGTTCCTGGACCGGCCTGCAGTGGCTCAAGAATGGTGAAGCCACTCCAGAACCTGTGACCCACTCTCAGGGACTTCTTACTTCCCACTGCAGCCCATGCCTGACTCACCAGCTCCTCCTGCCTCACCTCCCAGTTCAGCACTGGGAGGCAGGGGTGACTGTCAGCAGCACCCCACTGACACCATTCATTATGTCCTTGCTCATCATTTGTGGTTAATCATTTTCCAGAACTTGAAGACCTTTTGTGAACCCAAGCAGTTCCAGCACTGGGCAGCCGCTGTGGTTTCATACCACTGCTGCTGCTATTCTGTGTAGAAGTAAACATCAAAATGCAAATCAAAAGTTTAGTTAAATGGGACACTTGAGTGCAAGACAAAAGCCCTTTGCCTGCAAAAGCAAGGACTGCAACTCAGAAAGCACTCAGAAAGCAGAGCTTAATTCTGGTGAAGACAAACCCCACCCTTTTCTCAACCAAGGCAATTTAATGAGGGTTGGAGAAATGACTTCAGTAAACTGACTACCCACACAAGCAGTTTGTTTAAATTAGGGAATCAGCAGTGGTAAGGGAGCAGGGTCTAGTGCAGGGCTGAGACCCAGGAAGGATCTGGAGAGGCTGTGGAACCAGTTCTCCAGCGTCTTCTGTCAATAACACTGTAGGCAGGAAGGTTCTGGCAGAGCTGAGGCATCGCAGAAAATGAGCACCCGCTCTGCACTGCTGCTACAGCACGCTCTTGGTCTCATCCAGCCAGTGCTTCAAAACACACATCACTTTGGTGCTTCAATACACAATTAAATCAACATGGGTGTAAACATATAGGATGGTCTGTTTTGATGCTCTTTACATGTTTGTCACATGCAAATCTGTTGATGATGAGGGAGGTTTCTTGGTGAATTTATATAGAAAGAATTTAATTGAAAAGGTACTGCCATACTTAGCCAATAGTGTCACCCACTAGACTCTGCAGAGAAATCTCCCAAAGAATCAAATTAGAAGCTGCACTTGGCCTCAGAAGAAGGAAAAAGCCCATAATTCAGGGCAGTAGTGATTCAGGAGCTTAGCCCAAGTCTAGTCATGACACATCACAGTTGGACACTGTTGGGAAAGGCTCTCATCACACCCAACACACTGCAAAGGATACCCAATACCAGCACTTAGAGCTAACACAAGTCTCCACCGCTGAGTATGGAAAAATGGTGGGGCACCGGCAGAGCTGCACTCCCTCCACCAGGAAAGGTTTGCCTTGGATCCTCCACAGACACCCTATTGAAAGGCTACTGAGGATGTTTGGATCCACCTTATCTTCAGTAGGTACTCCAAACTTAAAACAATCAAACAACCCATGCCTGTCTGATACTGAGACCTAGCCCAAATCACAGATGCAATGGGTAGGTCCATTAAAAAGTTACATACGTAAAGGTTTCCACTTACTTCTGAGATAGTGATACAATACAAAAACCAGATGATCTTCTTTGCAAGCATCAATCTGAAAAATATTCTAAAACCATTTAATGTAAGATAGAAGAGGCCATTAAAAAAAAAAAAATCACTTTTTTAGCAGAGTTCTGATTAATGAAAGTAATTAATTTTCATTACACAACAGATTCCAGTTTTCTTGAAAATTTTCAATCTTCACCTCAGAAAATGCAAGGCTAGAGAGATACTCAGATCCTCTGCAAAAAAATCAGTTATCTTCACCCTTTATCTGTACACAGAAAGCATGAAGCACAGAGACTTGACACTTGCTGCTCTAACCTGATCAATGCATAAAACACTGTCCCTGGGGTTATTTTTAAGAGTGGTAATTTTAGAAGGGAGGAGGGAGGGAGGGAGGGAGGAGTGGAATACATTATGGTTGTCCCTTTTGTCAGTGGTCATCAATTTGTACAAAGGTTTGGCACTTATCAGTAGGCAGACAGGTGCTTGTGAAGTCTCATTTTGCATATGGCTGTTACTGCCACATCCAGACACCTATACAGTCTTCCAGTTAGAGTAGCCATTCTTCCACTGCATGAATAGATCTGAACCATAACTTGGAAAAAGGCTACAACTTTGCAGTCTGCAGTCTTGAAGACTGTAGTTAAAAATATAGGCCAAGAATAATATTCTACAGCAACTGAACCCAGTAGTAAACATGCAAACTTTTGAACTTTTCCTATTAGAAACCAGGTTATAAAGAAGCTCTATAGCACAAAGCTACAGAGGTGGTGGAAGCCACTTCAAGATGTTAAGATAGACAATCTACTCAAGCAGGAAATACTCACAGACTGAGGTAGACAATCAACCTGAGATACAATGATGACAGAGTGCTGACATTTCAGAATCTCTTTGAAGGTGAGCAGGTGCTGGCTGAGTGCAAACAAAGCTAGCGAGGAGGAAAGAGCTTTTCAGAAGCCATTAACCTGAATCCCACAACAATGACAGCACTGCAGGAGACAGACCGAGCTTGTAAATAACTTGGTGGCAACTGTAAGTGACAAAGAACAGAATTCCGCCCCCCCAAACCAAACACCTTTCTTAAAACACACGTCAGAGCACTTCAGATGAGGGGAAAGGAGGCATTCACTATCACTGTCAGCAGAAAGACTCCAACACACCTTCCATGAGGAAAGGACTAGATGGCCACCATGCAATCTGGAAGGAAAACTAGACTACCACACAGTTTCTAGCATGACAACAGATATAGAAAGGCCTCTTGGGTCATCCAAGACTGTGCTAACACTCGTACCCACAACATGCTACTTCTTCCATAAGTGCCAAACTGTCCCCTCTGTTTAAACTTTTTTGTGTCGGCACTATATGGCCTTTGTATTAAAGTAAGGACATGGGATTGACTGTTATCCTGCTTTCAGCAATCTCTCTTCTAATATCAGTGGGAGCTGTCTTTAGTCACAATAAAACCCCTCTTTGCAGCTTCATTGACCAGCAGGGGGAGAGGACAGGGAAAATGTCACTTCAAGGAAGAAAATAAGAAGAGGCTGCTACGCAGACTAAACACTTTATTGCTCTGCACGGCTTTCTGCTAGTCCTGCTTTCCTAGAGGTTCCACAGTGGTGGCAGGAAAACAAGCCCAAGCCTACGAAGAGGAAACATTGTCATACAGGGGCATGTTTGAAGCACAAATGCAGCTTGCTCAGCTCAAGATTCAGCAGACAGAACCTTTATGGACTTCTCATAAGCACATAAGGAGAGCTCGCCCACTGGCTTATGCCACCACTGTGAGGGTACTGTGGGTGGGCTGCACAGTACCAGTCATGCTGGAGCCCTGGGAGCTTGCTCCCACAGAGTGTCAAGAGTCCCCAGCTCTCACCCTCAGTCTGGAGGAATTCCTCCTTCTCTTGTTTCTCCTTTTCCTTTGAGATGCCTTCACTTTCACTGGCCCATACAACAGCATTAGAGATACGTGCCATTTCTTCTGTGCACACAGAAACACAAGGACATGCCTTTTCTTCATCTGTTTTGATCTGTGTATATCTGCCTCTTCCCCATCTCCAATACTGAACCAGTATCAGTAAACATCTCCCATGGCGAGACCATAAATTACTGAGGAACACAAATTAGCCTTTGATCTCACCTCTTTCCTCCAGAGTTTGAGCACTTTTCACTCTTTTGAGCAAGGGTATTTGCATTTTCATACATGTACATGACCATAAATGTACGCAAAGGCTTCGACCTTCTCTTGAATGCAGCCAGCACTTAAATGCGGAATGAGGATCTGCCAGTGTGAAAGACCTGTAACACACGCTCTGGCTGAAGAAGCCTCATTATCTGTTAGTATGCCTAATCATCTCTCTTTTATAGAATTACACCAACCTCAATGTCGACTCTTTCTCTGTCCTCCAACACTATTTAGTGGACCCAAGCCAGCAGCCCAAGAACTCTTGCTCCCTTTACACCTCGAGCAAAACACAGTTACGAGGCATGACAGTTAATAGATCCATCACCCCAGGTAGCAGAGAGGGCTAGCCCTCTTTTTTGCATGCAATCTGCCTCTCGCTGAAATTCATTCTAATCAAGAACTCTTTACACAAGAATGAAGAAAAACCACCTAAAACAAATCCTGAAAGGTGACCCTCATTTTAGTAAAATGGTACAAATCAAGGATCAAGTAAAGCCTGTTTTCTTCATTTCAGCACTTATCTGAATCACAGACAAAAGTAGGCCATCTTGGTTTTACTGATACTTAAAATGACCAAGAAAGGACAGTGCCTCTAACATTCCCTTTTCTCTCCATAACAATCCTTCTTTTGGAAGGAAGAATGTTAACATTGGAAAACTGAGATTTACAGGTCAGAAAAACAGGTGTCAGATGCAAGAGGAGACAGCAAGCGCACAGGAGTCCCACCACTCAGATTAACATCACACACTATCTTTTGTCAGCTCCTGAAGAAAAGAAACCAAACCAACCAAACCACTGAACTACAGTAGATAAAACAAGCAGCTGTGTTTACTCTTCAAATGCAGAATAGCAACTTCCAGTCCTTTTGACCTGACCTAATGCTCCCATGCCCTAGTATTTCTGACAAATGAGGAACAAGACAAGATGAGCAGTTAGGCCTTATCTACCTAAATCAGAAATAAAGAATGACTCTGAAAAAGCACCCCATTAGTACACAGCAGCAGCACAGACTTTCACTTACTCTCAGATGGTGCACAAAAGCACCACCCCTCTCACCAGGTTCGAACTGGCCTGTTGTACAGAGGGAAAGCTGGTTTAGGAGGAAAGGTAAAGAAATACTCAACAGCAGGAGAAAGAGGATTATCTTGAACGACTTTTTCAGTGAACCTGTTTTTTATCACCACCCTTGTTTCATTCTGTAAAGATTCCAATGATGATAATAAAAGGAGAAGTAGGCTGATCCCTATCACACACATGACAAAAAAAAAAAAAGAAATGGTACTAGCAGATACCCCTGATCTGGTGTTTGCTGACCCAGCAAACACAGCCTGGGTAGAAACAACTACTGGGGGAAAAAAAGGGGAGAGAAGAACAAAACAAAATAGTAAAAACCCTAGCTGTGAGACAAAAATGCCTATTTTTGTGTCACTCTCATCAACAGTATTCCACAGAACCCCTGCCATCAAAGAAGTACTCATTTTGCCAGGATTTATTTCTTCTAAGCCACACTTCTTATATTAAAGATGCAGTAAGGAACTGAGGGGTGTTAAAGACTCAGATTTAAACAGTTTAGTCTTGGAACACTGTCTTCTAGATAAGACATGCCACCCAGTCAGGCTAGAGCTGCAGTGATTTAGAAGAAATATGCGCAGAAGTTGTGAGCTAATTAGAGATTATGGGATGTTCATTCCCCAGTGACTGAGCAGGAGAAAACTGAAGTGAGCAGGAGCCCAAGAACTGCATTTACAAATATAAAATTTAACCTCATTGTTTCTGGTGTCTTTTCCCTGAAAACAGAGAATGATCTGGACATTGGCTCTTCTTTCTGCAAGTAAAATTTGCTCCAGACCATTCCCTCAGCCTCCCATCAGATTAATGCAACATGGAAAATTTTTGAGTCTTTTTTTAATTATTATTATTTCATTTAAACAATACTTTTGGGACAAGATGGGAAAAGAGCAGCACCTTTTAAAAAAACTTGTTGTGTGCTATACAGGATAAACAGGTGAGCTTTAAAATAGTTAAGTTTATATATGTACATATACACACATACACTAAACCAAATTAAAACCAAAAAACTCATGAGGGGTCATTTTCAACACAACAAGAGAGAGGAAAACCTTATTTCACAGCAAGCAAAAGCACCACAAGTTAAGATCAGAGCGTACAACCACAGGTAGTGCAGATACCAAACTAGCCTGGGTCCTGGAAGCAGTGTAGCTAGAGCAGCACAAAGCTCCATGTGGGCCAAGTTATCCCATTCCCTGGCACAAGCGAGCACATAGCCTTCCATTCAGCATGCTGTGCCGTGCTGTGCAGGCTCTCTCACAGCCAGCTGCTCTGCCTGCCATCAGTTCTGGCAGAAGCCATAGGAGGTAACTAACTAGCGGGAATAAGAGACCCAAAGCTAGGCTACAGGACTGACTGAGCTACAGTATTTCCACAACAGAGGTTTATGAGTTCCCCCATGTCTCTTGAGTACTTTCTGTAGGTCCTGCCTGCTTGGATCACACAGCAGACAGCTCCCGATTATTTATTATTTGTGCACCAAGGTTCCCATTCTTCCTATACCTGCATCTTTTCCTATGCCTCTTCCACCCCACACCACCACTCCTATTTCCTCCAGGCTGACAGGGTAATAAAATTAGGAAGGGCATGTCAAGGGGATAGTCAGCAACCAATTGGAGCTTAAAAAATAACAGTGATTCTTAAGAAAAAGCAAACCCCAACAATTAAAAAACCTGCTCAAGTTCTGCAGACTTCTGGCAGAGTTTGGTCATTTAACCCAGAGGTCTTTGTCTTCAGGGCCTGTAGGCTAAATTGTCTCAACTGGCAAGAAGCACACAGAGTACAAGGTAAAATCCTGACTAAAAGAAAAAAGTCGCAAGGGTTGAGGACAGCGGGGGCTATAACATGGAAACCCAGTACTTCAGCAGCAGCACTTATGCTACACGGTACGCTTTCAAGAGAGTGAATTCCTTTCTGTTGGTACGAGCTGCCCAGATGAATAGAGCAGCTGCCATAAATTGCAAAGGTGCTGAGACACAGGCAAGACAGAAGGACCAGCCGAATTCACCCCTCACATCATTAGGCAGGGGCAGCTTGTCATGGAGCAGCTTAATCCCAGCTACATAGCAGCCAACGAGGCCCAGCGTACAAAGCCCTGGAGAAGAAAGTAGGAAAGGACAATGAGCTCAATGCTGAAGTGCTCCGACTGTCACTATGGGCTTCTGGAGAATGGAGTGGTGGATGGCAGGAGACCTACCTGCTAGGAAATGGAGGACTCCAGTGGCAATGGCTGGGTAGAGGCTGCGACAGGCACAAGCACAGAGCCCAATCAGAGCCCCAAAGCACATGAGGCCAAGGCTGACAAAGGGCAGAAGAAACTGCAGTCGCCAGAGATCTGCACATGGAAGAAACACACAAGACAAGTTTGTTGAAGATGGGCTTGAAACTGATCTTCTCCCACCGTCTTATATTCCCTTCTACCCACACTGCTTCTGCTTCATCAGACATTTTACATTCATAGCTAAAAAGGACCAAAGGCTCCACTCAAGTAGGAAGATTTGTTAACTTGCAAATTCCTGTACTGCATTCATGAGCAAAACCTTTGCTAACACATTTAAGTTTTTCTTTTAAACTTTGACCTGTTGCTTGTGCTGCTGTAAAACCCAAGAAATGCAGAGCAAGATACACATGCTTTCCTCACTAGTGACTGTATTTGAGAAACATCTTTCCCCTCCCCATCCTACTTGTTTACCTGCCAGAAGTAAAAGACACTTACAAGTTCGATTTAAATCCGTGCCACTATTGTGATTTCCAGGCTCTATGTACTTTTCCATAAACTGGTCAGAGAGGGAAAAACTGATGCAGTTTGTAATCATATCTGTTTCTGGGGAAAAAATTAAAAATAACCATTAGGTGTCTTCCCCCCACCCCTCTTTACAATTCCTCAATTGCCAACCATTTGAGCTGGGAAGCTCCTTAGAGTTCCATTTAGAGAAAAAAAAACAAACTCTCAAAACAGATCTGCAGGATGACAATTGAGATCTGTACGTTCTCAATGTAGTTACTATGATGTAGTTACTACAGTCAGCATTTAAACACACAGAATCTTCAAGCTTACCCAAGTTATCCAGAGAGAATTGTGCCATGCTTGGCAGATTGGGGAAAAAACGTGGCACATGATGCTCAACTATGCTGTTACATATTCTTGTAGTCAGCTGTGCTTATCTCCATGTGCAGAATGTAGTATTGTACTAAACACTTCATTCAAAAATGGGATAGGAAGGACTATTTAAAGAATAGAAAATACTTGCTTCTTTGCAATAGATTTCTCCTATGTCTCAGATTTTGCTTTGAGAACGCTATTGAGCAGAGCTGGTTTAATGTCTACCAAAATAAGTATTTTCATGAAAGAAAAAAAAAAAGTATTTCATGTCATGTGTTTTTCTGCAGAAAAAGTGTTTGAAAGTATATTTTTTTCAAGAGAGTTCAAAATGAAGGGCTTCACACACACAGGAAGTCTCCAAAAATCTACTTTGAAGCAATTAAAATTGCTCACCACACTTTTTTAGACCCCAACCATTGTGAAAAAGAATACAAATATTTCATTCTACCTCAATCACTACAGTACAAGGAGTTCAAGATGTGCTGATGCAACAGTGGGACACTTGTGACATGAGCAAAACAAATGGCTGGATAAAAGAAGTGCTCCCTTGACAAAGCAGTACCTTTATTCCATTGCTGGGTCCCAGGACCTCTCCTAAAAAGACAGCGACTGGCAGAGCAACTATAACTGTATCCCCAGTAGGACAGAAGATGCAAAAAAAAAAAAAAAAAAAATCAAGCTATACCAGACTTCATTTAGATCAACTACCATGTGTCAAATCCAGAGTCTGCAGCACTGACAGCTACAGACCATTCTGCTTCTTTTGCTTCTTTAAAAATTCAGACTGTCTTTACTAAAACCTCACAAAACCAAATAAGCTAGAAATAAGCTTTCTGGAGGAAGAAAGTGGCATGAACACGTTCTTAGGAAGTTCGCACGTACCACCACAGGCAAGCTAGGGAAGTGTTAATTGCTCTGGAGATACCTGGTGGGCTGTACCAGTGAGAGTTCTTGGGTACAGTGATACATCTCCGCCACAATCCAACTGTGCCATTACACCGGAAGAGCGCATCTGTGTAGGTCTTCTCATCTGCCTCTTCACTGACAAATTCGTCCCAGATGCTCCTACCAGCTTCACTGACATTCTCAGCTGGGTAAAGGGTGTGGTATTCGTACCAAAAGTCAGTGCCAATGGAAGCTGCCATATAAATGGTGGAGATGAGGCTGAGAACACAAGCGATTACCAGCGCAGTAGCAAAACGGTTGTCCATCATTGCACCCTTGCTGCTGTAGGGAAAGAGAGAGCCAAGTGAGTAACTATTCTGACAGTAAACCTAAAGTTATCCTAGCAGCGTCAAACTTGTGACATCATTCCTCTTATGCAATTTTCCCTCAGGATATGCATGTCTTTTCCAACATGCTGGAATCAAAGGAACACTGAGCAACTCTACAGTACTAGTCTGCATCCACTGGACCTGTGAGCTCAAGACACTGGTATCACCCTTCTCCCAGTCACACTGTGCTAGCTGCTCTTCATGAGACAGCAAGTGACAGAGCAACAGCAACTCTGTCCCCAAAGCAGATGGCACAGCTCACTGCCATTTGTGATCCTGATTGTAGGGAACTGCAGAGAATCCATCCACAGCATCCAGGCAGAAGACTCATCTTTCCTTAAGGGATTAGCAAGGGTAGAAGTTATTTTGGACCTCACATCCCATACAGCTTTCACAACTTCCGCTTACACCAAAGGTTAAGAACCACAAGCATGCCAAAAAAGCTCTTCCAGGCTGTTCACAAAGGGCAGCCATGCCAAGGTGCCAGAATGCCTTTAGAGAAGCAGAGAAATGCACCCAGCCACTAGAGATAGTACATGAAGGAAGTACTGAAAGGCCAATTTGGAAATTGTGATAAATGCTGCAATAATGCCACAATATATAAAGCAGTATTTCTGAAGAACTAAAACAATGCGGGGGGGTGTGCTCTGTTCCATAGGAACAAGATGACAAGACTTCTAAACCTGAAAGGCCTGCATGTGCTGGCATGGGGACTTTGCTCTGACTCCCTGTTATTAGGGGTCACTCATGCCCTCTTTGCAGGGTCATGCTCACAAGTGACATAAATTCAGGATCAAAGGAAGCATGGAGGAAATAGATACCATGCATGATTACACTTATGACAGTAATGTGACTTTAATGAGTAATTGATTGCTAACACATGGGATGTTTTGCAGATAGTGCAGTATGTCAGAGGGCTCCTCTCAGATGCCTGTTATTATCACACGTTTTCTGTGCCTGATTACATTTATGGATTATGATGAATCAGGCTTGATGCACTTACCAGAAAAAAAAGAGCTCAACTGAAGTTAACTTAGCAGCTAGAGCTGCTCTGGTGACACGAGCTGCTAATCAGCTCTTGTCTCTTGTTTGTTCCACCTCCCTTCTCCCACATACGTTGATCAAAATATTTTGGTCTAACTTCTTTCAACTGAACAAACTGCAACTGGAAAGAGCAAATGTCTTTAAACACAACATTTACAGGGGAAAACATAAAAGCTTAAGTCAGACCTGCCAGTAGGAAATTCTGCACTATGAAACAAGTGCAAGTTAAAACAGGGAGTTTCAAAGGCACTGGTATTTGCTGCTTACAACACCATTCTTATTTCCTTTCCCTCTATTTGGCTGAAACTGGCTAACAGGGCTGTGGAGGAGAAATACTGTGTGCCCGTATCATTCCCTATGCTTAATTTCTGTATTAAATAAGGTACATGCTCTGCAATATTCAACCCTAAACTGCATCCTTAGCAACAAGCAGGAGCAGAGCCGAGTTTTGGTGAAGTGACAAGCAGCACTTATTTAAAATTCTGCAAGGTTTGCATGCCACAACCATATTTAAGTAATAATCCACAAGCAATGAACTTTCATAAGCTAGGGCAAATACTGAGAGGCAAAACATCATATCTGGTCTTATTTACTTAGAAAACGTAGAATCAGATCCAGACTTGAAAGCAAATTCTCTTTGCAGTGTTTAATTCCTGGTTACATACTTCCATTCTCCAGTGATATCCCAGCATCTCACTCAAAGTACACAGGACACCGGATGAGTAGACTAGGGAGAGAGCAAGCTCCTGTATAGATATGATGTCCCTGTTTATCCCTAGTGAGTTCACTGAGAGATCCTCTCTCCTTCACAAACTTCTCACAAAGCAAACAGGATCAGTGGCATCCCCAGGGCCAAAGCTGTTGCTGCCCAGCTCCCGCTGAGCTCAGCTCAGAGCTGAGCAGATCCTCTGGGAACTCACTCTTGAGGCAAGCAACAGAGAACAGGCTGGTGAGCAGGCTGGTCTGGATTTTCAAGTATATTGCAGTCACATTCGCTGCAAGAGGAACCCTCTGCAATAGGCTCCTCTCTTTAAAAATGGGCTCTCTCTGAAAGGAGGAATCACAAGAACCTACAACCTCATCCTCAGAGTAGTGTCTGGCTCTAATAATTAAGAATGTAAGCAGGACATTACCAGGCCACTGTTTTGCTGCCACTGACTTTTAACAGATATGCTTATAATAATAAAGTCCTATCAACTTTGTACCTAATACAGAGAAAGAAAAGAACTGGCTCAAAAATCTTACTTTCAGATACAGCATCCCTGCTACCAGGTACAGAACACTGGTGCTGGAGATACCTCTTTCAGAGCATCATTAAAAGGCAACCACAGACTTCTGGCCAGCCTTCTGTGCATTGGCATACAGTAGACTTGGCAGATTTGACGTTCGCTGGCAACAAAGAGCAGTTTACAGGCAAAATGAAGGGTTAAACATCAAACAGTAAATTAAGGCACTGTCCAGTGTCCATTACGTACTTGGGTAAAAGGGACACGGCCAGCTATTGTCAGTTGATCCTTGTAACGCACAGCTCCAGGGACAGGCAAACAGCAGCCCCCAGGTTGCAGCAGGTGGCTGTGTGGCTTTTGTCCCAGAAAGAGCACACATGGATTTTCAGTACAGACAAGACAGTGCCAAAACAAGAGCACATCCCCAATACCTTGTAATAAAGGTCCCCTCAGTGTTTCTGCTTAACACTTCAACTACTTAACAAAAAAAAAAAAAAAAGATGAAGTACTTTAGGCATTTTAGGCATCTTCTACATTGGACATTCCTCCTGCCACAGTGTAGCAGACGTGACCACCCTGCCCCTTCACTATGTATACCCACTGCATCTTCATTTACCACCCCCCACTTTCAAAAGGTTGTCCTTTGCTCTGTTAAAGAGAGAACCATCCTTCCAGCCCTAAGCAGAGCTCAATGGGAGTAGTAAGCACAGTCAGTAAGAAATAGTTACCAGAGAAGACCACGAAGAAAGACACTGCATGCTTACAAGATTATGCCACACTGCAAAAGGTTCTATGCAGAACAGTATGTAGAAGGTGCCTTAAAATAAGCTTACTTATAAAAAAATAACATTACTACTACCAGAGATTACATTACAAAGACATAAATATTGGTAACAGAAATATTTTGCCTTTATAGACTGTCAGTAAGAACCTTCACTGTTTTTACAAAAGGTCTGTCCATATGACACTGCCAGCACATTTTATTGTAACAGCAGGAGCAATTTCAAACAAGTTACGGCTGAAACTAAGCTACGCAATGAATATAAGACAAGTCAAGGCAGCAGTGAACAGGCACTCAAGCAGAAATGTTTCACAGGATATTATAACTACGCTCATTTTTCAAAGGAGCGAGATATAAAAAGTTCAAAGCAGCAGCTCATAAAAGAGAAGACAAAGGCCAAACCAATAGCAACATTCAAAGCAAAGACCAGATGCATGCACTTTATTGAAGAGGGAGAAAAAGAAAAGGTCAAGTCAGCAGAGCTGAAAAAACAGAACAGGAGATAATGCTATAGAACACTTTCTTACCTTCAGGGGTCCTCAGGGTCCCTCAGGACGCACAGCTCCAACGATTCCAGGTTACTTCAGAGACACAGCGTGATTTGCGACATGTGGCAAGTGGAGAGCATGAAATGCAAACTTCCTGACTGCCCTAGCTGTTCCATTCATTCAGTTTCTTCAACACCGCCAGTCCACAAAACATCATCTAGGAGTAGAAAGCAAACCAAATAGCCCGAGATCATAATTTCACTTGGAAATTAGTTCACAAAAATCTCATTAAGCAAAAACATTAAGAAGGGGAGAAGCAATGACTCAAAAGCCCTCGGGCCATCAGCGCTTTGCCCCACCACCACCAACCCAGGGCTCGGGCGGGCCGGCAGCCGCGGGGTAAGTGGCTGCACGAAGCATTCTCGCCCCGCGCCAACCCAGAGCCCCGCAGCCGGCGGGGTTACCGGGGCCGAGCTCCGGCACGGGCCGCAGCTGCCCAAGCGGTGCCGACACGCTTTGTCCACCGCCGCCAGGCCGCGGCACGGGCCAGGCCGCCCGCACCATCTCCACGGAGCGCGACCGCGCTGCCGGGCGCTCCGGCCTCTGAGGAGGCAGCCCTGCGAGAGGGAGCAGCTGCCCGGCAGGCGGGCGGACAGCCAGCCCAAGAAGAGCACCTCAGCCCTCGACCCTTCCGCCCCCTCCCGCCCTCGACAGCC